>NC_134664.1:716683-1428366 GCF_030463565.1 Pelecanus crispus
ACAGCCAAACGCACTCTGCCCATCTGCCTTTGCCTTGCCTCCCAGCACTCCCAAAACACATTCTCAGCAGCACTTTCACTCCAGGCACAGACCACCTGCCAAAGTACCAACACCCAAGCGATTTCTTCCGCATGCTGCATCTAAGGGCTTAGAGCTGTTGCTGGTCCTCACCTTCCCTTGACACCGCTTTCACAGCCAAACACACTCTGCCCATCTACCCTGGCTTTGCCTCCCAGCACTCCCAACACACATTGTCAGGCTCACTCTCACTCTCACTCCCGGCACAGACCACCTCCCAAAGTGAAAATACCCAAGCCATTTCTCCCATACGATAGGCCTAAGGGCTTAGAGCTGTTGCTGGTCCTCACCTTCCCTTGACACCGCTTTCACAGCCAAACACACTCTGGCCATCCGCCTTTGCCTTGCCTCCCAGCACACGCAACACACATTCTCAGGCTCACTATCACTCTCACTCCCGGCAGAGACCACCAAACAAAGTGCCAACACAGAAGCCATTTCTTCCATACAATAGGCCTAAGGGCTTAGAGCTGTTGCTGGTCCTCACCTTCCCTTGACACCGCTTTCACAGCCAAACACACTCTGCCCATCTGCCTTTGCCTTGCCTCCCAGGATTCCCAACACACTCTCACTACCGGCACAAACCACCTCCCAAAATGCCAACACCCAAGCGATTTCTGCCGCATGCTACATCTCAGGGCTTAAGCTGTTGCTGGTCCTCACCTTCCCTTGACACCGCTTTCACAGCCAAACACACTCTGCCCATCTACCCTGGCTTTGCCTCCCAGCACTCCCAACACACATTCTCAGGTTGAATCTCATTCTCACTCCCGGCACACACCACCTCCCAAAGTGCAAACACCCAAGCGATTTCGGCCGCATGCTACATCTAAGGGCTTAGAGCTGTTGCTGCTCCTCACATTCCCTTGACTCCGCTTTCACAGCCAAACACACTCTGCCCATCTACCCTAGTTTTGCCTCCCAGCACTCCCAACACACATTCTCAGGTTGAATCTCACTCTCACTCCCGCCACAGACCACCTTCCAAAGTGAAAGTACCCAAGCGATCTCTGACACATGCTACATCTAAGGGCTTAGAGCTGTTGCTGGTCCTCACCTTCCCTTGACACCGCTTTCACAGCCAAACGCACTCTCCCCATCTGCGCTGCCCTTGCCTCCCAGCACTCCCAACACACATTCTCAGGCACGCTCACGCTCTCACTCTGACTCCCAGCACAGACCACCTCCCAAAGTGAAAATACCCAAGCCATTTCTGACACACGCTACATCTACGGGCTTAGAGCTGTGACTGGTCCTCACCTTCCCTTGACACCGCTTTCACAGCCAAACACACTCTGCCCATCTGCCTTTGCCTCAACTCCCAGCACTCCCAACACACATTCTCAGGCTCACTCTCACTCTCACTCCCGGCACAGACCACCTCCCAAAGTGCAAACCTCCAAGCCATTTCTCCCACACGATAGGCCTAAGTGCTTAGAGTTGTTGCTGCTCCTCACCTTCCCTTGACACCGCTTTCACAGCCAAACACACTCTGCCCATCTGCCTTTGCCTTGCCTCCCAGCACTCCCAAAACACTCTCACTCCCGGCACAGACCACCTCCCAAAGTGCAAATACCCAAGCGATTTCTGGCACACGCTACATCTAAGGCCTTAGAGCTGTTGCTGGCCCTCACCTTCCCTTGACACCGCTTTCACAGACAAACACACTCTGGCCATCTGCCTTTGCCTTGCCTCCCAGCACTCCCAAAACACATTCTCAGCAGCACTTTCACTCCAGGCACAGACCACCTGCCAAAGTACCAACACCCAAGCGATTTCTTCCGCATGCTGCATCTAAGGGCTTAGAGCTGTTGCTGGCCCTCACCTTCCCTTGACACCGCTTTCACAGCCAAACACACTCTGCCCATCTACCCTGGCTTTGCCTCCCAGCACTCCCAACACACATTGTCAGGCTCAATCTCACTCTCACTCACGGCACAGACCACCTCCCAAAGTGAAAATACCCAAGGCATTTCTCCCAAACGATAGGCCTAAGGGCTTAGAGCTCTTGCTGGTCCTCACCTTCCCTTGACACCGCTTTCACAGCCAAACACACTCTGGCCATCTCCCCTGGCTTTGCCTCCAAGCACTCCGAACACACATTCTCAGGTTGAATCTCATTCTCACTCCCGGCACAGACCACCTCCCAAAGTGCAAACCCCCAAGCGATATCTGACAAACGCTAAATCTAAGGGCTTAGAGCTGTTGCTGGTCCTCACCTTCCCTTGACACCGCTTTCACAGCCAAACGCACTCTCCCCATCTACCCTGGCTTTGCCTCCCAGCACTCCCAAAACACATTCTCAGGTTGAATCTCACTCTCACTCCCGGCACAGACCACCTCCCAAAGTGCAAACGTCCTAGCCATTTCTCCCATACGACAGGCCTAAGGGCTTAGAGCTGTTGCTGGTCCTCACCTTCCCTTGACACCGCTTTCACAGCCAAACACACTCTGGCCATCCGCCTTTGCCTTGCCTCCCAGCACTCCCAACACACATTCTCAGGTTGAATCTCACTCTCACTTCCGGCACAGACCACCTCCCACAGTGCAAACATCTAAGCCATTTCTCCCACACGATAAGCCTAAGGGCTTAGAGCTGTTGCTTGTCCTCCCCTTCCCTTGACACCGCTTTCACAGCCAAACACACTCTGGCCATCTGCGCTGCCCTTGCCTCCCAGCACTCCCAACACACGTTCTCAAGCACACTCACGCTCTCACTCTCACTCCCAGCACAGACCACCTCCCAAAGTCAAAACACCCAAGGCATTTCTGCCACATGCTACATCTAAGGGCTTAGAGCTGTTGCTGCTCCTCACCTTCCCTTGACACCGCTTTCACAGCCAAACACACTCTCCCCATCTACTCTGGTTTTGCCTCCCAGCACTCCCAAAACACATTCTCAGGTTGAATCTCATTCTCACTCCCGGCACACACCACCTCCCAAAGTGCAAACACCCAAGCGATTTCGGCCGCATGCTACATCTAAGGGCTTAGAGCTGTTGCTGCTCCTCACATTCCCTTGACACCGCTTTCACAGACAAACACACTCTGGCCATCTGCCTTTGCCTTGCCTCCCAGCACTCCCAAAACACATTCTCAGCAGCACTTTCACTCCAGGCACAGACCACCTGCCAAAGTACCAACACCCAAGCGATTTCTTCCGCATGCTGCATCTAAGGGCTTAGAGCTGTTGCTGGCCCTCACCTTCCCTTGACACCGCTTTCACAGCCAAACACACTCTGCCCATCTACCCTGGCTTTGCCTCCCAGCACTCCCAACACACATTGTCAGGCTCACTCTCACTCTCACTCCCGGCACAGACCACCTCCCAAAGTGCAAACGTCCAAGCCATTTCTCCCATACGATAGGCCTAAGGGCTTAGAGCTGTTGCTGGTCCTCACTTTCCCTTGACACGGCTTTCACAGCCAAACACACTCTGCCCATCTGCCTTTACCTTGCCTCCCAGCACTCCCAAAACACTCTCACTCCCGGCACAGACCACCTCCCAAAGTGCAAACATCTAAGCCATTTCTCCCACACGATAAGCCTAAGGGCTTAGAGCTGTTGCTGGTCCTCACCTTCCCTTGACACTGCTTTCACAGCCAAACACACTCTGGCCTTCTGCGCTGCCCTTGCCTCCCAGCACTCCCAACACACGTTCTAAAGCACACTCATGCTCTCACTCTCACTCCCAGCACAGACCACCTCCCAAAGTCAAAACACCCAAGCGATTTCTGCCACATGCTACATCTAAGGGCTTAGAGCTGTTGCTGGTCCTCACCTTCCCTTGACACCGCTTTCACAGCCAAACACACTCTGGCCATCAGCGCTGCCCTTGCCTCCCAGCACTCCCAACACACATTCTCAAGTTCAATCTCTCTCTCACTCCTGGCACAGACCACCTCCCAAAGTGCAAACACCCAACCGATTTCTGACATACGCTACATCTAAGGGCTTAGAGCTGTGGCTGGTCCTAACCTTCCCTTGACACCGCTTTCACAGCCAAACACACTCTAGCCATCTACGCTGGTTTTGCCTCCCAGCACTCCCAAAACACATTCTCAGGTTGAATCTCACTATCACTGCCGGCACAGACCACTTCCCAAAGAGCAAATACCCAAGCGATTTCTGGCACAAGCTACATCTAAGGCCTTAGAGCTGTTGCTGGTCCTCACCTTCCCTTGACACCGCTTTCACAGACAAACACACTCTGGCCATCTGCCTTTGCCTTCCCTCCCAGCACTCCCAACACACTCTCACTACCGGCACAGACCACCTCCCAAAATGCCAACACCCAAGCGATTTCTGACACACGCTACATCTAAGGGCTTAGAGCTGTTGCTGGTCTTCACCTTCCCTTGACACCGCTTTCACAGCCAAACACACTCTGCTCATCTACCCTGGCTTTGCCTCCCAGCACTCCCAACACCCATTCTCAGGTTGAATCTCATTCTCACTCCCGGCACAGACCACCTCCCAAAGTGAAAATACCCAAGCGATTTCTGACACACGCTACATCTAAGAGCTTAGAGCTGTTGCTGCTCCTCACCTTCCCTTGACACCGCTTTCACAGCCAAACGCACTCTGGCCATCCAACTTTGCCTTGCCTCCCAGCACTCCCAACACACATTGTCAGGCTCAATCTCACACTCACTCCCGGCACACACCACCTCCCAAAGTGCAAACGTCCATGCCATTTCTCCCTACGATAGGCCTAAGGGCTTAGAGCTGTTGCTGGTCCTCACCTTCCCTTGACACCGCTTTCACAGCCAAGCACACTCTGGCCATCTGCCTTTGCCTTGCCTCCCAGCACTCCCAAAACACATTCTCAGGCGCACTTTCACTCCAGGCACAGACCACCTCTCAAAGTGCCAACACCCAAGCGATTTCTGCCGCATGCTACATCTAAGGGCTTAGAGCTGTTGCTGGCCCTCACCTTCCCTTGACACCGCTTTCACAGCCAAACACACTCTGCCCATCTACCCTGGCTTTGCCTCCCAGCACTCCCAACACACATTGTCAGGCTCACTCTCACTCTCACTCCCGGCACAGACCACCTCCCAAAGTGCAAACGTCCAAGCCATTTCTCCCATACGATAAGCCTAAGGGCTTAGAGCTGTTGCTGGTCCTCACCTTCCCTTGACACCGCTTTCACAGCCAAACACACTCTGGCCATCCGCCTTTGCCTTGCCTCCCAGCACACCCAACACACATTCTCAGGCTCACTATCACTCTCACTCCCGGCAGAGACCAGCAAACAATGTGCCAACACAGAAGCCATTTCTTCCATACAATAGGCCTAAAAGCTTAGAGCAATTGCTGGTCCTCACCTTCCCTTGACACCGCTTTCACAGCCAAACACACTCTGCCCATCTGCCTTTGCCTTGCCTCCCAGGATTCCCAACACACTCTCACTACCGGCACAAACCACCTCCCAAAATGCCAACACCCAAGCGATTTCTGCCGCATGCTACATCTCAGGGCTTAAGCTGTTGCTGGTCCTCACCTTCCCTTGACACCGCTTTCACAGCCAAACACACTCTGCCCATCTACCCTGGCTTTGCCTCCCAGCACTCCCAACACACATTCTCAGGTTGAATCTCATTCTCACTCCCGGCACACACCACCTCCCAAAGTGCAAACACCCAAGCGATTTCGGCCGCATGCTACATCTAAGGGCTTAGAGCTGTTGCTGCTCCTCACATTCCCTTGACTCCGCTTTCACAGCCAAACACACTCTGCCCATCTACCCTAGTTTTGCCTCCCAGCACTCCCAACACACATTCTCAGGTTGAATCTCACTCTCACTCCCGCCACAGACCACCTTCCAAAGTGAAAGTACCCAAGCGATTTCTGACGCACGCTATATCTAAGGGCTTAGAGCTGTTGCTGGTACTCACCTTCCCTTGACACGGCTTTCACAGCCAAACACACTCTGGCCATCCGCCTTTGCTTGCCTCCCAGCACTCCCAACACACTCTCACTCCCGGCACACACCACCTCCCAAAGTGCAAACACCCAAGCCATTTCTGACACATGCTACATCTAAGGGCTTAGAGCTGTTGCTGGTCCTCACCTTCCCTTGACACCGCTTTCACAGCCAAACGCACTCTCCCCATCTGCGCTGCCCTTGCCTCCCAGCACTCCCAACACACATTCTCAGGCACGCTCACGCTCTCACTCTGACTCCCAGCACAGACCACCTCCCAAAGTGAAAATACCCAAGCCATTTCTGACACACGCTACATCTACGGGCTTAGAGCTGTCACTGGTCCTCACCTTCCCTTGACACCGCTTTCACAGCCAAACACACTCTGCCCATCTGCCTTTGCCTCAACTCCCAGCACTCCCAACACACATTCTCAGGCTCACTCTCACTCTCACTCCCGGCACAGACCACCTCCCAAAGTGCAAACCTCCAAGCCATTTCTCCCACACGATAGGCCTAAGTGCTTAGAGTTGTTGCTGCTCCTCACCTTCCCTTGACACCGCTTTCACAGCCAAACACACTCTGCCCATCTGCCTTTGCCTTGCCTCCCAGCACTCCCAAAACACTCTCACTCCCGGCACAGACCACCTCCCAAAGTGCAAATACCCAAGCGATTTCTGGCACACGCTACATCTAAGGCCTTAGAGCTGTTGCTGGCCCTCACCTTCCCTTGACACCGCTTTCACAGACAAACACACTCTGGCCATCTGCCTTTGCCTTGCCTCCCAGCACTCCCAAAACACATTCTCAGCAGCACTTTCACTCCTGGCACAGACCACCTCCCAAAGTACCAACACCCAAGCGATTTCTTCCGCATGCTGCATCTAAGGGCTTAGAGCTGTTGCTGGCCCTCACCTTCCCTTGACACCGCTTTCACAGCCAAACACACTCTGCCCATCTACCCTGGCTTTGCCTCCCAGCACTCCCAACACACATTGTCAGGCTCAATCTCACTCTCACTCACGGCACAGACCACCTCCCAAAGTGAAAATACCCAAGGCATTTCTCCCAAACGATAGGCCTAAGGGCTTAGAGCTCTTGCTGGTCCTCACCTTCCCTTGACACCGCTTTCACAGCCAAACACACTCTGGCCATCTACCCTGGCTTTGCCTCCCAGCACTCCCAACACACATTCTCAGGTTGAATCTCATTCTCACTCCCGGCACACACCACCTCCCAAAGTGCAAACACCCAAGCGATATCTGACAAACGCTAAATCTAAGGGCTTAGAGCTGTTGCTGGTCCTCACCTTCCCTTGACATGGCTTTCACAGCCAAACGCACTCTGCCCATCTACCCTGGCTTTGCCTCCCAGCACTCCCAAAACACATTCTCAGGTTGAATCTCACTCTCACTCCCGGCACAGACCACCTCCCAAAGTGCAAACGTCCTAGCCATTTCTCCCATACGATAGGCCTAAGGGCTTAGAGCTGTTGCTGGTCCTCACCTTCCCTTGACACCGCTTTCACAGCCAAACACACTCTGGCCATCCGCCTTTGCCTTGCCTCCCAGCACTCCCAACACACATTCTCAGGTTGAATCTCACTATCACTGCCGGCACAGACCACCTCCCACAGTGCAAACATCTAAGCCATTTCTCCCACACGATAAGCCTAAGGGCTTAGAGCTGATGCTCGTCCTCCCCTTCCCTTGACACCGCTTTCACAGCCAAACACACTCTGGCCATCTGCGCTGCCCTTGCCTCCCAGCACTCCCAACACACGTTCTCAAGCACACTCACGCTCTCACTCTCACTCCCAGCACAGACCACCTCCCAAAGTCAAAACACCCAAGGCATTTCTGCCACATGCTACATCTAAGGGCTTAGAGCTGTTGCTGCTCCTCACCTTCCCTTGACACCGCTTTCACAGCCAAACGCACTCTCCCCATCTACTCTGGTTTTGCCTCCCAGCACTCCCAAAACACATTCTCAGGTTGAATCTCATTCTCACTCCCGGCACACACCACCTCCCAAAGTGCAAACACCCAAGCGATTTCGGCCGCATGCTACATCTAAGGGCTTAGAGCTGTTGCTGCTCCTCACATTCCCTTGACTCTGCTTTCACAGCCAAACACACTCTGGCCATCTGCCTTTTCCTTCCCTCCCAGCACTCCCAACACACTCTCACTCCCGGCACAGACCACCTCCCAAAGAGCAAATACCCAAGCGATTTCTGGCACACGCTACATCTAAGGCCTTAGAGCTGTTGCTGGTCCTCACCTTCCCTTGACACCGCTTTCACAGACAAACACACTCTGGCCATCTGCCTTTGCCTTGCCTCCCAGCACTCCCAAAACACATTCTCAGCAGCACTTTCACTCCAGGCACAGACCACCTGCCAAAGTACCAACACCCAAGCGATTTCTGCCGCATGCTGCATCTAAGGGCTTAGAGCTGTTGCTGGCCCTCACCTTCCCTTGACACCGCTTTCACAGCCAAACACACTCTGCCCATCTACCCTGGCTTTGCCTCCCAGCACTCCCAACACACATTGTCAGGCTCACTCTCACTCTCACTCCCGGCACAGACCACCTCCCAAAGTGCAAACGTCCAAGCCATTTCTCCCATACGATAAGCCTAAGGGCTTAGAGCTGTTGCTGGTCCTCACCTTCCCTTGACACTGCTTTCACAGCCAAACACACTCTGGCCTTCTGCGCTGCCCTTGCCTCCCAGCACTCCCAACACACGTTCTAAAGCACACTCATGCTCTCACTCTCACTCCCAGCACAGACCACCTCCCAAAGTCAAAACACCCAAGCGATTTCTGCCACATGCTACATCTAAGGGCTTAGAGCTGTTGCTGGTCCTCACCTTCCCTTGACACCGCTTTCACAGCCAAACACACTCTGGCCATCAGCGCTGCCCTTGCCTCCCAGCACTCCCAACACACATTCTCAAGTTCAATCTCTCTCTCACTCCTGGCACAGACCACCTCCCAAAGTGCAAACACCCAACCGATTTCTGACATACGCTACATCTAAGGGCTTAGAGCTGTGGCTGGTCCTCACCTTCCCTTGACACCGCTTTCACAGCCAAACACACTCTAGCCATCTACGCTGGTTTTGCCTCCCAGCACTCCCAAAACACATTCTCAGGTTGAATCTCACTATCACTGCCGGCACAGACCACTTCCGAAAGAGCAAATACCCAAGCGATTTCTGACACACGCTACATCTAAGGCCTTAGAGCTGTTGCTGGTCCTCACCTTCCCTTGACACCGCTTTCAAAGACAAACACACTCTGGCCATCTGCCTTTGCCTTCCCTCCCAGCACTCCCAACACACTCTCACTACCGGCACAGACCACCTCCCAAAATGCCAACACCCAAGCGATTTCTGACACACGCTACATCTAAGGGCTTAGAGCTGTTGCTGGTCTTCACCTTCCCTTGACACCGCTTTCACAGCCAAACACACTCTGCTCATCTACCCTGGCGTTGCCTCCCAGCACTCCCAACACACATTCTCAGGTTGAATCTCATTCTCACTCCCGGCACAGACCACCTCCCAAAGTGAAAATACCCAAGCGATTTCTGACACACGCTACATCTAAGAGCTTAGAGCTGTTGCTGCTCCTCACCTTCCCTTGACACCGCTTTCACAGCCAAACGCACTCTGGCCATCCAACTTTGCCTTGCCTCCCAGCACTCCCAACACACATTGTCAGGCTCAATCTCACACTCACTCCCGGCACACACCACCTCCCAAAGTGCAAACGTCCATGCCATTTCTCCCTACGATAGGCCTAAGGGCTTAGAGCTGTTGCTGGTCCTCACCTTCCCTTGACACCGCTTTCACAGCCAAGCACACTCTGGCCATCTGCCTTTGCCTTGCCTCCCAGCACTCCCAAAACACATTCTCAGGCGCACTTTCACTCCAGGCACAGACCACCTCTCAAAGTGCCAACACCCAAGCGATTTCTGCCGCATGCTACATCTAAGGGCTTAGAGCTGTTGCTGGCCCTCACCTTCCCTTGACACCGCTTTCACAGCCAAACACACTCTGCCCATCTACCCTGGCTTTGCCTCCCAGCACTCCCAACACACATTGTCAGGCTCACTCTCACTCTCACTCCCGGCACAGACCACCTCCCAAAGTGCAAACGTCCAAGCCATTTCTCCCATACGATAGGCCTAAGGGCTTAGAGCTGTTGCTGGTCCTCACCTTCCCTTGACACCGCTTTCACAGCCAAACACACTCTGGCCATCCGCCTTTGCCTTGCCTCCCAGCACACCCAACACACATTCTCAGGCTCACTATCACTCTCACTCCCGGCACAGACCAGCAAACAATGTGCCAACACAGAAGCCATTTCTTCCATACAATAGGCCTAAAAGCTTAGAGCAATTGCTGGTCCTCACCTTCCCTTGACACCGCTTTCACAGCCAAACACACTCTGCCCATCTGCCTTTGCCTTGCCTCCCAGGATTCCCAACACACTCTCACTACCGGCACAAACCACCTCCCAAAATGCCAACACCCAAGCGATTTCTGCCGCATGCTACATCTCAGGGCTTAAGCTGTTGCTGGTCCTCACCTTCCCTTGACACCGCTTTCACAGCCAAACACACTCTGCCCATCTACCCTGGCTTTGCCTCCCAGCACTCCCAACACACATTCTCAGGTTGAATCTCATTCTCACTCCCGGCACACACCACCTCCCAAAGTGCAAACACCCAAGCGATTTCGGCCGCATGCTACATCTAAGGGCTTAGAGCTGTTGCTGCTCCTCACATTCCCTTGACTCCGCTTTCACAGCCAAACACACTCTGCCCATCTACCCTAGTTTTGCCTCCCAGCACTCCCAACACACATTCTCAGGTTGAATCTCACTCTCACTCCCGGCACAGACCACCTTCCAAAGTGAAAGTACCCAAGCGATCTCTGACACATGCTACATCTAAGGGCTTAGAGCTGTTGCTGGTCCTCACCTTCCCTTGACACCGCTTTCACAGCCAAAGGCACTCTCCCCATCTGCGCTGCCCTTGCCTCCCAGCACTCCCAACACACATTCTCAGGCACGCTCACGCTCTCACTCTGACTCCCAGCACAGACCACCTCCCAAAGTGAAAATACCCAAGCCATTTCTGACACACGCTACATCTACGGGCTTAGAGCTGTGACTGATCCTCACCTTCCCTTAACACCGCTTTCACAGCCAAACACAATCTGCCCATCTGCCTTTGCCTCAACTCCCAGCACTCCCAACACACATTCTCAGGCTCACTATCACACTCACTCCCGGCACACACCACCTCCCAAAGTGCAAACCTCCGAGCCATTTCTCCCATATGATAGGCCTAAGTGCTTAGAGCTGTTGCTGGTCCTCACCTTCCCTTGACTCCGCTTTCACAGCCAAACACACTCTGCCCATCTGCCTTTGCCTTGCCTCCCAGCACTCCCAAAACACTCTCACTCCCGGCACAGACCACCTCCCAAAGTGCAAACACCCAAGCGATATCTGACAATCGCTAAATCTAAGGGCTTAGAGCTGTTGCTGCTCCTCACCTTCCCTTGACACCGCTTTCACAGCCAAACGCACTCTCCCCATCTACGCTGGTTTTGCCTCCCAGCACTCCCAAAACACATTCTCAGGTTGAACCTCACTATCACTCCCGGCACAGACCACCTCCCAAAGTGCAAACCTCCAAGCCATTTCTCCCACACGATAGGCCTAAGTGCTTAGAGCTGTTGCTGGTCCTCACCTTCCCTTCACACCGCTTTCACAGCCAAACGCACTCTGCCCATCTGCCTTTGCCTTGCCTCCCAGCACTCCCAAAACACATTCTCAGCAGCACTTTCACTCCAGGCACAGACCACCTGCCAAAGTACCAACACCCAAGCGATTTCTTCCGCATGCTGCATCTAAGGGCTTAGAGCTGTTGCTGGTCCTCACCTTCCCTTGACACCGCTTTCACAGCCAAACACACTCTGCCCATCTACCCTGGCTTTGCCTCCCAGCACTCCCAACACACATTGTCAGGCTCACTCTCACTCTCACTCCCGGCACAGACCACCTCCCAAAGTGAAAATACCCAAGCCATTTCTCCCATACGATAGGCCTAAGGGCTTAGAGCTGTTGCTGGTCCTCACCTTCCCTTGACACCGCTTTCACAGCCAAACACACTCTGGCCATCCGCCTTTGCCTTGCCTCCCAGCACACGCAACACACATTCTCAGGCTCACTATCACTCTCACTCCCGGCAGAGACCACCAAACAAAGTGCCAACACAGAAGCCATTTCTTCCATACAATAGGCCTAAGGGCTTAGAGCTGTTGCTGGTCCTCACCTTCCCTTGACACCGCTTTCACAGCCAAACACACTCTGCCCATCTGCCTTTGCCTTGCCTCCCAGGATTCCCAACACACTCTCACTACCGGCACAAACCACCTCCCAAAATGCCAACACCCAAGCGATTTCTGCCGCATGCTACATCTCAGGGCTTAAGCTGTTGCTGGTCCTCACCTTCCCTTGACACCGCTTTCACAGCCAAACACACTCTGCCCATCTACCCTGGCTTTGCCTCCCAGCACTCCCAACACACATTCTCAGGTTGAATCTCATTCTCACTCCCGGCACACACCACCTCCCAAAGTGCAAACACCCAAGCGATTTCGGCCGCATGCTACATCTAAGGGCTTAGAGCTGTTGCTGCTCCTCACATTCCCTTGACTCCGCTTTCACAGCCAAACACACTCTGCCCATCTACCCTAGTTTTGCCTCCCAGCACTCCCAACACACATTCTCAGGTTGAATCTCACTCTCACTCCCGCCACAGACCACCTTCCAAAGTGAAAGTACCCAAGCGATCTCTGACACATGCTACATCTAAGGGCTTAGAGCTGTTGCTGGTCCTCACCTTCCCTTGACACCGCTTTCACAGCCAAACGCACTCTCCCCATCTGCGCTGCCCTTGCCTCCCAGCACTCCCAACACACATTCTCAGGCACGCTCACGCTCTCACTCTGACTCCCAGCACAGACCACCTCCCAAAGTGAAAATACCCAAGCCATTTCTGACACACGCTACATCTACGGGCTTAGAGCTGTGACTGATCCTCACCTTCCCTTAACACCGCTTTCACAGCCAAACACAATCTGCCCATCTGCCTTTGCCTCAACTCCCAGCACTCCCAACACACATTCTCAGGCTCACTATCACTCTCACTCCCGGCACACACCACCTCCCAAAGTGCAAACCTCCAAGCCATTTCTCCCATACGATAGGCCTAAGGGCTTAGAGCTGTTGCTGCTCCTCACCTTCCCTTGACACCGCTTTCACAGCCAAACACACTCTGCCCATCTACCCTAGTTTTGCCTCCCAGCACTCCCAACACACATTCTCAGGTTGAATCTCACTCTCACTCCCGCCACAGACCACCTTCCAAAGTGAAAGTACCCAAGCGATTTCTGACGCAGGCTATATCTAAGTGCTTAGAGCTGTTGCTGGTCCTCACCTTCCCTTGACACGGCTTTCACAGCCAAACACACTCTGGCCATCCGCCTTTGCCTTGCCTCCCAGCACTCCCAACACACTCTCACTACCGGCACAGACCACCTCCAAAAATGCCAACACCCAGCGATTTCTGACACACGCTACATCTAAGGGCTTAGAGCTGTGGCTGGTCTTCACCTTCCCTTGACACCGCTTTCACAGCCGAACACACTCTGCCCATCTACCCTGGCTTTGCCTCCCAGCACTCGCAACACACATTCTCAGGTTGCATCTCATTCTCACTCCCGGCACAGACCACCTCCCAAAGTGAAAATACCCAAGCGATTTCTGACACACGCTTCATCTAAGGGCTTAGAGCTGTTGCTGGTCTTCACCTTCCCTTGACACCGCTTTCACAGCCAAACACACTCTGGCCATCAGCGCTGCCCTTGCCTCCCAGCACTCCCAACACACATTCTCAAGTTCAATCTCTCTCTCACTCCTGGCACAGACCACCTCCCAAAGTGCAAACACCCAACCGATTTCTGACATACGCTACATCTAAGGGCTTAGAGCTGTGGCTGGTCCTAACCTTCCCTTGACACCGCTTTCACAGCCAAACACACTCTGGCCATCTACGCTGGTTTTGCCTCCCAGCACTCCCAAAACACATTCTCAGGTTGAATCTCACTATCACTGCCGGCACAGACCACTTCCCAAAGAGCAAATACCCAAGCGATTTCTGACACACGCTACATCTAAGGCCTTAGAGCTGTTGCTGGTCCTCACCTTCCCTTGACACCGCTTTCACAGACAAACACACTCTGCCCATCTGCCTTTGCCTTCCCTCCCAGCACTCCCAACACACTCTCACTACCGGCACAGACCACATCCCAAAATGCCAACACCCAAGCGATTTCTGACACACGCTACATCTAAAGGCTTAGAGCTGTTGCTGGTCTTCACCTTCCCTTGACACCGCTTTCACAGCCAAACACACTCTGCCCATCTACCCTGGCTTTGCCTCCCAGCACTCCCAACACACTTTCTCAGGCACGCTCACGCTCTCACTCTGACTCCCAGCACAGACCACCTCCCAAAGTGAAAATACCCAAGCCATTTCTGACACACGCTAAATCTACGGGCTTAGAGCTGTCACTGGTCCTCACCTTCCCTTGACACCGCTTTCACAGCCAAACGCACTCTGCCCATCTGCCCTGCCCTTGCCTCCCAGCACTCCCAACAAACATTCTCAGGCTCACTATCACTCTCACTCCCGGCACAGACCACCTCCCAAAGTGCAAACCTCCAAGCCATTTCTCCACTACGATAGGGCTAAGGGCTTAGAGCTGTTGCTGGTCCTCACCTTCCCTTGACACCGCTTTCACAGCCAAACACACTCTGCTCATCTACCCTGGCTTTGCCTCCCAGCACTCCCAACACACATTCTCAGGTTGAATCTCATTCTCACTCCCGGCACAGACCACCTCCCAAAGTGAAAATACCCAAGCGATTTCTGACACACGCTACATCTAAGGGGTTACAGCTGTTGCTGGTCTTCACCATCCCTTGACACCGCTTTCACAGCCAAACGCACTCTGGCCATCTACGCTGGTTTTGCCTCCCAGCACTCCCAAAACACATTCTCAGGTTGAACCTCACTATCACTGCCGGCACAGACCACTTCCCAAAGAGCAAATACCCAAGCGATTTCTGACACACGCTACATCTAAGGCCTTAGAGCTGTTGCTGGTCCTCACCTTCCCTTGACACCGCTTTCACAGACAAACACACTCTGGCCATCTGCCTTTGCCTTGCCTCCCAGCACTCCCAAAACACATTCTCAGCAGCACTTTCACTCCAGGCACAGACCACCTGCCAAAGTACCAACACCCAAGCGATTTCTGCCGCATGCTGCATCTAAGGGCTTAGAGCTGTTGCTGGCCCTCACCTTCCCTTGACACCGCTTTCACAGCCAAACACACTCTGCCCATCTACCCTGGCTTTGCTTCCCAGCACTCCCAACACACATTGTCAGGCTCACTCTCACTCTCACTCCCGGCACAGACCACCTCCCAAAGTGCAAACGTCCAAGCCATTTCTCCCATACGATAGGCCTAAGGGCTTAGAGCTGTTGCTGGTCCTCACCTTCCCTTCACACTGCTTTCACAGCCAAACACACTCTGGCCATCCGCCTTTGCCTTGCCTCCCAGCACACCCAACACACATTCTCAGGCTCAATCTCACTCTCACTCCCGGCAGAGACCAGCAAACAAAGTGCCAACACAGAAGCCATTTCTTCCATACAGTAGGCCTAAAAGCTTAGAGCTGTTGCTGGTCCTCACCTTCCCTTGACACCGCTTTCACAGCCAAACGCACTCTCCCCATCTGCGCTGCCCTTGCCTCCCAGCACTCCCAACACACGTTCTCAAGCACACTCACGCTCTCACTCTCACTCCCAGCACAGACCACCTCCCAAAGTCAAAACACCCAAGTGATTTCTGCCACATGCTACATCTAAGGGCTTAGAGCTGTTGCTGGTCCTCACCTTCCCTTGACACCGCTTTCACAGCCAAACACACTCTGGCCATCAGCGCTGCCCTTGCCTCCCAGCACTCCCAACACACATTCTCAAGTTCAATCTCTCTCTCACTCCTGGCACAGACCACCTCCCAAAGTGCAAACACCCAACCGATTTCTGACATACGCTACATCTAACGGCTTAGAGCTGTGGCTAGTCCTAACCTTCCCTTGACACCGCTTTCACAGCCAAACACACTCTGCCCATCTACGCTGGTTTTGCCTCCCAGCACTCCCAAAACACATTCTCAGGTTGAATCTCACTATCACTGCCGGCACAGACCACTTCCCAAAGAGCAAATACCCAAGCGATTTCTGACACACGCTACATCTAAGGCCTTAGAGCTGTTGCTGGTCCTCACCTTCCCTTGACACCGCTTTCACAGACAAACACACTCTGCCCATCTGCCTTTGCCTTCCCTGCCAGCACTCCCAACACACTCTCACTACCGGCACAGACCACCTCCCAAAATGCAAACACCCAAGCGATTTCTGACACACGCTACATCTAAGGGCTTAGAGCTGTTGCTGGTCTTCACCTTCCCTTGACACCGCTTTCACAGCCAAACACACTCTGCCCATCTACCCTGGCTTTGCCTCCCAGCACTCCCAACACACATTCTCAGGCACGCTCACGCTCTCACTCTGACTCCCAGCACAGACCACCTCCCAAAGTGAAAATACCCAAGCCATTTCTGACACACGCTACATCTACGGGCTTAGAGCTGTCACTGGTCCTCACCTTCCCTTGACACCGCTTTCACAGCCAAACGCACTCTGCCCATCTGCGTTGCCCTTGCCTCCCAGCACTCCCAACACACATTCTCAGGCTCACTATCACTCTCACTCCCGGCACACACCACCTCCCAAAGTGCAAACCTCCAAGCCATTTCTCCACTACGATAGGCCTAAGGGCTTAGAGCTGTTGCTGGTCCTCACCTTCCCTTGACACCGCTTTCACAGCCAAACACACTCTGCCCATCTGCCTTTGCCTCAACTCCCAGCACTCCCAACACACATTCTCAGGCTCACTCTCACTCTGACTCCCAGCAGAGACCACCTCCCAAAGTGCAAACCTCCAAGCCATTTCTCCCACACGATAGGCCTAAGTGCTTAGAGTTGTTGCTGCTCCTCACCTTCCCTTGACACCGCTTTCACAGCCAAACACACTCTGCCCATCTGCCTTTGCCTTGCCTCCCAGCACTCCCAAAACACTCTCACTCCCGGCACAGACCACCTCCCAAAGTGCAAATACCCAAGCGATTTCTGGCACACGCTACATCTAAGGCCTTAGAGCTGTTGCTGGTCCTCACCTTCCCTTGACACCGCTTTCACAGACAAACACACTCTGGCCATCTGCCTTTGCCTTGCCTCCCAGCACTCCCAAAACACATTCTCAGCAGCACTTTCACTCCAGGCACAGACCACCTGCCAAAGTACCAACACCAAGCGATTTCTTCCGCATGCTACATCTAAGGGCTTAGAGCTGTTGCTGGCCCTCACCTTCCCTTGACACCGCTTTCACAGCCAAACACACTCTGCCCATCTACCCTGGCTTTGCCTCCCAGCACTCCCAACACACATTGTCAGGCTCAATCTCACTCTCACTCACGGCACAGACCACCTCCCAAAGTGAAAATACCCAAGGCATTTCTCCCAAACGATAGGCCTAAGGGCTTAGAGCTCTTGCTGGTCCTCACCTTCCCTTGACACCGCTTTCACAGCCAAACACACTCTGGCCATCCGCCTTTGCCTTGCCTCCCAGCACTCCCAACACACATTCTCAGGTTGAATCTCACTCTCACTTCCGGCACAGACCACCTCCCACAGTGCAAACATCTAAGCCATTTCTCCCACACGATAGGCCTAAGGGCTTAGAGCTGTTGCTCGTCCTCCCCTTCCCTTGACACCGCTTTCACAGCCAAACACACTCTGGCCATCTGCGCTGCCCTTGCCTCCCAGCACTCCCAACACACGTTCTCAAGCACACTCACGCTCTCACTCTCACTCCCAGCACAGACCACCTCCCAAAGTCAAAACACCCAAGGCATTTCTGCCACATGCTACATCTAAGGGCTTAGAGCTGTTGCTGCTCCTCACCTTCCCTTGACACCGCTTTCACAGCCAAACGCACTCTCCCCATCTACTCTGGTATTGCCTCCCAGCACTCCCAAAACACATTCTCAGGTTGAATCTCATTCTCACTCCCGGCACACGCCACCTCCCAAAGTGCAAACACCCAAGCGATTTTGGCCGCATGCTACATCTAAGGGCTTAGAGCTGTTGCTGCTCCTCACATTCCCTTGACTCCGCTTTCACAGAAAAACACACTCTGCCCATCTGCCTTTGCCTTGCCTCCCAGCACTCCCAACACACTCTCACTCCTGGCACAGACCACCTCCCAAAGAGCAAATACCCAAGCGATTTCTGGCACACGCTACATCTAAGGCCTTAGAGCTGTTGCTGGTCCTCACCTTCCCTTGACACCGCTTTCACAGACAAACACACTCTGGCCATCTGCCTTTGCCTTGCCTCCCAGCACTCCCAAAACACATTCTCAGCAGCACTTTCACTCCAGGCACAGACCACCTGCCAAAGTACCAACACCCAAGCGATTTCTGCCGCATGCTGCATCTAAGGGCTTAGAGCTGTTGCTGGCCCTCACCTTCCCTTGACACCGCTTTCACAGCCAAACACACTCTGCCCATCTACCCTGGCTTTGCCTCCCAGCACTCCCAACACACATTGTCAGGCTCACTCTCACTCTCACTCCCGGCACAGACCACCTCCCAAAGTGCAAACGTCCAAGCCATTTCTCCCATACGATAGGCCTAAGGGCTTAGAGCTGTTGCTGGTCCTCACTTTCCCTTGACACGGCTTTCACAGCCAAACACACTCTGCCCATCTGCCTTTACCTTGCCTCCCAGCACTCCCAAAACACTCTCACTCCCGGCACAGACCACCTCCCAAAGTGCAAACATCTAAGCCATTTCTCCCACACGATAAGCCTAAGGGCTTAGAGCTGTTGCTGGTCCTCACCTTCCCTTGACACCGCTTTCACAGCCAAACACACTCTGGCCTTCTGCGCTGCCCTTGCCTCCCAGCACTCCCAACACATGTTCTAAAGCACACTCATGCTCTCACTCTCACTCCCAGCACAGACCACCTCCCAAAGTCAAAACACCCAAGCGATTTCTGCCACATGCTACATCTAAGGGCTTAGAGCTGTTGCTGGTCCTCACCTTCCCTTGACACCGCTTTCACAGCCAAACACACTCTGGCCATCAGCGCTGCCCTTGCCTCCCAGCACTCCCAACACACATTCTCAAGTACAATCTCTCTCTCACTCCTGGCACAGACCACCTCCCAAAGTGCAAACACCCAACCGATTTCTGACATACGCTACATCTAAGGGCTTAGAGCTGTGGCTAGTCCTAACCTTCCCTTGACACCGCTTTCACAGCCAAACACACTCTAGCCATCTACGCTGGTTTTGCCTCCCAGCACTCCCAAAACACATTCTCAGGTTGAATCTCACTATCACTGCCGGCACAGACCACTTCCGAAAGAGCAAATACCCAAGCGATTTCTGACACACGCTACATCTAAGGCCTTAGAGCTGTTGCTGGTCCTCACCTTCCCTTGACACCGCTTTCACAGACAAACACACTCTGCCCATCTGCCTTTGCCTTCCCTCCCAGCACTCCCAACACACTCTCACTACCGGCACAGACCACCTCCCAAAATGCCAACACCCAAGCGATTTCTGACACACGCTACATCTAAGGGCTTAGAGCTGTTGCTGGTCTTCACCTTCCCTTGACACCGCTTTCACAGCCAAACACACTCTGCTCATCTACCCTGGCTTTGCCTCCCAGCACTCCCAACACACATTCTCAGGTTGAATCTCATTCTCACTCCCGGCACAGACCACCTCCCAAAGTGAAAATACCCAAGCGATTTCTGACACACGCTACATCTAAGAGCTTAGAGCTGTTGCTGCTCCTCACCTTCCCTTGACACCGCTTTCACAGCCAAACGCACTCTGGCCATCCAACTTTGCCTTGCCTCCCAGCACTCCCAACACACATTGTCAGGCTCAATCTCACACTCACTCCCGGCACACACCACCTCCCAAAGTGCAAACGTCCATGCCATTTCTCCCACACGATAGGCCTAAGTGCTTAGAGCTGTTGCTGGTCCTCACCTTCCCTTGACACCGCTTTCACAGCCAAGCACACTCTGGCCATCTGCCTTTGCCTTGCCTCCCAGCACTCCCAAAACACATTCTCAGGCGCACTTTCACTCCAGGCACAGACCACCTCTCAAAGTGCCAACACCCAAGCGATTTCTGCCGCATGCTACATCTAAGGGCTTAGAGCTGTTGCTGGCCCTCACCTTCCCTTGACACCGCTTTCACAGCCAAACACACTCTGCCCATCTACCCTGGCTTTGCCTCCCAGCACTCCCAACACACATTGTCAGGCTCACTCTCACTCTCACTCCCGGCACAGACCACCTCCCAAAGTGCAAACCTCCAAGCCATTTCTCCCATACGATAGGCCTAAGGGCTTAGAGCTGTTGCTGGTCCTCACCTTCCCTTGACACCGCTTTCACAGACAAACACACTCTGGCCATCCGCCTTTGCCTTGCCTCCCAGCACACCCAACACACATTCTCAGGCTCAATCTCACTCTCACTCCCGGCAGAGACCAGCAAACAATGTGCCAACACAGAAGCCATTTCTTCCATACAGTAGGCCTAAAAGCTTAGAGCTGTTGCTGGTCCTCACCTTCCCTTGACACCGCTTTCACAGCCAAACACACTCTGCCCATCTACCCTGGCTTTGCCTCCCAGCACTCCCAACACACATTCTCAGGCACGCTCACGCTCTCACTCTGACTCCCAGCACAGACCACCTCCCAAAGTGAAAATACCCAAGCCATTTCTGACACACGCTACATCTACGGGCTTAGAGCTGTCACTGGTCCTCACCTTCCCTTGACACCGCTTTCACAGCCAAACGCACTCTGCCCATCTGCGTTGCCCTTGCCTCCCAGCACTCCCAACACACATTCTCAGGCTCACTATCACTCTCACTCCCGGCACACACCACCTACCAAAGTGCAAACCTCCAAGCCATTTCTCCACTACGATAGGCCTAAGGGCTTAGAGCTGTTGCTGGTCCTCACCTTCCCTTGACACCGCTTTCACAGCCAAACACACTCTGCCCATCTGCCTTTGCCTCAACTCCCAGCACTCCCAACACACATTCTCAGGCTCACTCTCACTCTGACTCCCAGCACAGACCACCTCCCAAAGTGCAAACCTCCAAGCCATTTCTCCCACACGATAGGCCTAAGTGCTTAGAGTTGTTGCTGCTCCTCACCTTCCCTTGACACCGCTTTCACAGCCAAACACACTCTGCCCATCTGCCTTTGCCTTGCCTCCCAGCACTCCCAAAACACTCTCACTCCCGGCACAGACCACCTCCCAAAGTGCAAATACCCAAGCGATTTCTGGCACACGCTACATCTAAGGCCTTAGAGCTGTTGCTGGTCCTCACCTTCCCTTGACACCGCTTTCACAGACAAACACACTCTGGCCATCTGCCTTTGCCTTGCCTCCCAGCACTCCCAAAACACATTCTCAGCAGCACTTTCACTCCAGGCACAGACCACCTGCCAAAGTACCAACACCAAGCGATTTCTTCCGCATGCTACATCTAAGGGCTTAGAGCTGTTGCTGGCCCTCACCTTCCCTTGACACCGCTTTCACAGCCAAACACACTCTGCCCATCTACCCTGGCTTTGCCTCCCAGCACTCCCAACACACATTGTCAGGCTCAATCTCACTCTCACTCACGGCACAGACCACCTCCCAAAGTGAAAATACCCAAGGCATTTCTCCCAAACGATAGGCCTAAGGGCTTAGAGCTCTTGCTGGTCCTCACCTTCCCTTGACACCGCTTTCACAGCCAAACGCACTCTGGCCATCCGCCTTTGCCTTGCCTCCCAGCACTCCCAACACACATTCTCAGGTTGAATCTCACTCTCACTTCCGGCACAGACCACCTCCCACAGTGCAAACATCTAAGCCATTTCTCCCACACGATAGGCCTAAGTGCTTAGAGTTGTTGCTGCTCCTCCCCTTCCCTTGACACCGCTTTCACAGCCAAACACACTCTGGCCATCTGCGCTGCCCTTGCCTCCCAGCACTCCCAACACACGTTCTCAAGCACACTCACGCTCTCACTCTCACTCCCAGCACAGACCACCTCCCAAAGTCAAAACACCCAAGGCATTTCTGCCACATGCTACATCTAAGGGCTTAGAGCTGTTGCTGGTCCTCACCTTCCCTTGACACCGCTTTCACAGCCAAACGCACTCTCCCCATCTACTCTGGTATTGCCTCCCAGCACTCCCAAAACACATTCTCAGGTTGAATCTCATTCTCACTCCCGGCACACGCCACCTCCCAAAGTGCAAACACCCAAGCGATTTCGGCCGCATGCTACATCTAAGGGCTTAGAGCTGTTGCTGCTCCTCACATTCCCTTGACTCCGCTTTCACAGAAAAACACACTCTGCCCATCTGCCTTTGCCTTGCCTCCCAGCACTCCCAACACACTCTCACTCCTGGCACAGACCACCTCCCAAAGAGCAAATACCCAAGCGATTTCTGGCACACGCTACATCTAAGGCCTTAGAGCTGTTGCTGGTCCTCACCTTCCCTTGACACCGCTTTCACAGACAAACACACTCTGGCCATCTGCCTTTGCCTTGCCTCCCAGCACTCCCAAAACACATTCTCAGCAGCACTTTCACTCCAGGCACAGACCACCTGCCAAAGTACCAACACCCAAGCGATTTCTGCCGCATGCTGCATCTAAGGGCTTAGAGCTGTTGCTGGCCCTCACCTTCCCTTGACACCGCTTTCACAGCCAAACACACTCTGCCCATCTACCCTGGCTTTGCCTCCCAGCACTCCCAACACACATTGTCAGGCTCACTCTCACTCTCACTCCCGGCACAGACCACCTCCCAAAGTGCAAACGTCCAAGCCATTTCTCCCATACGATAAGCCTAAGGGCTTAGAGCTGTTGCTGGTCCTCACCTTCCCTTGACACTGCTTTCACAGCCAAACACACTCTGGCCTTCTGCGCTGCCCTTGCCTCCCAGCACTCCCAACACACGTTCTAAAGCACACTCATGCTCTCACTCTCACTCCCAGCACAGACCACCTCCCAAAGTCAAAACACCCAAGCGATTTCTGCCACATGCTACATCTAAGGGCTTAGAGCTGTTGCTGGTCCTCACCTTCCCTTGACACCACTTTCACAGCCAAACACACTCTGGCCATCAGCGCTGCCCTTGCCTCCCAGCACTCCCAACACACATTCTCAAGTTCAATCTCTCTCTCACTCCTGGCACAGACCACCTCCCAAAGTGCAAACACCCAACCGATTTCTGACATACGCTACATCTAAGGGCTTAGAGCTGTGGCTGGTCCTAACCTTCCCTTGACACCGCTTTCACAGCCAAACACACTCTAGCCATCTACGCTGGTTTTGCCTCCCAGCACTCCCAAAACACATTCTCAGGTTGAATCTCACTATCACTGCCGGCACAGACCACTTCCCAAAGAGCAAATACCCAAGCGATTTCTGACACACGCTACATCTAAGGCCTTAGAGCTGTTGCTGGTCCTCACCTTCCCTTGACACCGCTTTCACAGACAAACACACTCTGGCCATCTGCCTTTGCCTTCCCTCCCAGCACTCCCAACACACTCTCACTACCGGCACAGACCACCTCCCAAAATGCCAACACCCAAGCGATTTCTGACACACGCTACATCTAAGGGCTTAGAGCTGTTGCTGGTCTTCACCTTCCCTTGACACCGCTTTCACAGCCAAACACACTCTGCTCATCTACCCTGGCTTTGCCTCCCAGCACTCCCAACACACATTCTCAGGTTGAATCTCATTCTCACTCCCGGCACAGACCACCTCCCAAAGTGAAAATACCCAAGCGATTTCTGACACACGCTACATCTAAGAGCTTAGAGCTGTTGCTGCTCCTCACCTTCCCTTGACACCGCTTTCACAGCCAAACGCACTCTGGCCATCAAACATTGCCTTGCCTCCCAGCACTCCCAACACACATTGTCAGGCTCAATCTCACACTCACTCCCGGCACACACCACCTCCCAAAGTGCAAACGTCCATGCCATTTCTCCCTACGATAGGCCTAAGGGCTTAGAGCTGTTGCTGGTCCTCACCTTCCCTTGACACCGCTTTCACAGCCAAGCACACTCTGGCCATCTGCCTTTGCCTTGCCTCCCAGCACTCCCAAAACACATTCTCAGGCGCACTTTCACTCCAGGCACAGACCACCTCTCAAAGTGCCAACACCCAAGCGATTTCTGCCGCATGCTACATCTAAGGGCTTAGAGCTGTTGCTGGCCCTCACCTTCCCTTGACACCGCTTTCACAGCCAAACACACTCTGCCCATCTACCCTGGCTTTGCCTCCCAGCACTCCCAACACACATTGTCAGGCTCACTCTCACTCTCACTCCCGGCACAGACCACCTCCCAAAGTGCAAACGTCCAAGCCATTTCTCCCATACGATAGGCCTAAGGGCTTAGAGCTGTTGCTGGTCCTCACCTTCCCTTGACACCGCTTTCACAGCCAAACACACTCTGGCCATCCGCCTTTGCCTTGCCTCCCAGCACACCCAACACACATTCTCAGGCTCACTATCACTCTCACTCCCGGCAGAGACCAGCAAACAATGTGCCAACACAGAAGCCATTTCTTCCATACAATAGGCCTAAAAGCTTAGAGCAATTGCTGGTCCTCACCTTCCCTTGACACCGCTTTCACAGCCAAACACACTCTGCCCATCTGCCTTTGCCTTGCCTCCCAGGATTCCCAACACACTCTCACTACCGGCACAAACCACCTCCCAAAATGCCAACACCCAAGCGATTTCTGCCGCATGCTACATCTCAGGGCTTAAGCTGTTGCTGGTCCTCACCTTCCCTTGACACCGCTTTCACAGCCAAACACACTCTGCCCATCTACCCTGGCTTTGCCTCCCAGCACTCCCAACACACATTCTCAGGTTGAATCTCATTCTCACTCCCGGCACACACCACCTCCCAAAGTGCAAACACCCAAGCGATTTCGGCCGCATGCTACATCTAAGGGCTTAGAGCTGTTGCTGCTCCTCACATTCCCTTGACTCCGCTTTCACAGCCAAACACACTCTGCCCATCTACCCTAGTTTTGCCTCCCAGCACTCCCAACACACATTCTCAGGTTGAATCTCACTCTCACTCCCGCCACAGACCACCTTCCAAAGTGAAAGTACCCAAGCGATCTCTGACACATGCTACATCTAAGGGCTTAGAGCTGTTGCTGGTCCTCACCTTCCCTTGACACCGCTTTCACAGCCAAACGCACTCTCCCCATCTGCGCTGCCCTTGCCTCCCAGCACTCCCAACACACATTCTCAGGCACGCTCACGCTCTCACTCTGACTCCCAGCACAGACCACCTCCCAAAGTGAAAATACCCAAGCCATTTCTGACACACGCTACATCTACGGGCTTAGAGCTGTGACTGATCCTCACCTTCCCTTAACACCGCTTTCACAGCCAAACACAATCTGCCCATCTGCCTTTGCCTCAACTCCCAGCACTCCCAACACACATTCTCAGGCCCACTATCACTCTCACTCCCGGCACACACCACCTCCCAAAGTGCAAACCTCCAAGCCATTTCTCCCATATGATAGGCCTAAGTGCTTAGAGCTGTTGCTGGTCCTCACCTTCCCTTGACTCCGCTTTCACAGCCAAACACACTCTGCCCATCTGCCTTTGCCTTGCCTCCCAGCACTCCCAAAACACTCTCACTCCCGGCACAGACCACCTCCCAAAGTGCAAACACCCAAGCGATATCTGACAATCGCTAAATCTAAGGGCTTAGAGCTGTTGCTGCTCCTCACCTTCCCTTGACACCGCTTTCACAGCCAAACGCACTCTCCCCATCTACGCTGGTTTTGCCTCCCAGCACTCCCAAAACACATTCTCAGGTTGAACCTCACTATCACTCCCGGCACAGACCACCTCCCAAAGTGCAAACCTCCAAGCCATTTCTCCCACACGATAGGCCTAAGTGCTTAGAGCTGTTGCTGGTCCTCACCTTCCCTTCACACCGCTTTCACAGCCAAACGCACTCTGCCCATCTGCCTTTGCCTTGCCTCCCAGCACTCCCAAAACAGATTCTCAGCAGCACTTTCACTCCAGGCACAGACCACCTGCCAAAGTACCAACACCCAAGCGATTTCTTCCGCATGCTGCATCTAAGGGCTTAGAGCTGTTGCTGGTCCTCACCTTCCCTTGACACCGCTTTCACAGCCAAACACACTCTGCCCATCTACCCTGGCTTTGCCTCCCAGCACTCCCAACACACATTGTCAGGCTCACTCTCACTCTCACTCCTGGCACAGACCACCTCCCAAAGTGCAAACGTCCAAGCCATTTCTCCCATACGATAGGCCTAAGGGCTTAGAGCTGTTGCTGGTCCTCACCTTCCCTTGACACCGCTTTCACAGCCAAACACACTCTGGCCATCCGCCTTTGCCTTGCCTCCCAGCACACGCAACACACATTCTCAGGCTCACTATCACTCTCACTCCCGGCAGAGACCACCAAACAAAGTGCCAACACAGAAGCCATTTCTTCCATACAATAGGCCTAAGGGCTTAGAGCTGTTGCTGGTCCTCACCTTCCCTTGACACCGCTTTCACAGCCAAACACACTCTGCCCATCTGCCTTTGCCTTGCCTCCCAGGATTCCCAACACACTCTCACTACCGGCACAAACCACCTCCCAAAATGCCAACACCCAAGCGATTTCTGCCGCATGCTACATCTCAGGGCTTAAGCTGTTGCTGGTCCTCACCTTCCCTTGACACCGCTTTCACAGCCAAACACACTCTGCCCATCTACCCTGGCTTTGCCTCCCAGCACTCCCAACACACATTCTCAGGTTGAATCTCATTCTCACTCCCGGCACACACCACCTCCCAAAGTGCAAACATCCAAGCGATTTCGGCCGCATGCTACATCTAAGTGCTTAGAGCTGTTGCTGCTCCTCACATTCCCTTGACTCCGCTTTCACAGCCAAACACACTCTGCCCATCTACCCTAGTTTTGCCTCCCAGCACTCCCAACACACATTCTCAGGTTGAATCTCACTCTCACTCCCGCCACAGACCACCTTCCAAAGTGAAAGTACCCAAGCGATCTCTGACACATGCTACATCTAAGGGCTTAGAGCTGTTGCTGGTCCTCACCTTCCCTTGACACCGCTTTCACAGCCAAACGCACTCTCCCCATCTGCGCTGCCCTTGCCTCCCAGCACTCCCAACACACATTCTCAGGCACGCTCACGCTCTCACTCTGACTCCCAGCACAGACCACCTCCCAAAGTGAAAATACCCAAGCCATTTCTGACACACGCTACATCTACGGGCTTAGAGCTGTGACTGATCCTCACCTTCCCTTAACACCGCTTTCACAGCCAAACACAATCTGCCCATCTGCCTTTGCCTCAACTCCCAGCACTCCCAACACACATTCTCAGGCTCACTATCACTCTCACTCCCGGCACACACCACCTCCCAAAGTGCAAACCTCCAAGCCATTTCTCCCATATGATAGGCCTAAGGGCTTAGAGCTGTTGCTGCTCCTCACCTTCCCTTGACACCGCTTTCACAGCCAAACACACTCTGCCCATCTACCCTAGTTTTGCCTCCCAGCACTCCCAACACACATTCTCAGGTTGAATCTCACTCTCACTCCCGCCACAGACCACCTTCCAAAGTGAAAGTACCCAAGCGATTTCTGACGCACGCTATATCTAAGTGCTTAGAGCTGTTGCTGGTCCTCACCTTCCCTTGACACGGCTTTCACAGCCAAACACACTCTGGCCATCCGCCTTTGCCTTGCCTCCCAGCACTCCCAACACACTCTCACTACCGGCACAGACCACCTCCAAAAATGCCAACACCCAGCGATTTCTGACACACGCTACATCTAAGGGCTTAGAGCTGTGGCTGGTCTTCACCTTCCCTTGACACCGCTTTCACAGCCGAACACACTCTCCCCATCTACCCTGGCTTTGCCTCCCAGCACTCGCAACACACATTCTCAGGTTGCATCTCATTCTCACTCCCGGCACAGACCACCTCCCAAAGTGAAAATACCCAAGCGATTTCTGACACACGCTTCATCTAAGGGCTTAGAGCTGTTGCTGGTCTTCACCTTCCCTTGACACCGCTTTCACAGCCAAACACACTCTGGCCATCAGCGCTGCCCTTGCCTCCCAGCACTCCCAACACACATTCTCAAGTTCAATCTCTCTCTCACTCCTGGCACAGACCACCTCCCAAAGTGCAAACACCCAACCGATTTCTGACATACGCTACATCTAAGGGCTTAGAGCTGTGGCTGGTCCTAACCTTCCCTTGACACCGCTTTCACAGCCAAACACACTCTGGCCATCTACGCTGGTTTTGCCTCCCAGCACTCCCAAAACACATTCTCAGGTTGAATCTCACTATCACTGCCGGCACAGACCACTTCCCAAAGAGCAAATACCCAAGCGATTTCTGACACACGCTACATCTAAGGCCTTAGAGCTGTTGCTGGTCCTCACCTTCCCTTGACACCGCTTTCACAGACAAACACACTCTGCCCATCTGCCTTTGCCTTCCCTCCCAGCACTCCCAACACACTCTCACTACCGGCACAGACCACATCCCAAAATGCCAACACCCAAGCGATTTCTGACACACGCTACATCTAAAGGCTTAGAGCTGTTGCTGGTCTTCACCTTCCCTTGACACCGCTTTCACAGCCAAACACACTCTGGCCATCTACCCTGGCTTTGCCTCCCAGCACTCCCAACACACTTTCTCAGGCACGCTCACGCTCTCACTCTGACTCCCAGCACAGACCACCTCCCAAAGTGAAAATACCCAAGCCATTTCTGACACACGCTAAATCTACGGGCTTAGAGCTGTCACTGGTCCTCACCTTCCCTTGACACCGCTTTCACAGCAAACGCACTCTGCCCATCTGCCCTGCCCTTGCCTCCCAGCACTCCCAACAAACATTCTCAGGCTCAATATCACTCTCACTCCCGGCACACACCACCTCCCAAAGTGCAAACCTCCAAGCCATTTCTCCACTACGATAGGGCTAAGGGCTTAGAGCTGTTGCTGGTCCTCACCTTCCCTTGACACCGCTTTCACAGCCAAACACACTCTGCTCATCTACCCTGGCTTTGCCTCCCAGCACTCCCAACACACATTCTCAGGTTGAATCTCATTCTCACTCCCGGCACAGACCACCTCCCAAAGTGAAAATACCCAAGCGATTTCTGACACACGCTACATCTAAGGGGTTACAGCTGTTGCTGGTCTTCACCTTCCCTTGACACCGCTTTCACAGCCAAACGCACTCTGGCCATCTACGCTGGTTTTGCCTCCCAGCACTCCCAAAACACATTCTCAGGTTGAACCTCACTATCACTGCCGGCACAGACCACTTCCCAAAGAGCAAATACCCAAGCGATTTCTGACACACGCTACATCTAAGGCCTTAGAGCTGTTGCTGGTCCTCACCTTCCCTTGACACCGCTTTCACAGACAAACACACTCTGGCCATCTGCCTTTGCCTTGCCTCCCAGCACTCCCAAAACACATTCTCAGCAGCACTTTCACTCCAGGCACAGACCACCTGCCAAAGTACCAACACCCAAGCGATTTCTGCCGCATGCTGCATCTAAGGGCTTAGAGCTGTTGCTGGCCCTCACCTTCCCTTGACACCGCTTTCACAGCCAAACACACTCTGCCCATCTACCCTGGCTTTGCTTCCCAGCACTCCCAACACACATTCTCAGGCTCACTCTCACTCTCACTCCCGGCACAGACCACCTCCCAAAGTGCAAACGTCCAAGCCATTTCTCCCATACGATAGGCCTAAGGGCTTAGAGCTGTTGCTGGTCCTCACCTTCCCTTCACACTGCTTTCACAGCCAAACACACTCTGGCCTTCTGCGCTGCCCTTGCCTCCCAGCACTCCCAACACACGTTCTAAAGCACACTCATGCTCTCACTCTCACTCCCAGCACAGACCACCTCCCAAAGTCAAAACACCCAAGCGATTTCTGCCACATGCTACATCTAAGGGCTTAGAGCTGTTGCTGGTCCTCACCTTCCCTTGACACCACTTTCACAGCCAAACACACTCTGGCCATCAGCGCTGCCCTTGCCTCCCAGCACTCCCAACACACATTCTCAAGTTCAATCTCTCTCTCACTCCTGGCACAGACCACCTCCCAAAGTGCAAACACCCAACCGATTTCTGACATACGCTACATCTAAGGGCTTAGAGCTGTGGCTGGTCCTAACCTTCCCTTGACACCGCTTTCACAGCCAAACACACTCTAGCCATCTACGCTGGTTTTGCCTCCCAGCACTCCCAAAACACATTCTCAGGTTGAATCTCACTATCACTGCCGGCACAGACCACTTCCCAAAGAGCAAATACCCAAGCGATTTCTGACACACGCTACATCTAAGGCCTTAGAGCTGTTGCTGGTCCTCACCTTCCCTTGACACCGCTTTCACAGACAAACACACTCTGGCCATCTGCCTTTGCCTTCCCTCCCAGCACTCCCAACACACTCTCACTACCGGCACAGACCACCTCCCAAAATGCCAACACCCAAGCGATTTCTGACACACGCTACATCTAAGGGCTTAGAGCTGTTGCTGGTCTTCACCTTCCCTTGACACCGCTTTCACAGCCAAACACACTCTGCTCATCTACCCTGGCTTTGCCTCCCAGCACTCCCAACACACATTCTCAGGTTGAATCTCATTCTCACTCCCGGCACAGACCACCTCCCAAAGTGAAAATACCCAAGCGATTTCTGACACACGCTACATCTAAGAGCTTAGAGCTGTTGCTGCTCCTCACCTTCCCTTGACACCGCTTTCACAGCCAAACGCACTCTGGCCATCAAACATTGCCTTGCCTCCCAGCACTCCCAACACACATTGTCAGGCTCAATCTCACACTCACTCCCGGCACACACCACCTCCCAAAGTGCAAACGTCCATGCCATTTCTCCCTACGATAGGCCTAAGGGCTTAGAGCTGTTGCTGGTCCTCACCTTCCCTTGACACCGCTTTCACAGCCAAGCACACTCTGGCCATCTGCCTTTGCCTTGCCTCCCAGCACTCCCAAAACACATTCTCAGGCGCACTTTCACTCCAGGCACAGACCACCTCTCAAAGTGCCAACACCCAAGCGATTTCTGCCGCATGCTACATCTAAGGGCTTAGAGCTGTTGCTGGCCCTCACCTTCCCTTGACACCGCTTTCACAGCCAAACACACTCTGCCCATCTACCCTGGCTTTGCCTCCCAGCACTCCCAACACACATTGTCAGGCTCACTCTCACTCTCACTCCCGGCACAGACCACCTCCCAAAGTGCAAACGTCCAAGCCATTTCTCCCATACGATAGGCCTAAGGGCTTAGAGCTGTTGCTGGTCCTCACCTTCCCTTGACACCGCTTTCACAGCCAAACACACTCTGGCCATCCGCCTTTGCCTTGCCTCCCAGCACACCCAACACACATTCTCAGGCTCACTATCACTCTCACTCCCGGCAGAGACCAGCAAACAATGTGCCAACACAGAAGCCATTTCTTCCATACAATAGGCCTAAAAGCTTAGAGCAATTGCTGGTCCTCACCTTCCCTTGACACCGCTTTCACAGCCAAACACACTCTGCCCATCTGCCTTTGCCTTGCCTCCCAGGATTCCCAACACACTCTCACTACCGGCACAAACCACCTCCCAAAATGCCAACACCCAAGCGATTTCTGCCGCATGCTACATCTCAGGGCTTAAGCTGTTGCTGGTCCTCACCTTCCCTTGACACCGCTTTCACAGCCAAACACACTCTGCCCATCTACCCTGGCTTTGCCTCCCAGCACTCCCAACACACATTCTCAGGTTGAATCTCATTCTCACTCCCGGCACACACCACCTCCCAAAGTGCAAACACCCAAGCGATTTCGGCCGCATGCTACATCTAAGGGCTTAGAGCTGTTGCTGCTCCTCACATTCCCTTGACTCCGCTTTCACAGCCAAACACACTCTGCCCATCTACCCTAGTTTTGCCTCCCAGCACTCCCAACACACATTCTCAGGTTGAATCTCACTCTCACTCCCGCCACAGACCACCTTCCAAAGTGAAAGTACCCAAGCGATCTCTGACACATGCTACATCTAAGGGCTTAGAGCTGTTGCTGGTCCTCACCTTCCCTTGACACCGCTTTCACAGCCAAACGCACTCTCCCCATCTGCGCTGCCCTTGCCTCCCAGCACTCCCAACACACATTCTCAGGCACGCTCACGCTCTCACTCTGACTCCCAGCACAGACCACCTCCCAAAGTGAAAATACCCAAGCCATTTCTGACACACGCTACATCTACGGGCTTAGAGCTGTGACTGATCCTCACCTTCCCTTAACACCGCTTTCACAGCCAAACACAATCTGCCCATCTGCCTTTGCCTCAACTCCCAGCACTCCCAACACACATTCTCAGGCCCACTATCACTCTCACTCCCGGCACACACCACCTCCCAAAGTGCAAACCTCCAAGCCATTTCTCCCATATGATAGGCCTAAGTGCTTAGAGCTGTTGCTGGTCCTCACCTTCCCTTGACTCCGCTTTCACAGCCAAACACACTCTGCCCATCTGCCTTTGCCTTGCCTCCCAGCACTCCCAAAACACTCTCACTCCCGGCACAGACCACCTCCCAAAGTGCAAACACCCAAGCGATATCTGACAATCGCTAAATCTAAGGGCTTAGAGCTGTTGCTGCTCCTCACCTTCCCTTGACACCGCTTTCACAGCCAAACGCACTCTCCCCATCTACGCTGGTTTTGCCTCCCAGCACTCCCAAAACACATTCTCAGGTTGAACCTCACTATCACTCCCGGCACAGACCACCTCCCAAAGTGCAAACCTCCAAGCCATTTCTCCCACACGATAGGCCTAAGTGCTTAGAGCTGTTGCTGGTCCTCACCTTCCCTTCACACCGCTTTCACAGCCAAACGCACTCTGCCCATCTGCCTTTGCCTTGCCTCCCAGCACTCCCAAAACAGATTCTCAGCAGCACTTTCACTCCAGGCACAGACCACCTGCCAAAGTACCAACACCCAAGCGATTTCTTCCGCATGCTGCATCTAAGGGCTTAGAGCTGTTGCTGGTCCTCACCTTCCCTTGACACCGCTTTCACAGCCAAACACACTCTGCCCATCTACCCTGGCTTTGCCTCCCAGCACTCCCAACACACATTGTCAGGCTCACTCTCACTCTCACTCCTGGCACAGACCACCTCCCAAAGTGCAAACGTCCAAGCCATTTCTCCCATACGATAGGCCTAAGGGCTTAGAGCTGTTGCTGGTCCTCACCTTCCCTTGACACCGCTTTCACAGCCAAACACACTCTGGCCATCCGCCTTTGCCTTGCCTCCCAGCACACGCAACACACATTCTCAGGCTCACTATCACTCTCACTCCCGGCAGAGACCACCAAACAAAGTGCCAACACAGAAGCCATTTCTTCCATACAATAGGCCTAAGGGCTTAGAGCTGTTGCTGGTCCTCACCTTCCCTTGACACCGCTTTCACAGCCAAACACACTCTGCCCATCTGCCTTTGCCTTGCCTCCCAGGATTCCCAACACACTCTCACTACCGGCACAAACCACCTCCCAAAATGCCAACACCCAAGCGATTTCTGCCGCATGCTACATCTCAGGGCTTAAGCTGTTGCTGGTCCTCACCTTCCCTTGACACCGCTTTCACAGCCAAACACACTCTGCCCATCTACCCTGGCTTTGCCTCCCAGCACTCCCAACACACATTCTCAGGTTGAATCTCATTCTCACTCCCGGCACACACCACCTCCCAAAGTGCAAACATCCAAGCGATTTCGGCCGCATGCTACATCTAAGTGCTTAGAGCTGTTGCTGCTCCTCACATTCCCTTGACTCCGCTTTCACAGCCAAACACACTCTGCCCATCTACCCTAGTTTTGCCTCCCAGCACTCCCAACACACATTCTCAGGTTGAATCTCACTCTCACTCCCGCCACAGACCACCTTCCAAAGTGAAAGTACCCAAGCGATCTCTGACACATGCTACATCTAAGGGCTTAGAGCTGTTGCTGGTCCTCACCTTCCCTTGACACCGCTTTCACAGCCAAACGCACTCTCCCCATCTGCGCTGCCCTTGCCTCCCAGCACTCCCAACACACATTCTCAGGCACGCTCACGCTCTCACTCTGACTCCCAGCACAGACCACCTCCCAAAGTGAAAATACCCAAGCCATTTCTGACACACGCTACATCTACGGGCTTAGAGCTGTGACTGATCCTCACCTTCCCTTAACACCGCTTTCACAGCCAAACACAATCTGCCCATCTGCCTTTGCCTCAACTCCCAGCACTCCCAACACACATTCTCAGGCTCACTATCACTCTCACTCCCGGCACACACCACCTCCCAAAGTGCAAACCTCCAAGCCATTTCTCCCATATGATAGGCCTAAGGGCTTAGAGCTGTTGCTGCTCCTCACCTTCCCTTGACACCGCTTTCACAGCCAAACACACTCTGCCCATCTACCCTAGTTTTGCCTCCCAGCACTCCCAACACACATTCTCAGGTTGAATCTCACTCTCACTCCCGCCACAGACCACCTTCCAAAGTGAAAGTACCCAAGCGATTTCTGACGCACGCTATATCTAAGTGCTTAGAGCTGTTGCTGGTCCTCACCTTCCCTTGACACGGCTTTCACAGCCAAACACACTCTGGCCATCCGCCTTTGCCTTGCCTCCCAGCACTCCCAACACACTCTCACTACCGGCACAGACCACCTCCAAAAATGCCAACACCCAGCGATTTCTGACACACGCTACATCTAAGGGCTTAGAGCTGTGGCTGGTCTTCACCTTCCCTTGACACCGCTTTCACAGCCGAACACACTCTCCCCATCTACCCTGGCTTTGCCTCCCAGCACTCGCAACACACATTCTCAGGTTGCATCTCATTCTCACTCCCGGCACAGACCACCTCCCAAAGTGAAAATACCCAAGCGATTTCTGACACACGCTTCATCTAAGGGCTTAGAGCTGTTGCTGGTCTTCACCTTCCCTTGACACCGCTTTCACAGCCAAACACACTCTGGCCATCAGCGCTGCCCTTGCCTCCCAGCACTCCCAACACACATTCTCAAGTTCAATCTCTCTCTCACTCCTGGCACAGACCACCTCCCAAAGTGCAAACACCCAACCGATTTCTGACATACGCTACATCTAAGGGCTTAGAGCTGTGGCTGGTCCTAACCTTCCCTTGACACCGCTTTCACAGCCAAACACACTCTGGCCATCTACGCTGGTTTTGCCTCCCAGCACTCCCAAAACACATTCTCAGGTTGAATCTCACTATCACTGCCGGCACAGACCACTTCCCAAAGAGCAAATACCCAAGCGATTTCTGACACACGCTACATCTAAGGCCTTAGAGCTGTTGCTGGTCCTCACCTTCCCTTGACACCGCTTTCACAGACAAACACACTCTGCCCATCTGCCTTTGCCTTCCCTCCCAGCACTCCCAACACACTCTCACTACCGGCACAGACCACATCCCAAAATGCCAACACCCAAGCGATTTCTGACACACGCTACATCTAAAGGCTTAGAGCTGTTGCTGGTCTTCACCTTCCCTTGACACCGCTTTCACAGCCAAACACACTCTGGCCATCTACCCTGGCTTTGCCTCCCAGCACTCCCAACACACTTTCTCAGGCACGCTCACGCTCTCACTCTGACTCCCAGCACAGACCACCTCCCAAAGTGAAAATACCCAAGCCATTTCTGACACACGCTAAATCTACGGGCTTAGAGCTGTCACTGGTCCTCACCTTCCCTTGACACCGCTTTCACAGCAAACGCACTCTGCCCATCTGCCCTGCCCTTGCCTCCCAGCACTCCCAACAAACATTCTCAGGCTCAATATCACTCTCACTCCCGGCACACACCACCTCCCAAAGTGCAAACCTCCAAGCCATTTCTCCACTACGATAGGGCTAAGGGCTTAGAGCTGTTGCTGGTCCTCACCTTCCCTTGACACCGCTTTCACAGCCAAACACACTCTGCTCATCTACCCTGGCTTTGCCTCCCAGCACTCCCAACACACATTCTCAGGTTGAATCTCATTCTCACTCCCGGCACAGACCACCTCCCAAAGTGAAAATACCCAAGCGATTTCTGACACACGCTACATCTAAGGGGTTACAGCTGTTGCTGGTCTTCACCTTCCCTTGACACCGCTTTCACAGCCAAACGCACTCTGGCCATCTACGCTGGTTTTGCCTCCCAGCACTCCCAAAACACATTCTCAGGTTGAACCTCACTATCACTGCCGGCACAGACCACTTCCCAAAGAGCAAATACCCAAGCGATTTCTGACACACGCTACATCTAAGGCCTTAGAGCTGTTGCTGGTCCTCACCTTCCCTTGACACCGCTTTCACAGACAAACACACTCTGGCCATCTGCCTTTGCCTTGCCTCCCAGCACTCCCAAAACACATTCTCAGCAGCACTTTCACTCCAGGCACAGACCACCTGCCAAAGTACCAACACCCAAGCGATTTCTGCCGCATGCTGCATCTAAGGGCTTAGAGCTGTTGCTGGCCCTCACCTTCCCTTGACACCGCTTTCACAGCCAAACACACTCTGCCCATCTACCCTGGCTTTGCTTCCCAGCACTCCCAACACACATTCTCAGGCTCACTCTCACTCTCACTCCCGGCACAGACCACCTCCCAAAGTGCAAACGTCCAAGCCATTTCTCCCATACGATAGGCCTAAGGGCTTAGAGCTGTTGCTGGTCCTCACCTTCCCTTCACACTGCTTTCACAGCCAAACACACTCTGGCCATCCGCCTTTGCCTTGCCTCCCAGCACACCCAACACACATTCTCAGGCTCAATCTCACTCTCACTCCCGGCAGAGACCAGCAAACAAAGTGCCAACACAGAAGCCATTTCTTCCATACAGTAGGCCTAAAAGCTTAGAGCTGTTGCTGGTCCTCACCTTCCCTTGACACCGCTTTCACAGCCAAACGCACTCTCCCCATCTGCGCTGCCCTTGCCTCCCAGCACTCCCAACACACGTTCTCAAGCACACTCACGCTCTCACTCTCACTCCCAGCACAGACCACCTCCCAAAGTCAAAACACCCAAGTGATTTCTGCCACATGCTACATCTAAGGGCTTAGAGCTGTTGCTGGTCCTCACCTTCCCTTGACACCGCTTTCACAGCCAAACACACTCTGGCCATCAGCGCTGCCCTTGCCTCCCAGCACTCCCAACACACATTCTCAAGTTCAATCTCTCTCTCACTCCTGGCACAGACCACCTCCCAAAGTGCAAACACCCAACCGATTTCTGACATACGCTACATCTAACGGCTTAGAGCTGTGGCTAGTCCTAACCTTCCCTTGACACCGCTTTCACAGCCAAACACACTCTGCCCATCTACGCTGGTTTTGCCTCCCAGCACTCCCAAAACACATTCTCAGGTTGAATCTCACTATCACTGCCGGCACAGACCACTTCCCAAAGAGCAAATACCCAAGCGATTTCTGACACACGCTACATCTAAGGCCTTAGAGCTGTTGCTGGTCCTCACCTTCCCTTGACACCGCTTTCACAGACAAACACACTCTGCCCATCTGCCTTTGCCTTCCCTCCCAGCACTCCCAACACACTCTCACTACCGGCACAGACCACCTCCCAAAATGCAAACACCCAAGCGATTTCTGACACACGCTACATCTAAGGGCTTAGAGCTGTTGCTGGTCTTCACCTTCCCTTGACACCGCTTTCACAGCCAAACACACTCTGCCCATCTACCCTGGCTTTGCCTCCCAGCACTCCCAACACACATTCTCAGGCACGCTCACGCTCTCACTCTGACTCCCAGCACAGACCACCTCCCAAAGTGAAAATACCCAAGCCATTTCTGACACACGCTACATCTACGGGCTTAGAGCTGTCACTGGTCCTCACCTTCCCTTGACACCGCTTTCACAGCCAAACGCACTCTGCCCATCTGCGTTGCCCTTGCCTCCCAGCACTCCCAACACACATTCTCAGGCTCACTCTCACTCTCACTCCCGGCACACACCACCTCCCAAAGTGCAAACCTCCAAGCCATTTCTCCACTACGATAGGCCTAAGGGCTTAGAGCTGTTGCTGGTCCTCACCTTCCCTTGACACCGCTTTCACAGCCAAACACACTCTGCCCATCTGCCTTTGCCTCAACTCCCAGCACTCCCAACACACATTCTCAGGCTCACTCTCACTCTGACTCCCAGCACAGACCACCTCCCAAAGTGCAAACCTCCAAGCCATTTCTCCCACACGATAGGCCTAAGTGCTTAGAGTTGTTGCTGCTCCTCAACTTCCCTTGACACCGCTTTCACAGCCAAACACACTCTGCCCATCTGCCTTTGCCTTGCCTCCCAGCACTCCCAACACACTCTCACTCCCGGCACAGACCACCTCCCAAAGTGCAAATACCCAAGCGATTTCTGGCACACGCTACATCTAAGGCCTTAGAGCTGTTGCTGGTCCTCACCTTCCCTTGACACCGCTTTCACAGACAAACACACTCTGGCCATCTGCCTTTGCCTTGCCTCCCAGCACTCCCAAAACACATTCTCAGCAGCACTTTCACTCCAGGCACAGACCACCTGCCAAAGTACCAACACCAAGCGATTTCTTCCGCATGCTACATCTAAGGGCTTAGAGCTGTTGCTGGCCCTCACCTTCCCTTGACACCGCTTTCACAGCCAAACACACTCTGCCCATCTACCCTGGCTTTGCCTCCCAGCACTCCCAACACACATTCTCAGGCTCAATCTCACTCTCACTCACGGCACAGACCACCTCCCAAAGTGAAAATACCCAAGGCATTTCTCCCAAACGATAGGCCTAAGGGCTTAGAGCTCTTGCTGGTCCTCACCTTCCCTTGACACCGCTTTCACAGCCAAACACACTCTGGCCATCCGCCTTTGCCTTGCCTCCCAGCACTCCCAACACACATTCTCAGGTTGAATCTCACTCTCACTTCCGGCACAGACCACCTCCCACAGTGCAAACATCTAAGCCATTTCTCCCACACGATAGGCCTAAGGGCTTAGAGCTGTTGCTCGTCCTCCCCTTCCCTTGACACCGCTTTCACAGCCAAACACACTCTGACCATCTGCGCTGCCCTTGCCTCCCAGCACTCCCAACACACGTTCTCAAGCACACTCACGCTCTCACTCTCACTCCCAGCACAGACCACCTCCCAAAGTCAAAACACCCAAGGCATTTCTGCCACATGCTACATCTAAGGGCTTAGAGCTGTTGCTGCTCCTCACCTTCCCTTGACACCGCTTTCACAGCCAAACGCACTCTCCCCATCTACTCTGGTATTGCCTCCCAGCACTCCCAAAACACATTCTCAGGTTGAATCTCATTCTCACTCCCGGCACACGCCACCTCCCAAAGTGCAAACACCCAAGCGATTTTGGCCGCATGCTACATCTAAGGGCTTAGAGCTGTTGCTGCTCCTCACATTCCCTTGACTCCGCTTTCACAGAAAAACACACTCTGCCCATCTGCCTTTGCCTTGCCTCCCAGCACTCCCAACACACTCTCACTCCTGGCACAGACCACCTCCCAAAGAGCAAATACCCAAGCGATTTCTGGCACACGCTACATCTAAGGCCTTAGAGCTGTTGCTGGTCCTCACCTTCCCTTGACACCGCTTTCACAGACAAACACACTCTGGCCATCTGCCTTTGCCTTGCCTCCCAGCACTCCCAAAACACATTCTCAGCAGCACTTTCACTCCAGGCACAGACCACCTGCCAAAGTACCAACACCCAAGCGATTTCTGCCGCATGCTGCATCTAAGGCCTTAGAGCTGTTGCTGGCCCTCACCTTCCCTTGACACCGCTTTCACAGCCAAACACACTCTGCCCATCTACCCTGGCTTTGCCTCCCAGCACTCCCAACACACATTGTCAGGCTCACTCTCACTCTCACTCCCGGCACAGACCACCTCCCAAAGTGCAAACGTCCAAGCCATTTCTCCCATACGATAGGCCTAAGGGCTTAGAGCTGTTGCTGGTCCTCACTTTCCCTTGACACGGCTTTCACAGCCAAACACACTCTGCCCATCTGCCTTTACCTTGCCTCCCAGCACTCCCAAAACACTCTCACTCCCGGCACAGACCACCTCCCAAAGTGCAAACATCTAAGCCATTTCTCCCACACGATAAGCCTAAGGGCTTAGAGCTGTTGCTGGTCCTCACCTTCCCTTGACACCGCTTTCACAGCCAAACACACTCTGGCCTTCTGCGCTGCCCTTGCCTCCCAGCACTCCCAACACATGTTCTAAAGCACACTCATGCTCTCACTCTCACTCCCAGCACAGACCACCTCCCAAAGTCAAAACACCCAAGCGATTTCTGCCACATGCTACATCTAAGGGCTTAGAGCTGTTGCTGGTCCTCACCTTCCCTTGACACCGCTTTCACAGCCAAACACACTCTGGCCATCAGCGCTGCCCTTGCCTCCCAGCACTCCCAACACACATTCTCAAGTACAATCTCTCTCTCACTCCTGGCACAGACCACCTCCCAAAGTGCAAACACCCAACCGATTTCTGACATACGCTACATCTAAGGGCTTAGAGCTGTGGCTGGTCCTAACCTTCCCTTGACACCGCTTTCACAGCCAAACACACTCTAGCCATCTACGCTGGTTTTGCCTCCCAGCACTCCCAAAACACATTCTCAGGTTGAATCTCACTATCACTGCCGGCACAGACCACTTCCGAAAGAGCAAATACCCAAGCGATTTCTGACACACGCTACATCTAAGGCCTTAGAGCTGTTGCTGGTCCTCACCTTCCCTTGACACCGCTTTCACAGACAAACACACTCTGGCCATCTGCCTTTGCCTTCCCTCCCAGCACTCCCAACACACTCTCACTACCGGCACAGACCACCTCCCAAAATGCCAACACCCAAGCGATTTCTGACACACGCTACATCTAAGGGCTTAGAGCTGTTGCTGGTCCTCACCTTCCCTTGACACCGCTTTCACAGCCAAACACACTCTGCTCATCTACCCTGGCTTTGCCTCCCAGCACTCCCAACACACATTCTCAGGTTGAATCTCATTCTCACTCCCGGCACAGACCACCTCCCAAAGTGAAAATACCCAAGCGATTTCTGACACACGCTACATCTAAGAGCTTAGAGCTGTTGCTGCTCCTCACCTTCCCTTGACACCGCTTTCACAGCCAAACGCACTCTGGCCATCCAACTTTGCCTTGCCTCCCAGCACTCCCAACACACATTGTCAGGCTCAATCTCACACTCACTCCCGGCACACACCACCTCCCAAAGTGCAAACGTCCATGCCATTTCTCCCACACGATAGGCCTAAGTGCTTAGAGCTGTTGCTGGTCCTCACCTTCCCTTGACACCGCTTTCACAGCCAAGCACACTCTGGCCATCTGCCTTTGCCTTGCCTCCCAGCACTCCCAAAACACATTCTCAGGCGCACTTTCACTCCAGGCACAGACCACCTCTCAAAGTGCCAACACCCAAGCGATTTCTGCCGCATGCTACATCTAAGGGCTTAGAGCTGTTGCTGGCCCTCACCTTCCCTTGACACCGCTTTCACAGCCAAACACACTCTGCCCATCTACCCTGGCTTTGCCTCCCAGCACTCCCAACACACATTGTCAGGCTCACTCTCACTCTCACTCCCGGCACACACCACCTCCCAAAGTGCAAACCTCCAAGCCATTTCTCCCATACGATAGGCCTAAGGGCTTAGAGCTGTTGCTGGTCCTCACCTTCCCTTGACACCGCTTTCACAGCCAAACACACTCTGGCCATCCGCCTTTGCCTTGCCTCCCAGCACACCCAACACACATTCTCAGGCTCAATCTCACTCTCACTCCCGGCAGAGACCAGCAAACAATGTGCCAACACAGAAGCCATTTCTTCCATACAGTAGGCCTAAAAGCTTAGAGCTGTTGCTGGTCCTCACCTTCCCTTGACACCGCTTTCACAGCCAAACACACTCTGCCCATCTACCCTGGCTTTGCCTCCCAGCACTCCCAACACACATTCTCAGGCACGCTCACGCTCTCACTCTGACTCCCAGCACAGACCACCTCCCAAAGTGAAAATACCCAAGCCATTTCTGACACACGCTACATCTACGGGCTTAGAGCTGTCACTGGTCCTCACCTTCCCTTGACACCGCTTTCACAGCCAAACGCACTCTGCCCATCTGCGTTGCCCTTGCCTCCCAGCACTCCCAACACACATTCTCAGGCTCACTATCACTCTCACTCCCGGCAGACACCACCTCCCAAAGTGCAAACCTCCAAGCCATTTCTCCCCTACGATAGGCCTAAGGGCTTAGAGCTGTTGCTGGTCCTCACCTTCCCTTGACACCGCTTTCACAGCCAAACACACTCTGCCCATCTGCCTTTGCCTCAACTCCCAGCACTCCCAACACACATTCTCATGCTCACTCTCACTCTGACTCCCAGCACAGACCACCTCCCAAAGTGCAAACCTCCAAGCCATTTCTCCCACACGATAGGCCTAAGTGCTTAGAGTTGTTGCTGCTCCTCACCTTCCCTTGACACCGCTTTCACAGCCAAACACACTCTGCCCATCTGCCTTTGCCTTGCCTCCCAGCACTCCCAAAACACTCTCACTCCCGGCACAGACCACCTCCCAAAGTGCAAATACCCAAGCGATTTCTGGCACACGCTACATCTAAGGCCTTAGAGCTGTTGCTGGTCCTCACCTTCCCTTGACACCGCTTTCACAGACAAACACACTCTGGCCATCTGCCTTTGCCTTGCCTCCCAGCACTCCCAAAACACATTCTCAGCAGCACTTTCACTCCAGGCACAGACCACCTGCCAAAGTACCAACACCAAGCGATTTCTTCCGCATGCTACATCTAAGGGCTTAGAGCTGTTGCTGGCCCTCACCTTCCCTTGACACCGCTTTCACAGCCAAACACACTCTGCCCATCTACCCTGGCTTTGCCTCCCAGCACTCCCAACACACATTGTCAGGCTCACTCTCACTCTCACTCACGGCACAGACCACCTCCCAAAGTGAAAATACCCAAGGCATTTCTCCCAAACGATAGGCCTAAGGGCTTAGAGCTCTTGCTGGTCCTCACCTTCCCTTGACACCGCTTTCACAGCCAAACACACTCTGGCCATCCGCCTTTGCCTTGCCTCCCAGCACTCCCAACACACATTCTCAGGTTGAATCTCACTCTCACTTCCGGCACAGACCACCTCCCACAGTGCAAACATCTAAGCCATTTCTCCCACACGATAGGCCTAAGGGCTTAGAGCTGTTGCTCGTCCTCCCCTTCCCTTGACACCGCTTTCACAGCCAAACACACTCTCCCCATCTGCGCTGCCCTTGCCTCCCAGCACTCCCAACACACGTTCTCAAGCACACTCACGCTCTCACTCTCACTCCCAGCACAGACCACCTCCCAAAGTCAAAACACCCAAGGCATTTCTGCCACATGCTACATCTAAGGGCTTAGAGCTGTTGCTGGTCCTCACCTTCCCTTGACACCGCTTTCACAGCCAAACGCACTCTCCCCATCTACTCTGGTATTGCCTCCCAGCACTCCCAAAACACATTCTCAGGTTGAATCTCATTCTCACTCCCGGCACACGCCACCTCCCAAAGTGCAAACACCCAAGCGATTTCGGCCGCATGCTACATCTAAGGGCTTAGAGCTGTTGCTGCTCCTCACATTCCCTTGACTCCGCTTTCACAGAAAAACACACTCTGCCCATCTGCCTTTGCCTTGCCTCCCAGCACTCCCAACACACTCTCACTCCTGGCACAGACCACCTCCCAAAGAGCAAATACCCAAGCGATTTCTGGCACACGCTACATCTAAGGCCTTAGAGCTGTTGCTGGTCCTCACCTTCCCTTGACACCGCTTTCACAGACAAACACACTCTGGCCATCTGCCTTTGCCTTGCCTCCCAGCACTCCCAAAACACATTCTCAGCAGCACTTTCACTCCAGGCACAGACCACCTGCCAAAGTACCAACACCCAAGCGATTTCTGCCGCATGCTGCATCTAAGGGCTTAGAGCTGTTGCTGGCCCTCACCTTCCCTTGACACCGCTTTCACAGCCAAACACACTCTGCCCATCTACCCTGGCTTTGCCTCCCAGCACTCCCAACACACATTGTCAGGCTCACTCTCACTCTAACTCCCGGCACAGACCACCTCCCAAAGTGCAAACGTCCAAGCCATTTCTCCCATACGATAGGCCTAAGGGCTTAGAGCTGTTGCTGGTCCTCACTTTCCCTTGACACGGCTTTCACAGCCAAACACACTCTGCCCATCTGCCTTTACCTTGCCTCCCAGCACTCCCAAAACACTCTCACTCCCGGCACAGACCACCTCCCAAAGTGCAAACATCTAAGCCATTTCTCCCACACGATAAGCCTAAGGGCTTACAGCTGTTGCTGGTCCTCACCTTCCCTTGACACCGCTTTCACAGCCAAACACACTCTGGCCTTCTGCGCTGCCCTTGCCTCCCAGCACTCCCAACACATGTTCTAAAGCACACTCATGCTCTCACTCTCACTCCCAGCACAGACCACCTCCCAAAGTCAAAACACCCAAGCGATTTCTGCCACATGCTACATCTAAGGGCTTAGAGCTGTTGCTGGTCTTCACCTTCCCTTGACACCGCTTTCACAGCCAAACACACTCTGGCCATCAGCGCTGCCCTTGCCTCCCAGCACTCCCAACACACATTCTCAAGTTCAATCTCTCTCTCACTCCTGGCACAGACCACCTCCCAAAGTGCAAACACCCAACCGATTTCTGACATACGCTACATCTAAGGGCTTAGAGCTGTGGCTGGTCCTAACCTTCCCTTGACACCGCTTTCACAGCCAAACACACTCTAGCCATCTACGCTGGTTTTGCCTCCCAGCACTCCCAAAACACATTCTCAGGTTGAATCTCACTATCACTGCCGGCACAGACCACTTCCGAAAGAGCAAATACCCAAGCGATTTCTGACACACGCTACATCTAAGGCCTTAGAGCTGTTGCTGGTCCTCACCTTCCCTTGACACCGCTTTCACAGACAAACACACTCTGGCCATCTGCCTTTGCCTTCCCTCCCAGCACTCCCAACACACTCTCACTACCGGCACAGACCACCTCCCAAAATGCCAACACCCAAGCGATTTCTGACACACGCTACATCTAAGGGCTTAGAGCTGTTGCTGGTCTTCACCTTCCCTTGACACCGCTTTCACAGCCAAACACACTCTGCTCATCTACCCTGGCTTTGCCTCCCAGCACTCCCAACACACATTCTCAGGTTGAATCTCATTCTCACTCCCGGCACAGACCACCTCCCAAAGTGAAAATACCCAAGCGATTTCTGACACACGCTACATCTAAGAGCTTAGAGCTGTTGCTGCTCCTCACCTTCCCTTGACACCGCTTTCACAGCCAAACGCACTCTGGCCATCCAACTTTCCCTTGCCTCCCAGCACTCCCAACACACATTGTCAGGCTCAATCTCACACTCACTCCCGGCACACACCACCTCCCAAAGTGCAAACGTCCATGCCATTTCTCCCACACGATAGGCCTAAGTGCTTAGAGCTGTTGCTGGTCCTCACCTTCCCTTGACACCGCTTTCACAGCCAAGCACACTCTGGCCATCTGCCTTTGCCTTGCCTCCCAGCACTCCCAAAACACATTCTCAGGCGCACTTTCACTCCAGGCACAGACCACCTCTCAAAGTGCCAACACCCAAGCGATTTCTGCCGCATGCTACATCTAAGGGCTTAGAGCTGTTGCTGGCCCTCACCTTCCCTTGACACTGCTTTCACAGCCAAACACACTCTGCCCATCTACCCTGGCTTTGCCTCCCAGCACTCCCAACACACATTGTCAGGCTCACTCTCACTCTCACTCCCGGCACAGACCACCTCCCAAAGTGCAAACGTCCAAGCCATTTCTCCCATACGATAGGCCTAAGGGCTTAGAGCTGTTGCTGGTCCTCACCTTCCCTTGACACCGCTTTCACAGCCAAACACACTCTGGCCATCCGCCTTTGCCTTGCCTCCCAGCACACCCAACACACATTCTCAGGCTCACTATCACTCTCACTCCCGGCAGAGACCAGCAAACAATGTGCCAACACAGAAGCCATTTCTTCCATACAATAGGCCTAAAAGCTTAGAGCAATTGCTGGTCCTCACCTTCCCTTGACACCGCTTTCACAGCCAAACAAACTCTGCCCATCAGCCTTTGCCTTGCCTCCCAGGATTCCCAACACACTCTCACTACCGGCACAAACCACCTCCCAAAATGCCAACACCCAAGCGATTTCTGCCGCATGCTACATCTCAGGGCTTAAGCTGTTGCTGGTCCTCACCTTCCCTTGACACCGCTTTCACAGCCAAACACACTCTGCCCATCTACCCTGGCTTTGCCTCCCAGCACTCCCAACACACATTCTCAGGTTGAATCTCATTCTCACTCCCGGCACAGACCACCTCCCAAAGTGCAAACACCCAAGCGATTTCGGCCGCATGCTACATCTAAGGGCTTAGAGCTGTTGCTGCTCCTCACATTCCCTTGACTCCGCTTTCACAGCCAAACACACTCTGCCCATCTACCCTAGTTTTGCCTCCCAGCACTCCCAACACACATTCTCAGGTTGAATCTCACTCTCACTCCCGCCACAGACCACCTTCCAAAGTGAAAGTACCCAAGCGATCTCTGACACATGCTACATCTAAGGGCTTAGAGCTGTTGCTGGTCCTCACCTTCCCTTGACACCGCTTTCACAGCCAAACGCACTCTCCCCATCTGCGCTGCCCTTGCCTCCCAGCACTCCCAACACACATTCTCAGGCACGCTCACGCTCTCACTCTGACTCCCAGCACAGACCACCTCCCAAAGTGAAAAATACCCAAGCCATTTCTGACAGACGCTACATCTACGGGCTTAGAGCTGTGACTGATCCTCACCTTCCCTTAACACCGCTTTCACAGCCAAACACAATCTGCCCATCTGCCTTTGCCTCAACTCCCAGCACTCCCAACACACATTCTCAGGCTCACTATCACTCTCACTCCCGGCACACACCACCTCCCAAAGTGCAAACCTCCAAGCCATTTCTCCCATATGATAGGCCTAAGTGCTTAGAGCTGTTGCTGGTCCTCACCTTCCCTTGACACCGCTTTCACAGCCAAACACACTCTGCCCATCTGCCTTTGCCTTGCCTCCCAGCACTCCCAAAACACTCTCACTCCCGGCACAGACCACCTCCCAAAGTGCAAACACCCAAGCGATATCTGACAATCGCTAAATCTAAGGGCTTAGAGCTGTTGCTGCTCCTCACCTTCCCTTGACACCGCTTTCACAGCCAAACGCACTCTCCCCATCTACGCTGGTTTTGCCTCCCAGCACTCCCAAAACACATTCTCAGGTTGAACCTCACTATCACTCCCGGCACAGACCACCTCCCAAAGTGCAAACCTCCAAGCCATTTCTCCCACACGATAGGCCTAAGTGCTTAGAGCTGTTGCTGGTCCTCACCTTCCCTTGACACCGCTTTCACAGCCAAACACAATCTGCCCATCTGCCTTTGCCTCAACTCCCAGCACTCCCAACACACATTCTCAGGCTCACTATCACTCTCACTCCCGGCACACACCACCTCCCAAAGTGCAAACCTCCGAGCCATTTCTCCCATACGATAGGCCTAAGGGCTTAGAGCTGTTGCTGCTCCTCACCTTCCCTTGACACCGCTTTCACAGCCAAACACACTCTGCCCATCTACCCTAGTTTTGCCTCCCAGCACTCCCAACACACATTCTCAGGTTGAATCTCACTCTCACTCCCGCCACAGACCACCTTCCAAAGTGAAAGTACCCAAGCGATTTCTGACGCACGCTATATCTAAGGGCTTAGAGCTGTTGCTGGTCCTCACCTTCCCTTGACACGGCTTTCACAGCCAAACACACTCTGGCCATCCGCCTTTGCCTTGCCTCCCAGCACACCCAACACACATTCTCAGGCTCAATCTCACTCTCACTCCCGGCAGAGACCAGCCAACAAAGTGCCAACACAGAAGCCATTTCTTCCATACAATAGGCCTAAAAGCTTAGAGCGGTTGCTGGTCCTCACCTTGCCTTGACACCGCTTTCACAGACAAACACACTCTGCCCATCTGCCTTTGCCTTCCCTCCCAGCACTCCCAACACACTCTCACTACCGGCACAGACCACCTCCAAAAATGCCAACACCCAAGCGATTTCTGACACACGCTACATCTAAGGGCTTAGAGCTGTGGCTGGTCTTCACCTTCCCTTGACACCGCTTTCACAGCCAAACACACTCTGGCCATCAGCGCTGCCCTTGCCTCCGAGGACTCCCAACACACATTCTCAGGTTGAATCTCATTCTCACTCCCGGCACAGACCACCTCCCAAAGTGAAAATAGCCAAGGCATTTCTCACATACGATAGGCCTAAGGGCTTAGAGCTGTTGCTGGTCCTCACCTTTCCTTGACACCGCTTTCACAGCCAAACACACTCTGCCCATCTACCCTGGCTTTGCCTCCCAGCACTCGCAACACACATTCTCAGGTTGCATCTCATTCTCACTCCCGGCACAGACCACCTCCCAAAGTGAAAATACCCAAGCGATTTCTGACACACGCTTCATCTAAGGGCTTAGAGCTGTTGCTGGTCTTCACCTTCCCTTGACACCGCTTTCACAGCCAAACACACTCTGGCTATCTGCGCTGCCCTTGCCTCCCAGCACTCCCAAAACACTCTCACTCCCGGCACAGACCACCTTCCCAAAGTGCAAACCCCCAAGCGATATCTGACAAACGCTAAATCTAAGGGCTTAGAGCTGTTGCTGGTCCTCACCTTCCCTTGACACCGCTTTCACAGCCAAACACACTCTGGCCATCAGCGCTGCCCTTGCCTCCCAGCACTCCCAACACACATTCTCAAGTTCAATCTCTCTCTCACTCCTGGCACAGACCACCTCCCAAAGTGCAAACACCCAACCGATTTCTGACATACGCTACATCTAAGGGCTTAGAGCTGTGGCTGGTCCTAACCTTCCCTTGACACCGCTTTCACAGCCAAACACACTCTGGCCATCTACGCTGGTTTTGCCTCCCAGCACTCCCAAAACACATTCTCAGGTTGAATCTCACTATCACTGCCGGCACAGACCACTTCCCAAAGAGCAAATACCCAAGCGATTTGTGACACACGCTACATCTAAGGCCTTAGAGCTGTTGCTGGTCCTCACCTTCCCTTGACACCGCTTTCACAGACAAACACACTCTGGCCATCTGCCTTTGCCTTCCCTCCCAGCACTCCCAACACACTCTCACTACCGGCACAGACCACCTCCCAAAATGCCAACACCCAAGCGATTTCTGACACACGCTACATCTAAAGGCTTAGAGCTGTTGCTGGTCTTCACCTTCCCTTGACACCGCTTTCACAGCCAAACACACTCTCCCCATCTACCCTGGCTTTGCCTCCCAGCACTCCCAACACACTTTCTCAGGCACGCTCACGCTCTCACTCTGACTCCCAGCACAGACCACCTCCCAAAGTGAAAATACCCAAGCCATTTCTGACACACGCTAAATCTACGGGCTTAGAGCTGTCACTGGTCCTCACCTTCCCTTGACACCGCTTTCACAGCCAAACGCACTCTGCCCATCTGCCCTGCCCTTGCCTCCCAGCACTCCCAACACACATTCTCAGGCTCACTATCACTCTCACTCCCGGCACACACCACCTCCCAAAGTGCAAACACCCAAGCCATTTCTCCACTACGATAGGGCTAAGGGCTTAGAGCTGTTGCTGGTCCTCACCTTCCCTTGACACCGCTTTCACAGCCAAACACACTCTGCTCATCTACCCTGGCTTTGCCTCCCAGCACTCCCAACACACATTCTCAGGTTGAATCTCATTCTCACTCCCGGCACAGACCACCTCCCAAAGTGAAAATACCCAAGCGATTTCTGACACACGCTACATCTAAGGGCTTAGAGCTGTTGCTGGTCTTCACCTTCCCTTGACGCCGCTTTCACAGCCAAACGCACTCTCCCCATCTACGCTGGTTTTGCCTCCCAGCACTCCCAAAACACATTCTCAGGTTGAACCTCACTATCACTGCCGGCACAGACCACTTCCCAAAGAGCAAATACCCAAGCGATTTCTGACACACGCTACATCTAAGGCCTTAGAGCTGTTGCTGGTCCTCACCTTCCCTTGACACCGCTTTCACAGACAAACACACTCAGGCCATCTGCCTTTGCCTTGCCTCCCAGCACTCCCAAAACACATTCTCAGCAGCACTTTCACTCCAGGCACAGACCACCTGCCAAAGTACCAACACCCAAGCGATTTCTGCCGCATGCTGCATCTAAGGGCTTAGAGCTGTTGCTGGCCCTCACCTTCCCTTGACACCGCTTTCACAGCCAAACACACTCTGCCCATCTACCCTGGCTTTGCTTCCCAGCACTCCCAACACACATTGTCAGGCTCACTCTCACTCTCACTCCCGGCACAGACCACCTCCCAAAGTGCAAACGTCCAAGCCATTTCTCCCATACGATAGGCCTAAGGGCTTAGAGCTGTTGCTGGTCCTCACCTTCCCTTCACACTGCTTCCACAGCCAAACACACTCTGGCCATCCGCCTTTGCCTTGCCTCCCAGCACACCCAACACACATTCTCAGGCTCAATCTCACTCTCACTCCCGGCAGAGACCAGCAAACAAAGTGCCAACACAGAAGCCATTTCTTCCATACAATAGGCCTAAAAGCTTAGAGCTGTTGCTGGTCCTCACCTTCCCTTGACACCGCTTTCACAGCCAAACACACTCTGGCCATCTGCGCTGCCCTTGCCTCCCAGCACTCCCAACACACGTTCTCAAGCACACTCACGCCCTCACTCTCACTCCCAGCACAGACCACCTCCCAAAGTCAAAACACCCAAGTGATTTCTGCCACATGCTACATCTAAGGGCTTAGAGCTGTTGCTGGTCCTCACCTTCCCTTGACACCGCTTTCACAGCCAAACACACTCTGGCCATCAGCGCTGCCCTTGCCTCCCAGCACTCCCAACACACATTCTCAAGTTCAATCTCTCTCTCACTCCTGGCACAGACCACCTCCCAAAGTGCAAACACCCAACCGATTTCTGACATACGCTACATCTAAGGGCTTAGAGCTGTGGCTAGTCCTAACCTTCCCTTGACACCGCTTTCACAGCCAAACACACTCTGCCCATCTACGCTGGTTTTGCCTCCCAGCACTCCCAAAACACATTCTCAGGTTGAATCTCACTATCACTGCCGGCACAGACCACTTCCCAAAGAGCAAATACCCAAGCGATTTCTGACACACGCTACATCTAAGGCCTTAGAGCTGTTGCTGGTCCTCACCTTCCCTTGACACCGCTTTCACAGACAAACACACTCTGCCCATCTGCCTTTGCCTTCCCTCCCAGCACTCCCAACACACTCTCACTACCGGCACAGACCACCTCCCAAAATGCAAACACCCAAGCGATTTCTGACACACGCTACATCTAAGGGCTTAGAGCTGTTGCTGGTCTTCACCTTCCCTTGACACCGCTTTCACAGCCAAACACACTCTGCCCATCTACCCTGGCTTTGCCTCCCAGCACTCCCAACACACTTTCTCAGGCACGCTCACGCTCTCACTCTGACTCCCAGCACAGACCACCTCCCAAAGTGAAAATACCCAAGCCATTTCTGACACACGCTAAATCTACGGGCTTAGAGCTGTCACTGGTCCTCACCTTCCCTTGACACCGCTTTCACAGCCAAACGCACTCTGCCCATCTGCCCTGCCCTTGCCTCCCAGCACTCCCAACACACATTCTCAGGCTCACTATCACTCTCACTCCCGGCACACACCACCTCCCAAAGTGCAAACCTCCAAGCCATTTCTCCACTACGATAGGCCTAAGGGCTTAGAGCTGTTGCTGGTCCTCACCTTCCCTTGACACCGCTTTCACAGCCAAACACACTCTGCCCATCTGCCTTTGCCTTGCCTCCCAGGATTCCCAACACACTCTCACTACCGGCACAAACCACCTCCCAAAATGCCAACACCCAAGCGATTTCTGCCGCATGCTACATCTCAGGGCTTAAGCTGTTGCTGGTCCTCACCTTCCCTTGACACCGCTTTCACAGCCAAACACACTCTGCCCATCTACCCTGGCTTTGCCTCCCAGCACTCCCAACACACATTCTCAGGTTGAATCTCATTCTCACTCCCGGCACACACCACCTCCCAAAGTGCAAACACCCAAGCGATTTCGGCCGCATGCTACATCTAAGGGCTTAGAGCTGTTGCTGCTCCTCACATTCCCTTGACTCCGCTTTCACAGCCAAACACACTCTGCCCATCTACCCTAGTTTTGCCTCCCAGCACTCCCAACACACATTCTCAGGTTGAATCTCACTCTCACTCCCGCCACAGACCACCTTCCAAAGTGAAAGTACCCAAGCGATTTCTGACGCACGCTATATCTAAGGGCTTAGAGCTGTTGCTGGTCCTCACCTTCCCTTGACACCGCTTTCACAGCCAAACGCACTCTGCCCATCTGCGCTGCCCTTGCCTCCCAGCACTCCCAACACACATTCTCAGGCACGCTCACGCTCTCACTCTGACTCCCAGCACAGACCACCTCCCAAAGTTAAAATACCCAAGCCATTTCTGACACACGCTACATCTACGGGCTTAGAGCTGTCACTGGTCCTCACCTTCCCTTGACACCGCTTTCACAGCCAAACACAATCTGCCCATCTGCCTTTGCCTTGCCTCCCAGCACTCCCAACACACATTCTCAGGCTCACTATCACTCTCACTCCCGGCACAGACCACCTCCCAAAGTGCAAACGTCCAAGCCATTTCTCCCATACGATAGGCCTAAGGGCTTAGAGCTGTTGCTGCTCCTCACCTTCCCTTGACACCGCTTTCACAGCCAAACACACTCTGCCCATCTACCCTAGTTTTGCCTCCCAGCACTCCCAACACACATTCTCAGGTTGAATCTCACTCTCACTCCCGCCACAGACCACCTTCCAAAGTGAAAGTACCCAAGCGATTTCTGACGCACGCTATATCTAAGGGCTTAGAGCTGTTGCTGGTCCTCACCTTCCCTTGACACCGCTTTCACAGCCAAACACACTCTGGCCATCAGCGCTGCCCTTGCCTCCCAGCACTCCCAACACACTCTCACTCCCGGCACACACCACCTCCCAAAGTGCAAACACCCAAGCGATTTCTGCCGCATGCTACATCTAAGGGCTTAGAGCTGTTGCTGGTCCTCACCTTCCCTTGACACCGCTTTCACAGCCAAACGCACTCTGGCCATCAGCGCTGGTTTTGCCTCCCAGCACTCCCAAAACACATTCTCAGGTTGAATCTCACTATCACTGCCGGCACAGACCACTTCCCAAAGAGCAAATACCCAAGCGATTTGTGACACACGCTACATCTAAGGCCTTAGAGCTGTTGCTGGTCCTCACCTTCCCTTGACACCGCTTTCACAGACAAACACACTCTGGCCATCTGCCTTTGCCTTCCCTCCCAGCACTCCCAACACACTCTCACTACCGGCACAGACCACCTCCCAAAATGCAAACACCCAAGCGATTTCTGACACACGCTACATCTAAAGGCTTAGAGCTGTTGCTGGTCTTCACCTTCCCTTGACACCGCTTTCACAGCCAAACACACTCTCCCCATCTACCCTGGCTTTGCCTCCCAGCACTCCCAACACACTTTCTCAGGCACGCTGACGCTCTCACTCTCACTCCCAGCACAGACCACCTCCCAAAGTGAAAATACCCAAGCCATTTCTGACACACGCTACATCTACGGGCTTAGAGCTGTGGCTGGTCCTCACCTTCCCTTGACACCGCTTTCACAGCCAAACGCACTCTGCCCATCTGCCCTGCCCTTGCCTCCCAGCACTCCCAACACACATTCTCAGGTTGAATCTCATTCTCACTCCCGGCACAGACCACCTCCCAAAGTGAAAATACCCAAGCGATTTCTGACACACGCTACATCTAAGGGGTTACAGCTGTTGCTGGTCTTCACCTTCCCTTGACACCGCTTTCACAGCCAAACGCACTCTGGCCATCTACGCTGGTTTTGCCTCCCAGCACTCCCAAAACACATTCTCAGGTTGAACCTCACTATCACTGCCGGCACAGACCACTTCCCAAAGAGCAAATACCCAAGCGATTTCTGACACACGCTACATCTAAGGCCTTAGAGCTGTTGCTGGTCCTCACCTTCCCTTGACACCGCTTTCACAGACAAACACACTCTGGCCATCTGCCTTTGCCTTGCCTCCCAGCACTCCCAAAATACATTCTCAGCAGCACTTTCACTCCAGGCACAGACCACCTGCCAAAGTACCAACACCCAAGCGATTTCTGCCGCATGCTGCATCTAAGGGCTTAGAGCTGTTGCTGGCCCTCACCTTCCCTTGACACCGCTTTCACAGCCAAACACACTCTGCCCATCTACCCTGGCTTTGCCTCCCAGCACTCCCAACACACATTGTCAGGCTCACTCTCACTCTCACTCCCGGCACAGACCACCTCCCAAAGTGCAAACGTCCAAGCCATTTCTCCCATACGATAGGCCTAAGGGCTTAGAGCTGTTGCTGGTCCTCACCTTCCCTTCACACTGCTTTCACAGCCAAACACACTCTGGCCATCCGCCTTTGCCTTGCCTCCCAGCACACCCAACACACATTCTCAGGCTCAATCTCACTCTCACTCCCGGCAGAGACCAGCAAACAAAGTGCCAACACAGAAGCCATTTCTTCCATACAATAGGCCTAAAAGCTTAGAGCGGTTGCTGGTCCTCACCTTCCCTTGACACCGCTTTCACAGCCAAACACACTCTGGCCATCTGCGCTGCCCTTGCCTCCCAGCACTCCCAACACACATTCTCAAGTTCAATCTCTCTCTCACTCCTGGCACAGACCACCTCCCAAAGTGCAAACACCCAACCGATTTCTGACATACGCTACATCTAAGGGCTTAGAGCTGTGGCTAGTCCTAACCTTCCCTTGACACCGCTTTCACAGCCAAACACACTCTGCCCATCTACGCTGGTTTTGCCTCCCAGCACTCCCAAAACACATTCTCAGGTTGAATCTCACTATCACTGCCGGCACAGACCACTTCCCAAAGAGCAAATACCCAAGCGATTTCTGACACACGCTACATCTAAGGCCTTAGAGCTGTTGCTGGTCCTCACCTTCCCTTGACACCGCTTTCACAGACAAACACACTCTGGCCATCTGCCTTTGCCTTCCCTCCCAGCACTCCCAACACACTCTCACTACCGGCACAGACCACCTCCCAAAATGCAAACACCCAAGCGATTTCTGACACACGCTACATCTAAGGGCTTAGAGCTGTTGCTGGTCTTCACCTTCCCTTGACACCGCTTTCACAGCCAAACACACTCTGCCCATCTACCCTGGCTTTGCCTCCCAGCACTCCCAACACACTTTCTCAGGCACGCTCACGCTCTCACTCTGACTCCCAGCACAGACCACCTCCCAAAGTGAAAATACCCAAGCCATTTCTGACACACGCTACATCTACGGGCTTAGAGCTGTCACTGGTCCTCACCTTCCCTTGACACCGCTTTCACAGCCAAACGCACTCTGCCCATCTGCGTTGCCCTTGCCTCCCAGCACTCCCAACACACATTCTCAGGCTCACTATCACTCTCACTCCCGGCACACACCACCTCCCAAAGTGCAAACCTCCAAGCCATTTCTCCACTACGATAGGCCTAAGGGCTTAGAGCTGTTGCTGGTCCTCACCTTCCCTTGACACCGCTTTCACAGCCAAACACACTCTGCCCATCTGCCTTTGCCTTGCCTCCCAGGATTCCCAACACACTCTCACTACCGGCACAAACCACCTCCCAAAATGCCAACACCCAAGCGATTTCTGCCGCATGCTACATCTCAGGGCTTAGAGCTGTTGCTGGTCCTCACCTTCCCTTGACACCGCTTTCACAGCCAAACACACTCTGCCCATCTACCCTGGCTTTGCCTCCCAGCACTCCCAACACACATTCTCAGGTTGAATCTCATTCTCACTCCCGGCACACACCACCTCCCAAAGTGCAAACACCCAAGCGATTTCGGCCGCATGCTACATCTAAGGGCTTAGAGCTGTTGCTGCTCCTCACATTCCCTTGACTCCGCTTTCACAGCCAAACACACTCTGCCCATCTACCCTAGTTTTGCCTCCCAGCAATCCCAACACACATTCTCAGGTTGAATCTCACTCTCACTCCCGCCACAGACCACCTTCCAAAGTGAAAGTACCCAAGCGATTTCTGACGCACGCTATATCTAAGGGCTTAGAGCTGTTGCTGGTCCTCACCTTCCCTTGACACCGCTTTCACAGCCAAACGCACTCTGCCCATCTGCGCTGCCCTTGCCTCCCAGCACTCCCAACACACATTCTCAGGCACGCTCACGCTCTCACTCTGACTCCCAGCACAGACCACCTCCCAAAGTGAAAATACCCAAGCCATTTCTGACACACGCTACATCTACGGGCTTAGAGCTGTGACTGGTCCTCACCTTCCCTTGACACCGCTTTCACAGCCAAACACACTCTGCCCATCTGCCTTTGCCTTGCCTCCCAGCACTCCCAACACACATTGTCAGGCTCACTCTCACTCTCACTCCCGGCACAGACCACCTCCCAAAGTGCAAACCTCCAAGCCATTTCTCCCATACGATAGGCCTAAGGGCTTAGAGCTGTTGCTGCTCCTCACCTTCCCTTGACACCGCTTTCACAGCCAAACACACTCTGCCCATCTACCCTAGTTTTGCCTCCCAGCACTCCCAACACACATTCTCAGGTTGAATCTCACTCTCACTCCCGCCACAGACCACCTTCCAAAGTGAAAGTACCCAAGCGATTTCTGACGCACGCTATATCTAAGGGCTTAGAGCTGTTGCTGGTCCTCACCTTCCCTTGACACGGCTTTCACAGCCAAACACACTCTGGCCATCCGCCTTTGCCTTGCCTCACAGCACTCCCAAAACACTCTCACTCCCGGCACACACCACCTCCCAAAGTGCAAACACCCAAGCGATTTCTGCCGCATGCTACATCTAAGGGCTTAGAGCTGTTGCTGGTCCTCACCTTCCCTTGACACCGCTTTCACAGCCAAACGCACTCTGGCCATCAGCGCTGCCCTTGCCTCCCAGCACTCCCAACACACATTCTCAGGCTCACTCTCACTCTCACTCCCGGCACACACCACCTCCCAAAGTGCAAACGTCCAAGCCATTTCTCCCATACGATAGGCCTAAGGGCTTAGAGCTGTTGCTGGTCCTCACCTTCCCTTCACACTGCTTTCACAGCCAAACACACTCTGGCCATCCGCCTTTGCCTTGCCTCCCAGCACACCCAACACACATTCTCAGGCTCAATCTCACTCTCACTCCCGGCAGAGACCAGCCAACAAAGTGCCAACACAGAAGCCATTTCTTCCATACAATAGGCCTAAAAGCTTAGAGCGGTTGCTGGTCCTCACCTTCCCTTGACACCGCTTTCACAGACAAATACACTCTGCCCATCTGCCTTTGCCTTCCCTCCCAGCACTCCCAACACACTCTCACTACCGGCACAGACCACCTCCAAAAATGCCAACACCCAAGCGATTTCTGACACACGCTACATCTAAGGGCTTAGAGCTGTGGCTGGTCTTCACCTTCCCTTGACACCGCTTTCACAGCCAAACACACTCTGGCCATCAGCGCTGCCCTTGCCTCCGAGCACTCCCAACACACATTCTCAGGTTGAATCTCATTCTCACTCCCGGCACAGACCACCTCCCAAAGTGAAAATACCCAAGGCATTTCTCCCATACGATAGGCCTAAGGGCTTAGAGCTGTTGCTGGTCCTCACCTTCCCTTGACACCGCTTTCACAGCCGAACACACTCTGCCCATCTACCCTGGCTTTGCCTCCCAGCACTCGCAACACACATTCTCAGGTTGCATCTCATTCTCACTCCCGGCACAGACCACCTCCCAAAGTGAAAATACCCAAGCGATTTCTGACACACGCTTCATCTAAGGGCTTAGAGCTGTTGCTGGTCTTCACCTTCCCTTGACACCGCTTTCACAGCCAAACACACTCTGGCTATCTGCGCTGCCCTTGCCTCCCAGCACTCCCAAAACACTCTCACTCCCGGCACAGACCACCTCCCAAAGTGCAAACCCCCAAGAGATATCTGACAAACGCTAAATCTAAGGGCTTAGAGCTGTTGCTGGTCCTCACCTTCCCTTGACACCGCTTTCACAGCCAAACACACTCTGGCCATCAGCGCTGCCCTTGCCTCCCAGCACTCCCAACACACATTCTCAAGTTCAATCTCTCTCTCACTCCTGGCACAGACCACCTCCCAAAGTGCAAACACCCAACCGATTTCTGACATACGCTACAGCTAAGGGCTTAGAGCTGTGGCTGGTCTTCACCTTCCCGTGACACCGCTTTCACAGCCAAACACACTCTGGCCATCTACGCTGGTTTTGCCTCCCAGCACTCCCAAAACACATTCTCAGGTTGAATCTCACTATCACTGCCGGCACAGACCACTTCCCAAAGAGCAAATACCCAAGCGATTTCTGACACACGCTACATCTAAGGGCTTAGAGCTGTTGCTGTTCCTCACCTTCCCTTGACACCGCTTTCACAGACAAACACACTCTGGCCATCTGCCTTTGCCTTCCCTCCCAGCACTCCCAACACACTCTCACTACCGGCACAGACCACCTCCCAAAATGCCAACACCCAAGCGATTTCTGACACACGCTACATCTAAAGGCTTAGAGCTGTTGCTGGTCTTCACCTTCCCTTGACACCGCTTTCACAGCCAAACACACTCTCCCCATCTACCCTGGCTTTGCCTCCCAGCACTCCCAACACACTTTCTCAGGCACGCTCACGCTCTCACTCTGACTCCCAGCACAGACCACCTCCCAAAGTGAAAATACCCAAGCCATTTCTGACACACGCTAAATCTACGGGCTTAGAGCTGTCACTGGTCCTCACCTTCCCTTGACACCGCTTTCACAGCCAAACGCACTCTGCCCATCTGCCCTGCCCTTGCCTCCCAGCACTCCCAACACACATTCTCAGGCTCACTATCACTCTCACTCCCGGCACACACCACCTCCCAAAGTGCAAACCTCCAAGCCATTTCTCCACTACGATAGGGCTAAGGGCTTAGAGCTGTTGCTGGTCCTCACCTTCCCTTGACACCGCTTTCACAGCCAAACACACTCTGCTCATCTACCCTGGCTTTGCCTCCCAGCACTCCCAACACACATTCTCAGGTTGAATCTCATTCTCACTCCCGGCACAGACCACCTCCCAAAGTGAAAATACCCAAGCGATTTCTGACACACGCTACATCTAAGGGGTTACAGCTGTTGCTGGTCTTCACCTTCCCTTGACACCGCTTTCACAGCCAAACGCACTCTGGCCATCTACGCTGGTTTTGCCTCCCAGCACTCCCAAAACACATTCTCAGGTTGAACCTCACTATCACTGCCGGCACAGACCACTTCCCAAAGAGCAAATACCCAAGCGATTTCTGACACACGCTACATCTAAGGCCTTAGAGCTGTTGCTGGTCCTCACCTTCCCTTGACACCGCTTTCACAGACAAACACACTCTGGCCATCTGCCTTTGCCTTGCCTCCCAGCACTCCCAAAACACATTCTCAGCAGCACTTTCACTCCAGGCACAGACCACCTGCCAAAGTACCAACACCCAAGCGATTTCTGCCGCATGCTGCATCTAAGGGCTTAGAGCTGTTGCTGGCCCTCACCTTCCCTTGACACCGCTTTCACAGCCAAACACACTCTGCCCATCTACCCTGGCTTTGCCTCCCAGCACTCCCAACACACATTGTCAGGCTCACTCTCACTCTCACTCCCGGCACAGACCACCTCCCAAAGTGCAAACGTCCAAGCCATTTCTCCCATACGATAGGCCTAAGGGCTTAGAGCTCTTGGTGGTCCTCACCTTCCCTTCACACTGCTTTCACAGCCAAACACACTCTGGCCATCCGCCTTTGCCTTGCCTCCCAGCACACCCAACACACATTCTCAGGCTCACTATCACTCTCACTCCCGGCACAGACCAGCAAACAAAGTGCCAACACAGAAGCCATTTCTTCCATACAATAGGCCTAAAAGCTTAGAGCTGTTGCTGGTCCTCACCTTCCCTTGACACCGCTTTCACAGCCAAACACACTCTGGCCATCTGCGCTGCCCTTGCCTCCCAGCACTCCCAACACACGTTCTCAAGCACACTCACGCTCTCACTCTCACTCCCAGCACAGACCACCTCCCAAAGTCAAAACACCCAAGTGATTTCTGCCACATGCTACATCTAAGGGCTTAGAGCTGTTGCTGGTCCTCACCTTCCCTTGACACCGCTTTCACAGCCAAACACACTCTGGCCATCAGCGCTGCCCTTGCCTCCCAGCACTCCCAACACACATTCTCAAGTTCAATCTCTCTCTCACTCCTGGCACAGACCACCTCCCAAAGTGCAAACACCCAACCGATTTCTGACATACGCTACATCTAAGGGCTTAGAGCTGTGGCTGGTCCTAACCTTCCCTTGACACCGCTTTCACAGCCAAACACACTCTGCCCATCTACGCTGGTTTTGCCTCCCAGCACTCCCAAAACACATTCTCAGGTTGAATCTCACTATCACTGCCGGCACAGACCACTTCCGAAAGAGCAAATACCCAAGCGATTTCTGACACACGCTACATCTAAGGCCTTAGAGCTGTTGCTGGTCCTCACCTTCCCTTGACACCGCTTTCACAGACAAACACACTCTGGCCATCTGCCTTTGCCTTCCCTCCCAGCACTCCCAACACACTCTCACTACCGGCACAGACCACCTCCCAAAATGCCAACACCCAAGCGATTTCTGACACACGCTACATCTAAGGGCTTAGAGCTGTTGCTGGTCTTCACCTTCCCTTGACACCGCTTTCACAGCCAAACACACTCTGCTCATCTACCCTGGCTTTGCCTCCCAGCACTCCCAACACACATTCTCAGGTTGAATCTCATTCTCACTCCCGGCACAGACCACCTCCCAAAGTGAAAATACCCAAGCGATTTCTGACACACGCTACATCTAAGAGCTTAGAGCTGTTGCTGCTCCTCACCTTCCCTTGACACCGCTTTCACAGCCAAACGCACTCTGGCCATCCAACTTTGCCTTGCCTCCCAGCACTCCCAACACACATTGTCAGGCTCAATCTCACACTCACTCCCGGCACACACCACCTCCCAAAGTGCAAACGTCCATGCCATTTCTCCCACACGATAGGCCTAAGTGCTTAGAGCTGTTGCTGGTCCTCACCTTCCCTTGACACCGCTTTCACAGCCAAGCACACTCTGGCCATCTGCCTTTGCCTTGCCTCCCAGCACTCCCAAAACACATTCTCAGCAGCACTTTCACTCCAGGCACAGACCACCTCTCAAAGTGCCAACACCCAAGCGATTTCTGCCGCATGCTACATCTAAGGGCTTAGAGCTGTTGCTGGCCCTCACCTTCCCTTGACACCGCTTTCACAGCCAAACACACTCTGCCCATCTACCCTGGCTTTGCCTCCCAGCACTCCCAACACACATTGTCAGGCTCACTCTCACTCTCACTCCCGGCACAGACCACCTCCCAAAGTGCAAACGTCCAAGCCATTTCTCCCATACGATAGGCCTAAGGGCTTAGAGCTGTTGCTGGTCCTCACCTTCCCTTGACACCGCTTTCACAGCCAAACACACTCTGGCCATCCGCCTTTGCCTTGCCTCCCAGCACACCCAACACACATTCTCAGGCTCAATCTCACTCTCACTCCCGGCAGAGACCAGCAAACAATGTGCCAACACAGAAGCCATTTCTTCCATACAGTAGGCCTAAAAGCTTAGAGCTGTTGCTGGTCCTCACCTTCCCTTGACACCGCTTTCACAGCCAAACACACTCTGCCCATCTACCCTGGCTTTGCCTCCCAGCACTCCCAACACACATTCTCAGGCACGCTCACGCTCTCACTCTGACTCCCAGCACAGACCACCTCCCAAAGTGAAAATACCCAAGCCATTTCTGACACACGCTACATCTACGGGCTTAGAGCTGTCACTGGTCCTCACCTTCCCTTGACACCGCTTTCACAGCCAAACGCACTCTGCCCATCTGCGTTGCCCTTGCCTCCCAGCACTCCCAACACACATTCTCAGGCTCACTATCACTCTCACTCCCGGCACACACCACCTACCAAAGTGCAAACCTCCAAGCCATTTCTCCACTACGATAGGCCTAAGGGCTTAGAGCTGTTGCTGGTCCTCACCTTCCCTTGACACCGCTTTCACAGCCAAACACACTCTGCCCATCTGCCTTTGCCTCAACTCCCAGCACTCCCAACACACATTCTCATGCTCACTCTCACTCTGACTCCCAGCACAGACCACCTCCCAAAGTGCAAACCTCCAAGCCATTTCTCCCACACGATAGGCCTAAGTGCTTAGAGTTGTTGCTGCTCCTCACCTTCCCTTGACACCGCTTTCACAGCCAAACACACTCTGCCCATCTGCCTTTGCCTTGCCTCCCAGCACTCCCAAAACACTCTCACTCCCGGCACAGACCACCTCCCAAAGTGCAAATACCCAAGCGATTTCTGGCACACGCTACATCTAAGGCCTTAGAGCTGTTGCTGGTCCTCACCTTCCCTTGACACCGCTTTCACAGACAAACACACTCTGCCCATCTGCCTTTGCCTTACCTCCCAGCACTCCCAAAACACATTCTCAGCAGCACTTTCACTCCAGGCACAGACCACCTGCCAAAGTACCAACACCAAGCGATTTCTTCCGCATGCTACATCTAAGGGCTTAGAGCTGTTGCTGGCCCTCACCTTCCCTTGACACCGCTTTCACAGCCAAACACACTCTGCCCATCTACCCTGGCTTTGCCTCCCAGCACTCCCAACACACATTGTCAGGCTCAATCTCACTCTCACTCACGGCACAGACCACCTCCCAAAGTGAAAATACCCAAGGCATTTCTCCCAAACGATAGGCCTAAGGGCTTAGAGCTCTTGCTGGTCCTCACCTTCCCTTGACACCGCTTTCACAGCCAAACACACTCTGGCCATCCGCCTTTGCCTTGCCTCCCAGCACTCCCAACACACATTCTCAGGTTGAATCTCACTCTCACTTCCGGCACAGACCACCTCCCACAGTGCAAACATCTAAGCCATTTCTCCCACACGATAGGCCTAAGGGCTTAGAGCTGTTGCTCGTCCTCCCCTTCCCTTGACACCGCTTTCACAGCCAAACACACTCTGGCCATCTGCGCTGCCCTTGCCTCCCAGCACTCCCAACACACGTTCTCAAGCACACTCACGCTCTCACTCTCACTCCCAGCACAGACCACCTCCCAAAGTCAAAACACCCAAGGCATTTCTGCCACATGCTACATCTAAGGGCTTAGAGCTGTTGCTGGTCCTCACCTTCCCTTGACACCGCTTTCACAGCCAAACGCACTCTCCCCATCTACTCTGGTATTGCCTCCCAGCACTCCCAAAACACATTCTCAGGTTGAATCTCATTCTCACTCCCGGCACACGCCACCTCCCAAAGTGCAAACACCCAAGCGATTTCGGCCGCATGCTACATCTAAGGGCTTAGAGCTGTTGCTGCTCCTCACATTCCCTTGACTCCGCTTTCACAGAAAAACACACTCTGCCCATCTGCCTTTGCCTTGCCTCCCAGCACTCCCAACACACTCTCACTCCTGGCACAGACCACCTCCCAAAGAGCAAATACCCAAGCGATTTCTGGCACACGCTACATCTAAGGCCTTAGAGCTGTTGCTGGTCCTCACCTTCCCTTGACACCGCTTTCACAGACAAACACACTCTGGCCATCTGCCTTTGCCTTGCCTCCCAGCACTCCCAAAACACATTCTCAGCAGCACTTTCACTCCAGGCACAGACCACCTGCCAAAGTACCAACACCCAAGCGATTTCTGCCGCATGCTGCATCTAAGGGCTTAGAGCTGTTGCTGGCCCTCACCTTCCCTTGACACCGCTTTCACAGCCAAACACACTCTGCCCATCTACCCTGGCTTTGCCTCCCAGCACTCCCAACACACATTGTCAGGCTCACTCTCACTCTCACTCCCGGCACAGACCACCTCCCAAAGTGCAAACGTCCAAGCCATTTCTCCCATACGATAGGCCTAAGGGCTTAGAGCTGTTGCTGGTCCTCACTTTCCCTTGACACGGCTTTCACAGCCAAACACACTCTGCCCATCTGCCTTTACCTTGCCTCCCAGCACTCCCAAAACACTCTCACTCCCGGCACAGACCACCTCCCAAAGTGCAAACATCTAAGCCATTTCTCCCACACGATAAGCCTAAGGGCTTAGAGCTGTTGCTGGTCCTCACCTTCCCTTGACACCGCTTTCACAGCCAAACACACTCTGGCCTTCTGCGCTGCCCTTGCCTCCCAGCACTCCCAACACACGTTCTAAAGCACACTCATGCTCTCACTCTCACTCCCAGCACAGACCACCTCCCAAAGTCAAAACACCCAAGCGATTTCTGCCACATGCTACATCTAAGGGCTTAGAGCTGTTGCTGGTCTTCACCTTCCCTTGACACCGCTTTCACAGCCAAACACACTCTGGCCATCAGCGCTGCCCTTGCCTCCCAGCACTCCCAACACACATTCTCAAGTTCAATCTCTCTCTCACTCCTGGCACAGACCACCTCCCAAAGTGCAAACACCCAACCGATTTCTGACATACGCTACATCTAAGGGCTTAGAGCTGTTGCTGGTCTTCACCTTCCCTTGACACCGCTTTCACAGCCAAACACACTCTAGCCATCTACGCTGGTTTTGCCTCCCAGCACTCCCAAAACACATTCTCAGGTTGAATCTCACTATCACTGCCGGCACAGACCACTTCCGAAAGAGCAAATACCCAAGCGATTTCTGACACACGCTACATCTAAGGCCTTAGAGCTGTTGCTGGTCCTCACCTTCCCTTGACACCGCTTTCACAGACAAACACACTCTGGCCATCTGCCTTTGCCTTCCCTCCCAGCACTCCCAACACACTCTCACTACCGGCACAGACCACCTCCCAAAATGCCAACACCCAAGCGATTTCTGACACACGCTACATCTAAGGGCTTAGAGCTGTTGCTGGTCTTCACCTTCCCTTGACACCGCTTTCACAGCCAAACACACTCTGCTCATCTACCCTGGCTTTGCCTCCCAGCACTCCCAACACACATTCTCAGGTTGAATCTCATTCTCACTCCCGGCACAGACCACCTCCCAAAGTGAAAATACCCAAGCGATTTCTGACACACGCTACATCTAAGAGCTTAGAGCTGTTGCTGCTCCTCACCTTCCCTTGACACCGCTTTCACAGCCAAACGCACTCTGGCCATTCAACTTTGCCTTGCCTCCCAGCACTCCCAACACACATTGTCAGGCTCAATCTCACACTCACTCCCGGCACACACCACCTCCCAAAGTGCAAACGTCCATGCCATTTCTCCCACACGATAGGCCTAAGTGCTTAGAGCTGTTGCTGGTCCTCACCTTCCCTTGACACCGCTTTCACAGCCAAGCACACTCTGGCCATCTGCCTTTGCCTTGCCTCCCAGCACTCCCAAAACACATTCTCAGGCGCACTTTCACTCCAGGCACAGACCACCTCTCAAAGTGCCAACACCCAAGCGATTTCTGCCGCATGCTACATCTAAGGGCTTAGAGCTGTTGCTGGCCCTCACCTTCCCTTGACACCGCTTTCACAGCCAAACACACTCTGCCCATCTACCCTGGCTTTGCCTCCCAGCACTCCCAACACACATTGTCAGGCTCACTCTCACTCTCACTCCCGGCACAGACCACCTCCCAAAGTGCAAACGTCCAAGCCATTTCTCCCATACGATAGGCCTAAGGGCTTAGAGCTGTTGCTGGTCCTCACCTTCCCTTGACACCGCTTTCACAGCCAAACACACTCTGGCCATCCGCCTTTGCCTTGCCTCCCAGCACACCCAACACACATTCTCAGGCTCACTATCACTCTCACTCCCGGCAGAGACCAGCAAACAATGTGCCAACACAGAAGCCATTTCTTCCATACAATAGGCCTAAAAGCTTAGAGCAATTGCTGGTCCTCACCTTCCCTTGACACCGCTTTCACAGCCAAACAAACTCTGCCCATCAGCCTTTGCCTTGCCTCCCAGGATTCCCAACACACTCTCACTACCGGCACAAACCACCTCCCAAAATGCCAACACCCAAGCGATTTCTTCCGCATGCTACATCTCAGGGCTTAAGCTGTTGCTGCTCCTCACCTTCCCTTGACACCGCTTTCACAGCCAAACACACTCTGCCCATCTGCCTTTGCCTTGCCTCCCAGCACTCCCAAAACACTCTCACTCCCGGCACAGACCACCTCCCAAAGTGCAAACACCCAAGCGATATCTGACAATCGCTAAATCTAAGGGCTTAGAGCTGTTGCTGCTCCTCACCTTCCCTTGACACCGCTTTCACAGCCAAACGCACTCTCCCCATCTACGCTGGTTTTGCCTCCCAGCACTCCCAACACACATTCTCAGGTTGAATCTCATTCTCACTCCCGGCACACACCACCTCCCAAAGTGCAAACACCCAAGCGATTTCGGCCGCATGCTAAATCTAAGGGCTTAGAGCTGTTGCTGCTCCTCACATTCCCTTGACACCGCTTTCACAGCCAAACACACTCTGCCCATCTACCCTAGTTTTGCCTCCCAGCACTCCCAACACACATTCTCAGGTTGAATCTCACTCTCACTCCCGCCACAGACCACCTTCCAAAGTGAAAGTACCCAAGCGATTTCTGACGCACGCTATATCTAAGGGCTTAGAGCTGTTGCTGGTCCTCACCTTCCCTTGACACCGCTTTCACAGCCAAACGCACTCTGCCCATCTGCGCTGCCCTTGCCTCCCAGCACTCCCAACACACATTCTCAGGCACGCTCACGCTCTCACTCTGACTCCCAGCACAGACCACCTCCCAAAGTGAAAATACCCAAGCCATTTCTGACACACGCTACATCTACGGGCTTAGAGCTGTCACTGGTCCTCACCTTCCCTTGACACCGCTTTCACAGCCAAACACAATCTGCCCATCTGCCTTTGCCTTGCCTCCCAGCACTCCCAACACACATTCTCAGGCTCACTATCACTCTCACTCCCGGCACACACCACCTCCCAAAGTGCAAACCTCCGAGCCATTTCTCCCATACGATAGGCCTAAGGGCTTAGAGCTGTTGCTGCTCCTCACCTTCCCTTGACACCGCTTTCAGAGCCAAACACACTCTGCCCATCTACCCTAGTTTTGCCTCCCAGCACTCCCAACACACATTCTCAGGTTGAATCTCACTCTCACTCCCGCCACAGACCACCTTCCAAAGTGAAAGTACCCAAGCGATTTCTGACGCACGCTATATCTAAGGGCTTAGAGCTGTTGATGGTCCTCACCTTCCCTTGACACGGCTTTCACAGCCAAACACACTCTGGCCATCCGCCTTTGCCTTGCCTCCCAGCACACCCAACACACATTCTCAGGCTCAATCTCACTCTCACTCCCGGCAGAGACCAGCAAACAAAGTGCCAACACAGAAGCCATTTCTTCCATACAATAGGCCTAAAAGCTTAGAGCGGTTGCTGGTCCTCACCTTGCCTTGACACCGCTTTCACAGACAAACACACTCTGGCCATCTGCCTTTGCCTTCCCTCCCAGCACTCCCAACACACTCTCACTACCGGCACAGACCACCTCCCAAAATGCCAACACCCAAGCGATTTCTGACACACGCTACATCTAAGGGCTTAGAGCTGTGGCTGGTCTTCACCTTCCCTTGACACCGCTTTCACAGCCAAACACACTCTGGCCATCAGCGCTGCCCTTGCCTCCGAGGACTCCCAACACACATTCTCAGGTTGAATCTCATTCTCACTCCCGGCACAGACCACCTCCCAAAGTGAAAATACCCAAGGCATTTCTCACATACGATAGGCCTAAGGGCTTAGAGCTGTTGCTGGTCCTCACCTTTCCTTGACACCGCTTTCACAGCCAAACACACTCTGCCCATCTACCCTGGCTTTGCCTCCCAGCACTCGCAACACACATTCTCAGGTTGCATCTCATTCTCACTCCCGGCACAGACCACCTCCCAAAGTGAAAATACCCAAGCGATTTCTGACACACGCTTCATCTAAGGGCTTAGAGCTGTTGCTGGTCTTCACCTTCCCTTGACACCGCTTTCACAGCCAAACACACTCTGGCTATCTGCGCTGCCCTTGCCTCCCAGCACTCCCAAAACACTCTCACTCCCGGCACAGACCACCTTCCCAAAGTGCAAACCCCCAAGCGATATCTGACAAACGCTAAATCTAAGGGCTTAGAGCTGTTGCTGGTCCTCACCTTCCCTTGACACCGCTTTCACAGCCAAACACACTCTGGCCATCAGCGCTGCCCTTGCCTCCCAGCACTCCCAACACACATTCTCAAGTTCAATCTCTCTCTCACTCCTGGCACAGACCACCTCCCAAAGTGCAAACACCCAACCGATTTCTGACATACGCTACATCTAAGGGCTTAGAGCTGTGGCTGGTCCTAACCTTCCCTTGACACCGCTTTCACAGCCAAACACACTCTGGCCATCTACGCTGGTTTTGCCTCCCAGCACTCCCAAAACACATTCTCAGGTTGAATCTCACTATCACTGCCGGCACAGACCACTTCCCAAAGAGCAAATACCCAAGCGATTTCTGACACACGCTACATCTAAGGCCTTAGAGCTGTTGCTGGTCCTCACCTTCCCTTGACACCGCTTTCACAGACAAACACACTCTGGCCATCTGCCTTTGCCTTCCCTCCCAGCACTCCCAACACACTCTCACTACCGGCACAGACCACCTCCCAAAATGCCAACACCCAAGCGATTTCTGACACACGCTACATCTAAAGGCTTAGAGCTGTTGCTGGTCTTCACCTTCCCTTGACACCGCTTTCACAGCCAAACACACTCTCCCCATCTACCCTGGCTTTGCCTCCCAGCACTCCCAACACACTTTCTCAGGCACGCTCACGCTCTCACTCTGACTCCCAGCACAGACCACCTCCCAAAGTGAAAATACCCAAGCCATTTCTGACACACGCTAAATCTACGGGCTTAGAGCTGTCACTGGTCCTCACCTTCCCTTGACACCGCTTTCACAGCCAAACGCACTCTGCCCATCTGCCCTGCCCTTGCCTCCCAGCACTCCCAACACACATTCTCAGGCTCACTATCACTCTCACTCCCGGCACACACCACCTCCCAAAGTGCAAACCTCCAAGCCATTTCTCCACTACGATAGGGCTAAGGGCTTAGAGCTGTTGCTGGTCCTCACCTTCCCTTGACACCGCTTTCACAGCCAAACACACTCTGCTCATCTACCCTGGCTTTGCCTCCCAGCACTCCCAACACACATTCTCAGGTTGAATCTCATTCTCACTCCCGGCACAGACCACCTCCCAAAGTGAAAATACCCAAGCGATTTCTGACACACGCTACATCTAAGGGCTTAGAGCTGTTGCTGGTCTTCACCTTCCCTTGACACCGCTTTCACAGCCAAACGCACTCTCCCCATCTACGCTGGTTTTGCCTCCCAGCACTCCCAAAACACATTCTCAGGTTGAACCTCACTATCACTGCCGGCACAGACCACTTCCCAAAGAGCAAATACCCAAGCGATTTCTGACACACGCTACATCTAAGGCCTTAGAGCTGTTGCTGGTCCTCACCTTCCCTTGACACCGCTTTCACAGACAAACACACTCAGGCCATCTGCCTTTGCCTTGCCTCCCAGCACTCCCAAAACACATTCTCAGCAGCACTTTCACTCCAGGCACAGACCACCTGCCAAAGTACCAACACCCAAGCGATTTCTGCCGCATGCTGCATCTAAGGGCTTAGAGCTGTTGCTGGCCCTCACCTTCCCTTGACACCGCTTTCACAGCCAAACACACTCTGCCCATCTACCGTGGCTTTGCTTCCCAGCACTCCCAACACACATTGTCAGGCTCACTCTCACTCTCACTCCCGGCACAGACCACCTCCCAAAGTGCAAACGTCCAAGCCATTTCTCCCATACGATAGGCCTAAGGGCTTAGAGCTGTTGCTGGTCCTCACCTTCCCTTCACACTGCTTTCACAGCCAAACACACTCTGGCCATCCGCCTTTGCCTTGCCTCCCAGCACACCCAACACACATTCTCAGGCTCAATCTCACTCTCACTCCCGGCAGAGACCAGCAAACAAAGTGCCAACACAGAAGCCATTTCTTCCATACAATAGGCCTAAAAGCTTAGAGCTGTTGCTGGTCCTCACCTTCCCTTGACACCGCTTTCACAGCCAAACACACTCTGGCCATCTGCGCTGCCCTTGCCTCCCAGCACTCCCAACACACGTTCTCAAGCACACTCACGCTCTCACTCTCACTCCCAGCACAGACCACCTCCCAAAGTCAAAACACCCAAGTGATTTCTGCCACATGCTACATCTAAGGGCTTAGAGCTGTTGCTGGTCCTCACCTTCCCTTGACACCGCTTTCACAGCCAAACACACTCTGGCCATCAGCGCTGCCCTTGCCTCCCAGCACTCCCAACACACATTCTCAAGTTCAATCTCTCTCTCACTCCTGGCACAGACCACCTCCCAAAGTGCAAACACCCAACCGATTTCTGACATACGCTACATCTAAGGGCTTAGAGCTGTGGCTAGTCCTAACCTTCCCTTGACACCGCTTTCACAGCCAAACACACTCTGCCCATCTACGCTGGTTTTGCCTCCCAGCACTCCCAAAACACATTCTCAGGTTGAATCTCACTATCACTGCCGGCACAGACCACTTCCCAAAGAGCAAATACCCAAGCGATTTCTGACACACGCTACATCTAAGGCCTTAGAGCTGTTGCTGGTCCTCACCTTCCCTTGACACCGCTTTCACAGACAAACACAATCTGCCCATCTGCCTTTGCCTTCCCTCCCAGCACTCCCAACACACTCTCACTACCGGCACAGACCACCTCCCAAAATGCAAACACCCAAGCGATTTCTGACACACGCTACATCTAAGGGCTTAGAGCTGTTGCTGGTCTTCACCTTCCCTTGACACCGCTTTCACAGCCAAACACACTCTGCCCATCTACCCTGGCTTTGCCTCCCAGCACTCCCAACACACTTTCTCAGGCACGCTCACGCTCTCACTCTGACTCCCAGCACAGACCACCTCCCAAAGTGAAAATACCCAAGCCATTTCTGACACACGCTACATCTACGGGCTTAGAGCTGTCACTGGTCCTCACCTTCCCTTGACACCGCTTTCACAGCCAAACGCACTCTGCCCATCTGCGTTGCCCTTGCCTCCCAGCACTCCCAACACACATTCTCAGGCTCACTATCACTCTCACTCCCGGCACACACCACCTCCCAAAGTGCAAACCTCCAAGCCATTTCTCCACTACGATAGGCCTAAGGGCTTAGAGCTGTTGCTGGTCCTCACCTTCCCTTGACACCGCTTTCACAGCCAAACACACTCTGCCCATCTGCCTTTGCCTTGCCTCCCAGGATTCCCAACACACTCTCACTACCGGCACAAACCACCTCCCAAAATGCCAACACCCAAGCGATTTCTGCCGCATGCTACATCTCAGGGCTTAAGCTGTTGCTGGTCCTCACCTTCCCTTGACACCGCTTTCACAGCCAAACACACTCTGGCCATCTACCCTGGCTTTGCCTCCCAGCACTCCCAACACACATTCTCAGGTTGAATCTCATTCTCACTCCCGGCACACACCACCTCCCAAAGTGCAAACACCCAAGCGATTTCGGCCGCATGCTACATCTAAGGGCTTAGAGCTGTTGCTGCTCCTCACATTCCCTTGACTCCGCTTTCACAGCCAAACACACTCTGCCCATCTACCCTAGTTTTGCCTCCCAGCACTCCCAACACACATTCTCAGGTTGAATCTCACTCTCACTCCCGCCACAGACCACCTTCCAAAGTGAAAGTACCCAAGCGATTTCTGACGCACGCTATATCTAAGGGCTTAGAGCTGTTGCTGGTCCTCACCTTCCCTTGACACCGCTTTCACAGCCAAACACACTCTGGCCATCAGCGCTGCCCTTGCCTCCCAGCACTCCCAACACACTCTCACTCCCGGCACACACCACCTCCCAAAGTGCAAACACCCAAGCGATTTCTGCCGCATGCTACATCTAAGGGCTTAGAGCTGTTGCTGGTCCTCACCTTCCCTTGACACCGCTTTCACAGCCAAACGCACTCTGGCCATCAGCGCTGGTTTTGCCTCCCAGCACTCCCAAAACACATTCTCAGGTTGAATCTCACTATCACTGCCGGCACAGACCACTTCCCAAAGAGCAAATACCCAAGCGATTTCTGACACACGCTACATCTAAGGCCTTAGAGCTGTTGCTGGTCCTCACCTTCCCTTGACACCGCTTTCACAGACAAACACACTCTGGCCATCTGCCTTTGCCTTCCCTCCCAGCACTCCCAACACACTCTCACTACCGGCACAGACCACCTCCCAAAATGCAAACACCCAAGCGATTTCTGACACACGCTACATCTAAAGGCTTAGAGCTGTTGCTGGTCTTCACCTTCCCTTGACACCGCTTTCACAGCCAAACACACTCTCCCCATCTACCCTGGCTTTGCCTCCCAGCACTCCCAACACACTTTCTCAGGCACGCTCACGCTCTCACTCTCACTCCCAGCACAGACCACCTCCCAAAGTGAAAATACCCAAGCCATTTCTGACACACGCTACATCTACGGGCTTAGAGCTGTGGCTGGTCCTCACCTTCCCTTGACACCGCTTTCACAGCCAAACGCACTCTGCCCATCTGCCCTGCCCTTGCCTCCCAGCACTCCCAACACACATTCTCAGGTTGAATCTCATTCTCACTCCCGGCACAGACCACCTCCCAAAGTGAATATACCCAAGCGATTTCTGACACACGCTACATCTAAGGGCTTAGAGCTGTTGCTGGTCTTCACCTTCCCTTGACACCGCTTTCACAGCCAAACGCACTCTGGCCATCTACGCTGGTTTTGCCTCCCAGCACTCCCAAAACACATTCTCAGGTTGAACCTCACTATCACTGCCGGCACAGACCACTTCCCAAAGAGCAAATACCCAAGCGATTTCTGACACACGCTACATCTAAGGGCTTAGAGCTGTCACTGGTCCTCACCTTCCCTTGACACCGCTTTCACAGACAAACACACTCTGGCCATCTGCCTTTGCCTTGCCTCCCAGCACTCCCAAAACACATTCTCAGCAGCACTTTCACTCCAGGCACAGACCACCTGCCAAAGTACCAACACCCAAGCGATTTCTGCCGCATGCTGCATCTAAGGGCTTAGAGCTGTTGCTGGTCCTCACCTTCCCTTGACACCGCTTTCACAGCCAAACACACTCTGGCCATCTACCCTGGCTTTGCCTCCCAGCACTCCCAACACACATTGTCAGGCTCACTCTCACTCTCACTCCCGGCACAGACCACCTCCCAAAGTGCAAACGTCCAAGCCATTTCTCCCATACGATAGGCCTAAGGGCTTAGAGCTGTTGCTGGTCCTCACCTTCCCTTCACACTGCTTTCACAGCCAAACACACTCTGGCCATCCGCCTTTGCCTTGCCTCCCAGCACACCCAACACACATTCTCAGGCTCAATCTCACTCTCACTCCCGGCAGAGACCAGCAAACAAAGTGCCAACACAGAAGCCATTTCTTCCATACAATAGGCCTAAAAGCTTAGAGCGGTTGCTGGTCCTCACCTTCCCTTGACACCGCTTTCACAGCCAAACACACTCTGGCCATCTGCGCTGCCCTTGCCTCCCAGCACTCCCAACACACATTCTCAAGTTCAATCTCTCTCTCACTCCTGGCACAGACCACCTCCCAAAGTGCAAACACCCAACCGATTTCTGACATACGCTACATCTAAGGGCTTAGAGCTGTGGCTAGTCCTAACCTTCCCTTGACACCGCTTTCACAGCCAAACACACTCTGCCCATCTACGCTGGTTTTGCCTCCCAGCACTCCCAAAACACATTCTCAGGTTGAATCTCACTATCACTGCCGGCACAGACCACTTCCCAAAGAGCAAATACCCAAGCGATTTCTGACACACGCTACATCTAAGGCCTTAGAGCTGTTGCTGGTCCTCACCTTCCCTTGACACCGCTTTCACAGACAAACACACTCTGGCCATCTGCCTTTGCCTTCCCTCCCAGCACTCCCAACACACTCTCACTACCGGCACAGACCACCTCCCAAAATGCAAACACCCAAGCGATTTCTGACACACGCTACATCTAAGGGCTTAGAGCTGTTGCTGGTCTTCACCTTCCCTTGACACCGCTTTCACAGCCAAACACACTCTGCCCATCTACCCTGGCTTTGCCTCCCAGCACTCCCAACACACTTTCTCAGGCACGCTCACGCTCTCACTCTGACTCCCAGCACAGACCACCTCCCAAAGTGAAAATACCCAAGCCATTTCTGACACACGCTACATCTACGGGCTTAGAGCTGTCACTGGTCCTCACCTTCCCTTGACACCGCTTTCACAGCCAAACGCACTCTGCCCATCTGCGTTGCCCTTGCCTCCCAGCACTCCCAACACACATTCTCAGGCTCACTCTCACTCTCACTCCCGGCACACACCACCTCCCAAAGTGCAAACCTCCAAGCCATTTCTCCACTACGATAGGCCTAAGGGCTTAGAGCTGTTGCTGGTCCTCACCTTCCCTTGACACCGCTTTCACAGCCAAACACACTCTGCCCATCTGCCTTTGCCTTGCCTCCCAGGATTCCCAACACACTCTCACTACCGGCACAAACCACCTCCCAAAATGCCAACACCCAAGCGATTTCTGCCGCATGCTACATCTCAGGGCTTAGAGCTGTTGCTGGTCCTCACCTTCCCTTGACACCGCTTTCACAGCCAAACACACTCTGCCCATCTACCCTGGCTTTGCCTCCCAGCACTCCCAACACACATTCTCAGGTTGAATCTCATTCTCACTCCCGGCACACACCACCTCCCAAAGTGCAAACACCCAAGCGATTTCGGCCGCATGCTACATCTAAGGGCTTAGAGCTGTTGCTGCTCCTCACATTCCCTTGACTCCGCTTTCACAGCCAAACACACTCTGCCCATCTACCCTAGTTTTGCCTCCCAGCAATCCCAACACACATTCTCAGGTTGAATCTCACTCTCACTCCCGCCACAGACCACCTTCCAAAGTGAAAGTACCCAAGCGATTTCTGACGCACGCTATATCTAAGGGCTTAGAGCTGTTGCTGGTCCTCACCTTCCCTTGACACCGCTTTCACAGCCAAACGCACTCTGCCCATCTGCGCTGCCCTTGCCTCCCAGCACTCCCAACACACATTCTCAGGCACGCTCACGCTCTCACTCTGACTCCCAGCACAGACCACCTCCCAAAGTGAAAATACCCAAGCCATTTCTGACACACGCTACATCTACGGGCTTAGAGCTGTGACTGGTCCTCACCTTCCCTTGACACCGCTTTCACAGCCAAACACACTCTGCCCATCTGCCTTTGCCTTGCCTCCCAGCACTCCCAACACACATTGTCAGGCTCACTCTCACTCTCACTCCCGGCACAGACCACCTCCCAAAGTGCAAACCTCCAAGCCATTTCTCCCACACGATAGGCCTAAGGGCTTAGAGCTGTTGCTGCTCCTCACCTTCCCTTGACACCGCTTTCACAGCCAAACACACTCTGCCCATCTACCCTAGTTTTGCCTCCCAGCACTCCCAACACACATTCTCAGGTTGAATCTCACTCTCACTCCCGCCACAGACCACCTTCCAAAGTGAAAGTACCCAAGCGATTTCTGACGCACGCTATATCTAAGGGCTTAGAGCTGTTGCTGGTCCTCACCTTCCCTTGACACGGCTTTCACAGCCAAACACACTCTGGCCATCCGCCTTTGCCTTGCCTCCCAGCACTCCCAAAACACTCTCACTCCCGGCACACACCACCTCCCAAAGTGCAAACACCCAAGCGATTTCTGCCGCATGCTACATCGAAGGGCTTAGAGCTGTTGCTGGTCCTCACCTTCCCTTGACACCGCTTTCACAGCCAAACGCACTCTGGCCATCAGCGCTGCCCTTGCCTCCCAGCACTCCCAACACACATTCTCAGGCTCACTATCACTCTCACTCCCGGCACAGACCACCTCCCAAAGTGCAAACGTCCAAGCCATTTCTCCCATACGATAGGCCTAAGGGCTTAGAGCTGTTGCTGGTCCTCACCTTCCCTTGACACCGCTTTCACAGACAAACACACTCTGGCCATCTGCCTTTGCCTTCCCTCCCAGCACTCCCAACACACTCTCACTACCGGCACAGACCACCTCCCAAAATGCCACCACCAAACCGATTTCTGACACACGCTACATCTAAGGGCTTAGAGCTGTGGCTGGTCCTCACCTTCCCTTGACACCGCTTTCACAGCCAAACGCACTCTGCCCATCTGCCCTGCCCTTGCCTCCCAGCACTCCCAAAACACATTCTCACTCTTGACACAGACCACCTCCCAAAGTGCAAACACTAAGCGATTTCTGACACACGCTACATCTAAGGCCTTAGAGATGTTGCTGGTCCTCACCTTCCCTTGACACCGCTTTCACAGCCAAACGCACTCTGCCCATCTACCCTGGCTTTGCCTCCCAGCACTCCCAAAACACATTCTCAGGTTGAATCTCACTCTCACTCCCGGCACAGACCACCTCCCAAAGTGCAAACACCAAACCGATTTCTGACATACGCTACATCTAAGGGCTTAGAGCTGTTGCTGGTCTTCACCTTCCCGTGACACCGCTTTCACAGCCAAACACACTCTGGCCATCTACGCTGGTTTTGCCTCCCAGCACTCCCAAAACACATTCTCCGGTTGAATCTCAGTATCACTACCGGCACAGACCACTTCCCAAAGAGCAAATACCCAAGCGATTTCTGACACACGCTACATCTAAGGCCTTAGAGCTGTTGCTGGTCCTCACCTTCCCTTGACACCGCTTTCACAGCCAAACGCACTCTGGCCATCTACGCTGGTTTTGCCTCCCAGCACTCCCAAAACACATTCTCAGGTTGAATCTCACTATCACTGCCGGCACAGACCACTATCCAAAGAGCAAATACCCAAGCGATTTCTGACACACGCTACATCTAAGGGCTTAGAGCTGTTGCTGGTCCTCACCTTCCCTTGACACCGCTTTCACAGCCAAACGCACTCTGCCCATCTACCCTGGCTTTGCCTCCCAGCACTCCCAAAACACATTCTCAGGTTGAATCTCACTCTCACTCCCGGCACAGACCACCTCCCAAAGTGCAAACGTCCAAGCCATTTCTCCCATACGATAGGCCTAAGGGTTTAGAGCTGTTGCTGGTCCTCACCTTCCCTTGACACCGCTTTCACAGCCAAACACACTCTGGCCATCCGCCTTTGCCTTGCCTCCCAGCACTCCCAACACACATTCTCAGGTTGAATCTCACTCTCACTTCCGGCACAGACCACCTCCCACAGTGCAAACATCTAAGCCATTTCTCCCACACGATAAGCCTAAGGGCTTAGAGCTGTTGCTGGTCCTCCCCTTCCCGTGACACCGCTTTCACAGCCAAACACACTCTGGCCATCTACGCTGGTTTTGCCTCCCAGCACTCCCAACACACATTCTCAGGTTGAATCTCACTATCACTGCCGGCACAGACCACTTCCCAAAGAGCAAATACCCAAGCGATTTCTGACACACGCTACATCTAAGGCCTTAGAGCTGTTGCTGGTCCTCACCTTCCCTTGACACCGCTTTCACAGACAAACACACTCTGGCCATCTGCCTTTGCCTTCCCTCCCAGCACTCCCAACACACTCTCACTACCGGCACAGACCACCTCCCAAAATGCCACCACCAAACCGATTTCTGACACACGCTACATCTAAGGGCTTAGAGCTGTGGCTGGTCCTCACCTTCCCTTGACACCGCTTTCACAGCCAAACGCACTCTGCCCATCTGCCCTGCCCTTGCCTCCCAGCACTCCCAAAACACATTCTCACTCTTGACACAGACCACCTCCCAAAGTGCAAACACTAAGCGATTTCTGACACACGCTACATCTAAGGCCTTAGAGATGTTGCTGGTCCTCACCTTCCCTTGACACCGCTTTCACAGCCAAACGCACTCTGCCCATCTACCCTGGCTTTGCCTCCCAGCACTCCCAAAACACATTCTCAGGTTGAATCTCACTCTCACTCCCGGCACAGACCACCTCCCAAAGTGCAAACACCAAACCGATTTCTGACATACGCTACATCTAAGGGCTTAGAGCTGTTGCTGGTCTTCACCTTCCCGTGACACCGCTTTCACAGCCAAACACACTCTGGCCATCTACGCTGGTTTTGCCTCCCAGCACTCCCAAAACACATTCTCCGGTTGAATCTCAGTATCACTACCGGCACAGACCACTTCCCAAAGAGCAAATACCCAAGCGATTTCTGACACACGCTACATCTAAGGGCTTAGAGCTGTTGCTGTTCCTCACCTTCCCTTGACACCGCTTTCACAGCCAAACACACTCTGGCCATCTACGCTGGTTTTGCCTCCCAGCACTCCCAAAACACATTCTCAGGTTGAATCTCACTATCACTGCCGGCACAGACCACTATCCAAAGAGCAAATACCCAAGCGATTTCTGACACACGCTACATCTAAGGGCTTAGAGCTGTTGCTGGTCCTCACCTTCCCTTGACACCGCTTTCACAGCCAAACGCAGTCTCCCCATCTGCGCTGCCCTTGCCTCCCAGCACTCCCAACACACATTCTCAGGCACGCTCACGCTCTCACTCTGACTCCCAGCACAGACCACCTCCCAAAGTGAAAATACCCAAGCCATTTCTGACACACGCTACATCTACGGGCTTAGAGCTGTCACTGGTCCTCACCTTCCCTTGACACCGCTTTCACAGCCAAACACAATCTGCCCATCTGCCTTTGCCTCAACTCCCAGCACTCCCAACACACATTCTCAGGCTCACTCTCACTCTCACTCCCGGCACAGACCACCTCCCAAAGTGCAAACCTCCAAGCCATTTCTCCCACACGATAGGCCTAAGTGCTTAGAGCTGTTGCTGGTCCTCACCTTCCCTTGACACCGCTTTCACAGCCAAACACACTCTCCCCATCTGCCTTTGCCTTGCCTCCCAGCACTCCCAACACACGTTCTCAAGCACACTCACGCTCTCACTCTCACTCCCAGCACAGACCACCTCCCAAAGTCAAAAAACCCAAGCGATTTCTGCCACATGCTACATCTAAGGGCTTAGAGCTGTTTCTGGTCCTCACCTTCCCTTGACACCGCTTTCACAGCCAAACACACTATGGCCATCAGCGCTGCCCTTGCCTCCCAGCACTCCCAACACACATTCTCAAGTTCAATCTCTCTCTCACTCCTGGCACAGACCACCTCCCAAAGTGCAAACACCAAACCGATTTCTGACATACGCTACATCTAAGGGCTTAGAGCTGTGGCTGGTCCTAACCTTCCCTTGACACCGCTTTCACAGCCAAACACACTCTGGCCATATACGCTGGTTTTGCCTCCCAGCACACCCAAAACACATTCTCAGGTTGAATCTCACTATCACTGCCGGCACAGACCACTTCCCAAAGAGCAAATACCCAAGCGATTTCTGACACACGCTACATCTAAGGTCTTAGAGCTGTTGCTGGTCCTCACCTTCCCTTGACACCGCTTTCACAGCCAAACACACTATGGCCATCAGCGCTGCCCTTGCCTCCCAGCACTCCCAAAACACATTCTCAGGTTGAATCTCACTCTCACTCCCGGCACAGACCACCTCCCAAAGTGCAAACCTCCAAGCCATTTCTCCCATACGATAGGCCTAAGTGCTTAGAGCTGTTGCTGGTCCTCACCTTCCCTTGACACCGCTTTCACAGCCAAACACACTCTGGCCATCCGCCTTTGCCTTGCCTCCCAGCAGTCCCAACACACATTCTCAGGTTGAATCTCACTCTCACTTCCGGCACAGACCACCTCCCACAGTGCAAACATCTAAGCCATTTCTCCCACACGATAAGCCTAAGGGCTTAGAGCTGTTGCTGGTCCTCACCTTCCCTTGACACCGCTTTCACAGCCAAACACACTCTGGCCATCTGCGCTGCCCTTGCCTCCCAGCACTCCCAACACACGTTCTCAAGCACACTCACGCTCTCACTCTCACTCCCAGCACAGACCACCTCCCAAAGTCAAAACACCCAAGGCATTTCTGCCACATGCTACATCTAAGGGCTTAGAGCTGTTGCTGGTCCTCACCTTCCCTTGACACCGCTTTCACAGCCAAACGCACTCTGGCCATCCACCTTTGCCTTGCCTCCCAGCACTCCCAACACACATTTTCAGGCTCAATCTCACACTCACTCCCGGCACAGACCACCTCCCAAAGTGGAAACGTCCATGCCATTTCTCCCTACGATAGGCCTAAGGGCTTAGAGCTGTTGCTGGTCCTCACCTTCCCTTGACACCGCTTTCACAGCCAAACACACTCTGCCCATCTACCCTGGCTTTGCCTCCCAGCACTCCCAACACACATTGTCAGGCTCAATCTCACTCTCACTCACGGCACAGACCACCTCCCAAAGTGAAAATACCCAAGACATTTCTCCCATACAATAGGCCTAAGGGCTTAGAGCTCTTGCTGGTCCTCACCTTCCCCTGACACCGCTTTCACAGCCAAACACACTCTGCCCATCTACCCTGGCTTTGCCTCCCAGCACTCCCAAAACACATTCTCCGGTTGAATCTCATTCTCACTCCCAGCACAGACCACCTCCCAAAGTGAAAATACGCAGGCGATTTCTGACACACGCTTCATCTAAGGGGTTACAGCTGTTGCTGGTCTTCACCTTCCCGTGACACCGCTTTCACAGCCAAACACACTCTGGCCATCTACGCTGGTTTTGCCTCCCAGCACTCCCAAAACACATTCTCAGGTTGAATCTCACTATCACTGCCGGCACAGACCACTTCCCAAAGAGCAAATACCCAAGCGATTTCTGACACACGCTACATCTAAGGCCTTAGAGCTGTTGCTGGTCCTCACCTTCCCTTGACACCGCTTTCACAGACAAACACACTCTGCCCATCTGCCTTTGCCTTCCCTCCCAGCACTCCCAACACACTCTCACTACCGGCACAGACCACCTCCCAAAATGCCAACACCCAAGCGATTTCTGACACACGCTACATCTAAAGGCTTAGAGCTGTTGCTGGTCTTCACCTTCCCTTGACACCGCTTTCACAGCCAAACACACTCTCCCCATCTACCCTGGCTTTGCCTCCCAGGACTCCCAACACACTTTCTCAGGCACGCTCACGCTCTCACTCTCACTCCCAGCACAGACCACCTCCCAAAGTGAAAATACCCAAGCCATTTCTGACACACGCTAAATCTACGGGCTTAGAGCTGTCACTGGTCCTCACCTTCCCTTGACACCGCTTTCACAGCCAAACGCACTCTGCCCATCTGCCCTGCCCTTGCCTCCCAGCACTCCCAACACACATTCTCAGGCTCACTATCACTCTCACTCCCGGCACACACCACCTCCCAAAGTGCAAACCTCCAAGCCATTTCTCCACTACGATAGGCCTAAGGGCTTAGAGCTGTTGCTGGTCCTCACCTTCCCTTGACACCGCTTTCACAGCCAAACACACTCTGCTCATCTACCCTGGCTTTGCCTCCCAGCACTCCCAACACACATTCTCAGGTTGAATCTCATTCTCACTCCCGGCACAGACCACCTCCCAAAGTGAAAATACCCAAGCGATTTCTGACACACGCTACATCTAAGGGGTTACAGCTGTTGCTGGTCTTCACCTTCCCTTGACACCGCTTTCACAGCCAAACGCACTCTGGCCATCTACGCTGGTTTTGCCTCCCAGCACTCCCAAAACACATTCTCAGGTTGAACCTCACTATCACTGCCGGCACAGACCACTTCCCAAAGGGCAAATACCCAAGCGATTTCTGACACACGCTACATCTAAGGCCTTAGAGCTGTTGCTGGTCCTCACCTTCCCTTGACACCGCTTTCACAGACAAACACACTCTGGCCATCTGCCTTTGCCTTGCCTCCCAGCACTCCCAAAACACATTCTCAGCAGCACTTTCACTCCAGGCACAGACCACCTGCCAAAGTACCAACACCCAAGCGATTTCTGCCGCATGCTGCATCTAAGGGCTTAGAGCTGTTGCTGGCCCTCACCTTCCCTTGACACCGCTTTCACAGCCAAACACACTCTGCCCATCTACCCTGGCTTTGCCTCCCAGCACTCCCAACACACATTGTCAGGCTCACTCTCACTCTCACTCCCGGCACAGACCACCTCCCAAAGTGCAAACGTCCAAGCCATTTCTCCCATACGATAGGCCTAAGGGCTTAGAGCTGTTGCTGGTCCTCACCTTCCCTTCACACTGCTTTCACAGCCAAACACACTCTGGCCATCCGCCTTTGCCTTGCCTCCCAGCACACCCAACACACATTCTCAGGCTCAATCTCACTCTCACTCCCGGCAGAGACCAGCAAACAAAGTGCCAACACAGAAGCCATTTCTTCCATACAATAGGCCTAAAAGCTTAGAGCTGTTGCTGGTCCTCACCTTCCCTTGACACCGCTTTCACAGCCAAACACACTCTGGCCATCTGCGCTGCCCTTGCCTCCCAGCACTCCCAACACACGTTCTCAAGCACACTCACGCTCTCACTCTCACTCCCAGCACAGACCACCTCCCAAAGTCAAAACACCCAAGCGATTTCTGCCACATGCTACATCTAAGGGCTTAGAGCTGTTGCTGGTCCTCACCTTCCCTTGACACCGCTTTCACAGCCAAACACACTCTGGCCATCAGCGCTGCCCTTGCCTCCCAGCACTCCCAACACACATTCTCAAGTTCAATCTCTCTCTCACTCCTGGCACAGACCACCTCCCAAAGTGCAAACACCCAACCGATTTCTGACATACGCTACATCTAAGGGCTTAGAGCTGTGGCTAGTCCTAACCTTCCCTTGACACCGCTTTCACAGCCAAACACACTCTGCCCATCTACGCTGGTTTTGCCTCCCAGCACTCCCAAAACACATTCTCAGGTTGAATCTCACTATCACTGCCGGCACAGACCACTTCCCAAAGAGCAAATAACCAAGCGATTTCTGACACACGCTACATCTAAGGCCTTAGAGCTGTTGCTGGTCCTCACCTTCCCTTGACACCGCTTTCACAGACAAACACACTCTGGCCATCTGCCTTTGCCTTCCCTCCCAGCACTCCCAACACACTCTCACTACCGGCACAGACCACCTCCCAAAATGCCACCACCAAACCGATTTCTGACACACGCTACATCTAAGGGCTTAGAGCTGTTGCTGGTCCTCACCTTCCCTTGACACCGCTTTCACAGCCAAACGCACTCTGCCCATCTGCCCTGCCCTTGCCTCCCAGCACTCCCAAAACACATTCTCACTCTTGACACAGACCACCTCCCAAAGTGCAAACACTAAGCGATTTCTGACACACGCTACATCTAAGGCCTTAGAGATGTTGCTGGTCCTCACCTTCCCTTGACACCGCTTTCACAGCCAAACGCACTCTGCCCATCTACCCTGGCTTTGCCTCCCAGCACTCCCAAAACACATTCTCAGGTTGAATCTCACTCTCACTCCCGGCACAGACCACCTCCCAAAGTGCAAACACCAAACCGATTTCTGACATACGCTACATCTAAGGGCTTAGAGCTGTTGCTGGTCTTCACCTTCCCGTGACACCGCTTTCACAGCCAAACACACTCTGGCCATCTACGCTGGTTTTGCCTCCCAGCACTCCCAAAACACATTCTCCGGTTGAATCTCAGTATCACTACCGGCACAGACCACTTCCCAAAGAGCAAATACCCAAGCGATTTCTGACACACGCTACATCTAAGGGCTTAGAGCTGTTGCTGTTCCTCACCTTCCCTTGACACCGCTTTCACAGCCAAACACACTCTGGCCATCTACGCTGGTTTTGCCTCCCAGCACTCCCAAAACACATTCTCAGGTTGAATCTCACTATCACTGCCGGCACAGACCACTATCCAAAGAGCAAATACCCAAGCGATTTCTGACACACGCTACATCTAAGGGCTTAGAGCTGTCACTGGTCCTCACCTTCCCTTGACACCGCTTTCACAGCCAAACGCACTCTCCCCATCTGCGCTGCCCTTGCCTCCCAGCACTCCCAACACACATTCTCAGGCACGCTCACGCTCTCACTCTGACTCCCAGCACAGACCACCTCCCAAAGTGAAAATACCCAAGCCATTTCTGACACACGCTACATCTACGGGCTTAGAGCTGTCACTGGTCCTCACCTTCCCTTGACACCGCTTTCACAGCCAAACGCACTCTGCCCATCTGCGTTGCCCTTGCCTCCCAGCACTCCCAAAACACATTCTCAGGCTCACTATCACTCTCACTCCCGGCACAGACCACCTCCCAAAGTGCAAACCTCCAAGCCATTTCTCCCACACGATAGGCCTAAGTGCTTAGAGCTGTTGCTGGTCCTCACCTTCCCTTGACACCGCTTTCACAGCCAAACACACTCTGCCCATCTGCCTTTGCCTTGCCTCCCAGCACTCCCAAAACACTCTCACTCCCGGCACAGACCACCTCCCAAAGTGCAAATACCCAAGCGATTTCTGGCACACGCTACATCTAAGGCCTTGGAGCTGTTGCTGGTCCTCACCTTCCCTTGACACCGCTTTCACAGACAAACACACTCTGGCCATCTGCCTTTGCCTTGCCTCCCAGCACTCCCAAAACACATTCTCAGCAGCACTTTCACTCCAGGCACAGACCACCTGCCAAAGTACCAACACCCAAGCGATTTCTGCCGCATGCTGCATCTAAGGCCTTAGAGCTGTTGCTGGCCCTCACCTTCCCTTGACACCGCTTTCACAGCCAAACACACTCTGCCCATCTACCCTGGCTTTGCCTCCCAGCACTCCCAACACACATTGTCAGGCTCAATCTCACTCTCACTCACGGCACAGACCACCTCCCAAAGTGAAAATACCCAAGGCATTTCTCCCATACGATAGGCCTAAGGGCTTAGAGCTCTTGCTGGTCCTCACCTTCCCTTGACACCGCTTTCACAGCCAAACACACTCTACCCATCTACCCTGGCTTTGCCTCCCAGCACTCCCAACACACATTGTCAGGTTGAATCTCATTCTCACTCCCGGCACAGACCACCTCCCAAAGTGAAAATACCCAAGCGATTTCTGACACACGCTTCATCTAAGGGCTTAGAGCTGTTGCTGGTCTTCACCTTCCCTTGACACCGCTTTCACAGCCAAACACACTCTGGCTATCTGCGCTGCCCTTGCCTCCCAGCACTCCCAAAACACTCTCACTCCCGGCACAGACCACTTCCCAAAGAGCAAATACCCAAGCGATTTCTGACACATGCTACATCTAAGGCCTTAGAGCTGTTGCTGGTCCTCACCTTCCCTTGACACCGCTTTCACAGCCAAACGCACTCTGCCCATCTACCCTGGCTTTGCCTCCCAGCACTCCCAAAACACATTCTCAGGTTGAATCTCACTCTCACTCCCGGCACAGACCACCTCCCACAGTGCAAACCTCCAAGCCATTTCTCCCATACGATAGGCCTAAGGGCTTAGAGCTCTTGCTGGTCCTCACCTTCCCTTGACACCGCTTTCACAGCCAAACACACTCTGGCCATCCGCCTTTGCCTTGCCTCCCAGCACTCCCAACACACATTCTCAGGTTGAATCTCACTCTCACTTCCGGCACAGACCACCTCCCACAGTGCAAACATCTAAGCCATTTCTCCCACACGATAAGCCTAAGGGCTTAGAGCTGTTGCTGGTCCTCCCCTTCCCTTGACACCGCTTTCACAGCCAAACACACTCTGGCCATCTACGCTGGTTTTGCCTCCCAGCACTCCCAACACACATTCTCAGGTTGAATCTCACTATCACTGCCGGCACAGACCACTTCCCAAAGAGCAAATACCCAAGCGATTTCTGACACACGCTACATCTAAGGCCTTAGAGCTGTTGCTGGTCCTCACCTTCCCTTGACACCGCTTTCACAGCCAAACGCAGTCTGCCCATCTGCCCTGCCCTTGCCTCCCAGCACTCCCAAAACACATTCTCACTCTTGACACAGACCACCTCCCAAAGTGCAAACACTAAGCGATTTCTGACACACGCTACATCTAAGGCCTTAGAGATGTTGCTGGTCCTCACCTTCCCTTGACACCGCTTTCACAGCCAAACGCACTCTGGCCATCTACCCTGGCTTTGCCTCCCAGCACTCCCAAAACACATTCTCAGGTTGAATCGCACTCTCACTCCCGGCACAGACCACCTCCCAAAGTGCAAACACCCAACCGATTTCTGACATACGCTACATCTAAGGGCTTAGAGCTGTTGGTGGTCTTCACCTTCCCGTGACACCGCTTTCACAGCCAAACACACTCTGGCCATCTACGCTGGTTTTGCCTCCCAGCACTCCCAAAACACATTCTCCGGTTGAATCTCAGTATCACTACCGGCACAGACCACTTCCCAAAGAGCAAATACCCAAGCGATTTCTGACACACGCTACATCTAAGGGCTTAGAGCTGTTGCTGTTCCTCACCTTCCCTTGACACCGCTTTCACAGCCAAACACACTCTGGCCATCTACGCTGGTTTTGCCTCCCAGCACTCCCAAAACACATTCTCAGGTTGAATCTCACTATCACTGCCGGCACAGACCACTATCCAAAGAGCAAATACCCAAGCGATTTCTGACACACGCTACATCTACGGGCTTAGAGCTGTCACTGGTCCTCACCTTCCCTTGACACCGCTTTCACAGCCAAACGCACTCTCCCCATCTGCGCTGCCCTTGCCTCCCAGCACTCCCAACACACATTCTCAGGCACGCTCACGCTCTCACTCTGACTCCCAGCACAGACCACCTCCCAAAGTGAAAATACCCAAGCCATTTCTGACACACGCTACATCTACGGGCTTAGAGCTGTCACTGGTCCTCACCTTCCCTTGACACCGCTTTCAGAGCCAAACACAATCTGCCCATCTGCCTTTGCCTCAACTCCCAGCACTCCCAACACACATTCTCAGGCTCACTCTCACTCTCACTCCCGGCACAGACCACGTCCCAAAGTGCAAACCTCCAAGCCATTTCTCCCATACGATAGGCCTAAGGGCTTAGAGCTGTTGCTGGTCCTCACCTTCCCTTGACACCGCTTTCACAGCCAAACACACTCTGGCCATCCGCCTTTGCCTTGCCTCCCAGCACACCCAACACACATTCTCAGGCTCAATCTCACTCTCACTCCCGGCAGAGACCAGCAAACAAAGTGCCAACACAGAAGCCATTTCTTCCATACAATAGGCCTAAAAGCTTAGAGCAATTGCTGGTCCTCACCTTCCCTTGACACCGCTTTCACAGCCAAACACACTCTGCCCATCTGCCTTTGCCTTGCCTCCCAGGATTCCCAACACACTCTCACTACCGGCACAGACCACCTCCCAAAATGCCAACACCCAAGCGATTTCTGACACACGCTACATCTACGGGCTTAGAGCTGTGGCTGGTCTTCACCTTCCCTTGACACCGCTTTCACAGCCAAACACACTCTGCCCATCTACCCTGGCTTTGCCTCCCAGCACTCCCAACACACATTGTCAGGCTCAATCTCACTCTCACTCACGGCACAGACCACCTCCCAAAGTGAAAATACCCAAGGCATTTCTCCCATACGATAGGCCTAAGGGCTTAGAGCTCTTGCTGGTCCTCACCTTCCCCTGACACCGCTTTCACAGCCAAACACACTCTGCCCATCTACCCTGGCTTTGCCTCCCAGCACTCCAAACACACATTCTCAGGTTGAATCTCATTCTCACTCCCAGCACAGACCACCTCCCAAAGTGAAAATACCCAAGCGATTTCTGACACACGCTTCATCTAAGGGCTTAGAGCTGTGGCTGGTCCTAACCTTCCCTTGACACCGCTTTCACAGCCAAACACACTCTGGCCATCTACGCTGGTTTTGCCTCCCAGCACTCCCAAAACACATTCTCAGGTTGAATCTCACTATCACTGCCGGCACAGACCACTTCCCAAAGAGCAAATACCCAAGCGATTTCTGACACACGCTACATCTAAGGGCTTAGAGCTGTTGCTGGTCCTCACCTTCCCTTGACACCGCTTTCACAGCCAAACACACTCTGGCCATCTGCCTTTGCCTTCCCTCCCAGCACTCCCAAAACACATTCTCAGGTTGAATCTCACTATCACTGCCGGCACAGACCACTTCCCAAAGAGCAAATACCCAAGCGATTTCTGACACACGCTACATCTAATGGCTTAGAGCTGTTGCTGGTCCTCACCTTCCCTTGACACCGCTTTCACAGCCAAACGCACTCTGCCCATCTGCCTTTGCCTTGCCTCCCAGCACTCCCAACACACTCTCACTACCGGCACAGACCACCTCCCAAAATTCCACCACCAAACCGATTTCTGACACACGCTACATCTGAGGGCTTAGAGCTGTTGATGGTCCTCACCTTCCCTTGACACGGCTTTCACAGCCAAACACACTCTGGCCATCCGCCTTTGCCTTGCCTCACAGCACTCCCAAAACACTCTCACTCCCGGCACACACCACCTCCCAAAGTGCAAACACCCAAGCGATTTCTGCCGCATGCTACATCGAAGGGCTTAGAGCTGTTGCTGGTCCTCACCTTCCCTTGACACCGCTTTCACAGCCAAACGCACTCTGGCCATCAGCGCTGCCCTTGCCTCCCAGCACTCCCAACACACATTCTCAGGCTCACTATCACTCTCACTCCCGGCACAGACCACCTCCCAAAGTGCAAACGTCCAAGCCATTTCTCCCATACGATAGGCCTAAGGGCTTAGAGCTGTTGCTGGTCCTCACCTTCCCTTGACACCGCTTTCACAGACAAACACACTCTGGCCATCTGCCTTTGCCTTCCCTCCCAGCACTCCCAACACACTCTCACTACCGGCACAGACCACCTCCCAAAATGCCACCACCAAACCGATTTCTGACACACGCTACATCTAAGGGCTTAGAGCTGTGGCTGGTCCTCACCTTCCCTTGACACCGCTTTCACAGCCAAACGCACTCTGCCCATCTGCCCTGCCCTTGCCTCCCAGCACTCCCAAAACACATTCTCACTCTTGACACAGACCACCTCCCAAAGTGCAAACACTAAGCGATTTCTGACACACGCTACATCTAAGGCCTTAGAGATGTTGCTGGTCCTCACCTTCCCTTGACACCGCTTTCACAGCCAAACGCACTCTGCCCATCTACCCTGGCTTTGCCTCCCAGCACTCCCAAAACACATTCTCAGGTTGAATCTCACTCTCACTCCCGGCACAGACCACCTCCCAAAGTGCAAACACCAAACCGATTTCTGACATACGCTACATCTAAGGGCTTAGAGCTGTTGCTGGTCTTCACCTTCCCGTGACACCGCTTTCACAGCCAAACACACTCTGGCCATCTACGCTGGTTTTGCCTCCCAGCACTCCCAACACACATTCTCAGGTTGAATCTCACTATCACTGCCGGCACAGACCACTTCCCAAAGAGCAAATACCCAAGCGATTTCTGACACACGCTACATCTAAGGCCTTAGAGCTGTTGCTGGTCCTCACCTTCCCTTGACACCGCTTTCACAGCCAAACGCAGTCTGCCCATCTGCCCTGCCCTTGCCTCCCAGCACTCCCAAAACACATTCTCACTCTTGACACAGACCACCTCCCAAAGTGCAAACACTAAGCGATTTCTGACACACGCTACATCTAAGGCCTTAGAGATGTTGCTGGTCCTCACCTTCCCTTGACACTGCTTTCACAGCCAAACGCACTCTGGCCATCTACCCTGGCTTTGCCTCCCAGCACTCCCAAAACACATTCTCAGGTTGAATCGCACTCTCACTCCCGGCACAGACCACCTCCCAAAGTGCAAACACCCAACCGATTTCTGACATACGCTACATCTAAGGGCTTAGAGCTGTTGGTGGTCTTCACCTTCCCGTGACACCGCTTTCACAGCCAAACACACTCTGGCCATCTACGCTGGTTTTGCCTCCCAGCACTCCCAAAACACATTCTCCGGTTGAATCTCAGTATCACTACCGGCACAGACCACTTCCCAAAGAGCAAATACCCAAGCGATTTCTGACACACGCTACATCTAAGGGCTTAGAGCTGTTGCTGTTCCTCACCTTCCCTTGACACCGCTTTCACAGCCAAACACACTCTGGCCATCTACGCTGGTTTTGCCTCCCAGCACTCCCAAAACACATTCTCAGGTTGAATCTCACTATCACTGCCGGCACAGACCACTATCCAAAGAGCAAATAGCCAAGCGATTTCTGACACACGCTACATCTACGGGCTTAGAGCTGTCACTGGTCCTCACCTTCCCTTGACACCGCTTTCACAGCCAAACGCACTCTCCCCATCTGCGCTGCCCTTGCCTCCCAGCACTCCCAACACACATTCTCAGGCACGCTCACGCTCTCACTCTGACTCCCAGCACAGACCACCTCCCAAAGTGAAAATACCCAAGCCATTTCTGACACACGCTACATCTACGGGCTTAGAGCTGTCACTGGTCCTCACCTTCCCTTGACACCGCTTTCAGAGCCAAACACAATCTGCCCATCTGCCTTTGCCTCAACTCCCAGCACTCCCAACACACATTGTCAGGCTCACTCTCACTCTCACTCCCGGCACAGACCACGTCCCAAAGTGCAAACCTCCAAGCCATTTCTCCCATACGATAGGCCTAAGGGCTTAGAGCTGTTGCTGGTCCTCACCTTCCCTTGACACCGCTTTCACAGCCAAACACACTCTGGCCATCCGCCTTTGCCTTGCCTCCCAGCACACCCAACACACATTCTCAGGCTCAATCTCACTCTCACTCCCGGCAGAGACCAGCAAACAAAGTGCCAACACAGAAGCCATTTCTTCCATACAATAGGCCTAAAAGCTTAGAGCAATTGCTGGTCCTCACCTTCCCTTGACACCGCTTTCACAGCCAAACACACTCTGCCCATCTGCCTTTGCCTTGCCTCCCAGGATTCCCAACACACTCTCACTACCGGCACAGACCACCTCCCAAAATGCCAACACCCAAGCGATTTCTGACACACGCTACATCTAAGGGCTTAGAGCTGTGGCTGGTCTTCACCTTCCCTTGACACCGCTTTCACAGCCAAACACACTCTGCCCATCTACCCTGGCTTTGCCTCCCAGCACTCCAAACACACATTCTCAGGTTGAATCTCATTCTCACTCCCAGCACAGACCACCTCCCAAAGTGAAAATACCCAAGCGATTTCTGACACACGCTTCATCTAAGGGCTTAGAGCTGTGGCTGGTCCTAACCTTCCCTTGACACCGCTTTCACAGCCAAACACACTCTGGCCATCTACGCTGGTTTTGCCTCCCAGCACTCCCAAAACACATTCTCAGGTTGAATCTCACTATCACTGCCGGCACAGACCACTTCCCAAAGAGCAAATACCCAAGCGATTTCTGACACACGCTACATCTAATGGCTTAGAGCTGTTGCTGGTCCTCACCTTCCCTTGACACCGCTTTCACAGCCAAACACACTCTGGCCATCTGCCTTTGCCTTCCCTCCCAGCACTCCCAAAACACATTCTCAGGTTGAATCTCACTATCACTGCCGGCACAGACCACTTCCCAAAGAGCAAATACCCAAGCGATTTCTGACACACGCTACATCTAAGGCCTTAGAGCTGTTGCTGGTCCTCACCTTCCCTTGACACCGCTTTCACAGCCAAACGCACTCTGCCCATCTGCCTTTGCCTTGCCTCCCAGCACTCCCAACACACTCTCACTACCGGCACAGACCACCTCCCAAAATTCCACCACCAAACCGATTTCTGACACACGCTACATCTGAGGGCTTAGAGCTGTTGCTGGTCCTCACCTTCCCTTGACACGGCTTTCACAGCCAAACACACTCTGGCCATCCGCCTTTGCCTTGCCTCACAGCACTCCCAAAACACTCTCACTCCCGGCACACACCACCTCCCAAAGTGCAAACACCCAAGCGATTTCTGCCGCATGCTACATCGAAGGGCTTAGAGCTGTTGCTGGTCCTCACCTTCCCTTGACACCGCTTTCACAGCCAAACGCACTCTGGCCATCAGCGCTGCCCTTGCCTCCCAGCACTCCCAACACACATTCTCAGGCTCACTATCACTCTCACTCCCGGCACAGACCACCTCCCAAAGTGCAAACGTCCAAGCCATTTCTCCCATACGATAGGCCTAAGGGCTTAGAGCTGTTGCTGGTCCTCACCTTCCCTTGACACCGCTTTCACAGACAAACACACTCTGGCCATCTGCCTTTGCCTTCCCTCCCAGCACTCCCAACACACTCTCACTACCGGCACAGACCACCTCCCAAAATGCCACCACCAAACCGATTTCTGACACACGCTACATCTAAGGGCTTAGAGCTGTGGCTGGTCCTCACCTTCCCTTGACACCGCTTTCACAGCCAAACGCACTCTGCCCATCTGCCCTGCCCTTGCCTCCCAGCACTCCCAAAACACATTCTCACTCTTGACACAGACCACCTCCCAAAGTGCAAACACTAAGCGATTTCTGACACACGCTACATCTAAGGCCTTAGAGATGTTGCTGGTCCTCACCTTCCCTTGACACCGCTTTCACAGCCAAACGCACTCTGCCCATCTACCCTGGCTTTGCCTCCCAGCACTCCCAAAACACATTCTCAGGTTGAATCTCACTCTCACTCCCGGCACAGACCACCTCCCAAAGTGCAAACACCAAACCGATTTCTGACATACGCTACATCTAAGGGCTTAGAGCTGTTGCTGGTCTTCACCTTCCCGTGACACCGCTTTCACAGCCAAACACACTCTGGCCATCTACGCTGGTTTTGCCTCCCAGCACTCCCAAAACACATTCTCCGGTTGAATCTCAGTATCACTACCGGCACAGACCACTTCCCAAAGAGCAAATACCCAAGCGATTTCTGACACACGCTACATCTAAGGGCTTAGAGCTGTTGCTGTTCCTCACCTTCCCTTGACACCGCTTTCACAGCCAAACACACTCTGGCCATCTACGCTGGTTTTGCCTCCCAGCACTCCCAAAACACATTCTCAGGTTGAATCTCACTATCACTGCCGGCACAGACCACTATCCAAAGAGCAAATACCCAAGCGATTTCTGACACACGCTACATCTAAGGGCTTAGAGCTGTTGCTGGTCCTCACCTTCCCTTGACACCGCTTTCACAGCCAAACGCACTCTGCCCATCTACCCTGGCTTTGCCTCCCAGCACTCCCAAAACACATTCTCAGGTTGAATCTCACTCTCACTCCCGGCACAGACCACCTCCCAAAGTGCAAACGTCCAAGCCATTTCTCCCATACGATAGGCCTAAGGGTTTAGAGCTGTTGCTGGTCCTCACCTTCCCTTGACACCGCTTTCACAGCCAAACACACTCTGGCCATCCGCCTTTGCCTTGCCTCCCAGCACTCCCAACACACATTCTCAGGTTGAATCTCACTCTCACTCCCGGCACAGACCACGTCCCAAAGTGCAAACCTCCAAGCCATTTCTCCCATACGATAGGCCTAAGGGCTTAGAGCTGTTGCTGGTCCTCACCTTCCCTTGACACCGCTTTCACAGCCAAACACACTCTGGCCATCCGCCTTTGCCTTGCCTCCCAGCACACCCAACACACATTCTCAGGCTCAATCTCACTCTCACTCCCGGCAGAGACCAGCAAACAAAGTGCCAACACAGAAGCCATTTCTTCCATACAATAGGCCTAAAAGCTTAGAGCAATTGCTGGTCCTCACCTTCCCTTGACACCGCTTTCACAGCCAAACACACTCTGCCCATCTGCCTTTGCCTTGCCTCCCAGGATTCCCAACACACTCTCACTACCGGCACAGACCACCTCCCAAAATGCCAACACCCAAGCGATTTCTGACACACGCTACATCTAAGGGCTTAGAGCTGTGGCTGGTCTTCACCTTCCCTTGACACCGCTTTCACAGCCAAACACACTCTGCCCATCTACCCTGGCTTTGCCTCCCAGCACTCCCAACACACATTGTCAGGCTCAATCTCACTCTCACTCACGGCACAGACCACCTCCCAAAGTGAAAATACCCAAGGCATTTCTCCCATACGATAGGCCTAAGGGCTTAGAGCTCTTGCTGGTCCTCACCTTCCCCTGACACCGCTTTCACAGCCAAACACACTCTGCCCATCTACCCTGGCTTTGCCTCCCAGCACTCCAAACACACATTCTCAGGTTGAATCTCATTCTCACTCCCAGCACAGACCACCTCCCAAAGTGAAAATACCCAAGCGATTTCTGACACACGCTTCATCTAAGGGCTTAGAGCTGTGGCTGGTCCTAACCTTCCCTTGACACCGCTTTCACAGCCAAACACACTCTGGCCATCTACGCTGGTTTTGCCTCCCAGCACTCCCAAAACACATTCTCAGGTTGAATCTCACTATCACTGCCGGCACAGACCACTTCCCAAAGAGCAAATACCCAAGCGATTTCTGACACACGCTACATCTAAGGGCTTAGAGCTGTTGCTGGTCCTCACCTTCCCTTGACACCGCTTTCACAGCCAAACACACTCTGGCCATCTGCCTTTGCCTTCCCTCCCAGCACTCCCAAAACACATTCTCAGGTTGAATCTCACTATCACTGCCGGCACAGACCACTTCCCAAAGAGCAAATACCCAAGCGATTTCTGACACACGCTACATCTAATGGCTTAGAGCTGTTGCTGGTCCTCACCTTCCCTTGACACCGCTTTCACAGCCAAACGCACTCTGCCCATCTGCCTTTGCCTTGCCTCCCAGCACTCCCAACACACTCTCACTACCGGCACAGACCACCTCCCAAAATTCCACCACCAAACCGATTTCTGACACACGCTACATCTGAGGGCTTAGAGCTGTTGATGGTCCTCACCTTCCCTTGACACGGCTTTCACAGCCAAACACACTCTGGCCATCCGCCTTTGCCTTGCCTCACAGCACTCCCAAAACACTCTCACTCCCGGCACACACCACCTCCCAAATTGCAAACACCCAAGCGATTTCTGCCGCATGCTACATCGAAGGGCTTAGAGCTGTTGCTGGTCCTCACCTTCCCTTGACACCGCTTTCACAGCCAAACGCACTCTGGCCATCAGCGCTGCCCTTGCCTCCCAGCACTCCCAACACACATTCTCAGGCTCACTATCACTCTCACTCCCGGCACAGACCACCTCCCAAAGTGCAAACGTCCAAGCCATTTCTCCCATACGATAGGCCTAAGGGCTTAGAGCTGTTGCTGGTCCTCACCTTCCCTTGACACCGCTTTCACAGACAAACACACTCTGGCCATCTGCCTTTGCCTTCCCTCCCAGCACTCCCAACACACTCTCACTACCGGCACAGACCACCTCCCAAAATGCCACCACCAAACCGATTTCTGACACACGCTACATCTAAGGGCTTAGAGCTGTGGCTGGTCCTCACCTTCCCTTGACACCGCTTTCACAGCCAAACGCACTCTGCCCATCTGCCCTGCCCTTGCCTCCCAGCACTCCCAAAACACATTCTCACTCTTGACACAGACCACCTCCCAAAGTGCAAACACTAAGCGATTTCTGACACACGCTACATCTAAGGCCTTAGAGATGTTGCTGGTCCTCACCTTCCCTTGACACCGCTTTCACAGCCAAACGCACTCTGCCCATCTACCCTGGCTTTGCCTCCCAGCACTCCCAAAACACATTCTCAGGTTGAATCTCACTCTCACTCCCGGCACAGACCACCTCCCAAAGTGCAAACACCAAACCGATTTCTGACATACGCTACATCTAAGGGCTTAGAGCTGTTGCTGGTCTTCACCTTCCCGTGACACCGCTTTCACAGCCAAACACACTCTGGCCATCTACGCTGGTTTTGCCTCCCAGCACTCCCAACACACATTCTCAGGTTGAATCTCACTATCACTGCCGGCACAGACCACTTCCCAAAGAGCAAATACCCAAGCGATTTCTGACACACGCTACATCTAAGGCCTTAGAGCTGTTGCTGGTCCTCACCTTCCCTTGACACCGCTTTCACAGCCAAACGCAGTCTGCCCATCTGCCCTGCCCTTGCCTCCCAGCACTCCCAAAACACATTCTCACTCTTGACACAGACCACCTCCCAAAGTGCAAACACTAAGCGATTTCTGACACACGCTACATCTAAGGCCTTAGAGATGTTGCTGGTCCTCACCTTCCCTTGACACCGCTTTCACAGCCAAACGCACTCTGGCCATCTACCCTGGCTTTGCCTCCCAGCACTCCCAAAACACATTCTCAGGTTGAATCGCACTCTCACTCCCGGCACAGACCACCTCCCAAAGTGCAAACACCCAACCGATTTCTGACATACGCTACATCTAAGGGCTTAGAGCTGTTGGTGGTCTTCACCTTCCCGTGACACCGCTTTCACAGCCAAACACACTCTGGCCATCTACGCTGGTTTTGCCTCCCAGCACTCCCAAAACACATTCTCCGGTTGAATCTCAGTATCACTACCGGCACAGACCACTTCCCAAAGAGCAAATACCCAAGCGATTTCTGACACACGCTACATCTAAGGGCTTAGAGCTGTTGCTGTTCCTCACCTTCCCTTGACACCGCTTTCACAGCCAAACACACTCTGGCCATCTACGCTGGTTTTGCCTCCCAGCACTCCCAAAACACATTCTCAGGTTGAATCTCACTATCACTGCCGGCACAGACCACTATCCAAAGAGCAAATAGCCAAGCGATTTCTGACACACGCTACATCTACGGGCTTAGAGCTGTCACTGGTCCTCACCTTCCCTTGACACCGCTTTCACAGCCAAACGCACTCTCCCCATCTGCGCTGCCCTTGCCTCCCAGCACTCCCAACACACATTCTCAGGCACGCTCACGCTCTCACTCTGACTCCCAGCACAGACCACCTCCCAAAGTGAAAATACCCAAGCCATTTCTGACACACGCTACATCTACGGGCTTAGAGCTGTCACTGGTCCTCACCTTCCCTTGACACCGCTTTCAGAGCCAAACACAATCTGCCCATCTGCCTTTGCCTCAACTCCCAGCACTCCCAACACACATTCTCAGGCTCACTCTCACTCTCACTCCCGGCACAGACCACGTCCCAAAGTGCAAACCTCCAAGCCATTTCTCCCATACGATAGGCCTAAGGGCTTAGAGCTGTTGCTGGTCCTCACCTTCCCTTGACACCGCTTTCACAGCCAAACACACTCTGGCCATCCGCCTTTGCCTTGCCTCCCAGCACACCCAACACACATTCTCAGGCTCAATCTCACTCTCACTCCCGGCAGAGACCAGCAAACAAAGTGCCAACACAGAAGCCATTTCTTCCATACAATAGGCCTAAAAGCTTAGAGCAATTGCTGGTCCTCACCTTCCCTTGACACCGCTTTCACAGCCAAACACACTCTGCCCATCTGCCTTTGCCTTGCCTCCCAGGATTCCCAACACACTCTCACTACCGGCACAGACCACCTCCCAAAATGCCAACACCCAAGCGATTTCTGACACACGCTACATCTAAGGGCTTAGAGCTGTGGCTGGTCTTCACCTTCCCTTGACACCGCTTTCACAGCCAAACACACTCTGCCCATCTACCCTGGCTTTGCCTCCCAGCACTCCAAACACACATTCTCAGGTTGAATCTCATTCTCACTCCCAGCACAGACCACCTCCCAAAGTGAAAATACCCAAGCGATTTCTGACACACGCTTCATCTAAGGGCTTAGAGCTGTGGCTGGTCCTAACCTTCCCTTGACACCGCTTTCACAGCCAAACACACTCTGGCCATCTACGCTGGTTTTGCCTCCCAGCACTCCCAAAACACATTCTCAGGTTGAATCTCACTATCACTGCCGGCACAGACCACTTCCCAAAGAGCAAATACCCAAGCGATTTCTGACACACGCTACATCTAATGGCTTAGAGCTGTTGCTGGTCCTCACCTTCCCTTGACACCGCTTTCACAGCCAAACACACTCTGGCCATCTGCCTTTGCCTTCCCTCCCAGCACTCCCAAAACACATTCTCAGGTTGAATCTCACTATCACTGCCGGCACAGACCACTTCCCAAAGAGCAAATACCCAAGCGATTTCTGACACACGCTACATCTAAGGCCTTAGAGCTGTTGCTGGTCCTCACCTTCCCTTGACACCGCTTTCACAGCCAAACGCACTCTGCCCATCTGCCTTTGCCTTGCCTCCCAGCACTCCCAACACACTCTCACTACCGGCACAGACCACCTCCCAAAATTCCACCACCAAACCGATTTCTGACACACGCTACATCTGAGGGCTTAGAGCTGTTGCTGGTCCTCACCTTCCCTTGACACGGCTTTCACAGCCAAACACACTCTGGCCATCCGCCTTTGCCTTGCCTCACAGCACTCCCAAAACACTCTCACTCCCGGCACACACCACCTCCCAAAGTGCAAACACCCAAGCGATTTCTGCCGCATGCTACATCGAAGGGCTTAGAGCTGTTGCTGGTCCTCACCTTCCCTTGACACCGCTTTCACAGCCAAACGCACTCTGGCCATCAGCGCTGCCCTTGCCTCCCAGCACTCCCAACACACATTCTCAGGCTCACTATCACTCTCACTCCCGGCACAGACCACCTCCCAAAGTGCAAACGTCCAAGCCATTTCTCCCATACGATAGGCCTAAGGGCTTAGAGCTGTTGCTGGTCCTCACCTTCCCTTGACACCGCTTTCACAGACAAACACACTCTGGCCATCTGCCTTTGCCTTCCCTCCCAGCACTCCCAACACACTCTCACTACCGGCACAGACCACCTCCCAAAATGCCACCACCAAACCGATTTCTGACACACGCTACATCTAAGGGCTTAGAGCTGTGGCTGGTCCTCACCTTCCCTTGACACCGCTTTCACAGCCAAACGCACTCTGCCCATCTGCCCTGCCCTTGCCTCCCAGCACTCCCAAAACACATTCTCACTCTTGACACAGACCACCTCCCAAAGTGCAAACACTAAGCGATTTCTGACACACGCTACATCTAAGGCCTTAGAGATGTTGCTGGTCCTCACCTTCCCTTGACACCGCTTTCACAGCCAAACGCACTCTGCCCATCTACCCTGGCTTTGCCTCCCAGCACTCCCAAAACACATTCTCAGGTTGAATCTCACTCTCACTCCCGGCACAGACCACCTCCCAAAGTGCAAACACCAAACCGATTTCTGACATACGCTACATCTAAGGGCTTAGAGCTGTTGCTGGTCTTCACCTTCCCGTGACACCGCTTTCACAGCCAAACACACTCTGGCCATCTACGCTGGTTTTGCCTCCCAGCACTCCCAAAACACATTCTCCGGTTGAATCTCAGTATCACTACCGGCACAGACCACTTCCCAAAGAGCAAATACCCAAGCGATTTCTGACACACGCTACATCTAAGGGCTTAGAGCTGTTGCTGTTCCTCACCTTCCCTTGACACCGCTTTCACAGCCAAACACACTCTGGCCATCTACGCTGGTTTTGCCTCCCAGCACTCCCAAAACACATTCTCAGGTTGAATCTCACTATCACTGCCGGCACAGACCACTATCCAAAGAGCAAATACCCAAGCGATTTCTGACACACGCTACATCTAAGGGCTTAGAGCTGTTGCTGGTCCTCACCTTCCCTTGACACCGCTTTCACAGCCAAACGCACTCTGCCCATCTACCCTGGCTTTGCCTCCCAGCACTCCCAAAACACATTCTCAGGTTGAATCTCACTCTCACTCCCGGCACAGACCACCTCCCAAAGTGCAAACGTCCAAGCCATTTCTCCCATACGATAGGCCTAAGGGTTTAGAGCTGTTGCTGGTCCTCACCTTCCCTTGACACCGCTTTCACAGCCAAACACACTCTGGCCATCCGCCTTTGCCTTGCCTCCCAGCACTCCCAACACACATTCTCAGGTTGAATCTCACTCTCACTTCCGGCACAGACCACCTCCCACAGTGCAAACATCTAAGCCATTTCTCCCACACGATAAGCCTAAGGGCTTAGAGCTGTTGCTGGTCCTCCCCTTCCCGTGACACCGCTTTCACAGCCAAACACACTCTGGCCATCTACGCTGGTTTTGCCTCCCAGCACTCCCAACACACATTCTCAGGTTGAATCTCACTATCACTGCCGGCACAGACCACTTCCCAAAGAGCAAATACCCAAGCGATTTCTGACACACGCTACATCTAAGGCCTTAGAGCTGTTGCTGGTCCTCACCTTCCCTTGACACCGCTTTCACAGACAAACACACTCTGGCCATCTGCCTTTGCCTTCCCTCCCAGCACTCCCAACACACTCTCACTACCGGCACAGACCACCTCCCAAAATGCCACCACCAAACCGATTTCTGACACACGCTACATCTAAGGGCTTAGAGCTGTGGCTGGTCCTCACCTTCCCTTGACACCGCTTTCACAGCCAAACGCACTCTGCCCATCTGCCCTGCCCTTGCCTCCCAGCACTCCCAAAACACATTCTCACTCTTGACACAGACCACCTCCCAAAGTGCAAACACTAAGCGATTTCTGACACACGCTACATCTAAGGCCTTAGAGATGTTGCTGGTCCTCACCTTCCCTTGACACCGCTTTCACAGCCAAACGCACTCTGCCCATCTACCCTGGCTTTGCCTCCCAGCACTCCCAAAACACATTCTCAGGTTGAATCTCACTCTCACTCCCGGCACAGACCACCTCCCAAAGTGCAAACACCAAACCGATTTCTGACATACGCTACATCTAAGGGCTTAGAGCTGTTGCTGGTCTTCACCTTCCCGTGACACCGCTTTCACAGCCAAACACACTCTGGCCATCTACGCTGGTTTTGCCTCCCAGCACTCCCAAAACACATTCTCCGGTTGAATCTCAGTATCACTACCGGCACAGACCACTTCCCAAAGAGCAAATACCCAAGCGATTTCTGACACACGCTACATCTAAGGGCTTAGAGCTGTTGCTGTTCCTCACCTTCCCTTGACACCGCTTTCACAGCCAAACACACTCTGGCCATCTACGCTGGTTTTGCCTCCCAGCACTCCCAAAACACATTCTCAGGTTGAATCTCACTATCACTGCCGGCACAGACCACTATCCAAAGAGCAAATACCCAAGCGATTTCTGACACACGCTACATCTAAGGGCTTAGAGCTGTTGCTGGTCCTCACCTTCCCTTGACACCGCTTTCACAGCCAAACGCAGTCTCCCCATCTGCGCTGCCCTTGCCTCCCAGCACTCCCAACACACATTCTCAGGCACGCTCACGCTCTCACTCTGACTCCCAGCACAGACCACCTCCCAAAGTGAAAATACCCAAGCCATTTCTGACACACGCTACATCTACGGGCTTAGAGCTGTCACTGGTCCTCACCTTCCCTTGACACCGCTTTCACAGCCAAACACAATCTGCCCATCTGCCTTTGCCTCAACTCCCAGCACTCCCAACACACATTCTCAGGCTCACTCTCACTCTCACTCCCGGCACAGACCACCTCCCAAAGTGCAAACCTCCAAGCCATTTCTCCCACACGATAGGCCTAAGTGCTTAGAGCTGTTGCTGGTCCTCACCTTCCCTTGACACCGCTTTCACAGCCAAACACACTCTCCCCATCTGCCTTTGCCTTGCCTCCCAGCACTCCCAACACACGTTCTCAAGCACACTCACGCTCTCACTCTCACTCCCAGCACAGACCACCTCCCAAAGTCAAAACACCCAAGCGATTTCTGCCACATGCTACATCTAAGGGCTTAGAGCTGTTTCTGGTCCTCACCTTCCCTTGACACCGCTTTCACAGCCAAACACACTATGGCCATCAGCGCTGCCCTTGCCTCCCAGCACTCCCAACACACATTCTCAAGTTCAATCTCTCTCTCACTCCTGGCACAGACCACCTCCCAAAGTGGAAACACCAAACCGATTTCTGACATACGCTACATCTAAGGGCTTAGAGCTGTGGCTGGTCCTAACCTTCCCTTGACACCGCTTTCACAGCCAAACACACTCTGGCCATATACGCTGGTTTTGCCTCCCAGCACACCCAAAACACATTCTCAGGTTGAATCTCACTATCACTGCCGGCACAGACCACTTCCCAAAGAGCAAATACCCAAGCGATTTCTGACACACGCTACATCTAAGGTCTTAGAGCTGTTGCTGGTCCTCACCTTCCCTTGACACCGCTTTCACAGCCAAACGCACTCTCCCCATCTACCCTGGCTTTGCCTCCCAGCACTCCCAAAACACATTCTCAGGTTGAATCTCACTCTCACTCCCGGCACAGACCACCTCCCAAAGTGCAAACCTCCAAGCCATTTCTCCCATACGATAGGCCTAAGGGCTTAGAGCTGTTGCTGGTCCTCACCTTCCCTTGACACCGCTTTCACAGCCAAACACACTCTGGCCATCCGCCTTTGCCTTGCCTCCCAGCAGTCCCAACACACATTCTCAGGTTGAATCTCACTCTCACTTCCGGCACAGACCACCTCCCACAGTGCAAACATCTAAGCCATTTCTCCCACACGATAAGCCTAAGGGCTTAGAGCTGTTGCTGGTCCTCACCTTCCCTTGACACCGCTTTCACAGCCAAACACACTCTGGCCATCTGCGCTGCCCTTGCCTCCCAGCACTCCCAACACACGTTCTCAAGCACACTCACGCTCTCACTCTCACTCCCAGCACAGACCACCTCCCAAAGTCAAAACACCCAAGGCATTTCTGCCACATGCTACATCTAAGGGCTTAGAGCTGTTGCTGGTCCTCACCTTCCCTTGACACCGCTTTCACAGCCAAACGCACTCTGGCCATCCACCTTTGCCTTGCCTCCCAGCACTCCCAACACACATTTTCAGGCTCAATCTCACACTCACTCCCGGCACAGACCACCTCCCAAAGTGGAAACGTCCATGCCATTTCTCCCTACGATAGGCCTAAGGGCTTAGAGCTGTTGCTGGTCCTCACCTTCCCTTGACACCGCTTTCACAGCCAAACACACTCTGCCCATCTACCCTGGCTTTGCCTCCCAGCACTCCCAACACACATTGTCAGGCTCAATCTCACTCTCACTCACGGCACAGACCACCTCCCAAAGTGAAAATACCCAAGACATTTCTCCCATACAATAGGCCTAAGGGCTTAGAGCTCTTGCTGGTCCTCACCTTCCCCTGACACCGCTTTCACAGCCAAACACACTCTGCCCATCTACCCTGGCTTTGCCTCCCAGCACTCCCAAAACACATTCTCCGGTTGAATCTCATTCTCACTCCCAGCACAGACCACCTCCCAAAGTGAAAATACGCAGGCGATTTCTGACACACGCTTCATCTAAGGGGTTACAGCTGTTGCTGGTCTTCACCTTCCCGTGACACCGCTTTCACAGCCAAACACACTCTGGCCATCTACGCTGGTTTTGCCTCCCAGCACTCCCAAAACACATTCTCAGGTTGAATCTCACTATCACTGCCGGCACAGACCACTTCCCAAAGAGCAAATACCCAAGCGATTTCTGACACACGCTACATCTAAGGCCTTAGAGCTGTTGCTGGTCCTCACCTTCCCTTGACACCGCTTTCACAGACAAACACACTCTGCCCATCTGCCTTTGCCTTCCCTCCCAGCACTCCCAACACACTCTCACTACCGGCACAGACCACCTCCCAAAATGCCAACACCCAAGCGATTTCTGACACACGCTACATCTAAAGGCTTAGAGCTGTTGCTGGTCTTCACCTTCCCTTGACACCGCTTTCACAGCCAAACACACTCTCCCCATCTACCCTGGCTTTGCCTCCCAGGACTCCCAACACACTTTCTCAGGCACGCTCACGCTCTCACTCTCACTCCCAGCACAGACCACCTCCCAAAGTGAAAATACCCAAGCCATTTCTGACACACGCTAAATCTACGGGCTTAGAGCTGTCACTGGTCCTCACCTTCCCTTGACACCGCTTTCACAGCCAAACGCACTCTGCCCATCTGCCCTGCCCTTGCCTCCCAGCACTCCCAACACACATTCTCAGGCTCACTATCACTCTCACTCCCGGCACACACCACCTCCCAAAGTGCAAACCTCCAAGCCATTTCTCCACTACGATAGGCCTAAGGGCTTAGAGCTGTTGCTGGTCCTCACCTTCCCTTGACACCGCTTTCACAGCCAAACACACTCTGCTCATCTACCCTGGCTTTGCCTCCCAGCACTCCCAACACACATTCTCAGGTTGAATCTCATTCTCACTCCCGGCACAGACCACCTCCCAAAGTGAAAATACCCAAGCGATTTCTGACACACGCTACATCTAAGGGGTTACAGCTGTTGCTGGTCTTCACCTTCCCTTGACACCGCTTTCACAGCCAAACGCACTCTGGCCATCTACGCTGGTTTTGCCTCCCAGCACTCCCAAAACACATTCTCAGGTTGAACCTCACTATCACTGCCGGCACAGACCACTTCCCAAAGGGCAAATACCCAAGCGATTTCTGACACACGCTACATCTAAGGCCTTAGAGCTGTTGCTGGTCCTCACCTTCCCTTGACACCGCTTTCACAGACAAACACACTCTGGCCATCTGCCTTTGCCTTGCCTCCCAGCACTCCCAAAACACATTCTCAGCAGCACTTTCACTCCAGGCACAGACCACCTGCCAAAGTACCAACACCCAAGCGATTTCTGCCGCATGCTGCATCTAAGGGCTTAGAGCTGTTGCTGGCCCTCACCTTCCCTTGACACCGCTTTCACAGCCAAACACACTCTGCCCATCTACCCTGGCTTTGCCTCCCAGCACTCCCAACACACATTGTCAGGCTCACTCTCACTCTCACTCCCGGCACAGACCACCTCCCAAAGTGCAAACGTCCAAGCCATTTCTCCCATACGATAGGCCTAAGGGCTTAGAGCTGTTGCTGGTCCTCACCTTCCCTTCACACTGCTTTCACAGCCAAACACACTCTGGCCATCCGCCTTTGCCTTGCCTCCCAGCACACCCAACACACATTCTCAGGCTCAATCTCACTCTCACTCCCGGCAGAGACCAGCAAACAAAGTGCCAACACAGAAGCCATTTCTTCCATACAATAGGCCTAAAAGCTTAGAGCTGTTGCTGGTCCTCACCTTCCCTTGACACCGCTTTCACAGCCAAACACACTCTGGCCATCTGCGCTGCCCTTGCCTCCCAGCACTCCCAACACACGTTCTCAAGCACACTCACGCTCTCACTCTCACTCCCAGCTCAGACCACCTCCCAAAGTCAAAACACCCAAGCGATTTCTGCCACATGCTACATCTAAGGGCTTAGAGCTGTTGCTGGTCCTCACCTTCCCTTGACACCGCTTTCACAGCCAAACACACTCTGGCCATCAGCGCTGCCCTTGCCTCCCAGCACTCCCAACACACATTCTCAAGTTCAATCTCTCTCTCACTCCTGGCACAGACCACCTCCCAAAGTGCAAACACCCAACCAATTTCTGACATACGCTACATCTAAGGGCTTAGAGCTGTGGCTAGTCCTAACCTTCCCTTGACACCGCTTTCACAGCCAAACACACTCTGCCCATCTACGCTGGTTTTGCCTCCCAGCACTCCCAAAACACATTCTCAGGTTGAATCTCACTATCACTGCCGGCACAGACCACTTCCCAAAGAGCAAATAACCAAGCGATTTCTGACACACGCTACATCTAAGGCCTTAGAGCTGTTGCTGGTCCTCACCTTCCCTTGACACCGCTTTCACAGACAAACACACTCTGGCCATCTGCCTTTGCCTTCCCTCCCAGCACTCCCAACACACTCTCACTACCGGCACAGACCACCTCCCAAAATGCCACCACCAAACCGATTTCTGACACACGCTACATCTAAGGGCTTAGAGCTGTTGCTGGTCCTCACCTTCCCTTGACACCGCTTTCACAGCCAAACGCACTCTGCCCATCTGCCCTGCCCTTGCCTCCCAGCACTCCCAAAACACATTCTCACTCTTGACACAGACCACCTCCCAAAGTGCAAACACTAAGCGATTTCTGACACACGCTACATCTAAGGCCTTAGAGATGTTGCTGGTCCTCACCTTCCCTTGACACCGCTTTCACAGCCAAACGCACTCTGCCCATCTACCCTGGCTTTGCCTCCCAGCACTCCCAAAACACATTCTCAGGTTGAATCTCACTCTCACTCCCGGCACAGACCACCTCCCAAAGTGCAAACACCAAACCGATTTCTGACATACGCTACATCTAAGGGCTTAGAGCTGTTGCTGGTCTTCACCTTCCCGTGACACCGCTTTCACAGCCAAACACACTCTGGCCATCTACGCTGGTTTTGCCTCCCAGCACTCCCAAAACACATTCTCCGGTTGAATCTCAGTATCACTACCGGCACAGACCACTTCCCAAAGAGCAAATACCCAAGCGATTTCTGACACACGCTACATCTAAGGGCTTAGAGCTGTTGCTGTTCCTCACCTTCCCTTGACACCGCTTTCACAGCCAAACACACTCTGGCCATCTACGCTGGTTTTGCCTCCCAGCACTCCCAAAACACATTCTCAGGTTGAATCTCACTATCACTGCCGGCACAGACCACTATCCAAAGAGCAAATACCCAAGCGATTTCTGACACACGCTACATCTAAGGGCTTAGAGCTGTCACTGGTCCTCACCTTCCCTTGACACCGCTTTCACAGCCAAACGCAGTCTCCCCATCTGCGCTGCCCTTGCCTCCCAGCACTCCCAACACACATTCTCAGGCACGCTCACGCTCTCACTCTGACTCCCAGCACAGACCACCTCCCAAAGTGAAAATACCCAAGCCATTTCTGACACACGCTACATCTACGGGCTTAGAGCTGTCACTGGTCCTCACCTTCCCTTGACACCGCTTTCACAGCCAAACGCACTCTGCCCATCTGCGTTGCCCTTGCCTCCCAGCACTCCCAAAACACATTCTCAGGCTCACTATCACTCTCACTCCCGGCACAGACCACCTCCCAAAGTGCAAACCTCCAAGCCATTTCTCCCACACGATAGGCCTAAGTGCTTAGAGCTGTTGCTGGTCCTCACCTTCCCTTGACACCGCTTTCACAGCCAAACACACTCTGCCCATCTGCCTTTGCCTTGCCTCCCAGCACTCCCAAAACACTCTCACTCCCGGCACAGACCACCTCCCAAAGTGCAAATACCCAAGCGATTTCTGGCACACGCTACATCTAAGGCCTTAGAGCTGTTGCTGGTCCTCACCTTCCCTTGACACCGCTTTCACAGACAAACACACTCTGGCCATCTGCCTTTGCCTTGCCTCCCAGCACTCCCAAAACACATTCTCAGCAGCACTTTCACTCCAGGCACAGACCACCTGCCAAAGTACCAACACCCAAGCGATTTCTGCCGCATGCTGCATCTAAGGCCTTAGAGCTGTTGCTGGCCCTCACCTTCCCTTGACACCGCTTTCACAGCCAAACACACTCTGCCCATCTACCCTGGCTTTGCCTCCCAGCACTCCCAACACACATTGTCAGGCTCAATCTCACTCTCACTCACGGCACAGACCACCTCCCAAAGTGAAAATACCCAAGGCATTTCTCCCATACGATAGGCCTAAGGGCTTAGAGCTCTTGCTGGTCCTCACCTTCCCTTGACACCGCTTTCACAGCCAAACACACTCTACCCATCTACCCTGGCTTTGCCTCCCAGCACTCCCAACACACATTGTCAGGTTGAATCTCATTCTCACTCCCGGCACAGACCACCTCCCAAAGTGAAAATACCCAAGCGATTTCTGACACACGCTTCATCTAAGGGCTTAGAGCTGTTGCTGGTCTTCACCTTCCCTTGACACCGCTTTCACAGCCAAACACACTCTGGCTATCTGCGCTGCCCTTGCCTCCCAGCACTCCCAAAACACTCTCACTCCCGGCACAGACCACTTCCCAAAGAGCAAATACCCAAGCGATTTCTGACACATGCTACATCTAAGGCCTTAGAGCTGTTGCTGGTCCTCACCTTCCCTTGACACCGCTTTCACAGCCAAACGCACTCTGCCCATCTACCCTGGCTTTGCCTCCCAGCACTCCCAAAACACATTCTCAGGTTGAATCTCACTCTCACTCCCGGCACAGACCACCTCCCACAGTGCAAACCTCCAAGCCATTTCTCCCATACGATAGGCCTAAGGGCTTAGAGCTCTTGCTGGTCCTCACCTTCCCTTGACACCGCTTTCACAGCCAAACACACTCTGGCCATCCGCCTTTGCCTTGCCTCCCAGCACTCCCAACACACATTCTCAGGTTGAATCTCACTCTCACTTCCGGCACAGACCACCTCCCACAGTGCAAACATCTAAGCCATTTCTCCCACACGATAAGCCTAAGGGCTTAGAGCTGTTGCTGGTCCTCCCCTTCCCTTGACACCGCTTTCACAGCCAAACACACTCTGGCCATCTACGCTGGTTTTGCCTCCCAGCACTCCCAACACACATTCTCAGGTTGAATCTCACTATCACTGCCGGCACAGACCACTTCCCAAAGAGCAAATACCCAAGCGATTTCTGACACACGCTACATCTAAGGCCTTAGAGCTGTTGCTGGTCCTCACCTTCCCTTGACACCGCTTTCACAGCCAAACGCAGTCTGCCCATCTGCCCTGCCCTTGCCTCCCAGCACTCCCAAAACACATTCTCACTCTTGACACAGACCACCTCCCAAAGTGCAAACACTAAGCGATTTCTGACACACGCTACATCTAAGGCCTTAGAGATGTTGCTGGTCCTCACCTTCCCTTGACACCGCTTTCACAGCCAAACGCACTCTGGCCATCTACCCTGGCTTTGCCTCCCAGCACTCCCAAAACACATTCTCAGGTTGAATCGCACTCTCACTCCCGGCACAGACCACCTCCCAAAGTGCAAACACCCAACCGATTTCTGACATACGCTACATCTAAGGGCTTAGAGCTGTTGCTGGTCTTCACCTTCCCGTGACACCGCTTTCACAGCCAAACACACTCTGGCCATCTACGCTGGTTTTGCCTCCCAGCACTCCCAAAACACATTCTCCGGTTGAATCTCAGTATCACTACCGGCACAGACCACTTCCCAAAGAGCAAATACCCAAGCGATTTCTGACACACGCTACATCTAAGGGCTTAGAGCTGTTGCTGTTCCTCACCTTCCCTTGACACCGCTTTCACAGCCAAACACACTCTGGCCATCTACGCTGGTTTTGCCTCCCAGCACTCCCAAAACACATTCTCAGGTTGAATCTCACTATCACTGCCGGCACAGACCACTATCCAAAGAGCAAATACCCAAGCGATTTCTGACACACGCTACATCTACGGGCTTAGAGCTGTCACTGGTCCTCACCTTCCCTTGACACCGCTTTCACAGCCAAACGCACTCTCCCCATCTGCGCTGCCCTTGCCTCCCAGCACTCCCAACACACATTCTCAGGCACGCTCACGCTCTCACTCTGACTCCCAGCACAGACCACCTCCCAAAGTGAAAATACCCAAGCCATTTCTGACACACGCTACATCTACGGGCTTAGAGCTGTCACTGGTCCTCACCTTCCCTTGACACCGCTTTCAGAGCCAAACACAATCTGCCCATCTGCCTTTGCCTCAACTCCCAGCACTCCCAACACACATTCTCAGGCTCACTCTCACTCTCACTCCCGGCACAGACCACGTCCCAAAGTGCAAACCTCCAAGCCATTTCTCCCATACGATAGGCCTAAGGGCTTAGAGCTGTTGCTGGTCCTCACCTTCCCTTGACACCGCTTTCACAGCCAAACACACTCTGGCCATCCGCCTTTGCCTTGCCTCCCAGCACACCCAACACACATTCTCAGGCTCAATCTCACTCTCACTCCCGGCAGAGACCAGCAAACAAAGTGCCAACACAGAAGCCATTTCTTCCATACAATAGGCCTAAAAGCTTAGAGCAATTGCTGGTCCTCACCTTCCCTTGACACCGCTTTCACAGCCAAACACACTCTGCCCATCTGCCTTTGCCTTGCCTCCCAGGATTCCCAACACACTCTCACTACCGGCACAGACCACCTCCCAAAATGCCAACACCCAAGCGATTTCTGACACACGCTACATCTAAGGGCTTAGAGCTGTGGCTGGTCTTCACCTTCCCTTGACACCGCTTTCACAGCCAAACACACTCTGCCCATCTACCCTGGCTTTGCCTCCCAGCACTCCCAACACACATTGTCAGGCTCAATCTCACTCTCACTCACGGCACAGACCACCTCCCAAAGTGAAAATACCCAAGGCATTTCTCCCATACGATAGGCCTAAGGGCTTAGAGCTGTGGCTGGTCCTAACCTTCCCTTGACACCGCTTTCACAGCCAAACACACTCTGGCCATCTACGCTGGTTTTGCCTCCCAGCACTCCCAAAACACATTCTCAGGTTGAATCTCACTATCACTGCCGGCACAGACCACTTCCCAAAGAGCAAATACCCAAGCGATTTCTGACACACGCTACATCTAATGGCTTAGAGCTGTTGCTGGTCCTCACCTTCCCTTGACACCGCTTTCACAGCCAAACACACTCTGGCCATCTGCCTTTGCCTTCCCTCCCAGCACTCCCAAAACACATTCTCAGGTTGAATCTCACTATCACTGCCGGCACAGACCACTTCCCAAAGAGCAAATACCCAAGCGATTTCTGACACACGCTACATCTAAGGCCTTAGAGCTGTTGCTGGTCCTCACCTTCCCTTGACACCGCTTTCACAGCCAAACGCACTCTGCCCATCTGCCTTTGCCTTGCCTCCCAGCACTCCCAACACACTCTCACTACCGGCACAGACCACCTCCCAAAATTCCACCACCAAACCGATTTCTGACACACGCTACATCTGAGGGCTTAGAGCTGTTGCTGGTCCTCACCTTCCCTTGACACCGCTTTCACAGCCAAACACACTCTGGCCATCAGCGCTGCCCTTGCCTCCCAGCACTCCCAACACACATTCTCAAGTTCAATCTCTCTCTCACTCCTGGCACAGACCACCTCCCAAAGTGCAAACACCCAACCGATTTCTGACATACGCTACATCTAAGGGCTTAGAGCTGTGGCTGGTCCTAACCTTCCCTTGACACCGCTTTCACAGCCAAACACACTCTGCCCATCTACGCTGGTTTTGCCTCCCAGCACTCCCAAAACACATTCTCAGGTTGAATCTCACTATCACTCCCGGCACAGACCACTTCCCAAAGAGCAAATACCCAAGCGATTTCTGACACACGCTACATCTAAGGCCTTAGAGCTGTTGCTGGTCCTCACCTTCCCTTGACACCACTTTCACAGACAAACACACTCTGGCCATCTGCCTTTGCCTTCCCTCCCAGCACTCCCAACACACTCTCACTACCGGCACAGACCACCTCCCAAAATGCCAACACCCAAGCGATTTCTGACACACGCTACATCTAAGGGCTTAGAGCTGTTGCTGGTCTTCACCTTCCCTTGACACCGCTTTCACAGCCAAACACACTCTGCCCATCTACGCTGGCTTTGCCTCCCAGCACTCCCAACACACATTCTCAGGTTGAATCTCATTCTCACTCCCGGCACAGACCACCTCCCAAAGTGAAAATACCCAAGCGATTTCTGACACACGCTACATCTAAGGCCTTAGAGCTGTTGCTGCTCCTCACCTTCCCTTGACACCGCTTTCACAGCCAAACGCACTCTGGCCATCCAACTTTGCCTTGCCTCCCAGCACTCCCAACACACATTGTCAGGCTCACTCTCACTCTCACTCCCGGCACAGACCACCTCCCAAAGTGCAAACGTCCAAGCCATTTCTCCCATACGATAGGCCTAAGGGCTTAGAGCTGTTGCTGGTCCTCACCTTCCCTTGACACCGCTTTCACAGCCAAACACACTCTGGCCATCAGCGCTGCCCTTGCCTCCCAGCACTCCCAACACACATTCTCAAGTTCAATCTCTCTCTCACTCCTGGCACAGACCACCTCCCAAAGTGCAAACACCCAACCAATTTCTGACATACGCTACATCTAAGGGCTTAGAGCTGTGGCTAGTCCTAACCGTCCCTTGACACCGCTTTCACAGCCAAACACACTCTGCCCATCTACGCTGGTTTTGCCTCCCAGCACTCCCAACACACATTCTCAGGTTGAATCTCACTATCACTGCCGGCACAGACCACTTCCCAAAGAGCAAATACCCAAGCGATTTCTGACACACGCTACATCTAAGGCCTTAGAGCTGTTGCTGGTCCTCACCTTCCCTTGACACCGCTTTCACAGACAGACACACTCTGGCCATCTGCCTTTGCCTTCCCTCCCAGCACTCCCAACACACTCTCACTACCGGCACAGACCACCTCCCAAAATGCCACCACCAAACCGATTTCTGACACACGCTACATCTAAGGGCTTAGAGCTGTTGCTGGTCCTCACCTTCCCTTGACACCGCTTTCACAGCCAAACGCACTCTGCCCATCTGCCCTGCCCTTGCCTCCCAGCACTCCCAAAACACATTCTCACTCTTGACACAGACCACCTCCCAAAGTGCAAACACTAAGCGATTTCTGACACACGCTACATCTAAGGCCTTAGAGATGTTGCTGGTCCTCACCTTCCCTTGACACCGCTTTCACAGCCAAACACACTCTGCCCATCTACCCTGGCTTTGCCTCCCAGCACTCCCAAAACACATTCTCAGGTTGAATCTCACTCTCACTCCCGGCACAGACCACCTCCCAAAGTGCAAACACCAAACCGATTTCTGACATACGCTACATCTAAGGGCTTAGAGCTGTTGCTGGTCTTCACCTTCCCGTGACACCGCTTTCACAGCCAAACACACTCTGGCCATCTACGCTGGTTTTGCCTCCCAGCACTCCCAAAACACATTCTCCGGTTGAATCTCAGTATCACTACCGGCACAGACCACTTCCCAAAGAGCAAATACCCAAGCGATTTCTGACACACGCTACATCTAAGGGCTTAGAGCTGTTGCTGTTCCTCACCTTCCCTTGACACCGCTTTCACAGCCAAACACACTCTGGCCATCTACGCTGGTTTTGCCTCCCAGCACTCCCAAAACACATACTCAGGTTGAATCTCACTATCACTGCCGGCACAGACCACTATCCAAAGAGCAAATACCCAAGCGATTTCTGACACACGCTACATCTAAGGGCTTAGAGCTGTCACTAGTCCTCACCTTCCCTTGACACCGCTTTCACAGCCAAACGCAGTCTCCCCATCTGCGCTGCCCTTGCCTCCCAGCACTCCCAACACACATTCTCAGGCACGCTCACGCTCTCACTCTGACTCCCAGCACAGACCACCTCCCAAAGTGAAAATACCCAAGCCATTTCTGACACACGCTACATCTACGGGCTTAGAGATGTCACTGGTCCTCACCTTCCCTTGACACCGCTTTCACAGCCAAACACAATCTGCCCATCTGCCTTTGCCTCAACTCCCAGCACTCCCAACACACATTGTCAGGCTCACTCTCACTCTCACTCCCGGCACAGACCACCTCCCAAAGTGCAAACCTCCAAGCCATTTCTCCCACACGATAGGCCTAAGTGCTTAGAGCTGTTGCTGGTCCTCACCTTCCCTTGACACCGCTTTCACAGCCAAACACACTCTGCCCATCTGCCTTTGCCTTGCCTCCCAGCACTCCCAAAACACTCTCACTCCCGGCACAGACCACCTCCCAAAGTGCAAATACCCAAGCGATTTCTGGCACACGCTACATCTAAGGACTTAGAGCTGTTGCTGGTCCTCACCTTCCCTTGACACCGCTTTCACAGACAAACACACTCTGGCCATCTGCCTTTGCCTTGCCTCCCAGCACTCCCAAAACACATTCTCAGCAGCACTTTCACTCCAGGCACAGACCACCTGCCAAAGTACCAACACCCAAGCGATTTCTGCCGCATGCTGCATCTAAGGCCTTAGAGCTGTTGCTGGCCCTCACCTTCCCTTGACACCGCTTTCACAGCCAAACACACTCTGCCCATCTACCCTGGCTTTGCCTCCCAGCACTCCCAACACACATTGTCAGGCTCACTCTCACTCTCACTCCCGGCACAGACCACCTCCCAAAGTGAAAATACCCAAGACATTTCTCCCATACGATAGGCCTAAGGGCTTAGAGCTCTTGCTGGTCCTCACCTTCCCTTGACACCGCTTTCACAGCCAAACACACTCTGCCCATCTACCCTGGCTTTGCCTCCCAGCACTCCCAACACACATTCTCAGGTTGAATCTCATTCTCACTCCCGGCACAGACCACCTCCCAAAGTGAAAATACCCAAGCGATTTCTGACACACGCTTCATCTAAGGGCTTAGAGCTGTTGCTGGTCTTCACCTTCCCTTGACACCGCTTTCACAGCCAAACACACTCTGGCTATCTGCGCTGCCCTTGCCTCCCAGCACTCCCAAAACACTCTCACTCCCGGCACAGACCACTTCCCAAAGAGCAAATACCCAAGCGATTTCTGACACACGCTACATCTAAGGCCTTAGAGCTGTTGCTGGTCCTCACCTTCCCTTGACACCGCTTTCACAGCCAAACGCACTCTGCCCATCTACCCTGGCTTTGCCTCCCAGCACTCCCAAAACACATTCTCAGGTTGAATCTCACTCTCACTCCCGGCACAGACCACCTCCCACAGTGCAAACCTCCAAGCCATTTCTCCCATACGATAGGCCTAAGGGCTTAGAGCTCTTGCTGGTCCTCACCTTCCCTTGACACCGCTTTCACAGCCAAACACACTCTGGCCATCCGCCTTTGCCTTGCCTCCCAGCACTCCCAACACACATTCTCAGGTTGAATCTCACTCTCACTTCCGGCACAGACCACCTCCCACAGTGCAAACATCTAAGCCATTTCTCCCACACGATAAGCCTAAGGGCTTAGAGCTGTTGCTGGTCCTCACCTTCCCTTGACACCGCTTTCACAGCCAAACACACTCTGGCCATCCGCCTTTGCCTTGCCTCCCAGCACACCCAACACACATTCTCAGGCTCAATCTCACTCTCACTCCCGGCAGAGACCAGCAAACAAAGTGCCAACACAGAAGCCATTTCTTCCATACAATAGGCCTAAAAGCTTAGAGCAATTGCTGTTCCTCACCTTCCCTTGACACCGCTTTCACAGCCAAACACACTCTGCCCATCTGCCTTTGCCTTGCCTCCCAGGATTCCCAACACACTCTCACTACCGGCACAGACCACCTCCCAAAATGCCAACACCCAAGCGATTTCTGACACACGCTACATCTAAGGGCTTAGAGCTGTGGCTGGTCTTCACCTTCCCTTGACACCGCTTTCACAGCCAAACACACTCTGCCCATCTACCCTGGCTTTGCCTCCCAGCACTCCCAACACACATTGTCAGGCTCAATCTCACTCTCACTCACGGCACAGACCACCTCCCAAAGTGAAAATACCCAAGGCATTTCTCCCATACGATAGGCCTAAGGGCTTAGAGCTCTTGCTGGTCCTCACCTTCCCCTGACACCGCTTTCACAGCCAAACACACTCTGCCCATCTACCCTGGCTTTGCCTCCCAGCACTCCAAACACACATTCTCAGGTTGAATCTCATTCTCACTCCCAGCACAGACCACCTCCCAAAGTGAAAATACCCAAGCGATTTCTGACACACGCTTCATCTAAGGGCTTAGAGCTGTGGCTGGTCCTAACCTTCCCTTGACACCGCTTTCACAGCCAAACACACTCTGGCCATCTACGCTGGTTTTGCCTCCCAGCACTCCCAAAACACATTCTCAGGTTGAATCTCACTATCACTGCCGGCACAGACCACTTCCCAAAGAGCAAATACCCAAGCGATTTCTGACACACGCTACATCTAATGGCTTAGAGCTGTTGCTGGTCCTCACCTTCCCTTGACACCGCTTTCACAGCCAAACACACTCTGGCCATCTGCCTTTGCCTTCCCTCCCAGCACTCCCAAAACACATTCTCAGGTTGAATCTCACTATCACTGCCGGCACAGACCACTTCCCAAAGAGCAAATACCCAAGCAATTTCTGACACACGCTACATCTAAGGCCTTAGAGCTGTTGCTGGTCCTCACCTTCCCTTGACACCGCTTTCACAGACAAACACACTCTGGCCATCTGCCTTTGCCTCAACTCCCAGCACTCCCAACACACATTCTCAGGCTCACTCTCACTCTCACTCCCGGCACAGACCACCTCCCAAAGTGCAAACCTCCAAGCCATTTCTCCCATATGATAGGCCTAAGTGCTTAGAGCTGTTGCTGGTCCTCACCTTCCCTTGACACCGCTTTCACAGCCAAACACACTCTGCCCATCTGCCTTTGCCTTGCCTCCCAGCACTCCCAAAACACTCTCACTCCCGGCACAGACCACCTCCCAAAGTGCAAACACCCAAGCGATATCTGACAATCGCTATATCTAAGGGCTTAGAGCTGTTGCTGCTCCTCACCTTCCCTTGACACCGCTTTCACAGACAAACACACTCTGGCCATCTGCCTTTGCCTTGCCTCCCAGCACTCCCAAAACACATTCTCAGCAGCACTTTCACTCCAGGCACAGACCACCTGCCAAAGTACCAACACCCAAGCGATTTCTTCCGCATGCTGCATCTAAGGGCTTAGAGCTGTTGCTGGCCCTCACCTTCCCTTGACACCGCTTTCACAGCCAAACACACTCTGCCCATCTACCCTGGCTTTGCTTCCCAGCACTCCCAACACACATTGTCAGGCTCACTCTCACTCTCACTCCCGGCACAGACCACCTCCCAAAGTGCAAACGTCCAAGCCATTTCTCCCATACGATAGGCCTAAGGGCTTAGAGCTGTTGCTGGTCCTCACCTTCCCTTCACACTGCTTTCACAGCCAAACACACTCTGGCCATCCGCCTTTGCCTTGCCTCCCAGCACACGCAACACACATTCTCAGGCTCACTATCACTCTCACTCCCGGCAGAGACCACCAAACAAAGTGCCAACACAGAAGCCATTTCTTCCATACAATAGGCCTAAGGGCTTAGAGCTGTTGCTGGTCCTCACCTTCCCTTGACACCGCTTTCACAGCCAAACACACTCTGCCCATCTGCCTTTGCCTTGCCTCGCTGGATTCCCAACACACTCTCACTACCGGCACACACCACCTCCCAAAGTGCAAACACCCAAGCGATTTCGGCCGCATGCTACATCTAAGGGCTTAGAGCTGTTGCTGCTCCTCACATTCCCTTGACTCCGCTTTCACAGCCAAACACACTCTGCCCATCTACCCTAGTTTTGCCTCCCAGCACTCCCAACACACATTCTCAGGTTGAATCAAACTCTCACTCCCGCCACAGACCACCTTCCAAAGTGAAAGTACCCAAGCGATTTCTGACGCACGCTATATCTAAGGGCTTAGAGCTGTTGCTGGTCCTCACCTTCCCTTGACACCGCTTTCACAGCCAAACGCACTCTGCCCATCTGCGCTGCCCTTGCCTCCCAGCACTCCCAACACACATTCTCAGGCACGCTCACACTCTCACTCTGACTCCCAGCACAGACCACCTCCCAAAGTGAAAATACCCAAGCCATTTCTGACACACGCTACATCTACGGGCTTAGAGCTGTGACTGGTCCTCACCTTCCCTTGACACCGCTTTCACAGCCAAACACAATCTGCCCATCTGCCTTTGCCTTGCCTCCCAGCACTCCCAACACACATTGTCAGGCTCACTCTCACTCTCACTCCCGGCACAGACCACCTCCCAAAGTGCAAACGTCCAAGCCATTTCTCCCATACGATAGGCCTAAGGGCTTAGAGCTGTTGCTGGTCCTCACCTTCCCTTGACACCGCTTTCACAGCCAAACACACTCTGCCCATCTACCCTAGTTTTGCCTCCCAGCACTCCCAACACACATTCTCAGGTTGAATCTCACTCTCACTCCCGCCACAGACCACCTTCCAAAGTGAAAGTACCCAAGCGATTTCTGACGCACGCTATATCTAAGGGCTTAGAGCTGTTGCTGGTCCTCACCTTCCCTTGACACGGCTTTCACAGCCAAACACACTCTGGCCATCCGCCTTTGCCTTGCCTCACAGCACTCCCAACACACTCTCACTCCCGGCACACACCACCTCCCAAAGTGCAAACACCCAAGCGATTTCTGCCGCATGCTACATCTAAGGGCTTAGAGCTGTTGCTGGTCCTCACCTTCCCTTGACACCGCTTTCACAGCCAAACGCACTCTGGCCATCAGCGCTGCCCTTGCCTCCCAGCACTCCCAACACACATTCTCAGGCTCACTCTCACTCTCACTCCCGGCACACACCACCTCCCAAAGTGCAAACGTCCAAGCCATTTCTCCCATACGATAGGCCTAAGGGCTTACAGCTGTTGCTGGTCCTCACCTTCCCTTCACACTGCTTTCACAGCCAAACACACTCTGGCCATCCGCCTTTGCCTTGCCTCCCAGCACACCCAACACACATTCTCAGGCTCAATCTCACTCTCACTCCCGGCAGAGACCAGCCAACAAAGTGCCAACACAGAAGCCATTTCTTCCATACAATAGGCCTAAAAGCTTAGAGCGGTTGCTGGTCCTCACCTTCCCTTGACACCGCTTTCACAGACAAATACACTCTGCCCATCTGCCTTTGCCTTCCCTCCCAGCACTCCCAACACACTCTCACTACCGGCACAGACCACCTCCAAAAATGCCAACACCCAAGCGATTTCTGACACACGCTACATCTAAGGGCTTAGAGCTGTGGCTGGTCTTCACCTTCCCTTGACACCGCTTTCACAGCCAAACACACTCTGGCCATCAGCGCTGCCCTTGCCTCCGAGCACTCCCAACACACATTCTCAGGTTGAATCTCATTCTCACTCCCGGCACAGACTACCTCCCAAAGTGAAAATACCCAAGGCATTTCTCCCGTACGATAGGCCTAAGGGCTTAGAGCTGTTGCTGGTCCTCACCTTCCCTTGACACCGCTTTCACAGCCGAACACACTCTGTCCATCTACCCTGGCTTTGCCTCCCAGCACTCCCAACACACATTCTCAGGTTGCATCTCATTCTCACTCCCGGCACAGACCACCTCCCAAAGTGAAAATACCCAAGCGATTTCTGACACACGCTTCATCTAAGGGCTTAGAGCTGTTGCTGGTCTTCACCTTCCCTTGACACCGCTTTCACAGCCAAACACACTCTGGCTATCTGCGCTGCCCTTGCCTCCCAGCACTCCCAAAACACTCTCACTCCCGGCACAGACCACCTCCCAAAGTGCAAACCCCCAAGCGATATCTGACAAGCGCTAAATCTAAGGGCTTAGAGCTGTTGCTGGTCCTCACCTTCCCTTGACACCGCTTTCACAGCCAAACACACTCTGGCCATCAGCGCTGCCCTTGCCTCCCAGCACTCCCAACACACATTCTCAAGTTCAATCTCTCTCTCACTCCTGGCACAGACCACCTCCCAAAGTGCAAACACCCAACCGATTTCTGACATACGCTACATCTAAGGGCTTAGAGCTGTGGCTAGTCCTAACCTTCCCTTGACACCGCTTTCACAGCCAAACACACTCTGGCCATCTACGCTGGTTTTGCCTCCCAGCACTCCCAAAACACATTCTCAGGTTGAATCTCACTATCACTGCCGGCACAGACCACTTCCCAAAGAGCAAATACCCAAGCAATTTCTGACACACGCTACATCTAAGGCCTTAGAGCTGTTGCTGGTCCTCACCTTCCCTTGACACCGCTTTCACAGACAAACACACTCTGGCCATCTGCCTTTGCCTTCCCTCCCAGCACTCCCAACACACTCTCACTACCGGCACAGACCACCTCCCAAAATGCCAACACCCAAGCGATTTCTGACACACGCTCCATCTAAGGGCTTAGAGCTGTTGCTGGTCTTCACCTTCCCTTGACACCGCTTTCACAGCCAAACACACTCTGCCCATCTACCCTGGCTTTGCCTCCCAGCACTCCCAACACACATTGTCAGGCTCAATCTCACTCTCACTCACGGCACAGACCACCTCGCAAAGTGAAAATACCCAAGACATTTCTCCCATACAATAGGCCTAAGGGCTTAGAGCTCTTGCTGGTCCTCACCTTCCCCTGACACCGCTTTCACAGCCAAACACACTCTGCCCATCTACCCTGGCTTTGCCTCCCAGCACTCCGAACACACATTCTCAGGTTGAATCTCATTCTCACTGCCAGCACAGACCACCTCCCAAAGTGAAAATACGCAGGCGATTTCTGACACACGCTTCATCTAAGGGGTTACAGCTGTTGCTGGTCTTCACCTTCCCGTGACACCGCTTTCACAGCCAAACACACTCTGGCCATCTACGCTGGTTTTGCCTCCCAGCACTCCCAAAACACATTCTCAGGTTGAATCTCACTATCACTGCCGGCACAGACCACTTCCCAAAGAGCAAATACCCAAGCGATTTCTGACACACGCTACATCTAAAGGCTTAGAGCTGTTGCTGGTCTTCACCTTCCCTTGACACCGCTTTCACAGACAAACACACTCTGCCCATCTACCCTGGCTTTGCCTCCCAGCACTCCCAACACACTTTCTCAGGCACGCTCACGCTCTCACTCTGACTCCCAGCACAGACCACCTCCCAAAGTGAAAATACCCAAGCCATTTCTGACACACGCTAAATCTACGGGCTTAGAGCTGTCACTGGTCCTCAACTTCCCTTGACACCGCTTTCACAGCCAAAAGCACTCTGCCCATCTGCGTTGCCCTTGCCTCCCAGCACTCCCAACACACATTGTCAGGCTCACTCTCACTCTCACTCCCGGCACACACCACCTCCCAAAGTGCAAACGTCCAAGCCATTTCTCCACTACGATAGGGCTAAGGGCTTAGAGCTGTTGCTGGTCCTCACCTTCCCTTGACACCGCTTTCACAGCCAAACACACTCTGCTCATCTACCCTGGCTTTGCCTCCCAGCACTCCCAACACACATTCTCAGGTTGAATCTCGTTCTCACTCCCGGCACAGACCACCTCCCAAAGTGAAAATACCCAAGCGATTTCTGACACACGCTACATCTAAGGGGTTACAGCTGTTGCTGGTCTTCACCTTCCCTTGACACCGCTTTCACAGCCAAACGCACTCTGGCCATCTACGCTGGTTTTGCCTCCCAGCACTCCCAAAACACATTCTCAGGTTGAACCTCACTATCACTGCCGACACAGACCACTTCCCAAAGAGCAAATACCCAAGCGATTTCTGACACACGCTACATCTAAGGGCTTAGAGCTGTTGCTGGTCCTCACCTTCCCTTGACACCGCTTTCACAGCCAAACGCACTCTGCCCATCTGCCCTGCCCTTGCCTCCCAGCACTCCCAAAACACATTCTCACTCTTGACACAGACCACCTCCCAAAGTGCAAACACTAAGCGATTTCTGACACACGCTACATCTAAGGCCTTAGAGATGTTGCTGGTCCTCACCTTCCCTTGACACCGCTTTCACAGCCAAACACACTCTGGCCATCTACGCTGGTTTTGCCTCCCAGCACTCCCAAAACACATTCTCAGGTTGAATCTCACTATCACTGCCGGCACAGACCACTATCCAAAGAGCAAATACCCAAGCGATTTCTGACACACGCTACATCTAAGGGCTTAGAGCTGTCACTGGTCCTCACCTTCCCTTGACACCGCTTTCACAGCCAAACGCACTCTGCCCATCTGCGCTGCCCTTGCCTCCCAGCACTCCCAACACACATTCTCAGGCACGCTCACGCTCTCACTCTGACTCCCAGCACAGACCACCTCCCAAAGTGAAAATACCCAAGCCATTTCTGACACACGCTACATCTACGGGCTTAGAGCTGTCACTGGTCCTCACCTTCCCTTGACACCGCTTTCACAGCCAAACACAATCTGCCCATCTGCCTTTGCCTCAACTCCCAGCACTCCCAACACACATTGTCAGGCTCACTCTCACTCTCACTCCCGGCACAGACCACCTCCCAAAGTGCAAACCTCCAAGCCATTTCTCCCACACGATAGGCCTAAGTGCTTAGAGCTGTTGCTGGTCCTCACCTTCCCTTGACACCGCTTTCACAGCCAAACACACTCTGCCCATCTGCCTTTGCCTTGCCTCCCAGCACTCCCAAAACACTCTCACTCCCGGCACAGACCACCTCCCAAAGTGCAAATACCCAAGCGATTTCTGGCACACGCTACATCTAAGGCCTTAGAGCTGTTGCTGGTCCTCACCTTCCCTTGACACCGCTTTCACAGACAAACACACTCTGGCCATCTCCCTTTGCCTTGCCTCCCAGCACTCCCAAAACACATTCTCAGCAGCACTTTCACTCCAGGCACAGACCACCTGCCAAAGTTCCAACACCCAAGCGATTTCTGCCGCATGCTGCATCTAAGGCCTTAGAGCTGTTGCTGGCCCTCACCTTCCCTTGACACCGCTTTCACAGCCAAACACACTCTGCCCATCTACCCTGGCTTTGCCTCCCAGCACTCCCAACACACATTGTAAGGCTCAATCTCACTCTCACTCACGGCACAGACCACCTCCCAAAGTGAAAATACCCAAGGCATTTCTCCAATACGATACGCCTAAGGGCTTAGAGCTCTTGCTGGTCCTCACCTTCCCTTGACACCGCTTTCACAGCCAAACACACTCTACCCATCTACCCTGGCTTTGCCTCCCAGCACTCCCAACACACATTGTAAGGCTCAATCTCATTCTCACTCCCGGCACAGACCACCTCCCAAAGTGAAAATACCCAAGCGATTTCTGACACACGCTTCATCTAAGGGCTTAGAGCTGTTGCTGGTCTTCACCTTCCCTTGACACCGCTTTCACAGCCAAACACACTCTGGCTATCTGCGCTGCCCTTGCCTCCCAGCACTCCCAAAACACTCTCACTCCCGGCACAGACCACTTCCCAAAGAGCAAATACCCAAGCGATTTCTGACACACGCTACATCTAAGGCCTTAGAGCTGTTGCTGGTCCTCACCTTCCCTTGACACCGCTTTCACAGCCAAACGCACTCTGCCCATCTACCCTGGCTTTGCCTCCCAGCACTCCCAAAACACATTCTCAGGTTGAATCTCACTCTCACTCCCGGCACAGACCACCTCCCAAAGTGCAAACGTCCAAGCCATTTCTCCCATACGATAGGCCTAAGGGTTTAGAGCTGTTGCTGGTCCTCACCTTCCCTTGACACCGCTTTCACAGCCAAACACACTCTGGCCATCCGCCTTTGCCTTGCCTCCCAGCACTCCCAACACACATTCTCAGGTTGAATCTCACTCTCACTTCCGGCACAGACCACCTCCCACAGTGCAAACATCTAAGCCATTTCTCCCACACGATAAGCCTAAGGGCTTAGAGCTGTTGCTGGTCCTCCCCTTCCCGTGACACCGCTTTCACAGCCAAACACACTCTGGCCATCTACGCTGGTTTTGCCTCCCAGCACTCCCAAAACACATTCTCAGGTTGAATCTCACTATCACTGCCGGCACAGACCACTTCCCAAAGAGCAAATACCCAAGCGATTTCTGACACACGCTACATCTAAGGCCTTAGAGCTGTTGCTGGTCCTCACCTTCCCTTGACACCGCTTTCACAGCCAAACACACTCTGGCCATCTGCCTTTGCCTTCCCTCCCAGCACTCCCAACACACTCTCACTCCCGGCACAGACCACCTCCCAAAGTGCAAATACCCAAGGGATTTCTGGCACACGCTACATCTAAGGCCTTAGAGCTGTTGCTGGTCCTCACCTTCCCTTGACACCACTTTCACAGACAAACACACTCTGGCCATCTGCCTTTGCCTTGCCTCCCAGCACTCCCAAAACACATTCTCAGCAGCACTTTCACTCCAGGCACACACCACCTGCCAAAGTACCAACACCCAAGCGATTTCTTCCGCATGCTGCATCTAAGGGCTTAGAGATGTGGCTGGTCCTCACCTTCCCTTGACACCGCTTTCACAGCCAAACACACTCTGCCCATGTACCCTGGCTTTGCCTCCCAGCACTCCCAACACACACTGTCAGGCTCAATCTCACTCTCACTCACGGCACAGACCACCTCCAAAAGTGAAAATACCCAAGGCATTTCTCCCAAACGATAGGCCTAAGGGCTTAGAGCTCTTGCTGGTCCTCACGTTCCCTTGACACCGCTTTCACAGCCAAACACACTCTGCCCATCTACCCTGGCTTTGCCTCCCAGCACTCCGAACACACATTCTCAGGTTGAATCTCATTCTCACTCCCGGCACAGACCACCTCCCAAAGTGAAAATACCCAAGCGATTTCTGACACACGCTTCATCTAAGGGCTTAGAGCTGTTGCTGGTCTTCACCTTCCCTTGACACCGCTTTCACAGCCAAACATACTCTGGCTATCTGCGCTGCCCTTGCCTCCCAGCACTCCCAAAACACTCTCACTCCCGGCACAGACCACCTCCCAAAGTGCAAACCCCCAAGCGATATCTGACAAACGCTAAATCTAAGGGCTTATAGCTGTTGCTGGTCCTCACCTTCCCTTGACACCGCTTTCACAGCCAAACGCACTCTGCCCATCTACCCTGGCTTTGCCTCCCAGCACTCCCAAAACACATTCTCAGGTTGAATCTCACTCTCACTCCCGGCACACACCACCTCCCAAAGTGCAAACGTCCAAGCCATTTCTCCCATACGATAGGCCTAAGGGCTTAGAGCTGTTGCTGGTCCTCACCTTCCCTTGACACCGCTTTCATAGCCAAACACACTCTGGCCATCCGCCTTTGCCTTGCCTCCCAGCACTCCCAACACACATTCTCAGGTTGAATCTCACTCTCACTTCCGGCACAGACCACCTCCCACAGTGCAAACATCTAAGCCATTTCTCCCACACGATAAGCCTAAGGGCTTAGAGCTGTTGCTGGTCCTCCCCTTCCCTTGACACCGCTTTCACAGCCAAACACACTCTGGCCATCTGCGCTGCCCTTGCCTCCCAGCACTCCCAACACACGTTCTCAAGCACACTCACGCTCTCACTCTCACTCCCAGCACAGACAACCTCCCAAAGTCAAAACACCCAAGGCATTTCTGCCACATGCTACATCTAAGGGCTTAGAGCTGTTGCTGGTCCTCACCTTCCCTTGACACCGCTTTCACAGCCAAACGCACTCTGGCCATCCACCTTTGCCTTGCCTCCCAGCACTCCCAACACACATTGTCAGGCTCAATCTCACACTCACTCCCAGCACAGACCACCTCCCAAAGTGCAAACGTCCATGCCATTTCTCCCTACGATAGGCCTAAGGGCTTAGAGCTGTTGCTGGTCTTCACCTTCCCTTGACACCGCTTTCACAGCCAAACACACTCTGCCCATCTACCCTGGCTTTGCCTCCCAGCACTCCCAACACACATTGTCAGGCTCAATCTCACTCTCACTCACGGCACAGACCACCTCCCAAAGTGAAAATCCCCAAGGCATTTCTCCCATACGATAGGCCTAAGGGCTTAGAGCTCTTGCTGGTCCTCACCTTCCCCTGACACCGCTTTCACAGCCAAACACACTCTGCCCATATACCCTCGCTTTGCCTCCCAGCATTCCGAACACACATTCTCAGGTTGAATCTCATTCTCACTCCCAGCACAGACCACCTCCCAAAGTGAAAATACCCAGGAGATTTCTGACACACGCTTCATCTAAGGGCTTAGAGCTGTTGCTGGTCTTCACCTTCCCGTGACACCGCTTTCACAGCCAAACACACTCTGGCCATCTACGCTGGTTTTGCCTCCGAGCACTCCCAAAACACATTCTCAGGTTGAATCTCACTATCACTGCCGGCACAGACCACTTCCCAAAGAGCAAATACCCAAGCGATTTCTGACACATTCTACATCTAAGGCCTTAGAGCTGTTGCTGGTCCTCACCTTCCCTTGACACCGCTTTCACAGACAAACACACTCTGGCCATCTGCCTTTGCCTTCCCTCCCAGCACTCCCAACACACTCTCCCTACCGGCACAGACCACCTCCCAAAATGCCACCACCAAACCGATTTCTGACACACGCTACATCTAAGGGCTTAGAGCTGTTGCTGGTCCTCACCTTCCCTTGACACCGCTTTCACAGCCAAACGCACTCTGCCCATCTGCCCTGCCCTTGCCTCCCAGCACTCCCAAAACACATTCTCACTCTTGACACAGACCACCTCCCAAAGTGCATACACTAAGCGATTTCTGACACACGCTACATCTAAGGCCTTAGAGATGTTGCTGGTCCTCACCTTCCCTTGACACCGCTTTCACAGCCAAACGCACTCTGCCCATCTACCCTAGCTTTGCCTCCCAGCACTCCCAAAACACATTCTCAGGTTGAATCTCACTCTCACTCCCGCCACAGACCACCTCCCAAAGTGCAAACACCCAACCGATTTCTGACATACGCTACATCTAAGGGCTTAGAGCTGTTGCTGGTCTTCACCTTCCCGTGACACCGCTTTCACAGCCAAACACACTCTGGCCATCTACGCTGGTTTTGCCTCCCAGCACTCCCAAAACACATTCTCCGGTTGAATCTCACTATCACTACCGGCACAGACCACTTCCAAAAAGGCAAATACCCAAGCGATTTCTGACACACGCTACAACTAAGGGCTTAGAGCTGTCACTGGTCCTCACCTTCCCTTGACACCGCTTTCCCAGCCAAACGCACTCTCCCCATCTGCGCTGCCCTTGCCTCCCAGCACTCCCAACACACTTTCTCAGGCACGCTCACGCTCTCACTCTCACTCCCAGCACAGACCACCTCCCAAAGTGAAAATACCCAAGCCATTTCTGACACACGCTACATCTACGGGCTTAGAGCTGTGACTGGTCCTCACCTTCCCTTGACACCGCTTTCACAGCCAAACACACTCTGCCCATCTGCCTTTGCCTCAACTCCCAGCACTCCCAACACACATTCTCAGGCTCACTCTCACTCTCACTCCCGGCACAGACCACCTCCCAAAGTGCAAACCTCCAAGCCATTTCTCCCAAACGATAGGCCTAAGTGCTTAGAGCTGTTGCTGGTCCTCACCTTCCCTTGACACCGCTTTCACAGCCAAACACACTCTGGCCATCTGCGCTGCCCTTGCCTCCCAGCACTCCCAACACACGTTCTCAAGCACACTCACGCTCTCACTCTCACTCCCAGCACAGACCACCTCCCAAAGTCAAAACACCCAAGCGATTTCTGCCACATGCTACATCTAAGGGCTTAGAGCTGTGGCTGGTCCTCACATTCCCTTGACACCGCTTTCACAGCCAAACACACTCTGGCCATCAGCGCTGCCCTTGCCTCCCAGCACTCCCAACACACATTCTCAAGTTCAATCTCTCTCTCACTCCTGGCACAGACCAGCTCCCAAAGTGCAAACACCCAACCGATTTCTGACATACGCTACATCTAAGGGCTTAGAGCTGTGGCTGGTCCTAACCTTCCCTTGACACCGCTTTCACAGCCAAACACACTCTGGCCATCTAAGCTGGTTTTGCCTCCCAGCACTCCCAAAACACATTCTCAGGTTGAATCTCACTATCACTGCCGGCACAGACCACTTCCCAAAGAGCAAATACCCAAGCGATTTCTGGCACACGCTACATCTAAGGTCTTAGAGCTGTTACTGGTCCTCACCTTCCCTTGACACCGCTTTCACAGACAAACACACTCTGCCCATCTGCCTTTGTCTTCCCTCCTAGCACTCCCAACACACTCTCACTACCGGCACAGACCACCTCCCAAAATGCCAACACCCAAGCGATTTCTGACACACGCTACATCTAAGGGCTTAGAGCTGTTGCTGGTCTTCACCTTCCCTTGACACCGCTTTCACAGCCAAACACACTCTGCCCATCTACCCTGGCTTTGCCTCCCAGCACGCCCAACACACATTCTCAGGCTCACTATCACTCTCACTCCCGGCACACACCACCTCCCAAAGTGAAAATACCCAAGGCATTTCTCCCCTACGATAGGCCTAAGGGCTTAGAGCTGTTGCTGCTCCTCACCTTCCCTTGACACCACTTTCACAGCCAAACACACTCTGCCCATCTACCCTGGCTTTGCCTCCCAGCACTCCCAACACACATTCTCAGGTTGAATCTCATTCTCACTCCCGGCACAGACCACTTCCCAAAGAGCAAATACCCAAGCGATTTCTGACACACGCTACATCTAAGGGCTTAGAGCTGTTGCTGGTCCTGACCTTCCCTTGACACCGCTTTCACAGCCAAACACACTCTGCCCATCTGCCTTTGCCTTGCCTCCCAGCACTCCCAAAACACTCTCACTCCCGGCACAGACCACCTCCCAAAGTGCAAATACCCAAGCGATTTCTGACACACGCTACGTCTAAGGCCTTAGAGCTGTTGCTGGTCCTCACCTTCCCTTGACACCGCTTTCACAGACAAACACACTCTGGCCATCTGCCTTTGCCTTGCCTCCCAGCACTCCCAAAACACATTCTCAGCAGCACTTTCACTCCAGGCACAGACCACCTGCCAAAGTACCAACACCCAAGCGATTTCTGCCGCATGCTGCATCTAAGGGCTTAGAGCTGTTGCTGGCCCTCACCTTCCCTTGACACCGCTTTCACAGCCAAACACACTCTGCCCATCTACCCTGGCTTTGCCTCCCAGCACTCCCAACACACATTGTCAGGCTCACTCTCACTCTCACTCCCGGCACAGACCACCTCCCAAAGTGCAAACGTCCAAGCCATTTCTCCCATACGATAGGCCTAAGGGCTTAGAGCTCTTGCTGGTCCTCACCTTCCCTTGACACCGCTTTCACAGCCAAACACACTCTACCCATCTACCCTGGCTTTGCCTCCCAGCACTCCCAACACACATTGTCAGGCTCAATCTCATTCTCACTCCCGGCACAGACCACCTCCCAAAGTGAAAATACCCAAGCGATTTCTGACACACGCTTCATCTAAGGGCTTAGAGCTGTTGCTGGTCTTCACCTTCCCTTGACACCGCTTTCACAGCCAAACACACTCTGGCTATCTGCGCTGCCCTTGCCTCCCAGCACTCCCAACACACTCTCACTCCCGGCACAGACCACTTCCCAAAGAGCAAATACCCAAGCGATTTCTGACACACGCTACATCTAAGGCCTTAGAGCTGTTGCTGGTCCTCACCTTCCCTTGACACCGCTTTCACAGCCAAACGCACTCTGCCCATCTACCCTGGCTTTGCCTCCCAGCACTCCCAAAACACATTCTCAGGTTGAATCTCACTCTCACTCCCGGCACAGACCACCTCCCAAAGTGCAAACCTCCAAGCCATTTCTCCCATACGATAGGCCTAAGGGCTTAGAGCTGTTGCTGGTCCTCACCTTCCCTTGACACCGCTTTCACAGCCAAACACACTCTGCCCATCCGCCTTTGCCTTGCCTCCCAGCAGTCCCAACACACATTCTCAGGTTGAATCTCACTCTCACTTCCGGCACAGACCACCTCCCACAGTGCAAACATCTAAGCCATTTCTCCCACACGATAAGCCTAAGGGCTTAGAGCTGTTGCTGGTCCTCACCTTCCCTTGACACCGCTTTCACAGCCAAACACACTCTGGCCATCTGCGCTGCCCTTGCCTCCCAGCACTCCCAACACACGTTCTCAAGCACACTCACGCTCTCACTCTCACTCCCAGCACAGACCACCTCCCAAAGTCAAAACACCCAAGCGATTTCTGCCACATGCTACATCTAAGGGCTTAGAGCTGTTGCTGGTCCTCACCTTCCCTTGACACCGCTTTCACAGCCAAACACACTCTGGCCATCAGCGCTGCCCTTGCCTCCCAGCACTCCCAACACACATTCTCAAGTTCAATCTCTCTCTCACTCCTGGCACAGACCACCTCCCAAAGTGCAAACACCAAACCGATTTCTGACATACGCTACATCTAAGGGCTTAGAGCTGTGGCTGGTCCTAACCTTCCCTTGACACCGCTTTCACAGCCAAACGCACTCTCCCCATCTACACTGGTTTTGCCTCCCAGCACTCCCAAAACACATTCTCAGGTTGAATCTCACTATCACTGCCGGCACAGACCACTTCCCAAAGAGCAAATACCCAAGCGATTTCTGACACACGCTACATCTAAGGCCTTAGAGCTGTTGCTGGTCCTCACCTTCCCTTGACACCACTTTCACAGACAAACACACTCTGGCCATCTGCCTTTGCCTTCCCTCCCAGCACTCCCAACACACTCTCACTACCGGCACAGACCACCTCCCAAAATGCCAACACCCAAGCGATTTCTGACACACGCTACATCTAAGGGCTTAGAGCTGTTGCTGGTCTTCACCTTCCCTTGACACCGCTTTCACAGCCAAACACACTCTGCCAATCTACCCTGGCTTTGCCTCCCAGCACTCCCAACACACATTCTCAGGCACGCTCACGCTCTCACTCTGACTCCCAGCACAGACCACCTCCCAAAGTGAAAATACCCAAGCCATTTCTGACACACGCTACATCTACGGGCTTAGAGCTGTCACTGGTCCTCACCTTCCCTTGACACCGCTTTCACAGCCAAACACACTCTGCCCATCTGCCTTTGCCTCAACTCCCAGCACTCCCAACACACATTCTCAGGCTCACTCTCACTCTCACTCCCGGCACAGACCACCTCCCAAAGTGCAAACGTCCAAGCCATTTCTCCCATACGATAGGCCTAAGGGCTTAGAGCTGTTGCTGGTCCTCACCTTCCCCTGACACCGCTTTCACAGCCAAACACACTCTGCCCATCTACCCTGGCTTTGCCTCCCAGCACTCCCAACACACATTCTCAGGCTCAATCTCACTCTCACTCCCGGCAGAGACCAGCAAACAAAGTGCCAACACAGAAGCCATTTCTTCCATACAATAGGCCTAAAAGCTTAGAGCAATTGCTGGTCCTCACCTTCCCTTGACACCGCTTTCACAGCCAAACACACTCTGCCCATCTACCCTGGCTTTGCCTCCCAGCACTCCCAACACACATTCTCAGGTTGAATCTCATTCTCACTCCCGGCACACACCACCTCCCAAAGTGCAAACACCCAAGCGATTTCGGCCGCATGCTACATCTAAGGGCTTAGAGCTGTTGCTGCTCCTCACATTCCCTTGACTCCGCTTTCACAGCCAAACACACTCTGCCCATCTACCCTAGTTTTGCCTCCCAGCACTCCCAACACACATTCTCAGGTTGAATCTCACTCTCACTCCCGCCACAGACCACCTTCCAAAGTGAAAGTACCCAAGCGATTTCTGACGCACGCTATATCTAAGGGCTTAGAGCTGTTGCTGGTCCTCACCTTCCCTTGACACCGCTTTCACAGCCAAACGCACTCTGCCCATCTGCGCTGCCCTTGCCTCCCAGCACTCCCAACACACATTCTCAGGCACGCTCACACTCTCACTCTGACTCCCAGCACAGACCACCACCCAAAGTGAAAATACCCAAGCCATTTCTGACACACGCTACATCTACGGGCTTAGAGCTGTCACTGGTCCTCACCTTCCCTTGACACCGCTTTCACAGCCAAACACAATCTGCCCATCTGCCTTTGCCTCAACTCCCAGCACTCCCAACACACATTCTCAGGCTCACTATCACTCTCACTCCCGGCACACACCACCTCCCAAAGTGCAAACCTCCAAGCCATTTCTCCCATACGATAGGCCTAAGGGCTTAGAGCTGTTGCTGCTCCTCACCTTCCCTTGACACCGCTTTCACAGCCAAACACACTCTGCCCATCTACCCTAGTTTTGCCTCCCAGCACTCCCAACACACATTCTCAGGTTGAATCTCACTCTCACTCCCGCCACAGACCACCTTCCAAAGTGAAAGTACCCAAGCGATTTCTGACGCACGCTATATCTAAGGGCTTAGAGCTGTTGCTGGTCCTCACCTTCCCTTGACACGGCTTTCACAGCCAAACACACTCTGGCCATCCGCCTTTGCCTTGCCTCACAGCACTCCCAACACACTCTCACTCCCGGCACACACCACCTCCCAAAGTGCAAACACCCAAGCGATTTCTGCCGCATGCTACATCTAAGGGCTTAGAGCTGTTGCTGGTCCTCACCTTCCCTTGACACCGCTTTCACAGCCAAACGCACTCTGGCCATCAGCGCTGCCCTTGCCTCCCAGCACTCCCAACACACATTCTCAGGCTCACTATCACTCTCACTCCCGGCACACACCACCTCCCAAAGTGCAAACGTCCAAGCCATTTCTCCCATACGATAGGCCTAAGGGCTTAGAGCTGTTGCTGGTCCTCACCTTCCCTTCACACTGCTTTCACAGCCAAACACACTCTGGCCATCCGCCTTTGCCTTGCCTCCCAGCACACCCAACACACATTCTCAGGCTCAATCTCACTCTCACTCCCGGCAGACACCAGCCAACAAAGTGCCAACACAGAAGCCATTTCTTCCATACAATCGGCCTAAAAGCTTAGAGCGGTTGCTGGTCCTCACCTTCCCTTGACACCGCTTTCACAGACAAACACACTCTGGCCATCTGCCTTTGCCTTCCCTCCCAGCACTCCCAACACACTCTCACTCCCGGCACACACCACCTCCCAAAGTGCAAACACCCAAGCGATTTCTGACACACGCTACATCTAAGGGCTTAGAGCTGTGGCTGGTCCTCACCTTCCCTTGACACCGCTTTCACAGCCAAACGCACTCTGCCCATCTGCGCTGCCCTTGCCTCCCAGCACTCCCAACACACATTCTCAGGCACTCTCACGCTCTCACTCTGACTCCCAGCACAGACCACCTCCCAAAGTGAAAATACCCAAGCCATTTCTGACACACGCTACATCTACGGGCTTAGAGCTGTGACTGGTCCTCACCTTCCCTTGACACCGCTTTCACAGCCAAACACACTCTGCCCATCTGCCTTTGCCTCAACTCCCAGCACTCCCAACACACATTGTCAGGCTCACTCTCACTCTCACTCCCGGCACAGACCACCTCCCAAAGTGCAAACCTCCAAGCCATTTCTCCCACACGATAGGCCTAAGTGCTTAGAGCTGTTGCTGGTCCTCACCTTCCCTTGACACCGCTTTCACAGACAAACACACTCTGCCCATCTGCCTTTGCCTTGCCTCCCAGCACTCCCAAAACACATTCTCAGCAGCACTTTCACTCCAGGCACAGACCACCTGCCAAAGTACCAACACCCAAGCGATTTCTTCCGCATGCTGCATCTAAGGGCTTAGAGCTGTTGCTGGCCCTCACCTTCCCTTGACACCGCTTTCACAGCCAAACACACTCTGCCCATCTACCCTGGCTTTGCCTCCCAGCACTCCCAACACACATTGTCAGGCTCACTCTCACTCTCACTCCCGGCACAGACCACCTCCCAAAGTGCAAACGTCCAAGCCATTTCTCCCATACGATAGGCCTAAGGGCTTAGAGCTGTTGCTGGTCCTCACCTTCCCTTGACACCGCTTTCACAGCCAAACACACTCTGCCCATCTACCCTGGCTTTGCCTCCCAGCACTCCCAACACACATTCTCAGGTTGAATCTCACTCTCACTCCCGCCACAGACCACCTTCCAAAGTGAAAGTACCCAAGCGATTTCTGACGCACGCTATATCTAAGGGCTTAGAGCTGTTGCTGGTCCTCACCTTCCCTTGAGACCGCTTTCACAGACAAACACACTCTGGCCATTCGCCTTTGCTTGCCTCCCAGCACTCCCAACACACTCTCACTCCCGGCACACACCACCTCCCAAAGTGCAAACACCCAAGCGATTTCTGACACACGCTACATCTAAGGGCTTAGAGCTGTGGCTGGTCCTCACCTTCCCTTGACACCGCTTTCACAGCCAAACGCACTCTGCCCATCTGCGCTGCCCTTGCCTCCCAGCACTCCCAACACACATTCTCAGGCACTCTCACGCTCTCACTCTGACTCCCAGCACAGACCACCTCCCAAAGTGAAAATACCCAAGCCATTTCTGACACACGCTACATCTACGGGCTTAGAGCTGTCACTGGTCCTCACCTTCCCTTGACACCGCTTTCACAGCCAAACACACTCTGCCCATCTGCCTTTGCCTCAACTCCCAGCACTCCCAACACACATTGTCAGGCTCACTCTCACTCTCACTCCCGGCACAGACCACCTCCCAAAGTGCAAACCTCCAAGCCATTTCTCCCACACGATAGGCCTAAGTGCTTAGAGCTGTTGCTGGTCCTCACCTTCCCTTGACACCGCTTTCACAGACAAACACACTCTGCCCATCTGCCTTTGCCTTGCCTCCCAGCACTCCCAAAACACATTCTCAGCAGCACTTTCACTCCAGGCACAGACCACCTGCCAAAGTACCAACACCCAAGCGATTTCTGCCGCATGCTGCATCTAAGGGCTTAGAGCTGTTGCTGGCCCTCACCTTCCCTTGACACCGCTTTCACAGCCAAACACACTCTGCCCATCTACCCTGGCTTTGCCTCCCAGCACTCCCAACACACATTGTCAGGCTCACTCTCACTCTCACTCCCGGCACAGACCACCTCCCAAAGTGCAAACGTCCAAGACATTTCTCCCATACGATAGGCCTAAGGGCTTAGAGCTGTTGCTGGTCCTCACCTTCCCTTGACACCGCTTTCACAGCCAAACACACTCTACCCATCTACCCTGGCTTTGCCTCCCAGCACTCCCAACACACATTGTCAGGCTCAATCTCATTCTCACTCCCGGCACAGACCACCTCCCAAAGTGAAAATACCCAAGCGATTTCTGACACACGCTTCATCTAAGGGCTTAGAGCTGTTGCTGGTCTTCACCTTCCCTTGACACCGCTTTCACAGCCAAACACACTCTGGCTATCTGCGCTGCCCTTGCCTCCCAGCACTCCCAACACACTCTCACTCCCGGCACAGACCACTTCCCAAAGAGCAAATACCCAAGCGATTTCTGACACACGCTACATCTAAGGCCTTAGAGCTGTTGCTGGTCCTCACCTTCCCTTGACACCGCTTTCACAGCCAAACGCACTCTGCCCATCTACCCTGGCTTTGCCTCCCAGCACTCCCAAAACACATTCTCAGGTTGAATCTCACTCTCACTCCCGGCACAGACCACCTCCCAAAGTGCAAACCTCCAAGCCATTTCTCCCATACGATAGGCCTAAGGGCTTAGAGCTGTTGCTGGTCCTCACCTTCCCTTGACACCGCTTTCACAGCCAAACACACTCTGCCCATCCGCCTTTGCCTTGCCTCCCAGCAGTCCCAACACACATTCTCAGGTTGAATCTCACTCTCACTTCCGGCACAGACCACCTCCCACAGTGCAAACATCTAAGCCATTTCTCCCACACGATAAGCCTAAGGGCTTAGAGCTGTTGCTGGTCCTCCCCTTCCCTTGACACCGCTTTCACAGCCAAACACACTCTGGCCATCTGCGCTGCCCTTGCCTCCCAGCACTCCCAACACACGTTCTCAAGCACACTCACGCTCTCACTCTCACTCCCAGCACAGACCACCTCCCAAAGTCAAAACACCCAAGCGATTTCTGCCACATGCTACATCTAAGGGCTTAGAGCTGTTGCTGGTCCTCACCTTCCCTTGACACCGCTTTCACAGCCAAACGCACTCTGGCCATCTACCTTTGCCTTGCCTCCCAGCACTCCCAACACACATTCTCAGGCTCAATCTCACACTCACTCCCGGCACAGACCACCTCCCAAAGTGCAAACGTCCATGCCATTTCTCCCTACGATAGGCCTAAGGGCTTAGAGCTGTTGCTGGTCTTCACCTTCCCTTGACACCGCTTTCACAGCCAAACACACTCTGCCCATCTACCCTGGCTTTGCCTCCCAGCACTCCCAACACACATTCTCAGGTTGAATCTCATTCTCACTCCCAGCACAGAACACCTCCCAAAGTGAAAATACCCAGGCGATTTCTGACACACGCTTCATCTAAGGGCTTAGAGCTGTTGCTGGTCTTCACCTTCCCGTGACACCGCTTTCACAGCCAAACACACTCTGCCCATCTACGCTGGTTTTGCCTCCCAGCACTCCCAAAACACATTCTCAGGTTGAATCTCACTATCACTGCCGGCACAGACCACTTCCCAAAGAGCAAATACCCAAGCGATTTCTGACACACGCTACATCTAAGGCCTTAGAGCTGTTGCTGGTCCTCACCTTCCCTTGACACCGCTTTCACAGCCAAACACACTCTGGCCATCTGCCTTTGCCTCAACTCCCAGCACTCCAAACACACATTGTCAGGCTCACTCTCACTCTCACTCCCGGCACAGACCACCTCCCAAAGTGCAAACCTCCAAGCCATTTCTCCCACACGATAGGCCTAAGTGCTTAGAGCTGTTGCTGGTCCTCACCTTCCCTTGACACCGCTTTCACAGCCAAACACACTCTGCCCATCTGCCTTTGCCTTCCCTCCCAGCATTCCCAAAACACTCTCACTCCCGGCACAGACCACCTCCCAAAGTGCAAACCCCCAAGCGATATCTGACAAACGCTAAATCTAAGGCCTTAGAGCTGTTGCTGGTCCTCACCTTCCCTTGACACCGCTTTCACAGCCAAACGCACTCTGCCCATCTACCCTGGCTTTGCCTCCCAGCACTCCCAAAACACATTCTCAGGCTGAATCTCACTCTCACTCCCGCCACAGACCACCTCCCAAAGTGCAAACATCTAAGCCATTTCTCCCACACGATAAGCCTAAGGGCTTAGAGCTGTTGCTGGTCCTCACCTTCCCTTGACACCGCTTTCACAGCCAAACACACTCTGGCCATCTGAGCTGCCCTTGCCTCCCAGCACTCCCAACACACGTTCTCAAGCACACTCACGCTCTCACTCTCACTCCCAGCACAGACCACCTCCCAAAGTCAAAACACCCAAGCGATTTCTGCCACATGCTACATCTAAGGGCTTAGAGCTGTTGCTGGTCCTCACCTTCCCTTGACACCGCTTTCACAGCCAAACACACTCTGGCCATCAGCGCTGCCCTTGCCTCCCAGCACTCCCAACACACATTCTCAAGTTCAATCTCTCTCTCACTCCTGGCACAGACCACCTCCCAAAGTGCAAACACCAAACCGATTTCTGACATACGCTACATCTAAGGGCTTAGAGCTGTGGCTGGTCCTAACCTTCCCTTGACACCGCTTTCACAGCCAAACGCACTCTCCCCATCTACACTGGTTTTGCCTCCCAGCACTCCCAAAACACATTCTCAGGTTGAATCTCACTATCACTGCCGGCACAGACCACTTCCCAAAGAGCAAATACCCAAGCGATTTCTGACACACGCTACATCTAAGGCCTTAGAGCTGTTGCTCGTCCTCACCTTCCCTTGACACCACTTTCACAGACAAACACACTCTGGCCATCTGCCTTTGCCTTCCCTCCCAGCACTCCCAACACACTCTCACTCCCGGCACAGACCACCTCCCAAAATGCAAACACCCAAGCGATTTCTGACACACGCTACATCTAAGGGCTTAGAGCTGTTGCTGGTCTTCACCTTCCCTTGACACCGCTTTCACAGCCAAACACACTCTGCCAATCTACCCTGGCTTTGCCTCCCAGCACTCCCAACACACATTCTCAGGCACGCTCACGCTCTCACTCTGACTCCCAGCACAGACCACCTCCCAAAGTGAAAATACCCAAGCCATTTCTGACACACGCTACATCTACGGGCTTAGAGCTGTCACTGGTCCTCACCTTCCCTTGACACCGCTTTCACAGCCAAACACAATCTGCCCATCTGCCTTTGCCTCAACTCCCAGCACTCCCAACACACATTCTCAGGCTCACTCTCACTCTCACTCCCGGCACAGACCACCTCCCAAAGTGCAAACGTCCAAGCCATTTCTCCCATACGATAGGCCTAAGGGCTTAGAGCTGTTGCTGGTCCTCACCTTCCCTTGACACCGCTTTCACAGCCAAACACACTCTGCCCATCTACCCTGGCTTTGCCTCCCAGCACTCCCAACACACATTCTCAGGCTCAATCTCACTCTCACTCCCGGCAGAGACCAGCAAACAAAGTGCCAACACAGAAGCCATTTCTTCCATACAATAGGCCTAAAAGCTTAGAGCAATTGCTGGTCCTCACCTTCCCTTGACACCGCTTTCACAGCCAAACACACTCTGCCAATCTACCCTGGCTTTGCCTCCCAGCACTCCCAACACACATTCTCAGGTTGAATCTCATTCTCACTCCCGGCACACACCACCTCCCAAAGTGCAAACACCCAAGCGATTTCGGCCGCATGCTACATCTAAGGGCTTAGAGCTGTTGCTGCTCCTCACATTCCCTTGACTCCGCTTTCACAGCCAAACACACTCTGCCCATCTACCCTAGTTTTGCCTCCCAGCACTCCCAACACACATTCTCAGGTTGAATCTCACTCTCACTCCCGCCACAGACCACCTTCCAAAGTGAAAGTACCCAAGCGATTTCTGACGCACGCTATATCTAAGGGCTTAGAGCTGTTGCTGGTCCTCACCTTCCCTTGACACCGCTTTCACAGCCAAACGCACTCTGCCCATCTGCGCTGCCCTTGCCTCCCAGCACTCCCAACACACATTCTCAGGCACGCTCACGCTCTCACTCTCACTCCCAGCACAGACCACCTCCCAAAGTGAAAATACCCAAGCCATTTCTGACACACGCTACATCTACGGGCTTAGAGCTGTGACTGGTCCTCACCTTCCCTTGACACCGCTTTCACAGCCAAACACAATCTGCCCATCTGCCTTTGCCTCAACTCCCAGCACTCCCAACACACATTCTCAGGCTCACTATCACTCTCACTCCCGGCACAGACCACCTCCCAAAGTGCAAACCTCCAAGCCATTTCTCCCATACGATAGGCCTAAGGGCTTAGAGCTGTTGCTGCTCCTCACCTTCCCTTGACACCGCTTTCACAGCCAAACACACTCTGCCCATCTACCCTAGTTTTGCCTCCCAGCACTCCCAACACACATTCTCAGGTTGAATCTCACTCTCACTCCCGCCACAGACCACCTTCCAAAGTGAAAGTACCCAAGCGATTTCTGACGCACGCTATATCTAAGGGCTTAGAGCTGTTGCTGGTCCTCACCTTCCCTTGACACGGCTTTCACAGCCAAACACACTCTGGCCATCCGCCTTTGCCTTGCCTCACAGCACTCCCAACACACTCTCACTCCCGGCACACACCACCTCCCAAAGTGCAAACACCCAAGCGATTTCTGCCGCATGCTACATCTAAGGGCTTAGAGCTGTTGCTGGTCCTCACCTTCCCTTGACACCGCTTTCACAGCCAAACGCACTCTGGCCATCAGCGCTGCCCTTGCCTCCCAGCACTCCCAACACACATTCTCAGGCTCACTATCACTCTCACTCCCGGCACACACCACCTCCCAAAGTGCAAACGTCCAAGCCATTTCTCCCATACGATAGGCCTAAGGGCTTAGAGCTGTTGCTGGTCCTCACCTTCCCTTCACACTGCTTTCACAGCCAAACACACTCTGGCCATCCGCCTTTGCCTTGCCTCCCAGCACACCCAACACACATTCTCAGGCTCAATCTCACTCTCACTCCCGGCAGAGACCAGCCAACAAAGTGCCAACACAGAAGCCATTTCTTCCATACAATCGGCCTAAAAGCTTAGAGCGGTTGCTGGTCCTCACCTTCCCTTGACACCGCTTTCACAGACAAACACACTCTGGCCATCTGCCTTTGCCTTCCCTCCCAGCACTCCCAACACACTCTCACTACCGGCACAGACCACCTCCCAAAATGCAAACACCCAAGCGATTTCTGACACACGCTACATCTAAGGGCTTAGAGCTGTTGCTGGTCTTCACCTTCCCTTGACACCGCTTTCACAGCCAAACACACTCTGCCCATCTACCCTGGCTTTGCCTCCCAGCACTCCCAACACACATTCTCAGGCACGCTCACGCTCTCACTCTCACTCCCAGCACAGACCACCTCCCAAAGTGAAAATACCCAAGCCATTTCTGACACACGCTACATCTACGGGCTTAGAGCTGTCACTGGTCCTCACCTTCCCTTGACACCGCTTTCACAGCCAAACACACTCTGCCCATCTGCGTTGCCCTTGCCTCCCAGCACTCCCAACACACATTCTCAGGCTCACTATCACTCTCACTCCCGGCACACACCACCTCCCAAAGTGCAAACCTCCAAGCCATTTCTCCACTACGATAGGCCTAAGGGCTTAGAGCTGTTGCTGGTCCTCACCTTCCCTTGACACCGCTTTCACAGCCAAACACACTCTGCCCATCTGCCTTTGCCTTGCCTCCCAGCATTCCCAACACACTCTCACTACCGGCACAAACCACCTCCCAAAATGCCAACACCCAAGCGATTTCTGCCGCATGCTACATCTCAGGGCTTAAGCTGTTGCTGGTCCTCACCTTCCCTTGACACCGCTTTCACAGCCAAACACACTCTGCCCATCTACCCTAGTTTTGCCTCCCAGCACTCCCAACACACATTCTCAGGTTGAATCTCACTCTCACTCCCGCCACAGACCACCTTCCAAAGTGAAAGTACCCAAGCGATTTCTGACGCACGCTATATCTAAGGGCTTAGAGCTGTTGCTGGTCCTCACCTTCCCTTGAGACCGCTTTCACAGACAAACACACTCTGGCCATCCGCCTTTGCTTGCCTCCCAGCACTCCCAACACACTCTCACTCCCGGCACACACCACCTCCCAAAGTGCAAACACCCAAGCGATTTCTGACACACGCTACATCTAAGGGCTTAGAGCTGTTGCTGGTCCTCACCTTCCCTTGACACCGCTTTCACAGCCAAACGCACTCTGCCCATCTGCGCTGCCCTTGCCTCCCAGCACTCCCAACACACATTCTCAGGCACTCTCACGCTCTCACTCTGACTCCCAGCACAGACCACCTCCCAAAGTGAAAATACCCAAGCCATTTCTGACACACGCTACATCTACGGGCTTAGAGCTGTGACTGGTCCTCACCTTCCCTTGACACCGCTTTCACAGCCAAACACACTCTGCCCATCTGCCTTTGCCTCAACTCCCAGCACTCCCAACACACATTGTCAGGCTCACTCTCACTCTCACTCCCGGCACAGACCACCTCCCAAAGTGCAAACCTCCAAGCCATTTCTCCCACACGATAGGCCTAAGTGCTTAGAGCTGTTGCTGGTCCTAACCTTCCCTTGACACCGCTTTCACAGCCAAACACACTCTGCCCATCTGCCTTTGCCTTGCCTCCCAGCACTCCCAAAACACTCTCACTCCCGGCACAGACCACCTCCCAAAGTGCAAATACCCAAGCGATTTCTGACACACGCTACATCTAAGGCCTTATAGCTGTTGCTGGTCCTCACCTTCCCTTGACACCGCTTTCACAGACAAACACACTCTGGCCATCTGCCTTTGCCTTGCCTCCCAGTACTCCCAAAACACATTCTCAGCAGCACTTTCACTCCAGGCACAGACCACCTGCCAAAGTACCAACACCCAAGCGATTTCTGCCGCATGCTGCATCTAAGGGCTTAGAGCTGTTGCTGGCCCTCACCTTCCCTTGACACCGCTTTCACAGCCAAACACACTCTGCCCATCTACCCTGGCTTTGCCTCCCAGCACTCCCAACACACATTGTCAGGCTCACTCTCACTCTCACTCCCGGCACAGACCACCTCCCAAAGTGCAAACGTCCAAGCCATTTCTCCCATACGATAGGCCTAAGGGCTTAGAGCTCTTGCTGGTCCTCACCTTCCCTTGACACCGCTTTCACAGCCAAACACACTCTACCCATCTACCCTGGCTTTGCCTCCCAGCACTCCCAACACACATTGTCAGGCTCAATCTCATTCTCACTCCCGGCACAGACCACCTCCCAAAGTGAAAATACCCAAGCGATTTCTGACACACGCTTCATCTAAGGGCTTAGAGCTGTTGCTGGTCTTCACCTTCCCTTGACACCGCTTTCACAGCCAAACACACTCTGGCTATCTGCGCTGCCCTTGCCTCCCAGCACTCCCAACACACTCTCACTCCCGGCACAGACCACTTCCCAAAGAGCAAATACCCAAGCGATTTCTGACACACGCTACATCTAAGGCCTTAGAGCTGTTGCTGGTCCTCACCTTCCCTTGACACCGCTTTCACAGCCAAACGCACTCTGCCCATCTACCCTGGCTTTGCCTCCCAGCACTCCCAAAACACATTCTCAGGTTGAATCTCACTCTCACTCCCGGCACAGACCACCTCCCAAAGTGCAAACCTCCAAGCCATTTCTCCCATACGATAGGCCTAAGGGCTTAGAGCTGTTGCTGGTCCTCACCTTCCCTTGACACCGCTTTCACAGCCAAACACACTCTGCCCATCCGCCTTTGCCTTGCCTCCCAGCAGTCCCAAAACACATTCTCAGGTTGAATCTCACTCTCACTTCCGGCACAGACCACCTCCCACAGTGCAAACATCTAAGCCATTTCTCCCACACGATAAGCCTAAGGGCTTAGAGCTGTTGCTGGTCCTCCCCTTCCCTTGACACCGCTTTCACAGCCAAACACACTCTGGCCATCTGCGCTGCCCTTGCCTCCCAGCACTCCCAACACACGTTCTCAAGCACACTCACGCTCTCACTCTCACTCCCAGCACAGACCACCTCCCAAAGTCAAAACACCCAAGCGATTTCTGCCACATGCTACATCTAAGGGCTTAGAGCTGTTGCTGGTCCTCACCTTCCCTTGACACCGCTTTCACAGCCAAACGCACTCTGGCCATCCACCTTTGCCTTGCCTCCCAGCACTCCCAACACACATTGTCAGGCTCAATCTCACACTCACTCCCAGCACAGACCACCTCCCAAAGTGCAAACGTCCATGCCATTTCTCCCTACGATAGGCCTAAGGGCTTAGAGCTGTTGCTGGTCTTCACCTTCCCTTGACACCGCTTTCACAGCCAAACACACTCTGCCCATCTACCCTGGCTTTGCCTCCCAGCACTCCCAACACACATTGTCAGGCTCAATCTCACTCTCACTCACGGCACAGACCACCTCCCAAAGTGAAAATCCCCAAGGCATTTCTCCCATACGATAGGCCTAAGGGCTTAGAGCTCTTGCTGGTCCTCACCTTCCCCTGACACCGCTTTCACAGCCAAACACACTCTGCCCATATACCCTCGCTTTGCCTCCCAGCATTCCGAACACACATTCTCAGGTTGAATCTCATTCTCACTCCCAGCACAGACCACCTCCCAAAGTGAAAATACCCAGGAGATTTCTGACACACGCTTCATCTAAGGGCTTAGAGCTGTTGCTGGTCTTCACCTTCCCGTGACACCGCTTTCACAGCCAAACACACTCTGGCCATCTACGCTGGTTTTGCCTCCGAGCACTCCCAAAACACATTCTCAGGTTGAATCTCACTATCACTGCCGGCACAGACCACTTCCCAAAGAGCAAATACCCAAGCGATTTCTGACACATTCTACATCTAAGGCCTTAGAGCTGTTGCTGGTCCTCACCTTCCCTTGACACCGCTTTCACAGACAAACACACTCTGGCCATCTGCCTTTGCCTTCCCTCCCAGCACTCCCAACACACTCTCCCTACCGGCACAGACCACCTCCCAAAATGCCACCACCAAACCGATTTCTGACACACGCTACATCTAAGGGCTTAGAGCTGTTGCTGGTCCTCACCTTCCCTTGACACCGCTTTCACAGCCAAACGCACTCTGCCCATCTGCCCTGCCCTTGCCTCCCAGCACTCCCAAAACACATTCTCACTCTTGACACAGACCACCTCCCAAAGTGCATACACTAAGCGATTTCTGACACACGCTACATCTAAGGCCTTAGAGATGTTGCTGGTCCTCACCTTCCCTTGACACCGCTTTCACAGCCAAACGCACTCTGCCCATCTACCCTAGCTTTGCCTCCCAGCACTCCCAAAACACATTCTCAGGTTGAATCTCACTCTCACTCCCGCCACAGACCACCTCCCAAAGTGCAAACACCCAACCGATTTCTGACATACGCTACATCTAAGGGCTTAGAGCTGTTGCTGGTCTTCACCTTCCCGTGACACCGCTTTCACAGCCAAACACACTCTGGCCATCTACGCTGGTTTTGCCTCCCAGCACTCCCAAAACACATTCTCCGGTTGAATCTCACTATCACTACCGGCACAGACCACTTCCAAAAAGGCAAATACCCAAGCGATTTCTGACACACGCTACAACTAAGGGCTTAGAGCTGTCACTGGTCCTCACCTTCCCTTGACACCGCTTTCCCAGCCAAACGCACTCTCCCCATCTGCGCTGCCCTTGCCTCCCAGCACTCCCAACACACTTTCTCAGGCACGCTCACGCTCTCACTCTCACTCCCAGCACAGACCACCTCCCAAAGTGAAAATACCCAAGCCATTTCTGACACACGCTACATCTACGGGCTTAGAGCTGTGACTGGTCCTCACCTTCCCTTGACACCGCTTTCACAGCCAAACACACTCTGCCCATCTGCCTTTGCCTCAACTCCCAGCACTCCCAACACACATTCTCAGGCTCACTCTCACTCTCACTCCCGGCACAGACCACCTCCCAAAGTGCAAACCTCCAAGCCATTTCTCCCAAACGATAGGCCTAAGTGCTTAGAGCTGTTGCTGGTCCTCACCTTCCCTTGACACCGCTTTCACAGCCAAACACACTCTGGCCATCTGCGCTGCCCTTGCCTCCCAGCACTCCCAACACACGTTCTCAAGCACACTCACGCTCTCACTCTCACTCCCAGCACAGACCACCTCCCAAAGTCAAAACACCCAAGCGATTTCTGCCACATGCTACATCTAAGGGCTTAGAGCTGTGGCTGGTCCTCACATTCCCTTGACACCGCTTTCACAGCCAAACACACTCTGGCCATCAGCGCTGCCCTTGCCTCCCAGCACTCCCAACACACATTCTCAAGTTCAATCTCTCTCTCACTCCTGGCACAGACCAGCTCCCAAAGTGCAAACACCCAACCGATTTCTGACATACGCTACATCTAAGGGCTTAGAGCTGTGGCTGGTCCTAACCTTCCCTTGACACCGCTTTCACAGCCAAACACACTCTGGCCATCTAAGCTGGTTTTGCCTCCCAGCACTCCCAAAACACATTCTCAGGTTGAATCTCACTATCACTGCCGGCACAGACCACTTCCCAAAGAGCAAATACCCAAGCGATTTCTGGCACACGCTACATCTAAGGTCTTAGAGCTGTTACTGGTCCTCACCTTCCCTTGACACCGCTTTCACAGACAAACACACTCTGCCCATCTGCCTTTGTCTTCCCTCCTAGCACTCCCAACACACTCTCACTACCGGCACAGACCACCTCCCAAAATGCCAACACCCAAGCGATTTCTGACACACGCTACATCTAAGGGCTTAGAGCTGTTGCTGGTCTTCACCTTCCCTTGACACCGCTTTCACAGCCAAACACACTCTGCCCATCTACCCTGGCTTTGCCTCCCAGCACGCCCAACACACATTCTCAGGCTCACTATCACTCTCACTCCCGGCACACACCACCTCCCAAAGTGAAAATACCCAAGGCATTTCTCCCCTACGATAGGCCTAAGGGCTTAGAGCTGTTGCTGCTCCTCACCTTCCCTTGACACCACTTTCACAGCCAAACACACTCTGCCCATCTACCCTGGCTTTGCCTCCCAGCACTCCCAACACACATTCTCAGGTTGAATCTCATTCTCACTCCCGGCACAGACCACTTCCCAAAGAGCAAATACCCAAGCGATTTCTGACACACGCTACATCTAAGGGCTTAGAGCTGTTGCTGGTCCTGACCTTCCCTTGACACCGCTTTCACAGCCAAACACACTCTGCCCATCTGCCTTTGCCTTGCCTCCCAGCACTCCCAAAACACTCTCACTCCCGGCACAGACCACCTCCCAAAGTGCAAATACCCAAGCGATTTCTGACACACGCTACGTCTAAGGCCTTAGAGCTGTTGCTGGTCCTCACCTTCCCTTGACACCGCTTTCACAGACAAACACACTCTGGCCATCTGCCTTTGCCTTGCCTCCCAGCACTCCCAAAACACATTCTCAGCAGCACTTTCACTCCAGGCACAGACCACCTGCCAAAGTACCAACACCCAAGCGATTTCTGCCGCATGCTGCATCTAAGGGCTTAGAGCTGTTGCTGGCCCTCACCTTCCCTTGACACCGCTTTCACAGCCAAACACACTCTGCCCATCTACCCTGGCTTTGCCTCCCAGCACTCCCAACACACATTGTCAGGCTCACTCTCACTCTCACTCCCGGCACAGACCACCTCCCAAAGTGCAAACGTCCAAGCCATTTCTCCCATACGATAGGCCTAAGGGCTTAGAGCTCTTGCTGGTCCTCACCTTCCCTTGACACCGCTTTCACAGCCAAACACACTCTACCCATCTACCCTGGCTTTGCCTCCCAGCACTCCCAACACACATTGTCAGGCTCAATCTCATTCTCACTCCCGGCACAGACCACCTCCCAAAGTGAAAATACCCAAGCGATTTCTGACACACGCTTCATCTAAGGGCTTAGAGCTGTTGCTGGTCTTCACCTTCCCTTGACACCGCTTTCACAGCCAAACACACTCTGGCTATCTGCGCTGCCCTTGCCTCCCAGCACTCCCAACACACTCTCACTCCCGGCACAGACCACTTCCCAAAGAGCAAATACCCAAGCGATTTCTGACACACGCTACATCTAAGGCCTTAGAGCTGTTGCTGGTCCTCACCTTCCCTTGACACCGCTTTCACAGCCAAACGCACTCTGCCCATCTACCCTGGCTTTGCCTCCCAGCACTCCCAAAACACATTCTCAGGTTGAATCTCACTCTCACTCCCGGCACAGACCACCTCCCAAAGTGCAAACCTCCAAGCCATTTCTCCCATACGATAGGCCTAAGGGCTTAGAGCTGTTGCTGGTCCTCACCTTCCCTTGACACCGCTTTCACAGCCAAACACACTCTGCCCATCCGCCTTTGCCTTGCCTCCCAGCAGTCCCAACACACATTCTCAGGTTGAATCTCACTCTCACTTCCGGCACAGACCACCTCCCACAGTGCAAACATCTAAGCCATTTCTCCCACACGATAAGCCTAAGGGCTTAGAGCTGTTGCTGGTCCTCACCTTCCCTTGACACCGCTTTCACAGCCAAACACACTCTGGCCATCTGCGCTGCCCTTGCCTCCCAGCACTCCCAACACACGTTCTCAAGCACACTCACGCTCTCACTCTCACTCCCAGCACAGACCACCTCCCAAAGTCAAAACACCCAAGCGATTTCTGCCACATGCTACATCTAAGGGCTTAGAGCTGTTGCTGGTCCTCACCTTCCCTTGACACCGCTTTCACAGCCAAACACACTCTGGCCATCAGCGCTGCCCTTGCCTCCCAGCACTCCCAACACACATTCTCAAGTTCAATCTCTCTCTCACTCCTGGCACAGACCACCTCCCAAAGTGCAAACACCAAACCGATTTCTGACATACGCTACATCTAAGGGCTTAGAGCTGTGGCTGGTCCTAACCTTCCCTTGACACCGCTTTCACAGCCAAACGCACTCTCCCCATCTACACTGGTTTTGCCTCCCAGCACTCCCAAAACACATTCTCAGGTTGAATCTCACTATCACTGCCGGCACAGACCACTTCCCAAAGAGCAAATACCCAAGCGATTTCTGACACACGCTACATCTAAGGCCTTAGAGCTGTTGCTGGTCCTCACCTTCCCTTGACACCACTTTCACAGACAAACACACTCTGGCCATCTGCCTTTGCCTTCCCTCCCAGCACTCCCAACACACTCTCACTACCGGCACAGACCACCTCCCAAAATGCCAACACCCAAGCGATTTCTGACACACGCTACATCTAAGGGCTTAGAGCTGTTGCTGGTCTTCACCTTCCCTTGACACCGCTTTCACAGCCAAACACACTCTGCCAATCTACCCTGGCTTTGCCTCCCAGCACTCCCAACACACATTCTCAGGCACGCTCACGCTCTCACTCTGACTCCCAGCACAGACCACCTCCCAAAGTGAAAATACCCAAGCCATTTCTGACACACGCTACATCTACGGGCTTAGAGCTGTCACTGGTCCTCACCTTCCCTTGACACCGCTTTCACAGCCAAACACACTCTGCCCATCTGCCTTTGCCTCAACTCCCAGCACTCCCAACACACATTCTCAGGCTCACTCTCACTCTCACTCCCGGCACAGACCACCTCCCAAAGTGCAAACGTCCAAGCCATTTCTCCCATACGATAGGCCTAAGGGCTTAGAGCTGTTGCTGGTCCTCACCTTCCCCTGACACCGCTTTCACAGCCAAACACACTCTGCCCATCTACCCTGGCTTTGCCTCCCAGCACTCCCAACACACATTCTCAGGCTCAATCTCACTCTCACTCCCGGCAGAGACCAGCAAACAAAGTGCCAACACAGAAGCCATTTCTTCCATACAATAGGCCTAAAAGCTTAGAGCAATTGCTGGTCCTCACCTTCCCTTGACACCGCTTTCACAGCCAAACACACTCTGCCCATCTACCCTGGCTTTGCCTCCCAGCACTCCCAACACACATTCTCAGGTTGAATCTCATTCTCACTCCCGGCACACACCACCTCCCAAAGTGCAAACACCCAAGCGATTTCGGCCGCATGCTACATCTAAGGGCTTAGAGCTGTTGCTGCTCCTCACATTCCCTTGACTCCGCTTTCACAGCCAAACACACTCTGCCCATCTACCCTAGTTTTGCCTCCCAGCACTCCCAACACACATTCTCAGGTTGAATCTCACTCTCACTCCCGCCACAGACCACCTTCCAAAGTGAAAGTACCCAAGCGATTTCTGACGCACGCTATATCTAAGGGCTTAGAGCTGTTGCTGGTCCTCACCTTCCCTTGACACCGCTTTCACAGCCAAACGCACTCTGCCCATCTGCGCTGCCCTTGCCTCCCAGCACTCCCAACACACATTCTCAGGCACGCTCACACTCTCACTCTGACTCCCAGCACAGACCACCACCCAAAGTGAAAATACCCAAGCCATTTCTGACACACGCTACATCTACGGGCTTAGAGCTGTCACTGGTCCTCACCTTCCCTTGACACCGCTTTCACAGCCAAACACAATCTGCCCATCTGCCTTTGCCTCAACTCCCAGCACTCCCAACACACATTCTCAGGCTCACTATCACTCTCACTCCCGGCACACACCACCTCCCAAAGTGCAAACCTCCAAGCCATTTCTCCCATACGATAGGCCTAAGGGCTTAGAGCTGTTGCTGGTCCTCACCTTCCCTTGACACCGCTTTCACAGCCAAACACACTCTGCCCATCTACCCTAGTTTTGCCTCCCAGCACTCCCAACACACATTCTCAGGTTGAATCTCACTCTCACTCCCGCCACAGACCACCTTCCAAAGTGAAAGTACCCAAGCGATTTCTGACGCACGCTATATCTAAGGGCTTAGAGCTGTTGCTGGTCCTCACCTTCCCTTGACACGGCTTTCACAGCCAAACACACTCTGGCCATCCGCCTTTGCCTTGCCTCACAGCACTCCCAACACACTCTCACTCCCGGCACACACCACCTCCCAAAGTGCAAACACCCAAGCGATTTCTGCCGCATGCTACATCTAAGGGCTTAGAGCTGTTGCTGGTCCTCACCTTCCCTTGACACCGCTTTCACAGCCAAACGCACTCTGGCCATCAGCGCTGCCCTTGCCTCCCAGCACTCCCAACACACATTCTCAGGCTCACTATCACTCTCACTCCCGGCACACACCACCTCCCAAAGTGCAAACGTCCAAGCCATTTCTCCCATACGATAGGCCTAAGGGCTTAGAGCTGTTGCTGGTCCTCACCTTCCCTTCACACTGCTTTCACAGCCAAACACACTCTGGCCATCCGCCTTTGCCTTGCCTCCCAGCACACCCAACACACATTCTCAGGCTCAATCTCACTCTCACTCCCGGCAGACACCAGCCAACAAAGTGCCAACACAGAAGCCATTTCTTCCATACAATCGGCCTAAAAGCTTAGAGCGGTTGCTGGTCCTCACCTTCCCTTGACACCGCTTTCACAGACAAACACACTCTGGCCATCTGCCTTTGCCTTCCCTCCCAGCACTCCCAACACACTCTCACTCCCGGCACACACCACCTCCCAAAGTGCAAACACCCAAGCGATTTCTGACACACGCTACATCTAAGGGCTTAGAGCTGTGGCTGGTCCTCACCTTCCCTTGACACCGCTTTCACAGCCAAACGCACTCTGCCCATCTGCGCTGCCCTTGCCTCCCAGCACTCCCAACACACATTCTCAGGCACTCTCACGCTCTCACTCTGACTCCCAGCACAGAGCACCTCCCAAAGTGAAAATACCCAAGCCATTTCTGACACACGCTACATCTACGGGCTTAGAGCTGTGACTGGTCCTCACCTTCCCTTGACACCGCTTTCACAGCCAAACACACTCTGCCCATCTGCCTTTGCCTCAACTCCCAGCACTCCCAACACACATTGTCAGGCTCACTCTCACTCTCACTCCCGGCACAGACCACCTCCCAAAGTGCAAACCTCCAAGCCATTTCTCCCACACGATAGGCCTAAGTGCTTAGAGCTGTTGCTGGTCCTCACCTTCCCTTGACACCGCTTTCACAGACAAACACACTCTGCCCATCTGCCTTTGCCTTGCCTCCCAGCACTCCCAAAACACATTCTCAGCAGCACTTTCACTCCAGGCACAGACCACCTGCCAAAGTACCAACACCCAAGCGATTTCTTCCGCATGCTGCATCTAAGGGCTTAGAGCTGTTGCTGGCCCTCACCTTCCCTTGACACCGCTTTCACAGCCAAACACACTCTGCCCATCTACCCTGGCTTTGCCTCCCAGCACTCCCAACACACATTGTCAGGCTCACTCTCACTCTCACTCCCGGCACAGACCACCTCCCAAAGTGCAAACGTCCAAGCCATTTCTCCCATACGATAGGCCTAAGGGCTTAGAGCTGTTGCTGGTCCTCACCTTCCCTTGACACCGCTTTCACAGCCAAACACACTCTGCCCATCTACCCTGGCTTTGCCTCCCAGCACTCCCAACACACATTCTCAGGTTGAATCTCACTCTCACTCCCGCCACAGACCACCTTCCAAAGTGAAAGTACCCAAGCGATTTCTGACGCACGCTATATCTAAGGGCTTAGAGCTGTTGCTGGTCCTCACCTTCCCTTGAGACCGCTTTCACAGACAAACACACTCTGGCCATTCGCCTTTGCTTGCCTCCCAGCACTCCCAACACACTCTCACTCCCGGCACACACCACCTCCCAAAGTGCAAACACCCAAGCGATTTCTGACACACGCTACATCTAAGGGCTTAGAGCTGTGGCTGGTCCTCACCTTCCCTTGACACCGCTTTCACAGCCAAACGCACTCTGCCCATCTGCGCTGCCCTTGCCTCCCAGCACTCCCAACACACATTCTCAGGCACTCTCACGCTCTCACTCTGACTCCCAGCACAGACCACCTCCCAAAGTGAAAATACCCAAGCCATTTCTGACACACGCTACATCTACGGGCTTAGAGCTGTCACTGGTCCTCACCTTCCCTTGACACCGCTTTCACAGCCAAACACACTCTGCCCATCTGCCTTTGCCTCAACTCCCAGCACTCCCAACACACATTGTCAGGCTCACTCTCACTCTCACTCCCGGCACAGACCACCTCCCAAAGTGCAAACCTCCAAGCCATTTCTCCCACACGATAGGCCTAAGTGCTTAGAGCTGTTGCTGGTCCTCACCTTCCCTTGACACCGCTTTCACAGACAAACACACTCTGCCCATCTGCCTTTGCCTTGCCTCCCAGCACTCCCAAAACACATTCTCAGCAGCACTTTCACTCCAGGCACAGACCACCTGCCAAAGTACCAACACCCAAGCGATTTCTGCCGCATGCTGCATCTAAGGGCTTAGAGCTGTTGCTGGCCCTCACCTTCCCTTGACACCGCTTTCACAGCCAAACACACTCTGCCCATCTACCCTGGCTTTGCCTCCCAGCACTCCCAACACACATTGTCAGGCTCACTCTCACTCTCACTCCCGGCACAGACCACCTCCCAAAGTGCAAACGTCCAAGACATTTCTCCCATACGATAGGCCTAAGGGCTTAGAGCTGTTGCTGGTCCTCACCTTCCCTTGACACCGCTTTCACAGCCAAACACACTCTACCCATCTACCCTGGCTTTGCCTCCCAGCACTCCCAACACACATTGTCAGGCTCAATCTCATTCTCACTCCCGGCACAGACCACCTCCCAAAGTGAAAATACCCAAGCGATTTCTGACACACGCTTCATCTAAGGGCTTAGAGCTGTTGCTGGTCTTCACCTTCCCTTGACACCGCTTTCACAGCCAAACACACTCTGGCTATCTGCGCTGCCCTTGCCTCCCAGCACTCCCAACACACTCTCACTCCCGGCACAGACCACTTCCCAAAGAGCAAATACCCAAGCGATTTCTGACACACGCTACATCTAAGGCCTTAGAGCTGTTGCTGGTCCTCACCTTCCCTTGACACCGCTTTCACAGCCAAACGCACTCTGCCCATCTACCCTGGCTTTGCCTCCCAGCACTCCCAAAACACATTCTCAGGTTGAATCTCACTCTCACTCCCGGCACAGACCACCTCCCAAAGTGCAAACCTCCAAGCCATTTCTCCCATACGATAGGCCTAAGGGCTTAGAGCTGTTGCTGGTCCTCACCTTCCCTTGACACCGCTTTCACAGCCAAACACACTCTGCCCATCCGCCTTTGCCTTGCCTCCCAGCAGTCCCAACACACATTCTCAGGTTGAATCTCACTCTCACTTCCGGCACAGACCACCTCCCACAGTGCAAACATCTAAGCCATTTCTCCCACACGATAAGCCTAAGGGCTTAGAGCTGTTGCTGGTCCTCCCCTTCCCTTGACACCGCTTTCACAGCCAAACACACTCTGGCCATCTGCGCTGCCCTTGCCTCCCAGCACTCCCAACACACGTTCTCAAGCACACTCACGCTCTCACTCTCACTCCCAGCACAGACCACCTCCCAAAGTCAAAACACCCAAGCGATTTCTGCCACATGCTACATCTAAGGGCTTAGAGCTGTTGCTGGTCCTCACCTTCCCTTGACACCGCTTTCACAGCCAAACGCACTCTGGCCATCTACCTTTGCCTTGCCTCCCAGCACTCCCAACACACATTCTCAGGCTCAATCTCACACTCACTCCCGGCACAGACCACCTCCCAAAGTGCAAACGTCCATGCCATTTCTCCCTACGATAGGCCTAAGGGCTTAGAGCTGTTGCTGGTCTTCACCTTCCCTTGACACCGCTTTCACAGCCAAACACACTCTGCCCATCTACCCTGGCTTTGCCTCCCAGCACTCCCAACACACATTCTCAGGTTGAATCTCATTCTCACTCCCAGCACAGAACACCTCCCAAAGTGAAAATACCCAGGCGATTTCTGACACACGCTTCATCTAAGGGCTTAGAGCTGTTGCTGGTCTTCACCTTCCCGTGACACCGCTTTCACAGCCAAACACACTCTGCCCATCTACGCTGGTTTTGCCTCCCAGCACTCCCAAAACACATTCTCAGGTTGAATCTCACTATCACTGCCGGCACAGACCACTTCCCAAAGAGCAAATACCCAAGCGATTTCTGACACACGCTACATCTAAGGCCTTAGAGCTGTTGCTGGTCCTCACCTTCCCTTGACACCGCTTTCACAGCCAAACACACTCTGGCCATCTGCCTTTGCCTCAACTCCCAGCACTCCAAACACACATTGTCAGGCTCACTCTCACTCTCACTCCCGGCACAGACCACCTCCCAAAGTGCAAACCTCCAAGCCATTTCTCCCACACGATAGGCCTAAGTGCTTAGAGCTGTTGCTGGTCCTCACCTTCCCTTGACACCGCTTTCACAGCCAAACACACTCTGCCCATCTGCCTTTGCCTTCCCTCCCAGCATTCCCAAAACACTCTCACTCCCGGCACAGACCACCTCCCAAAGTGCAAACCCCCAAGCGATATCTGACAAACGCTAAATCTAAGGCCTTAGAGCTGTTGCTGGTCCTCACCTTCCCTTGACACCGCTTTCACAGCCAAACGCACTCTGCCCATCTACCCTGGCTTTGCCTCCCAGCACTCCCAAAACACATTCTCAGGCTGAATCTCACTCTCACTCCCGCCACAGACCACCTCCCAAAGTGCAAACATCTAAGCCATTTCTCCCACACGATAAGCCTAAGGGCTTAGAGCTGTTGCTGGTCCTCACCTTCCCTTGACACCGCTTTCACAGCCAAACACACTCTGGCCATCTGAGCTGCCCTTGCCTCCCAGCACTCCCAACACACGTTCTCAAGCACACTCACGCTCTCACTCTCACTCCCAGCACAGACCACCTCCCAAAGTCAAAACACCCAAGCGATTTCTGCCACATGCTACATCTAAGGGCTTAGAGCTGTTGCTGGTCCTCACCTTCCCTTGACACCGCTTTCACAGCCAAACACACTCTGGCCATCAGCGCTGCCCTTGCCTCCCAGCACTCCCAACACACATTCTCAAGTTCAATCTCTCTCTCACTCCTGGCACAGACCACCTCCCAAAGTGCAAACACCAAACCGATTTCTGACATACGCTACATCTAAGGGCTTAGAGCTGTGGCTGGTCCTAACCTTCCCTTGACACCGCTTTCACAGCCAAACGCACTCTCCCCATCTACACTGGTTTTGCCTCCCAGCACTCCCAAAACACATTCTCAGGTTGAATCTCACTATCACTGCCGGCACAGACCACTTCCCAAAGAGCAAATACCCAAGCGATTTCTGACACACGCTACATCTAAGGCCTTAGAGCTGTTGCTCGTCCTCACCTTCCCTTGACACCACTTTCACAGACAAACACACTCTGGCCATCTGCCTTTGCCTTCCCTCCCAGCACTCCCAACACACTCTCACTCCCGGCACAGACCACCTCCCAAAATGCAAACACCCAAGCGATTTCTGACACACGCTACATCTAAGGGCTTAGAGCTGTTGCTGGTCTTCACCTTCCCTTGACACCGCTTTCACAGCCAAACACACTCTGCCAATCTACCCTGGCTTTGCCTCCCAGCACTCCCAACACACATTCTCAGGCACGCTCACGCTCTCACTCTGACTCCCAGCACAGACCACCTCCCAAAGTGAAAATACCCAAGCCATTTCTGACACACGCTACATCTACGGGCTTAGAGCTGTCACTGGTCCTCACCTTCCCTTGACACCGCTTTCACAGCCAAACACAATCTGCCCATCTGCCTTTGCCTCAACTCCCAGCACTCCCAACACACATTCTCAGGCTCACTCTCACTCTCACTCCCGGCACAGACCACCTCCCAAAGTGCAAACGTCCAAGCCATTTCTCCCATACGATAGGCCTAAGGGCTTAGAGCTGTTGCTGGTCCTCACCTTCCCTTGACACCGCTTTCACAGCCAAACACACTCTGCCCATCTACCCTGGCTTTGCCTCCCAGCACTCCCAACACACATTCTCAGGCTCAATCTCACTCTCACTCCCGGCAGAGACCAGCAAACAAAGTGCCAACACAGAAGCCATTTCTTCCATACAATAGGCCTAAAAGCTTAGAGCAATTGCTGGTCCTCACCTTCCCTTGACACCGCTTTCACAGCCAAACACACTCTGCCAATCTACCCTGGCTTTGCCTCCCAGCACTCCCAACACACATTCTCAGGTTGAATCTCATTCTCACTCCCGGCACACACCACCTCCCAAAGTGCAAACACCCAAGCGATTTCGGCCGCATGCTACATCTAAGGGCTTAGAGCTGTTGCTGCTCCTCACATTCCCTTGACTCCGCTTTCACAGCCAAACACACTCTGCCCATCTACCCTAGTTTTGCCTCCCAGCACTCCCAACACACATTCTCAGGTTGAATCTCACTCTCACTCCCGCCACAGACCACCTTCCAAAGTGAAAGTACCCAAGCGATTTCTGACGCACGCTATATCTAAGGGCTTAGAGCTGTTGCTGGTCCTCACCTTCCCTTGACACCGCTTTCACAGCCAAACGCACTCTGCCCATCTGCGCTGCCCTTGCCTCCCAGCACTCCCAACACACATTCTCAGGCACGCTCACGCTCTCACTCTCACTCCCAGCACAGACCACCTCCCAAAGTGAAAATACCCAAGCCATTTCTGACACACGCTACATCTACGGGCTTAGAGCTGTGACTGGTCCTCACCTTCCCTTGACACCGCTTTCACAGCCAAACACAATCTGCCCATCTGCCTTTGCCTCAACTCCCAGCACTCCCAACACACATTCTCAGGCTCACTATCACTCTCACTCCCGGCACAGACCACCTCCCAAAGTGCAAACCTCCAAGCCATTTCTCCCATACGATAGGCCTAAGGGCTTAGAGCTGTTGCTGCTCCTCACCTTCCCTTGACACCGCTTTCACAGCCAAACACACTCTGCCCATCTACCCTAGTTTTGCCTCCCAGCACTCCCAACACACATTCTCAGGTTGAATCTCACTCTCACTCCCGCCACAGACCACCTTCCAAAGTGAAAGTACCCAAGCGATTTCTGACGCACGCTATATCTAAGGGCTTAGAGCTGTTGCTGGTCCTCACCTTCCCTTGACACGGCTTTCACAGCCAAACACACTCTGGCCATCCGCCTTTGCCTTGCCTCACAGCACTCCCAACACACTCTCACTCCCGGCACACACCACCTCCCAAAGTGCAAACACCCAAGCGATTTCTGCCGCATGCTACATCTAAGGGCTTAGAGCTGTTGCTGGTCCTCACCTTCCCTTGACACCGCTTTCACAGCCAAACGCACTCTGGCCATCAGCGCTGCCCTTGCCTCCCAGCACTCCCAACACACATTCTCAGGCTCACTATCACTCTCACTCCCGGCACACACCACCTCCCAAAGTGCAAACGTCCAAGCCATTTCTCCCATACGATAGGCCTAAGGGCTTAGAGCTGTTGCTGGTCCTCACCTTCCCTTCACACTGCTTTCACAGCCAAACACACTCTGGCCATCCGCCTTTGCCTTGCCTCCCAGCACACCCAACACACATTCTCAGGCTCAATCTCACTCTCACTCCCGGCAGAGACCAGCCAACAAAGTGCCAACACAGAAGCCATTTCTTCCATACAATCGGCCTAAAAGCTTAGAGCGGTTGCTGGTCCTCACCTTCCCTTGACACCGCTTTCACAGACAAACACACTCTGGCCATCTGCCTTTGCCTTCCCTCCCAGCACTCCCAACACACTCTCACTACCGGCACAGACCACCTCCCAAAATGCAAACACCCAAGCGATTTCTGACACACGCTACATCTAAGGGCTTAGAGCTGTTGCTGGTCTTCACCTTCCCTTGACACCGCTTTCACAGCCAAACACACTCTGCCCATCTACCCTGGCTTTGCCTCCCAGCACTCCCAACACACATTCTCAGGCACGCTCACGCTCTCACTCTCACTCCCAGCACAGACCACCTCCCAAAGTGAAAATACCCAAGCCATTTCTGACACACGCTACATCTACGGGCTTAGAGCTGTCACTGGTCCTCACCTTCCCTTGACACCGCTTTCACAGCCAAACACACTCTGCCCATCTGCGTTGCCCTTGCCTCCCAGCACTCCCAACACACATTCTCAGGCTCACTATCACTCTCACTCCCGGCACACACCACCTCCCAAAGTGCAAACCTCCAAGCCATTTCTCCACTACGATAGGCCTAAGGGCTTAGAGCTGTTGCTGGTCCTCACCTTCCCTTGACACCGCTTTCACAGCCAAACACACTCTGCCCATCTGCCTTTGCCTTGCCTCCCAGCATTCCCAACACACTCTCACTACCGGCACAAACCACCTCCCAAAATGCCAACACCCAAGCGATTTCTGCCGCATGCTACATCTCAGGGCTTAAGCTGTTGCTGGTCCTCACCTTCCCTTGACACCGCTTTCACAGCCAAACACACTCTGCCCATCTACCCTAGTTTTGCCTCCCAGCACTCCCAACACACATTCTCAGGTTGAATCTCACTCTCACTCCCGCCACAGACCACCTTCCAAAGTGAAAGTACCCAAGCGATTTCTGACGCACGCTATATCTAAGGGCTTAGAGCTGTTGCTGGTCCTCACCTTCCCTTGAGACCGCTTTCACAGACAAACACACTCTGGCCATCCGCCTTTGCTTGCCTCCCAGCACTCCCAACACACTCTCACTCCCGGCACACACCACCTCCCAAAGTGCAAACACCCAAGCGATTTCTGACACACGCTACATCTAAGGGCTTAGAGCTGTTGCTGGTCCTCACCTTCCCTTGACACCGCTTTCACAGCCAAACGCACTCTGCCCATCTGCGCTGCCCTTGCCTCCCAGCACTCCCAACACACATTCTCAGGCACTCTCACGCTCTCACTCTGACTCCCAGCACAGACCACCTCCCAAAGTGAAAATACCCAAGCCATTTCTGACACACGCTACATCTACGGGCTTAGAGCTGTGACTGGTCCTCACCTTCCCTTGACACCGCTTTCACAGCCAAACACACTCTGCCCATCTGCCTTTGCCTCAACTCCCAGCACTCCCAACACACATTGTCAGGCTCACTCTCACTCTCACTCCCGGCACAGACCACCTCCCAAAGTGCAAACCTCCAAGCCATTTCTCCCACACGATAGGCCTAAGTGCTTAGAGCTGTTGCTGGTCCTAACCTTCCCTTGACACCGCTTTCACAGCCAAACACACTCTGCCCATCTGCCTTTGCCTTGCCTCCCAGCACTCCCAAAACACTCTCACTCCCGGCACAGACCACCTCCCAAAGTGCAAATACCCAAGCGATTTCTGACACACGCTACATCTAAGGCCTTATAGCTGTTGCTGGTCCTCACCTTCCCTTGACACCGCTTTCACAGACAAACACACTCTGGCCATCTGCCTTTGCCTTGCCTCCCAGTACTCCCAAAACACATTCTCAGCAGCACTTTCACTCCAGGCACAGACCACCTGCCAAAGTACCAACACCCAAGCGATTTCTGCCGCATGCTGCATCTAAGGGCTTAGAGCTGTTGCTGGCCCTCACCTTCCCTTGACACCGCTTTCACAGCCAAACACACTCTGCCCATCTACCCTGGCTTTGCCTCCCAGCACTCCCAACACACATTGTCAGGCTCACTCTCACTCTCACTCCCGGCACAGACCACCTCCCAAAGTGCAAACGTCCAAGCCATTTCTCCCATACGATAGGCCTAAGGGCTTAGAGCTCTTGCTGGTCCTCACCTTCCCTTGACACCGCTTTCACAGCCAAACACACTCTACCCATCTACCCTGGCTTTGCCTCCCAGCACTCCCAACACACATTGTCAGGCTCAATCTCATTCTCACTCCCGGCACAGACCACCTCCCAAAGTGAAAATACCCAAGCGATTTCTGACACACGCTTCATCTAAGGGCTTAGAGCTGTTGCTGGTCTTCACCTTCCCTTGACACCGCTTTCACAGCCAAACACACTCTGGCTATCTGCGCTGCCCTTGCCTCCCAGCACTCCCAACACACTCTCACTCCCGGCACAGACCACTTCCCAAAGAGCAAATACCCAAGCGATTTCTGACACACGCTACATCTAAGGCCTTAGAGCTGTTGCTGGTCCTCACCTTCCCTTGACACCGCTTTCACAGCCAAACGCACTCTGCCCATCTACCCTGGCTTTGCCTCCCAGCACTCCCAAAACACATTCTCAGGTTGAATCTCACTCTCACTCCCGGCACAGACCACCTCCCAAAGTGCAAACCTCCAAGCCATTTCTCCCATACGATAGGCCTAAGGGCTTAGAGCTGTTGCTGGTCCTCACCTTCCCTTGACACCGCTTTCACAGCCAAACACACTCTGCCCATCCGCCTTTGCCTTGCCTCCCAGCAGTCCCAAAACACATTCTCAGGTTGAATCTCACTCTCACTTCCGGCACAGACCACCTCCCACAGTGCAAACATCTAAGCCATTTCTCCCACACGATAAGCCTAAGGGCTTAGAGCTGTTGCTGGTCCTCCCCTTCCCTTGACACCGCTTTCACAGCCAAACACACTCTGGCCATCTGCGCTGCCCTTGCCTCCCAGCACTCCCAACACACGTTCTCAAGCACACTCACGCTCTCACTCTCACTCCCAGCACAGACCACCTCCCAAAGTCAAAACACCCAAGCGATTTCTGCCACATGCTACATCTAAGGGCTTAGAGCTGTTGCTGGTCCTCACCTTCCCTTGACACCGCTTTCACAGCCAAACGCACTCTGGCCATCTACCTTTGCCTTGCCTCCCAGCACTCCCAACACACATTCTCAGGCTCAATCTCACACTCACTCCCGGCACAGACCACCTCCCAAAGTGCAAACGTCCATGCCATTTCTCCCTACGATAGGCCTAAGGGCTTAGAGCTGTTGCTGGTCTTCACCTTCCCTTGACACCGCTTTCACAGCCAAACACACTCTGCCCATCTACCCTGGCTTTGCCTCCCAGCACTCCCAACACACATTCTCAGGTTGAATCTCATTTTCACTCCCAGCACAGACCACCTCCCAAAGTGAAAATACCCAGGCGATTTCTGACACACGCTTCATCTAAGGGCTTAGAGCTGTTGCTGGTCTTCACCTTCCCGTGACACCGCTTTCACAGCCAAACACACTCTGGCCATATACGCTGGTTTTGCCTCCCAGCACTCCCAAAACACATTCTCAGGTTGAATCTCACTATCACTGCCGGCACAGACCACTTCCCAAAGAGCAAATACCCAAGCGATTTCTGACACACGCTACATCTAAGGCCTTAGAGCTGTTGCTGGTCCTCACCTTCCCTTGACACCGCTTTCACAGCCAAACACACTCTGGCCATCTGCCTTTGCCTCAACTCCCAGCACTCCCAACACACATTGTCAGGCTCACTCTCACTCTCACTCCCGGCACAGACCACCTCCCAAAGTGCAAACCTCCAAGCCATTTCTCCCACACGATAGGCCTAAGTGCTTAGAGCTGTTGCTGGTCCTCACCTTCCCTTGACACCGCTTTCACAGCCAAACACACTCTGCCCATCTGCCTTTGCCTTCCCTCCCAGCATTCCCAAAACACTCTCACTCCCGGCACAGACCACCTCCCAAAGTGCAAACCCCCAAGCGATATCTGACAAACGCTAAATCTAAGGCCTTAGAGCTGTTGCTGGTCCTCACCTTCCCTTGACACCGCTTTCACAGCCAAACGCACTCTGCCCATCTACCCTGGCTTTGCCTCCCAGCACTCCCAAAACACATTCTCAGGCTGAATCTCACTCTCACTCCCGCCACAGACCACCTCCCAAAGTGCAAACATCTAAGCCATTTCTCCCACACGATAAGCCTAAGGGCTTAGAGCTGTTGCTGGTCCTCACCTTCCCTTGACACCGCTTTCACAGCCAAACACACTCTGGCCATCTGAGCTGCCCTTGCCTCCCAGCACTCCCAACACACGTTCTCAAGCACACTCACGCTCTCACTCTCACTCCCAGCACAGACCACCTCCCAAAGTCAAAACACCCAAGCGATTTCTGCCACATGCTACATCTAAGGGCTTAGAGCTGTTGCTGGTCCTCACCTTCCCTTGACACCGCTTTCACAGCCAAACACACTCTGGCCATCAGCGCTGCCCTTGCCTCCCAGCACTCCCAACACACATTCTCAAGTTCAATCTCTCTCTCACTCCTGGCACAGACCACCTCCCAAAGTGCAAACACCAAACCGATTTCTGACATACGCTACATCTAAGGGCTTAGAGCTGTGGCTGGTCCTAACCTTCCCTTGACACCGCTTTCACAGCCAAACGCACTCTCCCCATCTACACTGGTTTTGCCTCCCAGCACTCCCAACACACATTCTCAGGTTGAATCTCACTATCACTGCCGGCACAGACCACTTCCCAAAGAGCAAATACCCAAGCGATTTCTGACACACGCTACATCTAAGGGCTTAGAGCTGTTGCTGGTCCTCACCTTCCCTTGACACCACTTTCACAGACAAACACACTCTGGCCATCTGCCTTTGCCTTCCCTCCCAGCACTCCCAACACACTCTCACTACCGGCACAGACCACCTCCCAAAATGCCAACACCCAAGCGATTTCTGACACACGCTACATCTAAGGGCTTAGAGCTGTTGCTGGTCTTCACCTTCCCTTGACACCGCTTTCACAGCCAAACACACTCTGCCAATCTACCCTGGCTTTTCCTCCCAGCACTCCCAACACACATTCTCAGGCACGCTCACGCTCTCACTCTGACTCCCAGCACAGACCACCTCCCAAAGTGAAAATACCCAAGCCATTTCTGACACACGCTACATCTACGGGCTTAGAGCTGTCACTGGTCCTCACCTTCCCTTGACACCGCTTTCACAGCCAAACCCAATCTGCCCATCTGCCTTTGCCTCAACTCCCAGCACTCCCAACACACATTCTCAGGCTCACTCTCACTCTCACTCCCGGCACAGACCACCTCCCAAAGTGCAAACGTCCAAGCCATTTCTCCCATACGATAGGCCTAAGGGCTTAGAGCTGTTGCTGGTCCTCACCTTCCCTTGACACCGCTTTCACAGCCAAACACACTCTGCCCATCTACCCTGGCTTTGCCTCCCAGCACTCCCAACACACATTCTCAGGCTCAATCTCACTCTCACTCCCGGCAGAGACCAGCAAACAAAGTGCCAACACAGAAGCCATTTCTTCCATACAATAGGCCTAAAAGCTTAGAGCAATTGCTGGTCCTCACCTTCCCTTGACACCGCTTTCACAGCCAAACACACTCTGCCCATCTACCCTGGCTTTGCCTCCCAGCACTCCCAACACACATTCTCAGGTTGAATCTCATTCTCACTCCCGGCACACACCACCTCCCAAAGTGCAAACACCCAAGCGATTTCGGCCGCATGCTACATCTAAGGGCTTAGAGCTGTTGCTGCTCCTCACATTCCCTTGACTCCGCTTTCACAGCCAAACACACTCTGCCCATCTACCCTAGTTTTGCCTCCCAGCACTCCCAACACACATTCTCAGGTTGAATCTCACTCTCACTCCCGCCACAGACCACCTTCCAAAGTGAAAGTACCCAAGCGATTTCTGACGCACGCTATATCTAAGGGCTTAGAGCTGTTGCTGGTCCTCACCTTCCCTTGACACCGCTTTCACAGCCAAACGCACTCTGCCCATCTGCGCTGCCCTTGCCTCCCAGCACTCCCAACACACATTCTCAGGCACGCTCACACTCTCACTCTGACTCCCAGCACAGACCACCTCCCAAAGTGAAAATACCCAAGCCATTTCTGACACACGCTACATCTACGGGCTTAGAGCTGTGACTGGTCCTCACCTTCCCTTGACACCGCTTTCACAGCCAAACACAATCTGCCCATCTGCCTTTGCCTCAACTCCCAGCACTCCCAACACACATTCTCAGGCTCACTATCACTCTCACTCCCGGCACACACCACCTCCCAAAGTGCAAACCTCCAAGCCATTTCTCCCATACGATAGGCCTAAGGGCTTAGAGCTGTTGCTGCTCCTCACCTTCCCTTGACACCGCTTTCACAGCCAAACACACTCTGCCCATCTACCCTAGTTTTGCCTCCCAGCACTCCCAACACACATTCTCAGGTTGAATCTCACTCTCACTCCCGGCACAGACCACCTTCCAAAGTGAAAGTACCCAAGCGATTTCTGACGCACGCTATATCTAAGGGCTTAGAGCTGTTGCTGGTCCTCACCTTCCCTTGACACCGCTTTCACAGCCAAACACACTCTGGCCATCCGCCTTTGCCTTGCCTCACAGCACTCCCAACACACTCTCACTCCCGGCACACACCACCTCCCAAAGTGCAAACACCCAAGCGATTTCTGCCGCATGCTACATCTAAGGGCTTAGAGCTGTTGCTGCTCCTCACCTTCCCTTGACACCGCTTTCACAGCCAAACGCACTCTGGCCATCAGCGCTGCCCTTGCCTCCCAGCACTCCCAACACACATTCTCAGGCTCACTATCACTCTCACTCCCGGCACACACCACCTCCCAAAGTGCAAACGTCCAAGCCATTTCTCCCATACGATAGGCCTAAGGGCTTAGAGCTGTTGCTGGTCCTCACCTTCCCTTCACACTGCTTCCACAGCCAAACACACTCTGGCCATCCGCCTTTGCCTTGCCTCCCAGCACACCCAACACACATTCTCAGGCTCAATCTCACTCTCACTCCCGGCAGAGACCAGCCAACAAAGTGCCAACACAGAAGCCATTTCTTCCATACAATCGGCCTAAAAGCTTAGAGCGGTTGCTGGTCCTCACCTTCCCTTGACACCGCTTTCACAGACAAACACACTCTGGCCATCTGCCTTTGCCTTCCCTCCCAGCACTCCCAACACACTCTCACTAGCGGCACAGACCACCTCCCAAAATGCCAACACCCAAGCGATTTCTGACACACGCTACATCTAAGGGCTTAGAGCTGTGGCTGGTCTTCACCTTCCCTTGACACCGCTTTCACAGCCAAACACACTCTGGCCATCAGCGCTGCCCTTGCCTCCGAGCACTCCCAACACACATTCTCAGGTTGAATCTCATTCTCACTCCCGGCACAGACCACCTCCCAAAGTGAAAATACCCAAGGCATTTCTCCCATACGATAGGCCTAAGGGCTTAGAGCTCTTGCTGGTCCTCACCTTCCCTTGACACCGCTTTCACAGCCAAACACACTCTGCCCATCTACCCTGGCTTTGCCTCCCAGCACTCCCAACACACATTCTCAGGTTGCATCTCATTCTCACTCCCGGCACAGACCACCTCCCAAAGTGAAAATACCCAAGCGATTTCTGACACACGCTTCATCTAAGGGCTTAGAGCTGTTTCTGGTCTTCACCTTCCCTTGACACCGCTTTCACAGCCAAACACACTCTGGCTATCTGCGCTGCCCTTGCCTCCCAGCACTCCCAAAACACTCTCACTCCCGGCACAGACCACCTCCCAAAGTGCAAACCCCCAAGCGATATCTGACAAACGCTAAATCTAAGGGCTTAGAGCTGTTGCTGGTCCTCACCTTCCCTTGACACCGCTTTCACAGCCAAACACACTCTGGCCATCAGCGCTGCCCTTGCCTCCCAGCACTCCCAACACACATTCTCAAGTTCAATCTCTCTCTCACTCCTGGCACAGACCACCTCCCAAAGTGCAAACACCCAACCGATTTCTGACATACGCTACATCTAAGGGCTTAGAGCTGTGGCTAGTCCTAACCTTCCCTTGACACCGCTTTCACAGCCAAACACACTCTGCCCATCTACGCTGGTTTTGCCTCCCAGCACTCCCAAAACACATTCTCAGGTTGAATCTCACTATCACTGCCGGCACAGACCACTTCCCAAAGAGCAAATACCCAAGCGATTTCTGACACACGCTACATCTAAGGCCTTAGAGCTGTTGCTGGTCCTCACCTTCCCTTGACACCGCTTTCACAGACAAACACACTCTGGCCATCTGCCTTTGCCTTCCCTCCCAGCACTCCCAACACACTCTCACTACCGGCACAGACCACCTCCCAAAATGCAAACACCCAAGCGATTTCTGACACACGCTACATCTAAGGGCTTAGAGCTGTTGCTGGTTTTCACCTTCCCTTGACACCGCTTTCACAGCCAAACACACTCTGCCCATCTACCCTGGCTTTGCCTCCCAGCACTCCCAACACACTTTCTCAGGCACGCTCACGCTCTCACTCTCACTCCCAGCACAGACCACCTCCCAAAGTGAAAATACCCAAGACATTTCTGACACACGCTACATCTACGGGCTTAGAGCTGTCACTGGTCCTCACCTTCCCTTGACACCGCTTTCACAGCCAAACGCACTCTGCCCATCTGCGTTGCCCTTGCCTCCCAGCACTCCCAACACACATTCTCAGGCTCACTATCACTCTCACTCCCGGCACACACCACCTCCCAAAGTGCAAACCTCCAAGCCATTTCTCCACTACGATAGGCCTAAGGGCTTAGAGCTGTTGCTGGTCCTCACCTTCCCTTGACACCGCTTTCACAGCCAAACACACTCTGCCCATCTGCCTTTGCCTTGCCTCCCAGCATTCCCAACACACTCTCACTACCGGCACAAACCACCTCCCAAAATGCCAACACCCAAGCGATTTCTGCCGCATGCTACATCTCAGGGCTTAAGCTGTTGCTGGTCCTCACCTTCCCTTGACACCGCTTTCACAGCCAAACACACTCTGCCCATCTACCCTGGCTTTGCTTCCCAGCACTCCCAACACACATTCTCAGGTTGAATCTCATTCTCACTCCCGGCACACACCACCTCCCAAAGTGCAAACACCCAAGCGATTTCGGCCGCATGCTACATCTAAGGGCTTAGAGCTGTTGCTGCTCCTCACATTCCCTTGACTCCGCTTTCACAGCCAAACACACTCTGCCCATCTACCCTAGTTTTGCCTCCCAGCACTCCCAACACACATTCTCAGGTTGAATCTCACTCTCACTCCCGCCACAGACCACCTTCCAAAGTGAAAGTACCCAAGCGATTTCTGACACACGCTACATCTAAGGGCTTAGAGCTGTTGCTGGTCCTCACCTTCCCTTGACACCGCTTTCACAGCCAAACGCACTCTGCCCATCTGCGCTGCCCTTGCCTCCCAGCACTCCCAACACACATTCTCAGGCACTCTCACGCTCTCACTCTGACTCCCAGCACAGACCACCTCCCAAAGTGAAAATACCCAAGCCATTTCTGACACACGCTACATCTACGGGCTTAGAGCTGTGACTGGTCCTCACCTTCCCTTGACACCGCTTTCACAGCCAAACACACTCTGCCCATCTGCCTTTGCCTCAACTCCCAGCACTCCCAACACACATTCTCAGGCTCAATCTCACTCTCACTCCCGGCACAGACCACCTCCCAAAGTGCAAACCTCCAAGCCATTTCTCCCACACGATAGGCCTAAGTGCTTAGAGCTGTTGCTGGTCCTAACCTTCCCTTGACACCGCTTTCACAGCCAAACACACTCTGCCCATCTGCCTTTGCCTTGCCTCCCAGCACTCCCAAAACACTCTCACTCCCGGCACAGACCACCTCCCAAAGTGCAAATACCCAAGCGATTTCTGACACACGCTACATCTAAGGCCTTAGAGCTGTTGCTGGTCCTCACCTTCCCTTGACACCGCTTTCACAGACAAACACACTCTGGCCATCTGCCTTTGCCTTGCCTCCCAGCACTCCCAAAACACATTCTCAGCAGCACTTTCACTCCAGGCACAGACCACCTGCCAAAGTACCAACACCCAAGCGATTTCTGCCGCATGCTGCATCTAAGGGCTTAGAGCTGTTGCTGGCCCTCACCTTCCCTTGACACCGCTTTCACAGCCAAACACACTCTGCCCATCTACCCTGGCTTTGCCTCCCAGCACTCCCAACACACATTGTCAGGCTCACTCTCACTCTCACTCCCGGCACAGACCACCTCCCAAAGTGCAAACGTCCAAGCCATTTCTCCCATACGATAGGCCTAAGGGCTTAGAGCTCTTGCTGGTCCTCACCTTCCCTTGACACCGCTTTCACAGCCAAACACACTCTACCCATCTACCCTGGCTTTGCCTCCCAGCACTCCCAACACACATTGTCAGGCTCAATCTCATTCTCACTCCCGGCACAGACCACCTCCCAAAGTGAAAATACCCAAGCGATTTCTGACACACGCTTCATCTAAGGGCTTAGAGATGTTGCTGGTCTTCACCTTCCCTTGACACCGCTTTCACAGCCAAACACACTCTGGCTATCTGCGCTGCCCTTGCCTCCCAGCACTCCCAACACACTCTCACTCCCGGCACAGACCACTTCCCAAAGAGCAAATACCCAAGCGATTTCTGACACACGCTACATCTAAAGCCTTAGAGCTGTTGCTGGTCCTCACCTTCCCTTGACACCGCTTTCACAGCCAAACGCACTCTGCCCATCTACCCTGGCTTTGCCTCCCAGCACTCCCAAAACACATTCTCAGGTTGAATCTCACTCTCACTCCCGGCACAGACCACCTCCCAAAGTGCAAACCTCCAAGCGATATCTGACAAACGCTACATCTAAGGCCTTAGAGCTGTTGCTGGTCCTCACCTTCCCTTGACATTGCTTTCACAGCCAAACGCACTCTGCCCATCTACCCTGGCTTTGCCTCCCAGCACTCCCAAAACACATTCTCAGGCTGAATCTCACTCTCACTCCCGCCACAGACCACCTCCCAAAGTGCAAACATCTAAGCCATTTCTCCCACACGATAAGCCTAAGGGCTTAGAGCTGTTGCTGGTCCTCACCTTCCCTTGACACCGCTTTCACAGCCAAACACACTCTGGCCATCTGCGCTGCCCTTGCCTCCCAGCACTCCCAACACACATTCTCAGGTTGAATCTCATTCTCACTCCCGGCACAGACCACCTCCCAAAGTGAAAATACCCAAGGCATTTCTCCCATACGATAGGCCTAAGGGCTTAGAGCTCTTGCTGGTCCTCACCTTCCCTTGACACCGCTTTCACAGCCAAACACACTCTGCCCATCTACCCTGGCTTTGCCTCCCAGCACTCCCAACACACATTCTCAGGTTGCATCTCATTCTCACTCCCGGCACAGACCACCTCCCAAAGTGAAAATACCCAAGCGATTTCTGACACACGCTTCATCTAAGGGCTTAGAGCTGTTTCTGGTCTTCACCTTCCCTTGACACCGCTTTCACAGCCAAACACACTCTGGCTATCTGCGCTGCCCTTGCCTCCCAGCACTCCCAAAACACTCTCACTCCCGGCACAGACCACCTCCCAAAGTGCAAACCCCCAAGCGATATCTGACAAACGCTAAATCTAAGGGCTTAGAGCTGTTGCTGGTCCTCACCTTCCCTTGACACCGCTTTCACAGCCAAACACACTCTGGCCATCAGCGCTGCCCTTGCCTCCCAGCACTCCCAACACACATTCTCAAGTTCAATCTCTCTCTCACTCCTGGCACAGACCACCTCCCAAAGTGCAAACACCCAACCGATTTCTGACATACGCTACATCTAAGGGCTTAGAGCTGTGGCTAGTCCTAACCTTCCCTTGACACCGCTTTCACAGCCAAACACACTCTGCCCATCTACGCTGGTTTTGCCTCCCAGCACTCCCAAAACACATTCTCAGGTTGAATCTCACTATCACTGCCGGCACAGACCACTTCCCAAAGAGCAAATACCCAAGCGATTTCTGACACACGCTACATCTAAGGCCTTAGAGCTGTTGCTGGTCCTCACCTTCCCTTGACACCGCTTTCACAGACAAACACACTCTGGCCATCTACCCTGGCTTTGCCTCCCAGCACTCCCAACACACTTTCTCAGGCACGCTCACGCTCTCACTCTCACTCCCAGCACAGACCACCTCCCAAAGTGAAAATACCCAAGACATTTCTGACACACGCTACATCTACGGGCTTAGAGCTGTCACTGGTCCTCACCTTCCCTTGACACCGCTTTCACAGCCAAACGCACTCTGCCCATCTGCGTTGCCCTTGCCTCCCAGCACTCCCAACACACATTCTCAGGCTCACTATCACTCTCACTCCCGGCACACACCACCTCCCAAAGTGCAAACCTCCAAGCCATTTCTCCACTACGATAGGCCTAAGGGCTTAGAGCTGTTGCTGGTCCTCACCTTCCCTTGACACCGCTTTCACAGCCAAACACACTCTGCCCATCTGCCTTTGCCTTGCCTCCCAGCATTCCCAACACACTCTCACTACCGGCACAAACCACCTCCCAAAATGCCAACACCCAAGCGATTTCTGCCGCATGCTACATCTCAGGGCTTAAGCTGTTGCTGGTCCTCACCTTCCCTTGACACCGCTTTCACAGCCAAACACACTCTGCCCATCTACCCTGGCTTTGCTTCCCAGCACTCCCAACACACATTCTCAGGTTGAATCTCATTCTCACTCCCGGCACACACCACCTCCCAAAGTGCAAACACCCAAGCGATTTCGGCCGCATGCTACATCTAAGGGCTTAGAGCTGTTGCTGCTCCTCACATTCCCTTGACTCCGCTTTCACAGCCAAACACACTCTGCCCATCTACCCTAGTTTTGCCTCCCAGCACTCCCAACACACATTCTCAGGTTGAATCTCACTCTCACTCCCGCCACAGACCACCTTCCAAAGTGAAAGTACCCAAGCGATTTCTGACACACGCTACATCTAAGGGCTTAGAGCTGTTGCTGGTCCTCACCTTCCCTTGACACCGCTTTCACAGCCAAACGCACTCTGCCCATCTGCGCTGCCCTTGCCTCCCAGCACTCCCAACACACATTCTCAGGCACTCTCACGCTCTCACTCTGACTCCCAGCACAGACCACCTCCCAAAGTGAAAATACCCAAGCCATTTCTGACACACGCTACATCTACGGGCTTAGAGCTGTGACTGGTCCTCACCTTCCCTTGACACCGCTTTCACAGCCAAACACACTCTGCCCATCTGCCTTTGCCTCAACTCCCAGCACTCCCAACACACATTCTCAGGCTCAATCTCACTCTCACTCCCGGCACAGACCACCTCCCAAAGTGCAAACCTCCAAGCCATTTCTCCCACACGATAGGCCTAAGTGCTTAGAGCTGTTGCTGGTCCTAACCTTCCCTTGACACCGCTTTCACAGCCAAACACACTCTGCCCATCTGCCTTTGCCTTGCCTCCCAGCACTCCCAAAACACTCTCACTCCCGGCACAGACCACCTCCCAAAGTGCAAATACCCAAGCGATTTCTGACACACGCTACATCTAAGGCCTTAGAGCTGTTGCTGGTCCTCACCTTCCCTTGACACCGCTTTCACAGACAAACACACTCTGGCCATCTGCCTTTGCCTTGCCTCCCAGCACTCCCAAAACACATTCTCAGCAGCACTTTCACTCCAGGCACAGACCACCTGCCAAAGTACCAACACCCAAGCGATTTCTGCCGCATGCTGCATCTAAGGGCTTAGAGCTGTTGCTGGCCCTCACCTTCCCTTGACACCGCTTTCACAGCCAAACACACTCTGCCCATCTACCCTGGCTTTGCCTCCCAGCACTCCCAACACACATTGTCAGGCTCACTCTCACTCTCACTCCCGGCACAGACCACCTCCCAAAGTGCAAACGTCCAAGCCATTTCTCCCATACGATAGGCCTAAGGGCTTAGAGCTCTTGCTGGTCCTCACCTTCCCTTGACACCGCTTTCACAGCCAAACACACTCTACCCATCTACCCTGGCTTTGCCTCCCAGCACTCCCAACACACATTGTCAGGCTCAATCTCATTCTCACTCCCGGCACAGACCACCTCCCAAAGTGAAAATACCCAAGCGATTTCTGACACACGCTTCATCTAAGGGCTTAGAGATGTTGCTGGTCTTCACCTTCCCTTGACACCGCTTTCACAGCCAAACACACTCTGGCTATCTGCGCTGCCCTTGCCTCCCAGCACTCCCAACACACTCTCACTCCCGGCACAGACCACTTCCCAAAGAGCAAATACCCAAGCGATTTCTGACACACGCTACATCTAAAGCCTTAGAGCTGTTGCTGGTCCTCACCTTCCCTTGACACCGCTTTCACAGCCAAACGCACTCTGCCCATCTACCCTGGCTTTGCCTCCCAGCACTCCCAAAACACATTCTCAGGTTGAATCTCACTCTCACTCCCGGCACAGACCACCTCCCAAAGTGCAAACCTCCAAGCGATATCTGACAAACGCTAAATCTAAGGCCTTAGAGCTGTTGCTGGTCCTCACCTTCCCTTGACATTGCTTTCACAGCCAAACGCACTCTGCCCATCTACCCTGGCTTTGCCTCCCAGCACTCCCAAAACACATTCTCAGGCTGAATCTCACTCTCACTCCCGCCACAGACCACCTCCCAAAGTGCAAACATCTAAGCCATTTCTCCCACACGATAAGCCTAAGGGCTTAGAGCTGTTGCTGGTCCTCACCTTCCCTTGACACCGCTTTCACAGCCAAACACACTCTGGCCATCTGCGCTGCCCTTGCCTCCCAGCACTCCCAACACACGTTCTCAAGCACACTCACGCTCTCACTCTCACTCCCAGCACAGACCACCTCCCAAAGTCAAAACACCCAAGCGATTTCTGCCACATGCTACATCTAAGGGCTTAGAGCTGTTGCTGGTCCTCAGCTTCCCTTGACACCGCTTTCACAGCCAAACACACTCTGGCCATCAGCGCTGCCCTTGCCTCCCAGCACTCCCAACACACATTCTCAAGTTCAATCTCTCTCTCACTCCTGGCACAGACCACCTCCCAAAGTGCAAACACCAAACCGATTTCTGACATACGCTACATCTAAGGGCTTAGAGCTGTGGCTGGTCCTAACCTTCCCTTGACACCGCTTTCACAGCCAAACGCACTCTCCCCATCTACACTGGTTTTGCCTCCCAGCACTCCCAACACACATTCTCAGGTTGAATCTCACTATCACTGCCGGCACAGACCACTTCCCAAAGAGCAAATACCCAAGCGATTTCTGACACACGCTACATCTAAGGGCTTAGAGCTGTTGCTGGTCCTCACCTTCCCTTGACACCACTTTCACAGACAAACACACTCTGGCCATCTGCCTTTGCCTTCCCTCCCAGCACTCCCAACACACTCTCACTACCGGCACAGACCACCTCCCAAAATGCCAACACCCAAGCGATTTCTGACACACGCTACATCTAAGGGCTTAGAGCTGTTGCTGGTCTTCACCTTCCCTTGACACCGCTTTCACAGCCAAACACACTCTGCCAATCTACCCTGGCTTTGCCTCCCAGCACTCCCAACACACATTCTCAGGCACGCTCACGCTCTCACTCTGACTCCCAGCACAGACCACCTCCCAAAGTGAAAATACCCAAGCCATTTCTGACACACGCTACATCTACGGGCTTAGAGCTGTCACTGGTCCTCACCTTCCCTTGACACCGCTTTCACAGCCAAACCCAATCTGCCCATCTGCCTTTGCCTCAACTCCCAGCACTCCCAACACACATTCTCAGGCTCACTCTCACTCTCACTCCCGGCACAGACCACCTCCCAAAGTGCAAACCTCCAAGGCATTTCTCCCAAACGATAGGCCTAAGTGCTTAGAGCTGTTGCTGGTCTTCACCTTCCCGTGACACCGCTTTCACAGCCAAACACACTCTGGCCATCTGCGCTGCCCTTGCCTCACAGCACTCCCAACACACATTCTCAGGCTCAATCTCACTCTCACTCCCGGCACACACCACCTCCCAAAGTGAAAATACCCAAGCGATTTCTGACACACGCTACATCTAAGGGCTTAGAGCTGTTGCTGGTCTTCACCTTCCCTTGACACCGCTTTCACAGCCAAACGCACTCTCCCCATCTACGCTGGTTTTGCCTCCCAGCACTCCCAAAACACATTCTCAGGTTGAACCTCACTATCACTGCCGGCACAGACCACTTTCCAAAGAGCAAATACCCAAGCGATTTCTGACACACGCTACATCTAAGGCCTTAGAGCTGTTGCTGGTCCTCACCTTCCCTTGACACCGCTTTCACAGCCAAACACACTCTGGCCATCTGCCTTTGCCTTGCCTCCCAGCACTCCCAAAACACATTCTCAGCAGCACTTTCACTCCAGGCACAGACCACCTGCCAAAGTACCAACACCCAAGCGATTTCTTCCGCATGCTGTATCTAAGGGCTTAGAGCTGTTGCTGGCCCTCACCTTCCCTTGACACCGCTTTCACAGCCAAACACACTCTGCCCATCTACCCTGGCTTTGCCTCTCAGCACTCCCAACACACATTCTCAGGCTCACTCTCACTCTCACTCCCGGCACAGACCACCTCCCAAAGTGCAAACGTCCAAGCCATTTCTCCCATACGATAGGCCTAAGGGCTTAGAGCTGTTGCTGGTCCTCACCTTCCCTTGACACCGCTTTCACAGCCAAACACACTCTGCCCATCTACCCTGGCTTTGCCTCCCAGCACTCCCAACACACATTCTCAGGTTGAATCTCATTCTCACTCCCGGCACACACCACCTCCAAAAGTGCAAACACCCAAGCGATTTCGGCCGCATGCTACATCTCAGGGCTTAAGCTGTTGCTGCTCCTCACATTCCCTTGACTCCGCTTTCACAGCCAAACACACTCTGCCCATCTACCCTAGTTTTGCCTCCCAGCACTCCCAACACACATTCTCAGGTTGAATCTCACTCTCACTCCCGCCACAGACCACCTTCCAAAGTGAAAGTACCCAAGCGATTTCTGACGCACGCTATATCTAAGGGCTTAGAGCTGTTGCTGGTCCTCACCTTCCCTTCACACGGCTTTCACAGCCAAACACACTCTGGCCATCCGCCTTTGCCTTTCCTCCCAGCACTCCCAACACACATTCTCAGGCACACTCACGCTCTTACTCTCACTCCCAGCACAGACCACCTCCCAAAGTGAAAACACCCAAGCCATTTCTGACACACGCTACATCTACGGGCTTAGAGCTGTCACTGGTCCTCACCTTCCTTTGACACCGCTTTCACAGCCAAACACAATCTGCCCATCTGCCTTTGCCTCAACTCCCAGCACTCCCAACACACATTCTCAGGCTCACTCTCACTCTCACTCCCGGCACAGACCACCTCCCAAAGTGCAAACCTCCAAGCCATTTCTCCCACACGATAGGCCTAAGTGCTTAGAGCTGTTGCTGGTCCTCACCTTCCCTTGACACCGCTTTCACAGCCAAACACACTCTGCCCATCTGCCTTTGCCTTGCCTCCCAGCACTCCCAAAACACTACCACTCCCGGCGCAGACCACCTCCCAAAGTGCAAACACCCAAGCGATATCTGACAAACGCTACATCTAAGGCCTTAGAGCTGTTGCTGGTCCTCACCTTCCCTTGACACCGCTTTCACAGACAAACACACTCTGGCCATCTGCCTTTGCCTTGCCTCCCAGCACTCCCAAAACACATTCTCAGCAGCACTTTCACTCCAGGCACAGACCACCTGCCAAAGTACCAACACCCAAGCGATTTCTGCCGCATGCTGCATCTAAGGGCTTAGAGCTGTTGCTGGTCCTCACCTTCCCTTGACACCGCTTTCACAGCCAAACACACTCTGGCCATCTACCCTGGCTTTGCCTCCCAGCACTCCCAACACACATTGTCAGGCTCACTCTCACTCTCACTCCCGGCACAGACCACCTCCCAAAGTGCAAACGTCCAAGCCATTTCTCCCATACGATAGGCCTAAGGGCTTAGAGCTCTTGCTGGTCCTCACCTTCCCTTCACACTGCTTTCACAGCCAAACACACTCTGGCCATCCGCCTTTGCCTTGCCTCCCAGCACACCCAACACACATTCTCAGGCTCAATCTCACTCTCACTCCCGGCAGAGACCAGCCAACAAAGTGCCAACACAGAAGCCATTTCTTCCATACAATAGCCCTAAAAGCTTAGAGCGGTTGCTGGTCCTCACCTTCCCTTGACACCGCTTTCACAGCCAAACACACTCTGCCCATCTACCCTGGCTTTGCCTCCCAGCACTCCCAACACACACTGTCAGGCTCAATCTCACTCTCACTCACGGCACACAACACCTCCCAAAGTGAAAATACCCAAGCCATTTCTCCCATACGATAGGCCTAAGGGCTTAGAGCTGTTGCTGGTCCTCACCTTCCCTTGACACCGCTTTCACAGCCAAACACACTCTGCCCATCTACCCTGGCTTTGCCTCCCAGCACTCCCAACACACATTGTCAGGCTCAATCTCACTCTCACTCACGGCACAGACCACCTCCCAAAGTGAAAATACCCAAGGCATTTCTCCCATACGATAGGCCTAAGGGCTTAGAGCTGTTGCTGGTCCTCACCTTCCCTTCACACCGCTTTCACAGCCAAACACACTCTGGCCATCTACGCTGGTTTTGCCTCCCAGCACTCCCAACACACATTCTCAGGTTGAATCTCATTCTCACTCCCGGCACAGACCACCTCCCAAAGTGAAAATACCCAAGCGTTTTCTGACACACGCTACATCTAAGGGCTTAGAGCTGTTGCTGGTCTTCACCTTCCCTTGACACCGCTTTCACAGCCAAACGCACTCTGGCCATCTACGCTGGTTTTGCCTCCCAGCACTCCCAACACACATTCTCAGGTTGAATCTCATTCTCACTCCCGGCACACACCACCTCCCAAAGTGCAAACACCCAAGCGATTTCGGCCGCATGCTACATCTAAGGGCTTAGAGCTGTTGCTGCCCCTCACATTCCCTTGACTCCGCTTTCACAGCCAAACACACTCTGCCCATCTACCCTAGTTTTGCCTCCCAGCACTCCCAACACACATTCTCAGGTTGAATCTGACTCTCACTCCCGCCACAGACCACCTTCCAAAGTGAAAGTACCCAAGCGATTTCTGACGCACGCTATATCTAAGGGCTTAGAGCTGTTGCTGGTCCTCACCTTCCCTTGACACCGCTTTCACAGCCAAACACACTCTGCCCATCCGCCTTTGCTTGCCTCCCAGCACTCCCAACACACATTCTCAGGCACGCTCACGCTCTTACTCTCACTCCCAGCACAGACCACCTCCCAAAGTGAAAACACCCAAGCCATTTCTGCCGCATGCTACATCTACGGGCTTAGAGCTGTCACTGGTCCTCACCTTCCTTTGACACCGCTTTCACAGCCAAACACAATCTGCCCATCTGCCTTTGCCTCAACTCCCAGCACTCCCAACACACATTCTCAGGCTCACTATCACTCTCACTCCCGGCACAGACCACCTCCCAAAGTGCAAACCTCCAAGCCATTTCTCCCACACGATAGGCCTAAGTGCTTAGAGCTGTTGCTGGTCCTCACCTTCCCTTGACACCGCTTTCACAGCCAAACACACTCTGCCCATCTACCCTAGTTTTGCCTCCCAGCACTCCCAACACACATTCTCAGGTTGCATCTCACTCTCACTCCCGCCACAGACCACCTTCCAAATTGAAAGTACCCAAGCGATTTCTGACGCACGCTATATCTAAGGGCTTAGAGCTGTTGCTGGTCCTCACCTTCCCTTGACACGGCTTTCACAGCCAAACACACTCTGGCCATCCGCCTTTGCTTGCCTCCCAGCACTCCCAACACACTCTCACTCCCGGCACACACCACCTCCCAAAGTGCAAACACCCAAGCGATTTCTGCCGCATGCTACATCTAAGGGCTTAGAGCTGTTGCTGCTCCTCACCTTCCCTTGACACCGCTTTCACAACCAAACGCACTCTGCCCATCTGCGCTGCCCTTGCCTCCCAGCACTCCCAACACACATTCTCAGGCACGCTCACGCTCTCACTCTCACTCCCAGCACAGACCACCTCCCAAAGTGAAAATACCCAAGCCATTTCTGACACACGCTACATCTACGGGCTTAGAGCTGTCACTGGTCCTCACCTTCCCTTGACACCGCTTTCACAGCCAAACACACTCTGCCCATCTACCCTGGCTTTGCCTCCCAGCACTCCCAACACACACTGTCAGGCTCAATCTCACTCTCACTCACGGCACAGACCACCTCCCAAAGTGAAAATACCCAAGGCATTTCTCCCACACGATAGGCCTAAGGGCTTAGAGCTGTTGCTGGTCTTCACCTTCCCGTGACACCGCTTTCACAGCCAAACACACTCTGGCCATCTGCGCTGCCCTTGCCTCACAGCACTCCCAACACACATTCTCAGGCTCAATCTCACTCTCACTCCCGGCACACACCACCTCCCAAAGTGAAAATACCCAAGCCATTTCTGACACACGCTACATCTAAGGGCTTAGAGCTGTTGCTGGTCTTCACCTTCCCTTGACACCGCTTTCACAGCCAAACGCACTCTCCCCATCTACGCTGGTTTTGCCTCCCAGCACTCCCAAAACACATTCTCAGGTTGAACCTCACTATCACTGCCGGCACAGACCACTTCCCAAAGAGCAAATACCCAAGCGATTTCTGACACACGCTACATCTAAGGCCTTAGAGCTGTTGCTGGTCCTCACCTTCCCTTGACACCGCTTTCACAGCCAAACACACTCTGGCCATCTGCCTTTGCCTTGCCTCCCAGCACTCCCAAAACACATTCTCAGCAGCACTTTCACTCCAGGCACAGACCACCTGCCAAAGTACCAACACCCAAGCGATTTCTTCCGCATGCTGTATCTAAGGGCTTAGAGCTGTTGCTGGCCCTCACCTTCCCTTGACACCGCTTTCACAGCCAAACACACTCTCCCCATCTACCCTGGCTTTGCCTCTCAGCACTCCCAACACACATTCTCAGGCTCACTCTCACTCTCACTCCCGGCACAGACCACCTCCCAAAGTGCAAACGTCCAAGCCATTTCTCCCATACGATAGGCCTAAGGGCTTAGAGCTGTTGCTGGTCCTCACCTTCCCTTGACACCGCTTTCACAGCCAAACACACTCTGCCCATCTACCCTGGCTTTGCCTCCCAGCACTCCCAACACACATTCTCAGGTTGAATCTCATTCTCACTCCCGGCACACACCACCTCCAAAAGTGCAAACACCCAAGCGATTTCGGCCGCATGCTACATCTCAGGGCTTAAGCTGTTGCTGCTCCTCACATTCCCTTGACTCCGCTTTCACAGCCAAACACACTCTGCCCATCTACCCTAGTTTTGCCTCCCAGCACTCCCAACACACATTCTCAGGTTGAATCTCACTCTCACTCCCGCCACAGACCACCTTCCAAAGTGAAAGTACCCAAGCGATTTCTGACGCACGCTATATCTAAGGGCTTAGAGCTGTTGCTGGTCCTCACCTTCCCTTCACACGGCTTTCACAGCCAAACACACTCTGGCCATCCGCCTTTGCCTTTCCTCCCAGCACTCCCAACACACATTCTCAGGCACACTCACGCTCTTACTCTCACTCCCAGCACAGACCACCTCCCAAAGTGAAAACACCCAAGCCATTTCTGACACACGCTACATCTACGGGCTTAGAGCTGTCACTGGTCCTCACCTTCCTTTGACACCGCTTTCACAGCCAAACACAATCTGCCCATCTGCCTTTGCCTCAACTCCCAGCACTCCCAACACACATTCTCAGGCTCACTCTCACTCTCACTCCCGGCACAGACCACCTCCCAAAGTGCAAACCTCCAAGCCATTTCTCCCAAACGATAGGCCTAAGTGCTTAGAGCTGTTGCTGGTCCTCACCTTCCCTTGACACCGCTTTCACAGCCAAACACACTCTGGCCATCTGCCTTTGCCTTGCCTCCCAGCACTCCCAAAACACTACCACTCCCGGCACAGACCACCTCCCAAAGTGCAAACACCCAAGCGATATCTGACAAACGCTACATCTAAGGCCTTAGAGCTGTTGCTGGTCCTCACCTTCCCTTGACACCGCTTTCACAGACAAACACACTCTGGCCATCTGCCTTTGCCTTGCCTCCCAGCACTCCCAAAACACATTCTCAGCAGCACTTTCACTCCAGGCACAGACCACCTGCCAAAGTACCAACACCCAAGCGATTTCTGCCGCATGCTGCATCTAAGGGCTTAGAGCTGTTGCTGGTCCTCACCTTCCCTTGACACCGCTTTCACAGCCAAACACACTCTGCCCATCTACCCTGGCTTTGCCTCCCAGCACTCCCAACACACATTGTCAGGCTCACTCTCACTCTCACTCCCGGCACAGACCACCTCCCAAAGTGCAAACGTCCAAGCCATTTCTCCCATACGATAGGCCTAAGGGCTTAGAGCTCTTGCTGGTCCTCACCTTCCCTTCACACTGCTTTCACAGCCAAACACACTCTGGCCATCCGCCTTTGCCTTGCCTCCCAGCACACCCAACACACATTCTCAGGCTCAATCTCACTCTCACTCCCGGCAGAGACCAGCCAACAAAGTGCCAACACAGAAGCCATTTCTTCCATACAATAGCCCTAAAAGCTTAGAGCGGTTGCTGGTCCTCACCTTCCCTTGACACCGCTTTCACAGCCAAACACACTCTGCCCATCTACCCTGGCTTTGCCTCCCAGCACTCCCAACACACACTGTCAGGCTCAATCTCACTCTCACTCACGGCACACAACACCTCCCAAAGTGAAAATACCCAAGCCATTTCTCCCATACGATAGGCCTAAGGGCTTAGAGCTGTTGCTGGTCCTCACCTTCCCTTGACACCGCTTTCACAGCCAAACACACTCTGCCCATCTACCCTGGCTTTGCCTCCCAGCACTCCCAACACACATTGTCAGGCTCAATCTCACTCTCACTCACGGCACAGACCACCTCCCAAAGTGAAAATACCCAAGGCATTTCTCCCATACGATAGGCCTAAGGGCTTAGAGCTGTTGCTGGTCCTCACCTTCCCTTCACACCGCTTTCACAGCCAAACACACTCTGGCCATCTACGCTGGTTTTGCCTCCCAGCACTCCCAACACACATTCTCAGGTTGAATCTCATTCTCACTCCCGGCACAGACCACCTCCCAAAGTGAAAATACCCAAGCGTTTTCTGACACACGCTACATCTAAGGGCTTAGAGCTGTTGCTGGTCTTCACCTTCCCTTGACACCGCTTTCACAGCCAAACGCACTCTGGCCATCTACGCTGGTTTTGCCTCCCAGCACTCCCAACACACATTCTCAGGTTGAATCTCATTCTCACTCCCGGCACACACCACCTCCCAAAGTGCAAACACCCAAGCGATTTCGGCCGCATGCTACATCTAAGGGCTTAGAGCTGTTGCTGCCCCTCACATTCCCTTGACTCCGCTTTCACAGCCAAACACACTCTGCCCATCTACCCTAGTTTTGCCTCCCAGCACTCCCAACACACATTCTCAGGTTGAATCTCACTCTCACTCCCGCCACAGACCACCTTCCAAAGTGAAAGTACCCAAGCGATTTCTGACGCACGCTATATCTAAGGGCTTAGAGCTGTTGCTGGTCCTCACCTTCCCTTGACACCGCTTTCACAGCCAAACACACTCTGCCCATCCGCCTTTGCTTGCCTCCCAGCACTCCCAACACACATTCTCAGGCACGCTCACGCTCTTACTCTCACTCCCAGCACAGACCACCTCCCAAAGTGAAAACACCCAAGCCATTTCTGCCGCATGCTACATCTACGGGCTTAGAGCTGTCACTGGTCCTCACCTTCCTTTGACACCGCTTTCACAGCCAAACACAATCTGCCCATCTGCCTTTGCCTCAACTCCCAGCACTCCCAACACACATTCTCAGGCTCACTATCACTCTCACTCCCGGCACAGACCACCTCCCAAAGTGCAAACCTCCAAGCCATTTCTCCCACACGATAGGCCTAAGTGCTTAGAGCTGTTGCTGGTCCTCACCTTCCCTTGACACCGCTTTCACAGCCAAACACACTCTGCCCATCTACCCTAGTTTTGCCTCCCAGCACTCCCAACACACATTCTCAGGTTGAATCTCACTCTCACTCCCGCCACAGACCACCTTCCAAAGTGAAAGTACCCAAGCGATTTCTGACGCACGCTATATCTAAGGGCTTAGAGCTGTTGCTGGTCCTCACCTTCCCTTGACACCGCTTTCACAGCCAAACACACTCTGGCCATCCGCCTTTGCTTGCCTCCCAGCACTCCCAACACACTCTCACTCCCGGCACACACCACCTCCCAAAGTGCAAACACCCAAGCGATTTCTGCCGCATGCTACATCTAAGGGCTTAGAGCTGTTGCTGCTCCTCACCTTCCCTTGACACCGCTTTCACAACCAAACGCACTCTGCCCATCTGCGCTGCCCTTGCCTCCCAGCACTCCCAACACACATTCTCAGGCACGCTCACGCTCTCACTCTCACTCCCAGCACAGACCACCTCCCAAAGTGAAAATACCCAAGCCATTTCTGACACACGCTACATCTACGGGCTTAGAGCTGTCACTGGTCCTCACCTTCCCTTGACACCGCTTTCACAGCCAAACACACTCTGCCCATCTACCCTGGCTTTGCCTCCCAGCACTCCCAACACACACTGTCAGGCTCAATCTCACTCTCACTCACGGCACAGACCACCTCCCAAAGTGAAAATACCCAAGGCATTTCTCCCATACGATAGGCCTAAGGGCTTAGAGCTGTTGCTGGTCCTCACCTTCCCTTGACACCGCTTTCACAGCCAAACACACTCTGGCCATCTACCCTGGCTTTGCCTCCCAGCACTCCCAACACACATTCTCAGGTTGAATCTCATTCTCACTCCCGGCACAGACCACCTCCCAAAGTGAAAATACCCAAGCGATTTCTGACACACGCTACATCTAAGGGCTTAGAGCTGTTGCTGGTCTTCACCTTCCCTTGACACCGCTTTCACAGCCAAACGCACTCTGGCCATCTACGCTGGTTTTGCCTCCCAGCACTCCCAAAACACATTCTCAGGTTGAACCTCACTATCACTGCCGGCACAGACCACTTCCCAAAGAGCAAATACCCAAGCGATTTCTGACACATGCTACATCTAAGGCCTTAGAGCTGTTGCTGGTCCTCACCTTCCCTTGACACCGCTTTCACAGCCAAACACACTCTGGCCATCTGCCTTTGCCTTGCCTCCCAGCACTCCCAAAACACATTCTCAGCAGCACTTTCACTCCAGGCACAGACCACCTGCCAAAGTACCAACACCCAAGCGATTTCTGCCGCATGCTGCATCTAAGGGCTTAGAGCTGTTGCTGGCCCTCACCTTCCCTTGACACCGCTTTCACAGCCAAACACACTCTGCCCATCTACCCTGGCTTTGCTTCCCAGCACTCCCAACACACATTGTCAGGCTCACTCTCACTCTCACTCCCGGCACAGACCACCTCCCAAAGTGCAAACCTCCAAGCCATTTCTCCCACACGATACGCCTAAGTGCTTAGAGCTGTTGCTGGTCCTCACCTTCCCTTGACACCGCTTTCACAGCCAAACACACTCTGCCCATCTGCCTTTGCCTTAACTCCCAGCACTCCCAACACACATTCTCAGGCTCACTCTCACTCTCACTCCCGGCACAGACCACCTCCCAAAGTGCAAACCTCCAAGCCATTTCTCCCACACGATAGGCCTAAGTGCTTAGAGCTGTTGCTGGTCCTCACCTTCCCTTGACACCGCTTTCACAGCCAAACACACTCTGCCCATCTGCCTTTGCCTTGCCTCCCAGCACTCCCAAAACACTCTCAAGACCGGCACAGACCACCTCCCAAAGTGCAAACACCCAAGCGATATCTGACAAACGCTAAATCTAAGGGCTTAGAGCTGTTGCTGGTCCTCACCTTCCCTTGACACCGCTTTCACAGCCAAACGCACTCTGCCCATCTACCCTGGCTTTGCCTCCCAGCACTCCCAACACACATTGTCAGGCTCACTCTCACTCTCACTCCCGGCACAGACCACCTCCCAAAGTGCAAACCTCCAAGCCATTTCTCCCACACGATAGGCCTAAGTGCTTAGAGCTGTTGCTGGTCCTCACCTTCCCTTGACACCGCTTTCACAGCCAAACACACTCTGGCCATCTGCCTTTGCCTTGCCTCCCAGCACTCCCAACACACTCTCACTCCCGGCACACACCACCTCCCAAAGTGCAAACACCCAAGCGATATCTGACAAACGCTACATCTAAGGCCTTAGAGCTGTTGCTGGTCCTCACCTTCCCTTGACACCGCTTTCACAGACAAACACACTCTGGCCATCTGCCTTTGCCTTGCCTCCCAGCACTCCCAAAACACATTCTCAGCAGCACTTTCACTCCAGGCACAGACCACCTGCCAAAGTACCAACACCCAAGCGATTTCTTCCGCATGCTGCATCTAAGGGCTTAGAGCTGTTGCTGGCCCTCACCTTCCCTTGACACCGCTTTCACAGCCAAACACACTCTGCCCATCTACCCTGGCTTTGCCTCCCAGCACTCCCAACACACATTATCAGGCTCACTCTCACTCTCACTCCCGGCACACACCACCTCCCAAAGTGCAAACGTCCAAGCCATTTCTCCCATACGATAGGCCTAAGGGCTTAGAGCTGTTGCTGGTCCTCACCTTCCCTTCACACTGCTTTCACAGCCAAACACACTCTGGCCATCCGCCTTTGCCTTGCCTCCCAGCACACCCAACACACATTCTCAGGCTCAATCTCACTCTCACTCCCGGCAGAGACCAGCCAACAAAGTGCCAACACAGAAGCCATTTCTTCCATACAATAGGCCTAAAAGCTTAGAGCGGTTGCTGGTCCTCACCTTCCCTTGACACCGCTTTCACAGCCAAACACACTCTGCCCATCTACCCTGGCTTTGCCTCCCAGCACTCCCAACACACATTGTCAGGCTCAATCTCACTCTCACTCACGGCACACAACACCTCCCAAATTGAAAATACACAAGGCATTTCTCCCATACGATAGGCCTAAGGGCTTAGAGCTGTTGCTGGTCCACACCTTCCCTTGACACCGCTTTCACAGCCAAACACACTCTGGCCATCTACCCTGGCTTTGCCTCCAAGCACTCCCAACACACATTGTCAGGCTCAATCTCGCTCTCACTCACGGCACAGACCACCTCCCAAAGTGAAAATACCCAAGGCATTTCTCCCATACGATAGGCCTAAGGGCTTAGAGCTCTTGCTGGTCCTCACCCTCCCTTGACACCGCTTTCACAGCCAAACGCACTCTGCCCATCTACCCTGGCTTTGCCTCCCAGCACTCCCAACACACATTCTCAGGTTGAATCTCATTCTCACTCCCGGCACAGACCACCTCCCAAAGTGAAAATACCCAAGCGTTTTCTGACACACGCTATATCTAACTGCTTAGAGCTGTTGCTGGTCTTCACCTTCCCTTGACACCGCTTTCACAGCCAAACGCACTCTGCCCATCTACCCTGGCTTTGCCTCCCAGCACTCCCAACACACATTCTCAGGTTGAATCTCATTCTCACTCCCGGCACAGACCACCTCCCAAAGTGAAAATACCCAAGCGTTTTCTGACACACGCTATATCTAACTGCTTAGAGCTGTTGCTGGTCTTCACCTTCCCTTGACACCGCTTTCACAGCCAAACACAATCTGCCCATCTGCCTTTGCCTCAACTCCCAGCACTCCCAACACACATTCTCAGGCTCACTATCACTCTCACTCCCGGCACAGACCACCTCCCAAAGTGCAAACCTCCAAGCCATTTCTCCCACACGATAGGCCTAAGTGCTTAGAGCTGTTGCTGTTCCTCACCTTCCCTTGACACCGCTTTCACAGCCAAACACACTCTGCCCATCTACCCTAGTTTTGCCTCCCAGCACTCCCAACACACATTCTCAGGTTGAATCTCACTCTCACTCCCGCCACAGACCACCTTCCAAAGTGAAAGTATCCAAGCGATTTCTGACGCACGCTATATCTAAGGGCTTAGAGCTGTTGCTGGTCCTCACCTTCCCTTGACACGGCTTTCACAGCCAAACACACTCTGGCCATCCGCCTTTGCTTGCCTCCCAGCACTCCCAACACACTCTCACTCCCGGCACACACCACCTCCCAAAGTGCAAACACCCAAGCGATTTCTGCCGCATGCTACATCTAAGGGCTTAGAGCTGTTGCTGCTCCTCACCTTCCCTTGACACCGCTTTCACAACCAAACGCACTCTGCCCATCTGCGCTGCCCTTGCCTCCCAGCACTCCCAACACACATTCTCAGGCACGCTCACGCTCTCACTCTGACTCCCAGCACAGACCACCTCCCAAAGTGAAAATACCCAAGCCATTTCTGACACACGCTACATCTACGGGCTTAGAGCTGTCACTGGTCCTCACCTTCCCTTGACACCGCTTTCACAGCCAAACACACTCTGCCCATCTACCCTGGCTTTGCCTCCCAGCACTCCCAACACACACTGTCAGGCTCAATCTCACTCTCACTCACGGCACAGACCACCTCCCAAAGTGAAAATACCCAAGGCATTTCTCCCACACGATAGGCCTAAGGGCTTAGAGCTGTTGCTGGTCTTCACCTTCCCGTGACACCGCTTTCACAGCCAAACACACTCTGGCCATCTGCGCTGCCCTTGCCTCACAGCACTCCCAACACACATTCTCAGGCTCAATCTCACTCTCACTCCCGGCACACACCACCTCCCAAAGTGAAAATACCCAAGCCATTTCTGACACACGCTACATCTAAGGGCTTAGAGCTGTTGCTGGTCTTCACCTTCCCTTGACACCGCTTTCACAGCCAAACGCACTCTCCCCATCTACGCTGGTTTTGCCTCCCAGCACTCCCAAAACACATTCTCAGGTTGAACCTCACTATCACTGCCGGCACAGACCACTTCCCAAAGAGCAAATACCCAAGCGATTTCTGACACACGCTACATCTAAGGCCTTAGAGCTGTTGCTGGTCCTCACCTTCCCTTGACACCGCTTTCACAGCCAAACACACTCTGGCCATCTGCCTTTGCCTTGCCTCCCAGCACTCCCAAAACACATTCTCAGCAGCACTTTCACTCCAGGCACAGACCACCTGCCAAAGTACCAACACCCAAGCGATTTCTGCCGCATGCTGTATCTAAGGGCTTAGAGCTGTTGCTGGCCCTCACCTTCCCTTGACACCGCTTTCACAGCCAAACACACTCTGCCCATCTACCCTGGCTTTGCCTCTCAGCACTCCCAACACACATTCTCAGGCTCACTCTCACTCTCACTCCCGGCACAGACCACCTCCCAAAGTGCAAACGTCGAAGCCATTTCTCCCATACGATAGGCCTAAGGGCTTAGAGCTGTTGCTGGTCCTCACCTTCCCTTGACACCGCTTTCACAGCCAAACACACTCTGCCCATCTACCCTGGCTTTGCCTCCCAGCACTCCCAACACACATTCTCAGGTTGAATCTCATTCTCACTCCCGGCACACACCACCTCCAAAAGTGCAAACACCCAAGCGATTTCGGCCGCATGCTACATCTCAGGGCTTAAGCTGTTGCTGCTCCTCACATTCCCTTGACTCCGCTTTCACAGCCAAACACACTCTGCCCATCTACCCTAGTTTTGCCTCCCAGCACTACCAACACACATTCTCAGGTTGAATCTCACTCTCACTCCCGCCACAGACCACCTTCCAAAGTGAAAGTACCCAAGCGATTTCTGACGCACGCTATATCTAAGGGCTTAGAGCTGTTGCTGGTCCTCACCTTCCCTTCACACGGCTTTCACAGCCAAACACACTCTGGCCATCCGCCTTTGCCTTTCCTCCCAGCACTCCCAACACACATTCTCAGGCACACTCACGCTCTTACTCTCACTCCCAGCACAGACCACCTCCCAAAGTGAAAACACCCAAGCCATTTCTGACACACGCTACATCTACGGGCTTAGAGCTGTCACTGGTCCTCACCTTCCTTTGACACCGCTTTCACAGCCAAACACAATCTGCCCATCTGCCTTTGCCTCAACTCCCAGCACTCCCAACACACATTCTCAGGCTCACTCTCACTCTCACTCCCGGCACAGACCACCTCCCAAAGTGCAAACCTCCAAGCCATTTCTCCCACACGATAGGCCTAAGTGCTTAGAGCTGTTGCTGGTCCTCACCTTCCCTTGACACCGCTTTCACAGCCAAACACACTCTGCCCATCTGCCTTTGCCTTGCCTCCCAGCACTCCCAAAACACTACCACTCCCGGCACAGACCACCTCCCAAAGTGCAAACACCCAAGCGATATCTGACAAACGCTACATCTAAGGCCTTAGAGCTGTTGCTGGTCCTCACCTTCCCTTGACACCGCTTTCACAGACAAACACACTCTGGCCATCTGCCTTTGCCTTGCCTCCCAGCACTCCCAAAACACATTCTCAGCAGCACTTTCACTCCAGGCACAGACCACCTGCCAAAGTACCAACACCCAAGCGATTTCTGCCGCATGCTGCATCTAAGGGCTTAGAGCTGTTGCTGGTCCTCACCTTCCCTTGACACCGCTTTCACAGCCAAACACACTCTGCCCATCTACCCTGGCTTTGCCTCCCAGCACTCCCAACACACATTGTCAGGCTCACTCTCACTCTCACTCCCGGCACAGACCACCTCCCAAAGTGCAAACGTCCAAGCCATTTCTCCCATACGATAGGCCTAAGGGCTTAGAGCTGTTGCTGGTCCTCACCTTCCCTTCACACTGCTTTCACAGCCAAACACACTCTGGCCATCCGCCTTTGCCTTGCCTCCCAGCACACCCAACACACATTCTCAGGCTCAATCTCACTCTCACTCCCGGCAGAGACCAGCCAACAAAGTGCCAACACAGAAGCCATTTCTTCCATACAATAGCCCTAAAAGCTTAGAGCGGTTGCTGGTCCTCACCTTCCCTTGACACCGCTTTCACAGCCAAACACACTCTGCCCATCTACCCTGGCTTTGCCTCCCAGCACTCCCAACACACACTGTCAGGCTCAATCTCACTCTCACTCACGGCACACAACACCTCCCAAAGTGAAAATACCCAAGCCATTTCTCCCATACGATAGGCCTAAGGGCTTAGAGCTGTTGCTGGTCCTCACCTTCCCTTGACACCGCTTTCACAGCCAAACACACTCTGCCCATCTACCCTGGCTTTGCCTCCCAGCACTCCCAACACACATTGTCAGGCTCAATCTCACTCTCACTCACGGCACAGACCACCTCCCAAAGTGAAAATACCCAAGGCATTTCTCCCATACGATAGGCCTAAGGGCTTAGAGCTGTTGCTGGTCCTCACCTTCCCTTCACACCGCTTTCACAGCCAAACACACTCTGGCCATCTACGCTGGTTTTGCCTCCCAGCACTCCCAACACACATTCTCAGGTTGAATCTCATTCTCACTCCCGGCACAGACCACCTCCCAAAGTGAAAATACCCAAGCGTTTTCTGACACACGCTACATCTAAGGGCTTAGAGCTGTTGCTGGTCTTCACCTTCCCTTGACACCGCTTTCACAGCCAAACGCACTCTGCCCATCTACGCTGGTTTTGCCTCCCAGCACTCCCAACACACATTCTCAGGTTGAATCTCATTCTCACTCCCGGCACACACCACCTCCCAAAGTGCAAACACCCAAGCGATTTCGGCCGCATGCTACATCTAAGGGCTTAGAGCTGTTGCTGCCCCTCACATTCCCTTGACTCCGCTTTCACAGCCAAACACACTCTGCCCATCTACCCTAGTTTTGCCTCCCAGCACTCCCAACACACATTCTCAGGTTGAATCTCACTCTCACTCCCGCCACAGACCACCTTCCAAAGTGAAAGTACCCAAGCGATTTCTGACGCACGCTATATCTAAGGGCTTAGAGCTGTTGCTGGTCCTCACCTTCCCTTGACACCGCTTTCACAGCCAAACACACTCTGCCCATCCGCCTTTGCCTTTCCTCCCAGCACTCCCAACACACATTCTCAGGCACGCTCACGCTCTTACTCTCACTCCCAGCACAGACCACCTCCCAAAGTGAAAACACCCAAGCCATTTCTGCCGCATGCTACATCTACGGGCTTAGAGCTGTCACTGGTCCTCACCTTCCTTTGACACCGCTTTCACAGCCAAACACAATCTGCCCATCTGCCTTTGCCTCAACTCCCAGCACTCCCAACACACATTCTCAGGCTCACTATCACTCTCACTCCCGGCACAGACCACCTCCCAAAGTGCAAACCTCCAAGCCATTTCTCCCACACGATAGGCCTAAGTGCTTAGAGCTGTTGCTGGTCCTCACCTTCCCTTGACACCGCTTTCACAGCCAAACACACTCTGCCCATCTACCCTAGTTTTGCCTCCCAGCACTCCCAACACACATTCTCAGGTTGAATCTCACTCTCACTCCCGCCACAGACCACCTTCCAAAGTGAAAGTACCCAAGCGATTTCTGACGCACGCTATATCTAAGGGCTTAGAGCTGTTGCTGGTCCTCACCTTCCCTTGACACGGCTTTCACAGCCAAACACACTCTGGCCATCCGCCTTTGCTTGCCTCCCAGCACTCCCAACACACTCTCACTCCCGGCACACACCACCTCCCAAAGTGCAAACACCCAAGCGATTTCTGCCGCATGCTACATCTAAGGGCTTAGAGCTGTTGCTGCTCCTCACCTTCCCTTGACACCGCTTTCACAACCAAACGCACTCTGCCCATCTGCGCTGCCCTTGCCTCCCAGCACTCCCAACACACATTCTCAGGCACGCTCACGCTCTCACTCTCACTCCCAGCACAGACCACCTCCCAAAGTGAAAATACCCAAGCCATTTCTGACACACGCTACATCTACGGGCTTAGAGCTGTCACTGGTCCTCACCTTCCCTTGACACCGCTTTCACAGCCAAACACACTCTGCCCATCTACCCTGGCTTTGCCTCCCAGCACTCCCAACACACACTGTCAGGCTCAATCTCACTCTCACTCACGGCACAGACCACCTCCCAAAGTGAAAATACCCAAGGCATTTCTCCCATACGATAGGCCTAAGGGCTTAGAGCTGTTGCTGGTCCTCACCTTCCCTTGACACCGCTTTCACAGCCAAACACACTCTGGCCATCTACCCTGGCTTTGCCTCCCAGCACTCCCAACACACATTCTCAGGTTGAATCTCATTCTCACTCCCGGCACAGACCACCTCCCAAAGTGAAAATACCCAAGCGATTTCTGACACACGCTACATCTAAGGGCTTAGAGCTGTTGCTGGTCTTCACCTTCCCTTGACACCGCTTTCACAGCCAAACGCACTCTGGCCATCTACGCTGGTTTTGCCTCCCAGCACTCCCAAAACACATTCTCAGGTTGAACCTCACTATCACTGCCGGCACAGACCACTTCCCAAAGAGCAAATACCCAAGCGATTTCTGACACATGCTACATCTAAGGCCTTAGAGCTGTTGCTGGTCCTCACCTTCCCTTGACACCGCTTTCACAGACAAACACACTCTGGCCATCTGCCTTTGCCTTGCCTCCCAGCACTCCCAAAACACATTCTCAGCAGCACTTTCACTCCAGGCACAGACCACCTGCCAAAGTACCAACACCCAAGCGATTTCTGCCGCATGCTGCATCTAAGGCCTTAGAGCTGTTGCTGGCCCTCACCTTCCCTTGACACCGCTTTCACAGCCAAACACACTCTGCCCATCTACCCTGGCTTTGCTTCCCAGCACTCCCAACACACATTGTCAGGCTCACTCTCACTCTCACTCCCGGCACAGACCACCTCCCAAAGTGCAAACCTCCAAGCCATTTCTCCCACACGATAGGCCTAAGTGCTTAGAGCTGTTGCTGGTCCTCACCTTCCCTTGACACCGCTTTCACAGCCAAACACACTCTGCCCATCTGCCTTTGCCTTGCCTCCCAGCACTCCCAAAACACTCTCACTCCCGGCACAGACCACCTCCCAAAGTGCAAACACCCAAGCGATATCTGACAAACGCTACATCTAAGGCCTTAGAGCTGTTGCTGGTCCTCACCTTCCCTTGACACCGCTTTCACAGACAAACACACTCTGGCCATCTGCCTTTGCCTTGCCTCCCAGCACTCCCAAAACACATTCTCAGCAGCACTTTCACTCCAGGCACAGACCACCTGCCAAAGTACCAACACCCAAGCGATTTCTGCCGCATGCTGCATCTAAGGGCTTAGAGCTGTTGCTGGTCCTCACCTTCCCTTGACACCGCTTTCACAGCCAAACACACTCTGCCCATCTACCCTGGCTTTGCCTCCCAGCACTCCCAACACACATTGTCAGGCTCACTCTCACTCTCACTCCCGGCACAGACCACCTCCCAAAGTGCAAACGTCCAAGCCATTTCTCCCATACGATAGGCCTAAGGGCTTAGAGCTGTTGCTGGTCCTCACCTTCCCTTCACACTGCTTTCACAGCCAAACACACTCTGGCCATCCGCCTTTGCCTTGCCTCCCAGCACACCCAACACACATTCTCAGGCTCAATCTCACTCTCACTCCCGGCAGAGACCAGCCAACAAAGTGCCAACACAGAAGCCATTTCTTCCATACAATAGCCCTAAAAGCTTAGAGCGGTTGCTGGTCCTCACCTTCCCTTGACACCGCTTTCACAGCCAAACACACTCTGCCCATCTACCCTGGCTTTGCCTCCCAGCACTCCCAACACACACTGTCAGGCTCAATCTCACTCTCACTCACGGCACACAACACCTCCCAAAGTGAAAATACCCAAGCCATTTCTCCCATACGATAGGCCTAAGGGCTTAGAGCTGTTGCTGGTCCTCACCTTCCCTTGACACCGCTTTCACAGCCAAACACACTCTGCCCATCTACCCTGGCTTTGCCTCCCAGCACTCCCAACACACATTGTCAGGCTCAATCTCACTCTCACTCACGGCACAGACCACCTCCCAAAGTGAAAATACCCAAGGCATTTCTCCCATACGATAGGCCTAAGGGCTTAGAGCTGTTGCTGGTCCTCACCTTCCCTTCACACCGCTTTCACAGCCAAACACACTCTGGCCATCTACGCTGGTTTTGCCTCCCAGCACTCCCAACACACATTCTCAGGTTGAATCTCATTCTCACTCCCGGCACAGACCACCTCCCAAAGTGAAAATACCCAAGCGTTTTCTGACACACGCTACATCTAAGGGCTTAGAGCTGTTGCTGGTCTTCACCTTCCCTTGACACCGCTTTCACAGCCAAACGCACTCTGCCCATCTACGCTGGTTTTGCCTCCCAGCACTCCCAACACACATTCTCAGGTTGAATCTCATTCTCACTCCCGGCACACACCACCTCCCAAAGTGCAAACACCCAAGCGATTTCGGCCGCATGCTACATCTAAGGGCTTAGAGCTGTTGCTGCCCCTCACATTCCCTTGACTCCGCTTTCACAGCCAAACACACTCTGCCCATCTACCCTAGTTTTGCCTCCCAGCACTCCCAACACACATTCTCAGGTTGAATCTCACTCTCACTCCCGCCACAGACCACCTTCCAAAGTGAAAGTACCCAAGCGATTTCTGACGCACGCTATATCTAAGGGCTTAGAGCTGTTGCTGGTCCTCACCTTCCCTTGACACCGCTTTCACAGCCAAACACACTCTGCCCATCCGCCTTTGCCTTTCCTCCCAGCACTCCCAACACACATTCTCAGGCACGCTCACGCTCTTACTCTCACTCCCAGCACAGACCACCTCCCAAAGTGAAAACACCCAAGCCATTTCTGCCGCATGCTACATCTACGGGCTTAGAGCTGTCACTGGTCCTCACCTTCCTTTGACACCGCTTTCACAGCCAAACACAATCTGCCCATCTGCCTTTGCCTCAACTCCCAGCACTCCCAACACACATTCTCAGGCTCACTATCACTCTCACTCCCGGCACAGACCACCTCCCAAAGTGCAAACCTCCAAGCCATTTCTCCCACACGATAGGCCTAAGTGCTTAGAGCTGTTGCTGGTCCTCACCTTCCCTTGACACCGCTTTCACAGCCAAACACACTCTGCCCATCTACCCTAGTTTTGCCTCCCAGCACTCCCAACACACATTCTCAGGTTGAATCTCACTCTCACTCCCGCCACAGACCACCTTCCAAAGTGAAAGTACCCAAGCGATTTCTGACGCACGCTATATCTAAGGGCTTAGAGCTGTTGCTGGTCCTCACCTTCCCTTGACACGGCTTTCACAGCCAAACACACTCTGGCCATCCGCCTTTGCTTGCCTCCCAGCACTCCCAACACACTCTCACTCCCGGCACACACCACCTCCCAAAGTGCAAACACCCAAGCGATTTCTGCCGCATGCTACATCTAAGGGCTTAGAGCTGTTGCTGCTCCTCACCTTCCCTTGACACCGCTTTCACAACCAAACGCACTCTGCCCATCTGCGCTGCCCTTGCCTCCCAGCACTCCCAACACACATTCTCAGGCACGCTCACGCTCTCACTCTCACTCCCAGCACAGACCACCTCCCAAAGTGAAAATACCCAAGCCATTTCTGACACACGCTACATCTACGGGCTTAGAGCTGTCACTGGTCCTCACCTTCCCTTGACACCGCTTTCACAGCCAAACACACTCTGCCCATCTACCCTGGCTTTGCCTCCCAGCACTCCCAACACACACTGTCAGGCTCAATCTCACTCTCACTCACGGCACAGACCACCTCCCAAAGTGAAAATACCCAAGGCATTTCTCCCATACGATAGGCCTAAGGGCTTAGAGCTGTTGCTGGTCCTCACCTTCCCTTGACACCGCTTTCACAGCCAAACACACTCTGGCCATCTACCCTGGCTTTGCCTCCCAGCACTCCCAACACACATTCTCAGGTTGAATCTCATTCTCACTCCCGGCACAGACCACCTCCCAAAGTGAAAATACCCAAGCGATTTCTGACACACGCTACATCTAAGGGCTTAGAGCTGTTGCTGGTCTTCACCTTCCCTTGACACCGCTTTCACAGCCAAACGCACTCTGGCCATCTACGCTGGTTTTGCCTCCCAGCACTCCCAAAACACATTCTCAGGTTGAACCTCACTATCACTGCCGGCACAGACCACTTCCCAAAGAGCAAATACCCAAGCGATTTCTGACACATGCTACATCTAAGGCCTTAGAGCTGTTGCTGGTCCTCACCTTCCCTTGACACCGCTTTCACAGACAAACACACTCTGGCCATCTGCCTTTGCCTTGCCTCCCAGCACTCCCAAAACACATTCTCAGCAGCACTTTCACTCCAGGCACAGACCACCTGCCAAAGTACCAACACCCAAGCGATTTCTGCCGCATGCTGCATCTAAGGCCTTAGAGCTGTTGCTGGCCCTCACCTTCCCTTGACACCGCTTTCACAGCCAAACACACTCTGCCCATCTACCCTGGCTTTGCTTCCCAGCACTCCCAACACACATTGTCAGGCTCACTCTCACTCTCACTCCCGGCACAGACCACCTCCCAAAGTGCAAACCTCCAAGCCATTTCTCCCACACGATAGGCCTAAGTGCTTAGAGCTGTTGCTGGTCCTCACCTTCCCTTGACACCGCTTTCACAGCCAAACACACTCTGCCCATCTGCCTTTGCCTTAACTCCCAGCACTCCCAACACACATTCTCAGGCTCACTCTCACTCTCACTCCCGGCACAGACCACCTCCTAAAGTGCAAACCTCCAAGCCATTTCTCCCACACGATAGGCCTAAGTGCTTAGAGCTGTTGCTGGTCCTCACCTTCCCTTGACACCGCTTTCACAGCCAAACACACTCTGCCCATCTGCCTTTGCCTTGCCTCCCAGCACTCCCAAAACACTCTCAAGACCGGCACAGACCACCTCCCAAAGTGCAAACACCCAAGCGATATCTGACAAACGCTAAATCTAAGGGCTTAGAGCTGTTGCTGGCCCTCACCTTCCCTTGACACCGCTTTCACAGCCAAACGCACTCTGCCCATCTACCCTGGCTTTGCCTCCCAGCACTCCCAACACACATTGTCAGGCTCACTCTCACTCTCACTCCCGGCACAGACCACCTCCCAAAGTGCAAACCTCCAAGCCATTTCTCCCACACGATAGGCCTAAGTGCTTAGAGCTGTTGCTGGTCCTCACCTTCCCTTGACACCGCTTTCACAGCCAAACACACTCTGGCCATCTGCCTTTGCCTTGCCTCCCAGCACTCCCAACACACTCTCACTCCCGGCACACACCACCTCCCAAAGTGCAAACACCCAAGCGATATCTGACAAACGCTACATCTAAGGCCTTAGAGCTGTTGCTGGTCCTCACCTTCCCTTGACACCGCTTTCACAGACAAACACACTCTGGCCATCTGCCTTTGCCTTGCCTCCCAGCACTCCCAAAACACATTCTCAGCAGCACTTTCACTCCAGGCACAGACCACCTGCCAAAGTACCAACACCCAAGCGATTTCTTCCGCATGCTGCATCTAAGGGCTTAGAGCTGTTGCTGGCCCTCACCTTCCCTTGACACCGCTTTCACAGCCAAACACACTCTGCCCATCTACCCTGGCTTTGCCTCCCAGCACTCCCAACACACATTATCAGGCTCACTCTCACTCTCACTCCCGGCACACACCACCTCCCAAAGTGCAAACGTCCAAGCCATTTCTCCCATACGATAGGCCTAAGGGCTTAGAGCTGTTGCTGGTCCTCACCTTCCCTTCACACTGCTTTCACAGCCAAACACACTCTGGCCATCCGCCTTTGCCTTGCCTCCCAGCACACCCAACACACATTCTCAGGCTCAATCTCACTCTCACTCCCGGCAGAGACCAGCCAACAAAGTGCCAACACAGAAGCCATTTCTTCCATACAATAGGCCTAAAAGCTTAGAGCGGTTGCTGGTCCTCACCTTCCCTTGACACCGCTTTCACAGCCAAACACACTCTGCCCATCTACCCTGGCTTTGCCTCCCAGCACTCCCAACACACATTGTCAGGCTCAATCTCACTCTCACTCACGGCACACAACACCTCCCAAAGTGAAAATACCCAAGGCATTTCTCCCATACGATAGGCCTAAGGGCTTAGAGCTGTTGCTGGTCCACACCTTCCCTTGACACCGCTTTCACAGCCAAACACACTCTGGCCATCTACCCTGGCTTTGCCTCCAAGCACTCCCAACACACATTGTCAGGCTCAATCTCGCTCTCACTCACGGCACAGACCACCTCCCAAAGTGAAAATACCCAAGGCATTTCTCCCATACGATAGGCCTAAGGGCTTAGAGCTCTTGCTGGTCCTCACCCTCCCTTGACACCGCTTTCACAGCCAAACGCACTCTGCCCATCTACCCTGGCTTTGCCTCCCAGCACTCCCAACACACATTCTCAGGTTGAATCTCATTCTCACTCCCGGCACAGACCACCTCCCAAAGTGAAAATACCCAAGCGTTTTCTGACACACGCTATATCTAACTGCTTAGAGCTGTTGCTGGTCTTCACCTTCCCTTGACACCGCTTTCACAGCCAAACGCACTCTGCCCATCTACCCTGGCTTTGCCTCCCAGCACTCCCAACACACATTCTCAGGTTGAATCTCATTCTCACTCCCGGCACAGACCACCTCCCAAAGTGAAAATACCCAAGCGTTTTCTGACACACGCTATATCTAACTGCTTAGAGCTGTTGCTGGTCTTCACCTTCCCTTGACACCGCTTTCACAGCCAAACACAATCTGCCCATCTGCCTTTGCCTCAACTCCCAGCACTCCCAACACACATTCTCAGGCTCACTATCACTCTCACTCCCGGCACAGACCACCTCCCAAAGTGCAAACCTCCAAGCCATTTCTCCCACACGATAGGCCTAAGTGCTTAGAGCTGTTGCTGGTCCTCACCTTCCCTTGACACCGCTTTCACAGCCAAACACACTCTGCCCATCTACCCTAGTTTTGCCTCCCAGCACTCCCAACACACATTCTCAGGTTGAATCTCACTCTCACTCCCGCCACAGACCACCTTCCAAAGTGAAAGTACCCAAGCGATTTCTGACGCACGCTATATCTAAGGGCTTAGAGCTGTTGCTGGTCCTCACCTTCCCTTGACACGGCTTTCACAGCCAAACACACTCTGGCCATCCGCCTTTGCTTGCCTCCCAGCACTCCCAACACACTCTCACTCCCGGCACACACCACCTCCCAAAGTGCAAACACCCAAGCGATTTCTGCCGCATGCTACATCTAAGGGCTTAGAGCTGTTGCTGCTCCTCACCTTCCCTTGACACCGCTTTCACAACCAAACGCACTCTGCCCATCTGCGCTGCCCTTGCCTCCCAGCACTCCCAACACACATTCTCAGGCACGCTCACGCTCTCACTCTCACTCCCAGCACAGACCACCTCCCAAAGTGAAAATACCCAAGCCATTTCTGACACACGCTACATCTACGGGCTTAGAGCTGTCACTGGTCCTCACCTTCCCTTGACACCGCTTTCACAGCCAAACACACTCTGCCCATCTACCCTGGCTTTGCCTCCCAGCACTCCCAACACACACTGTCAGGCTCAATCTCACTCTCACTCACGGCACACAACACCTCCCAAAGTGAAAATACCCAAGCCATTTCTCCCATACGATAGGCCTAAGGGCTTAGAGCTGTTGCTGGTCCTCCCCTTCCCTTGACACCGCTTTCACAGCCAAACACACTCTGGCCATCTACCCTGGCTTTGCCTCCCAGCACTCCCAACACACATTCTCAGGTTGAATCTCATTCTCACTCCCGGCACAGACCACCTCCCAAAGTGAAAATACCCAAGCGATTTCTGACACACGCTACATCTAAGGGCTTAGAGCTGTTGCTGGTCTTCACCTTCCCTTGACACCGCTTTCACAGCCAAACGCACTCTGGCCATCTACGCTGGTTTTGCCTCCCAGCACTCCCAAAACACATTCTCAGGTTGAACCTCACTATCACTGCCGGCACAGACCACTTCCCAAAGAGCAAATACCCAAGCGATTTCTGACACATGCTACATCTAAGGCCTTAGAGCTGTTGCTGGTCCTCACCTTCCCTTGACACCGCTTTCACAGACAAACACACTCTGGCCATCTGCCTTTGCCTTGCCTCCCAGCACTCCCAAAACACATTCTCAGCAGCACTTTCACTCCAGGCACAGACCACCTGCCAAAGTACCAACACCCAAGCGATTTCTGCCGCATGCTGCATCTAAGGGCTTAGAGCTGTTGCTGGCCCTCACCTTCCCTTGACACCGCTTTCACAGCCAAACACACTCTGCCCATCTACCCTGGCTTTGCTTCCCAGCACTCCCAACACACATTGTCAGGCTCACTCTCACTCTCACTCCCGGCACAGACCACCTCCCAAAGTGCAAACCTCCAAGCCATTTCTCCCACACGATAGGCCTAAGTGCTTAGAGCTGTTGCTGGTCCTCACCTTCCCTTGACACCGCTTTCACAGCCAAACACACTCTGCCCATCTGCCTTTGCCTTAACTCCCAGCACTCCCAACACACATTCTCAGGCTCACTCTCACTCTCACTCCCGGCACAGACCACCTCCCAAAGTGCAAACCTCCAAGCCATTTCTCCCACACGATAGGCCTAAGTGCTTAGAGCTGTTGCTGGTCCTCACCTTCCCTTGACACCGCTTTCACAGCCAAACACACTCTGCCCATCTGCCTTTGCCTTGCCTCCCAGCACTCCCAAAACACTCTCAAGACCGGCACAGACCACCTCCCAAAGTGCAAACACCCAAGCGATATCTGACAAACGCTAAATCTAAGGGCTTAGAGCTGTTGCTGGTCCTCACCTTCCCTTGACACCGCTTTCACAGCCAAACGCACTCTGCCCATCTACCCTGGCTTTGCCTCCCAGCACTCCCAACACACATTGTCAGGCTCACTCTCACTCTCACTCCCGGCACAGACCACCTCCCAAAGTGCAAACCTCCAAGCCATTTCTCCCACACGATAGGCCTAAGTGCTTAGAGCTGTTGCTGGTCCTCACCTTCCCTTGACACCGCTTTCACAGCCAAACACACTCTGCCCATCTGCCTTTGCCTTGCCTCCCAGCACTCCCAACACACTCTCACTCCCGGCACACACCACCTCCCAAAGTGCAAACACCCAAGCGATATCTGACAAACGCTACATCTAAGGCCTTAGAGCTGTTGCTGGTCCTCACCTTCCCTTGACACCGCTTTCACAGACAAACACACTCTGGCCATCTGCGTTTGCCTTGCCTCCCAGCACTCCCAAAACACATTCTCAGCAGCACTTTCACTCCAGGCACAGACCACCTGCCAAAGTACCAACACCCAAGCGATTTCTTCCGCATGCTGCATCTAAGGGCTTAGAGCTGTTGCTGGCCCTCACCTTCCCTTGACACCGCTTTCACAGCCAAACACACTCTGCCCATCTACCCTGGCTTTGCCTCCCAGCACTCCCAACACACATTGTCAGGCTCACTCTCACTCTCACTCCCGGCACACACCACCTCCCAAAGTGCAAACGTCCAAGCCATTTCTCCCATACGATAGGCCTAAGGGCTTAGAGCTGTTGCTGGTCCTCACCTTCCCTTCACACTGCTTTCACAGCCAAACACACTCTGGCCATCCGCCTTTGCCTTGCCTCCCAGCACACCCAACACACATTCTCAGGCTCAATCTCACTCTCACTCCCGGCAGAGACCAGCCAACAAAGTGCCAACACAGAAGCCATTTCTTCCATACAATAGGCCTAAAAGCTTAGAGCGGTTGCTGGTCCTCACCTTCCCTTGACACCGCTTTCACAGCCAAACACACTCTGCCCATCTACCCTGGCTTTGCCTCCCAGCACTCCCAACACACATTGTCAGGCTCAATCTCACTCTCACTCACGGCACACAACACCTCCCAAAGTGAAAATACCCAAGGCATTTCTCCCATACGATAGGCCTAAGGGCTTAGAGCTGTTGCTGGTCCACACCTTCCCTTGACACCGCTTTCACAGCCAAACACACTCTGGCCATCTACCCTGGCTTTGCCTCCCAGCACTCCCAACACACATTGTCAGGCTCAATCTCGCTCTCACTCACGGCACAGACCACCTCCCAAAGTGAAAATACCCAAGGCATTTCTCCCATACGATAGGCCTAAGGGCTTAGAGCTCTTGCTGGTCCTCACCTTCCCTTGACACCGCTTTCACAGCCAAACGCACTCTGCCCATCTACCCTGGCTTTGCCTCCCAGCACTCCCAACACACATTCTCAGGTTGAATCTCATTCTCACTCCCGGCACAGACCACCTCCCAAAGTGAAAATACCCAAGCGTTTTCTGACACACGCTATATCTAACTGCTTAGAGCTGTTGCTGGTCTTCACCTTCCCTTGACACCGCTTTCACAGCCAAACGCACTCTGGCCATCTACGCTGGTTTTGCCTCCCAGCACTCCCAACACACATTCTCAGGTTGAATCTCATTCTCACTCCCGCCACAGACCACCTTCCAAAGTGAAAGTACCCAAGCGATTTCTGACGCACGCTATATCTAAGGTCTTAGAGCTGTTGCTGGTCCTCACCTTCCCTTGACACGGCTTTCACAGCCAAACACACTCTGGCCATCCGCCTTTGCTTGCCTCCCAGCACTCCCAACACACTCTCACTCCCGGCACACACCACCTCCCAAAGTGCAAACACCCAAGCGATTTCTGCCGCATGCTACATCTAAGGGCTTAGAGCTGTTGCTGGTCCTCACCTTCCCTTGACACCGCTTTCACAACCAAACGCACTCTGCCCATCTACGCTGCCCTTGCCTCCCAGCACTCCCAACACACATTCTCAGGCACGCTCACGCTCTCACTCTCACTCCCAGCACAGACCACCTCCCAAAGTGAAAATACCCAAGCCATTTCTGACACACGCTACATCTACGGGCTTAGAGCTGTCACTGGTCCTCACCTTCCCTTGACACCGCTTTCACAGCCAAACACACTCTGCCCATCTACCCTGGCTTTGCCTCCCAGCACTCCCAACACACATTGTCAGGCTCAATCTCACTCTCACTCACGGCACAGACCACCTCCCAAAGTGAAAATACCCAAGCCATTTCTCCCATACGATAGGCCTAAGGGCTTAGAGCTCTTCCTGGTCCTCACCTTCCCTTGACACCGCTTTCACAGCCAAACACACTCTGGCCATCTACCCTGGCTTTGCCTCCCAGCACTCCCAACACACATTCTCAGGTTGAATCTCATTCTCACTCCCGGCACACACCACCTCCCAAAGTGAAAATACCCAAGCGATTTCTGACACACGCTACATCTAAGGGCTTAGAGCTGTTGCTGGTCTTCACCTTCCCTTGACACCGCTTTCACAGCCAAACACACTCTGGCCATCCGCCTTTGCTTGCCTCCCAGCACTCCCAACACACTCTCACTCCCGGCACACACCACCTCCCAAAGTGCAAACACCCAAGCGATTTCTGCCGCATGCTACATCTAAGGCCTTAGAGCTGTTGCTGGTCCTCACCTTCCCTTGACACCGCTTTCACAGACAAACACACTCTGGCCATCTGCCTTTGCCTTGCCTCCCAGCACTCCCAAAACACATTCTCAGCAGCACTTTCACTCCAGGCACAGACCACCTGCCAAAGTACCAACACCCAAGCGATTTCTGCCGCATGCTGCATCTAAGGGCTTAGAGCTGTTGCTGGCCCTCACCTTCCCTTGACACCGCTTTCACAGCCAAACACACTCTGCCCATCTACCCTAGTTTTGCCTCCCAGCACTCCCAACACACATTCTCAGGTTGAATCTCACTCTCACTCCCGCCACAGACCACCTTCCAAAGTGAAAGTACCCAAGCGATTTCTGACGCACGCTATATCTAAGGGCTTAGAGCTGTTGCTGGTCCTCACCTTCCCTTGACACCGCTTTCACAGCCAAACACACTCTGGCCATCCGCCTTTGCCTTGCTCACAGCACTCCCAACACACTCTCACTCCCGGCACACACCACCTCCCAAAGTGCAAACACCCAAGCGATTTCTGCCGCATGCTACATCTAAGGGCTTAGAGCTGTTGCTGGTCCTCACCTTCCCTTGACACCGCTTTCACAGCCAAACGCACTCTGGCCATCAGCGCTGCCCTTGCCTCCCAGCACTCCCAACACACATTCTCAGGCTCACTATCACTCTCACTCCCGGCACACACCACCTCCCAAAGTGCAAACGTCCAAGCCATTTCTCCCATACGATAGGCCTAAGGGCTTAGAGCTGTTGCTGGTCCTCACCTTCCCTTCACACTGCTTTCACAGCCAAACACACTCTGGCCATCCGCCTTTGCCTTGCCTCCCAGCACACCCAACACACATTCTCAGGCTCAATCTCACTCTCACTCCCGGCAGAGACCAGCCAACAAAGTGCCAACACAGAAGCCATTTCTTCCATACAATAGGCCTAAAAGCTTAGAGCGGTTGCTGGTCCTCACCTTGCCTTGACACCGCTTTCACAGACAAACACACTCTGCCCATCTGCCTTTGCCTTCCCTCCCAGCACTCCCAACACACTCTCACTCACGGCACAGACCACCTCCCAAAATGCCAACACCCAAGCGATTTCTGACACACGCTACATCTAAGGGCTTAGAGCTGTGGCTGGTCTTCACCTTCCCTTGACACCGCTTTCACAGCCAAACACACTCTGCCCATCTACCCTGGCTTTGCCTCCCAGCACTCCCAACACACATTGTCAGGCTCAATCTCACTCTCACTCCCGGCACAGACCACCTCCCAAAGTGAAAATACCCAAGCGTTTTCTGACACACGCTACATCTAACTGCTTAGAGCTGTTGCTGGTCTTCACCTTCCCTTGACACCGCTTTCACAGCCAAACGCACTCTGGCCATCTACGCTGGTTTTGCCTCCCAGCACTCCCAACACACATTCTCAGGTTGAATCTCATTCTCACTCCCGGCACACACCACCTCCCAAAGTGCAAACACCCAAGCGATTTCGGCCGCATGCTACATCTAAGGGCTTAGAGCTGTTGCTGCCCCTCACATTCCCTTGACTCCGCTTTCACAGCCAAACACACTCTGCCCATCTACCCTAGTTTTACCTCCCAGCACTCCCAAAACACATTCTCAGGTTGAATCTCACTCTCACTCCCGCCACAGACCACCTTCCAAAGTGAAAGTACCCAAGCGATTTCTGACGCACGCTATATCTAAGGGCTTAGAGCTGTTGCTGGTCCTCACCTTCCCTTGACACGGCTTTCACAGCCAAACACACTCTGGCCATCCGCCTTTGCTTGCCTCCCAGCACTCCCAACACACTCTCACTCCCGGCACACACCACCTCCCAAAGTGCAAACACCCAAGCGATTTCTGCCGCATGCTACATCTAAGGGCTTAGAGCTGTTGCTGCTCCTCACCTTCCCTTGACACCGCTTTCACAACCAAACGCACTCTGCCCATCTGCGCTGCCCTTGCCTCCCAGCACTCCCAACACACGTTCTCAAGCACACTCACGCTCTCACTCTCACTCCCAGCACAGACCACCTCCCAAAGTGAAAATACCCAAGCCATTTCTGACACACGCTACATCTACGGGCTTAGAGCTGTCACTGGTCCTCACCTTCCCTTGACACCGCTTTCACAGCCAAACACACTCTGCCCATCTACCCTGGCTTTGCCTCCCAGCACTCCCAACACACATTCTCAGGCTCAATCTCACTCTCACTCCCGGCACAGACCACCTCCCAAAGTGAAAATACCCAAGCGTTTTCTGACACACGCTACATCTAACTGCTTAGAGCTGTTGCTGGTCTTCACCTTCCCTTGACACCGCTTTCACAGCCAAACACACTCTGGCCATCTACGCTGGTTTTGCCTCCCAGCACTCCCAACACACATTCTCAGGTTGAATCTCATTCTCACTCCCGGCACACACCACCTCCCAAAGTGCAAACACCCAAGCGATTTCGGCCGCATGCTACATCTAAGGGCTTAGAGCTGTTGCTGCCCCTCACATTCCCTTGACTCCGCTTTCACAGCCAAACACACTCTGCCCATCTACCCTAGTTTTACCTCCCAGCACTCCCAAAACACATTCTCAGGTTGAATCTCACTCTCACTCCCGCCACAGACCACCTTCCAAAGTGAAAGTACCCAAGCGATTTCTGACGCACGCTATATCTAAGGGCTTAGAGCTGTTGCTGGTCCTCACCTTCCCTTGACACGGCTTTCACAGCCAAACACACTCTGGCCATCCGCCTTTGCTTGCCTCCCAGCACTCCCAACACACTCTCACTCCCGGCACACACCACCTCCCAAAGTGCAAACACCCAAGCGATTTCTGCCGCATGCTACATCTAAGGGCTTAGAGCTGTTGCTGCTCCTCACCTTCCCTTGACACCGCTTTCACAACCAAACGCACTCTGCCCATCTGCGCTGCCCTTGCCTCCCAGCACTCCCAACACACATTCTCAGGCACGCTCACGCTCTCACTCTCACTCCCAGCACAGACCACCTCCCAAAGTGAAAATACCCAAGCCATTTCTGACACACGCTACATCTACGGGCTTAGAGCTGTCACTGGTCCTCACCTTCCCTTGACACCGCTTTCACAGCCAAACACACTCTGCCCATCTACCCTGGCTTTGCCTCCCAGCACTCCCAACACACATTGTCAGGCTCAATCTCACTCTCACTCACGGCACAGACCACCTCCCAAAGTGAAAATACCCAAGGCATTTCTCCCATACGATAGGCCTAAGGGCTTAGAGCTCTTGCTGGTCCTCACCTTCCCTTGACACCGCTTTCACAGCCAAACACACTCTGGCCATCTACCCTGGCTTTGCCTCCCAGCACTCCCAACACACATTCTCAGGTTGAATCTCATTCTCACTCCCGGCACAGACCACCTCCCAAAGTGAAAATACCCAAGCGATTTCTGACACACGCTACATCTAAGGGCTTAGAGCTGTTGCTGGTCTTCACCTTCCCTTGACACCGCTTTCACAGCCAAACGCACTCTGGCCATCTACGCTGGTTTTGCCTCCCAGCACTCCCAAAACACATTCTCAGGTTGAACCTCACTATCACTGCCGGCACAGACCACTTCCCAAAGAGCAAATACCCAAGCGATTTCTGACACACGCTACATCTAAGGGCTTAGAGCTGTTGCTGGTCCTCACCTTCCCTTGACACCGCTTTCACAGACAAACACACTCTGGCCATCTGCCTTTGCCTTGCCTCCCAGCACTCCCGAAACACATTCTCAGCAGCACTTTCACTCCAGGCACAGACCACCTGCCAAAGTACCAACACCCAAGCGATTTCTGCCGCATGCTGCATCTAAGGTCTTAGAGCTGTTGCTGGCCCTCACCTTCCCTTGACACCGCTTTCACAGCCAAACACACTCTGCCCATCTACCCTGGCTTTGCTTCCCAGCACTCCCAACACACACTGTCAGGCTCACTCTCACTCTCACTCCCGGCACAGACCACCTCCCAAAGTGCAAACGTCCAAGCCATTTCTCCCATACGATAGGCCTAAGGGCTTAGAGCTGTTGCTGCTCCTCACCTTCCCTTGACACCGCTTTCACAGCCAAACACACTCTGCCCATCTACCCTAGTTTTGCCTCCCAGCACTCCCAACACACATTCTCAGGTTGAATCTCACTCTCACTCCCGCCACAGACCACCTTCCAAAGTGAAAGTACCCAAGCGATTTCTGACGCACGCTATATCTAAGGGCTTAGAGCTGTTGCTGGTCCTCACCTTCCCTTGACACCGCTTTCACAGCCAAACACACTCTGGCCATCCGCCTTTGCCTTGCTCACAGCACTCCCAACACACTCTCACTCACGGCACAGACCACCTCCCAAAGTGCAAACACCCAAGCGATTTCTGCCGCATGCTACATCTAAGGGCTTAGAGCTGTTGCTGGTCCTCACCTTCCCTTGACACCGCTTTCACAGCCAAACGCACTCTGGCCATCAGCGCTGCCCTTCCCTCCCAGCACTCCCAACACACATTCTCAGGCTCACTCTCACTCTCACTCCCGGCACACACCACCTCCCAAAGTGCAAACCTCCAAGCCATTTCTCCCATACGATAGGCCTAAGGGCTTAGAGCTGTTGCTGGTCCTCACCTTCCCTTCACACTGCTTCCACAGCCAAACACACTCTGGCCATCCGCCTTTGCCTTGCCTCCCAGCACACCCAACACACATTCTCAGGCTCAATCTCACTCTCACTCCCGGCAGAGACCAGCCAACAAAGTGCCAACACAGAAGCCATTTCTTCCATACAATAGGCCTAAGGGCTTAGAGCTGTTGCTGCTCCTCACCTTCCCTTGACACCGCTTTCACAGCCAAACACACTCTGCCCATCTACCCTGGCTTTGCCTCCCAGCACTCCGAACACACATTCTCAGGTTGAATCTCATTCTCACTACCGGCACAGACCACCTCCCAAAGTGAAAATACCCAAGCGATTTCTGACACACGCTTCATCTAAGGGCTTAGAGCTGTTGCTGGTCTTCACCTTCCCTTGACACCGCTTTCACAGCCAAACACACTCTGGCTATCTGCGCTGCCCTTGCCTCCCAGCACTCCCAAAACTCTCTCACTCCCGGCACAGACCACCTCCCAAAGTGCAAACCCCCAAGCGATATCTGACAAACGCTACATCTAAGGGCTTAGAGCTGTTGCTGGTCCTCACCTTCCCTTGACACCGCTTTCACAGCCAAACGCACTCTGCCCATCTACCCTGGCTTTGCCTCCCAGCACTCTCAAAACACATTCTCAGGTTGAATCTCACTCTCACTCCCGGCACACACCACCTCCCAAAGTGCAAACGTCCAAGCCATTTCTCCCATACGATAGGCCTAAGGGCTTAGAGCTGTTGCTGGTCCTCACCTTCCCTTGACACGGCTTTCACAGCCAAACACACTCTGCCCATCTGCCTTTGCCTTAACTCCCAGCACTCCCAACACACATTCTCAGGCTCACTCTCACTCTCACTCCCGGCACAGACCACCTCCCAAAGTGCAAACCTCCAAGCCATTTCTCGCCTACGATAGGCCTAAGTGCTTAGAGCTGTTGCTGGTCCTCACCTTCCCTTGACACCGCTTTCACAGCCAAACACACTCTGCCCATCTGCCTTTGCCTTGCCTCCCAGCACTCCCAAAACACTCTCAAGCCCGGCACAGACCACCTCCCAAAGTGCAAACACCCAAGCGATATCTGACAAACGCTAAATTTAAGGGCTTATAGCTGTTGCTGGTCCTCACCTTCCCTTGACACCGCTTTCACAGCCAAACGCACTCTGCCCATCTACCCTGGCTTTGCCTCCCAGCACTCCCAAAACACATTCTCAGGTTGAATCTCACTCTCACTCCCGGCACAGACCACCTCCCAAAGTGCAAACCTCCAAGCCATTTCTCCCATACGATAGGCCTAAGGGCTTAGAGCTGTGGCTGGTCCTCACCTTCCCTTGACACCGCTTTCACAGCCAAACACACTCTGGCCATCTGCGCTGCCCTTGCCTCCCAGCACTCCCAACACACGTTCTCAAGCACACTCACGCTCTCACTCTCACTCCCAGCACAGACCACCTCCCAAAGTCAAAACACCCAAGCGATTTCTGCCACATGCTACATCTAAGGGCTTAGAGCTGTTGCTGGTCCTCACCTTCCCTTGACACCGCTTTCACAGCCAAACACACTCTGGCCATCAGCGCTGCCCTTGCCTCCCAGCACTCCCAACACACATTCTCAAGTTCAATCTCTCTCTCACTCCTGGCACAGACCACCTCCCAAAGTGCAAACACCCAAGCGATATCTGACAAACGCTACATCTAAGGCCTTAGAGCTGTTGCTGGTCCTCACCTTCCCTTGACACCGCTTTCACAGCCAAACACACTCTGCCCATCTACGCTGGTTTTGCCTCCCAGCACTCCCAAAACACATTCTCAGGTTGAATCTCACTATCACTGCCGGCACAGACCACTTCCCAAAGAGCAAATACCCAAGCGATTTCTGACACACGCTACATCTAAGGCCTTAGAGCTGTTGCTGGTCCTCACCTTCCCTTGACACCGCTTTCACAGACAAACACACTCTGCCCATCTGCCTTTGCCTTCCCTCCCAGCACTCCCAACACACTCTCACTACCGGCACAGACCACCTCCCAAAATGCCAACACCCAAGCGATATCTGACAAACGCTACATCTAAGGCCGTAGAGCTGTTGCTGGTCCTCACCTTCCCTTGACACCGCTTTCACAGACAAACACACTCTGGCCATCTGCCTTTGCCTTGCCTCCCAGCACTCCCAAAACACATTCTCAGCAGCACTTTCACTCCAGGCACAGACCACCTGCCAAAGTACCAACACCCAAGCGATTTCTGCCGCATGCTGCATCTAAGGGCTTAGAGCTGTTGCTGGCACTCACCTTCCCTTGACACCGCTTTCACAGCCAAACACACTCTGCCCATCTACCCTGGCTTTGCCTCCCAGCACTCCCAACACACATTCTCAGGCTCACTCTCACTCTCACTCCCGGCACAGACCACCTCCCAAAGTGCAAACGTCCAAGCCATTTCTCCCATACGATAGGCCTAAGGGCTTAGAGCTGTTGCTGGTCCTCACCTTCCCTTCACACTGCTTTCACAGCCAAACACACTCTGGCCATCCGCCTTTGCCTTGCCTCCCAGCACACCCAACACACATTCTCAGGCTCAATCTCACTCTCACTCCCGGCAGAGACCAGCCAACAAAGTGCCAACACAGAAGCCATTTCTTCCATACAATAGGCCTAAAAGCTTAGAGCGGTTGCTGGTCCTCACCTTCCCTTGACACCGCTTTCACAGCCAAACACACTCTGCCCATCTACCCTGGCTTTGCCTCCCAGCACTCCCAACACACATTCTCAGGCACGCTCACGCTCTCACTCTGACTCCCGGCACAGACCACCTCCCAAAGTGAAAATACCCAAGCGATTTCTGACACACGCTACATCTAAGGGCTTCGAGCTGTTGCTGCTCCTCACCTTCCCTTGACACCGCTTTCACAGCCAAACGCACTCTCCCCATCTACGCTGGTTTTGCCTCCCAGCACTCCCAAAACACATTCTCAGGTTGAACCTCACTATCACTGCCGGCACAGACCACTTCCCAAAGAGCAAATACCCAAGCGATTTCTGACACACGCTACATCTAAGGCCTTAGAGCTGTTGCTGGTCCTCACCTTCCCTTGACACCGCTTTCACAGACAAACACACTCTGGCCATCTGCCTTTGCCTTGCCTCCCAGCACACCCAACACACATTCTCAGGTTGAATCTCATTCTCACTCCCGGCACACACTACCTCCCAAAGTGCAAACACCCAAGCGATTTCGGCCGCATGCTACATCTAAGGGCTTAGAGCTGTTGCTGCTCCTCACATTCCCTTGACTCCGCTTTCACAGCCAAACACACTCTGCCCATCTACCCTAGTTTTGCCTCCCAGCACTCCCAACACACATTCTCAGGTTGAATCTCACTCTCACTCCCGCCACAGACCACCTTCCAAAGTGAAAATACCCAAGCGATTTCTGACGCACGCCATATCTATGGGCTTAGAGCTGTAGCTGGTCCTCACCTTCCCTTGACACGGCTTTCACAGCCAAACACACTCTGGCCATCCGCCTTTGCTTGCCTCCCAGCACTCCCAACACACTCTCACTCCCGGCACACACCACCTCCCAAAGTGCAAACACCCAAGCGATTTCTGCCGCATGCTACATCTAAGGGCTTAGAGCTGTTGCTGGTCCTCACCTTCCCTTGACACCGCTTTCACAGCCAAACGGCACTCTGCCCATCTGCGCTGCCCTTGCCTCCCAGCACTGCCAACACACATTCTCAGGCACGCTCACGCTCTCACTCTCAATCCCAGCACAGACCACCTCCCAAAGTCAAAACACCCAAGCCATTTCTGACACACGCTACATCTACGGGCTTAGAGCTGTCACTGGTCCTCACCTTCCCTTGACACCGCTTTCACAGCCAAACACAATCTGCCCATCTACCTTTGCCTCAACTCCCAGCACTCCCAACACACATTCTCAGGCTCACTCTCACTCTCACTCCCGGCACAGACCACCTCCCAAAGTGCAAACCTCCAAGCCATTTCTCCCACACGATAGGCCTAAGTGCTTAGAGCTGTTGCTGGTCCTCACCTTCCCTTGACACCGCTTTCACAGCCAAACACACTCTGGCCATCCGCCTTTGCTTGCCTCCCAGCACTCCCAACACACTCCCACTCCCGGCACAGACCACCTCCCAAAGTGCAAACACCCAAGCGATATCTGACAAACGCTACATCTAAGGCCTTAGAGCTGTTGCTGGTCCTCACCTTCCCTTGACACCGCTTTCACAGACAAACACACTCTGGCCATCTGCCTTTGCCTTGCCTCCCAGCACTCCCAAAACACATTCTCAGCAGCACTTTCAGTCCAGGCACAGACCACCTGCCAAAGTACCAACACCCAAGCGATTTCTGCCGCATGCTGCATCTAAGGGCTTAGAGCTGTTGCTGGCCCTCACCTTCCCTTGACACCGCTTTCACAGCCAAACACACTCTGCCCATCTACCCTGGCTTTGCCTCCCAGCACTCCCAACACACATTCTCAGGCTCACTATCACTCTCACTCCCGGCACAGACCACCTCCCAAAGTGCAAACGTCCAAGCCATTTCTCCCATACGATAGGCCTAAGGGCTTAGAGCTGTTGCTGGTCCTCACCTTCCCTTCACACTGCTTTCACAGCCAAACACACTCTGGCCATCCGCCTTTGCCTTGCCTCCCAGCATCCCAACACACATTCTCAGGCTCAATCTCACTCTCACTCCCGGCAGAGACCAGCCAACAAAGTGCCAACACAGAAGCCATTTCTTCCATACAATAGGCCTAAAAGCTTAGAGCGGTTGCTGGTCCTCACCTTCCCTTGACACCGCTTTCACAGCCAAACACACTCTGCCCATCTACCCTGGCTTTGCCTCCCAGCACGCCCAACACACATTCTCAGGCACGCTCACGCTCTCACTCTCACTCCCAGCACAGACCACCTCCCAAAGTGAAAATACCCAAGCCATTTCTGACACACGCTACATCTACGGGCTTAGAGCTGTCACTGGTCCTCACCTTCCCTTGACACCGCTTTCACAGCCAAACGCACTCTGCTCATCTGCGCTGCCCTTGCCTCCCAGCACTCCCAACACACATTCTCAGGCTCACTATCACTCTCACTCCCGGCACACACCACCTCCCAAAGTGCAAACCTCCAAGCCATTTCTCCCATACGATAGGCCTAAGGGCTTAGAGCTGTTGCTGGTCCTCACCTTCCCTTGACACCGCTTTCACAGCCAAACACACTCTGCTCATCTACCCTGGCTTTGCCTCCCAGCACTCCCAACACACATTCTCAGGTTGAATCTCATTCTCACTCCCGGCACACACCACCTCCCAAAGTGAAAATACCCAAGCGATTTCTGACACACGCTACATCTAAGGGCTTAGAGCTGTTGCTGCTCCTCACCTTCCCTTGACACCGCTTTCACAGCCAAACGCACTCTCCCCATCTACGCTGGTTTTGCCTCCCAGCACTCCCAAAACACATTCTCAGGTTGAACCTCACTATCACTGCCGGCACAGACCACTTCCCAAAGAGCAAATACCCAAGCGATTTCTGACACACGCTACATCTAAGGCCTTAGAGCTGTTGCTGGTCCTCACCTTCCCTTGACACCGCTTTCACAGCCAAACACACTGTGGCCATCTGCCTTTGCCTTGCCTCCCAGCACTCCCAAAACACATTCTCAGCAGCACTTTCACTCCAGGCACAGACCACCTGCCAAAGTACCAACACCCAAGCGATTTCTTCCGCATGCTGCATCTAAGGGCTTAGAGCTGTTGCTGGCCCTCACCTTCCCTTGACACCGCTTTCACAGCCAAACACACTCTGCCCATCTACCCTGGCTTTGCCTCTCAGCACTCCCAACACACATTGTCAGGCTCACTCTCACTCTCACTCCCGGCACAGACCACCTCCCAAAGTGCAAACGTCCAAGCCATTTCTCCCATACGATAGGCCTAAGGGCTTAGAGCTGTTGCTGGTCCTCACCTTCCCTTGACACCGCTTTCACAGCCAAACACACTCTGCCCATCTACCCTGGCTTTGCCTCCCAGCACTCCCAACACACATTCTCAGGTTGAATCTCATTCTCACTCCCGGCACACACCACCTCCAAAAGTGCAAACACCCAAGCGATTTCGGCCGCATGCTACATCTCAGGGCTTAAGCTGTTGCTGCTCCTCACATTCCCTTGACTCCGCTTTCACAGCCAAACACACTCTGCCCATCTACCCTAGTTTTGCCTCCCAGCACTCCCAACACACATTCTCAGGTTGAATATCACTCTCACTCCCGCCACAGACCACCTTCCAAAGTGCCAACACCCAAGCGATTTCTGACGCACGCTATATCTAAGGGCTTAGAGCTGTTGCTGGTCCTCACCTTCCCTTGACACGGCTTTCACAGCCAAACACACTCTGGCCATCCGCCTTTGCCTTTCCTCCCAGCACTCCCAACACACATTCTCACTCACACTCACGCTCTTACTCTCACTCCCAGCACAGACCACCTCCCAAAGTGAAAACACTCAAGCCATTTCTGACACACGCTACATCTACGGGCTTAGAGCTGTCACTGGTCCTCACCTTCCTTTGACACCGCTTTCACAGCCAAACACACTCTGCCCATCTACCCTGGCTTTGCCTCCCAGCACTCCCAACACACACTGTCAGGCTCAATCTCACTCTCACTCCCAGCACAGACCACCTCCCAAAGTGAAAATACCCAAGCCATTTCTCCCATACGATAGGCCTAAGGGCTTAGAGCTGTTGCTGGTCCTCACCTTCCCTTGACACCGCTTTCACAGCCAAACACACTCTGGCCATCTACCCTGGCTTTGCCTCCCAGCACTCCCAACACACATTGTCAGGCTCAATCTCACTCTCACTCACGGCACACAACACCTCCCAAAGTGCAAATACCCAAGGCATTTCTCCCATACGATAGGCCTAAGGGCTTAGAGCTGTTGCTGGTCCTCACCTTCCCTTGACACCGCTTTCACAGCCAAACACACTCTGCCCATCTACCCTGGCTTTGCCTCCCAGCACTCCCAACACACATTGTCAGGCTCAATCTCATTCTCACTCCCGGCACAGACCACCTCCCAAAGTGAAAATACCCAAGGCATTTCTCCCATACGATAGGCCTAAGGGCTTAGAGCTGTTGCTGGTCCTCACCTTCCCTTCACACCGCTTTCACAGCCAAACACACTCTACCCATCTACCCTGGCTTTGCCTCCCAGCACTCCCAACACACATTCTCAGGTTGAATCTCATTCTCACTCCCGGCACAGACCACCTCCCAAAGTGAAAATACCCAAGCGTTTTCTGACACACGCTACATCTAAGGGCTTAGAACTGTTGCTGGTCTTCACCTTCCCTTGACACCGCTTTCACAGCCAAACGCACTCTGGCCATCTACCCTAGTTTTGCCTCCCAGCACTCCCAACACACATTCTCAGGTTGAATCTCACTCTCACTCCCGCCACAGACCACCTTCCAAAGTGAAAGTACCCAAGCGATTTCTGACGCACGCTATATCTAAGGGCTTAGAGCTGTTGCTGGTCCTCACCTTCCCTTGACACCGCTTTCACAGCCAAACACACTCTGCCCATCTGCCTTTGCCTTGCCTCCCAGCACTCCCAAAACACTCTCAAGACCGGCACAGACCACCTCCCAAAGTGCAAACACCCAAGCGATATCTGACAAACGCTAAATCTAAGGGCTTAGAGCTGTTGCTGGTCCTCACCTTCCCTTGACACCGCTTTCACAGCCAAACGCACTCTGCCCATCTACCCTGGCTTTGCCTCCCAGCACTCCCAAAACACATTCTCAGGCTCACTCTCACTCTCACTCCCGGCACAGACCACCTCCCAAAGTGCAAACCTCCAAGCCATTTCTCCCACACGATAGGCCTAAGTGCTTAGAGCTGTTGCTGGTCCTCACCTTCCCTTGACACCGCTTTCACAGCCAAACACACTCTGCCCATCTGCCTTTGCCTTGCCTCCCAGCACTCCCAACACACTCTCACTCCCGGCACACACCACCTCCCAAAGTGCAAACACCCAAGCGATATCTGACAAACGCTACATCTAAGGCCTTAGAGCTGTTGCTGGTCCTCACCTTCCCTTGACACCGCTTTCACAGACAAACACACTCTGGCCATCTGCCTTTGCCTTGCCTCCCAGCACTCCCAAAACACATTCTCAGCAGCACTTTCACTCCAGGCACAGACCACCTGCCAAAGTACCAACACCCAAGCGATTTCTTCCGCATGCTGCATCTAAGGGCTTAGAGCTGTTGCTGGCCCTCACCTTCCCTTGACACCGCTTTCACAGCCAAACACACTCTGCCCATCTACCCTGGCTTTGCCTCCCAGCACTCCCAACACACATTCTCAGGCTCACTCTCACTCTCACTCCCGGCACACACCACCTCCCAAAGTGCAAACGTCCAAGCCATTTCTCCCATACGATAGGCCTAAGGGCTTAGAGCTGTTGCTGGTCCTCACCTTCCCTTCACACTGCTTTCACAGCCAAACACACTCTGGCCATCCGCCTTTGCCTTGCCTCCCAGCACACCCAACACACATTCTCAGGCTCAATCTCACTCTCACTCCCGGCAGAGACCAGCCAACAAAGTGCCAACACAGAAGCCATTTCTTCCATACAATAGGCCTAAAAGCTTAGAGCGGATGCTGGTCCTCACCTTCCCTTGACACCGCTTTCACAGCCAAACACACTCTGCCCATCTACCCTGGCTTTGCCTCCCAGCACTCCCAACACACATTGTCAGGCTCAATCTCACTCTCACTCACGGCACACAACACCTCCCAAAGTGAAAATACCCAAGGCATTTCTCCCATACGATAGGCCTAAGGGCTTAGAGCTGTTGCTGGTCCACACCTTCCCTTGACACCGCTTTCACAGCCAAACACACTCTGCCCATCTACCCTGGCTTTGCCTCCCAGCACTCCCAACACACATTGTCAGGCTCAATCTCGCTCTCACTCACGGCACAGACCACCTCCCAAAGTGAAAATACCCAAGGCATTTCTCCCATACGATAGGCCTAAGGGCTTAGAGCTCTTGCTGGTCCTCACCTTCCCTTGACACCGCTTTCACAGCCAAACGCACTCTGGCCATCTACGCTGGTTTTGCCTCCCAGCACTCCCAACACACATTCTCAGGTTGAATCTCATTCTCACTCCCGGCACACACCACCTTCCAAAGTGCAAACACCCAAGCGATTTCGGCCGCATGCTACATCTAAGGGCTTAGAGCTGTTAATGCCCCTCACATTCCCTTGACTCCGCTTTCACAGCCAAACACACTCTGCCCATCTACCCTAGTTTTGCCTCCCAGCACTCCCGACATACATTCTCAGGTTGAATCTCATTCTCACTCCCGGCACACACCACCTCCCAAAGTGCAAACACCCAAGCGATTTCGGCCGCATGCTACATCTAAGGGCTTAGAGCTCTTGCTGCCCCTCACATTCCCTTGACTCCGCTTTCACAGCCAAACACACTCTGCCCATCTACCCTAGTTTTGCCTCCCAGCACTCCCTACACACATTCTCAGGTTGAATCTCACTCTCACTCCCGCCACAGACCACCTTCCAAAGTAAAAGTACCCAAGCGATTTCTGCCGCATGCTACATCTAAGGGCTTAGAGCTGTTGCTGGTCCTCACCTTCCCTTGACACCGCTTTCACAACCAAACGCACTCTGCCCATCTACGCTGCCCTTGCCTCCCAGCACTCCCAACACACATTCTCAGGCACGCTCACGTTCTCACTCTCACTCCCAGCACAGACCACCTCCCAAAGTGAAAATACCCAAGCCATTTCTGACACACGCTACATCTACGGGCTTAGAGCTGTCACTGGTCCTCACCTTCCCTTGACACCGCTTTCACAGCCAAACACACTCTGCCCATCTACCCTGGCTTTGCCTCCCAGCACTCCCAACACACATTGTCAGGCTCAATCTCACTCTCACTCACGGCACAGACCACCTCCCAAAGTGAAAATACCCAAGGCATTTCTCCCATACGATAGGCCTAAGGGCTTAGAGCTCTTGCTGGTCCTCACCTTCCCTTGACACCGCTTTCACAGCCAAACACACTCTGCCCATCTACCCTGGCTTTGCCTCCCAGCACTCCCAACACACATTCTCAGGTTGAATCTCATTCTCACTCCCGGCACAGACCACCTCCCAAAGTGAAAATACCCAAGCGATTTCTGACACACGCTACATCTAAGGGCTTAGAGCTGTTGCTGGTCTTCACCTTCCCTTCACACTGCTTTCACAGCCAAACACACTCTGGCCATCCGCCTTTGCCTTGCTCACAGCACTCCCAACACACTCTCACTCCCGGCACACACCACCTCCCAAAGTGCAAACACCCAAGCGATTTCTGCCGCATGCTACATCTAAGGACTTAGAGCTGTTGCTGGTCCTCACCTTCCCTTGACACCGCTTTCACAGCCAAACGCACTCTGGCCATCAGCGCTGCCCTTGCCTCCCAGCACTCCCAACACACATTCTCAGGCTCACTCTCACTCTCACTCCCGGCACACACCACCTCCCAAAGTGCAAACGTCCAAGCCATTTCTCCCATACGATAGGCCTAAGGGCTTAGAGCTGTTGCTGGTCCTCACCTTCCCTTCACACTGCTTTCACAGCCAAACACACTCTGGCCATCCGCCTTTGCCTTGCCTCCCAGCACACCCAACACACATTCTCAGGCTCAATCTCACTCTCACTCACGGCAGAGACCAGCCAACAAAGTGCCAACACAGAAGCCATTTCTTCCATACAATAGGCCTAAAAGCTTAGAGCGCTTGCTGGTCCTCACCTTGCCTTGACACCGCTTTCACAGACAAACACACTCTGCCCATCTGCCTTTGCCTTCCCTCCCAGCACTCCCAACACACTCTCACTACCGGCACAGACCACCTCCCAAAATGCCAACACCCAAGCGATTTCTGACACACGCTACATCTAAGGGCTTAGAGCTGTGGCTGGTCTTCACCTTCCCTTGACACCGCTTTCACAGCCAAACACACTCTGCCCATCTACCCTGGCTTTGCCTCCCAGCACTCCCAAAACACATTGTCAGGCTCAATCTCACTCTCACTCACGGCACAGACCACCTCCCAAAGTGAAAATACCCAAGGCATTTCTCCCATACGATAGGCCTAAGGGCTTAGAGCTCTTGCTGGTCCTCACCTTCCCTTGACACCGCTTTCACAGCCAAACACACTCTGCCCATCTACCCTGGCTTTGCCTCCCAGCACTCCCAACACACATTCTCAGGTTGAATCTCATTCTCACTCCCGGCACAGACCACCTCCCAAAGTGAAAATACCCAAGCGTTTTCTGACACACGCTTCATCTAAGGGCTTAGAGCTGTTGCTGGTCTTCACCTTCCCTTGACACCGCTTTCACAGCCAAACGCACTCTGGCCATCTACGCTGGTTTTGCCTCCCAGCACTCCCAACACACATTCTCAGGTTGAATCTCATTCTCACTCCCGGCACACACCACCTCCCAAAGTGCAAACACCCAAGCGATTTCGGCCGCATGCTACATCTAAGGGCTTAGAGCTGTTAATGCCCCTCACATTCCCTTGACTCCGCTTTCACAGCCAAACACACTCTGCCCATCTACCCTAGTTTTGCCTCCCAGCACTCCCAACATACATTCTCAGGTTGAATCTCATTCTCACTCCCGGCACACACCACCTCCCAAAGTGCAAACACCCAAGCGATTTCGGCCGCATGCTACATCTAAGGGCTTAGAGCTGTTGCTGCCCCTCACATTCCCTTGACTCCGCTTTCAAAGCCAAACACACTCTGCCCATCTACCCTAGTTTTACCTCCCAGCACTCCCAAAACACATTCTCAGGTTGAATCTCACTCTCACTCCCGCCACAGACCACCTTCCAAAGTGAAAGTACCCAAGCGATTTCTGACGCACGCTATATCTAAGGGCTTAGAGCTGTTGCTGGTCCTCACCTTCCCTTGACACGGCTTTCACAGCCAAACACACTCTGGCCATCCGCCTTTGCTTGCCTCCCAGCACTCCCAACACACTCTCACTCCCGGCACACACCACCTCCCAAAGTGCAAACACCCAAGCGATTTCTGCCGCATGCTACATCTAATGGCTTAGAGCTGTTGCTGGTCCTCACCTTCCCTTGACACCGCTTTCACAACCAAACGCACTCTGCCCATCTGCGCTGCCCTTGCCTCCCAGCACTCCCAACACACATTCTCAGGCACGCTCACGCTCTCACTCTCACTCCCAGCACAGACCACCTCCCAAAGTGAAAATACCCAAGCCATTTCTGACACACGCTACATCTACGGGCTTAGAGCTGTCACTGGTCCTCACCTTCCCTTGACACCGCTTTCACAGCCAAACACACTCTGCCCATCTACCCTGGCTTTGCCTCCCAGCACTCCCAACACACATTGTCAGGCTCAATCTCACTCTCACTCACGGCACAGACCACCTCCCAAAGTGAAAATACCCAAGGCATTTCTCCCATACGATAGGCCTAAGGGCTTAGAGCTCTTGCTGGTCCTCACCTTCCCTTGACACCCGCTTTCACAGCCAAACACACTCTGGCCATCTACCCTGGCTTTGCCTCCCAGCACTCCCAACACACATTCTCAGGTTGAATCTCATTCTCACTCCCGGCACAGACCACCTCCCAAAGTGAAAATACCCAAGCGATTTCTGACACACGCTACATCTAAGGCCTTAGAGCTGTTGCAGGTCCTCACCTTCCCTTGACACCGCTTTCACAGACAAACACACTCTGGCCATCTGCCTTTGCCTTGCCTCCCAGCACTCCCGAAACACATTCTCAGCAGCACTTTCACTCCAGGCACAGACCACCTGCCAAAGTACCAACACCCAAGCGATTTCTGCCGCATGCTGCATCTAAGGGCTTAGAGCTGTTGCTGGCCCTCACCTTCCCTTGACACCGCTTTCACAGCCAAACACACTCTGCCCATCTACCCTGGCTTTGCCTCCCAGCACTCCCAACACACATTGTCAGGCTCAATCTCACTCTCACTCACGGCACAGACCACCTCCCAAAGTGAAAATACCCAAGGCATTTCTCCCATACGATAGGCCTAAGGGCTTAGAGCTCTTGCTGGTCCTCACCTTCCCTTGACACCGCTTTCACAGCCAAACACACTCTGCCCATCTACCCTAGTTTTGCCTCCCAGCACTCCCAACACACATTCTCAGGTTGAATCTCACTCTCACTCCCGCCACAGACCACCTTCCAAAGTGAAAGTACCCAAGCGATTTCTGACGCACGCTATATCTAAGGGCTTAGAGCTGTTGCTGGTCCTCACCTTCCCTTGACACCGCTTTCACAGCCAAACACACTCTGGCCATCCGCCTTTGCCTTGCTCACAGCACTCCCAACACACTCTCACTCCCGGCACAGACCACCTCCCAAAGTGAAAACACCCAAGCCATTTCTGCCGCATGCTACATCTAAGGGCTTAGAGCTGTTGCTGGTCCTCACCTTCCCTTGACACCGCTTTCACAGCCAAACGCACTCTGCCCATCTGCGCTGCCCTTCCCTCCCAGCACTCCCAACACACATTCTCAGGCTCACTCTCACTCTCACTCCCGGCACACACCACCTCCCAAAGTGCAAACGTCCAAGCCATTTCTCCCATACGATAGGCCTAAGGGCTTAGAGCTGTTGCTGGTCCTCACCTTCCCTTGACACGGCTTTCACAGCCAAACACACTCTGCCCATCTGCCTTTGCCTTAACTCCCAGCACTCCCAACACACATTCTCAGGCTCACTCTCACTCTCACTCCCGGCACAGACCACCTCCCAAAGTGCAAACCTCCAAGCCATTTCTCCCCTACGATAGGCCTAAGTGCTTAGAGCTGTTGCTGGTCCTCACCTTCCCTTGACACCCGCTTTCACAGCCAAACACACTCTGCCCATCTGCCTTTGCCTTGCCTCCCAGCACTCCCAAAACACTCTCACTCCCAGCACAGACCACCTCCCAAAGTGCAAACACCCAAGCGATATCTGAAAAACGCTAAATCTAAGGGCTTAGAGCTGTTGCTGGTCCTCACCTTCCCTTCACACCGCTTTCACAGCCAAACGCACTCTGCCCATCTACCCTGGCTTTGCCTCCCAGCACTCCCAAAACACATTCTCAGGTTGAATCTCACTCTCACTCCCGGCACAGACCACCTCCCAAAGTGCAAACCTCCAAGCCATTTCTCCCATACGATAGGCCTAAGGGCTTAGAGCTGTGGCTGGTCCTCACCTTCCCTTGACACCGCTTTCACAGCCAAACACACTCTGGCCATCCGCCTTGCCTTGCCTCCCAGCACTCCCAACACACATTCTCAGGTTGAATCTCACTCTCACTTCCGGCACAGACCACCTCCCACAGTGCAAACATCTAAGCCATTTCTCCCACACGATAAGCCTAAGGGCTTAGAGCTGTTGCTGGTCCTCACCTTCCCTTGACACCGCTTTCACAGCCAAACACACTCTGGCCATCTGCGCTGCCCTTGCCTCCCAGCACTCCCAACACACGTTCTCAAGCACACTCACGCTCTCACTCTCACTCCCAGCACAGACCACCTCCCAAAGTCAAAACACCCAAGCGATTTCTGCCACATGCTACATCTAAGGGCTTAGAGCTGTTGCTGGTACTCACCTTCCCTTGACACCGCTTTCACAGACAAACACACTCTGGCCATCAGCGCTGCCCTTGCCTCCCAGCACTCCCAACACACATTCTCAAGTTCAATCTCTCTCTCACTCCTGGCACAGACCACCTCCCAAAGTGCAAACACCCAACCGATTTCTGACATACGCTACATCTAAGGGCTTAGAGCTGTGGCTAGTCCTAACCTTCCCTTGACACCGCTTTCACAGCCAAACACACTCTGCCCATCTACGCTGGTTTTGCCTCCCAGCACTCCCAAAACACATTCTCAGGTTGAATCTCACTATCACTGCCGGCACAGACCACTTCCCAAAGAGCAAATACCCAAGCGATTTCTGACACACGCTACATCTAAGGCCTTAGAGCTGTTGCTGGTCCTCACCTTCCCTTGACACCGCTTTCACAGACAAACACACTCTGGCCATCTGCCTTTGCCTTCCCTCCCAGCACTCCCAACACACTCTCAGTACCGGCACAGACCACCTCCCAAAATGCCAACACCCAAGCGATTTCTGACACACGCTACATCTAAGGGCTTAGAGCTGTTGCTGGTCTTCACCTTCCCTTGACACCGCTTTCACAGCCAAACACGCTCTGCCCATCTACCCTGGCTTTGCCTCCCAGCACTCCCAACACACATTGTCAGGCTCAATCTCACTCTCACTCACGGCACAGACCACCTCCCAAAGTGAAAATACCCAAGGCATTTCTCCCATACGATAGGTCTAAGGGCTTAGAGCTCTTCCTGCTCCTCACCTTCCCTTGACACCGCTTTCACAGCCAAACGCACTCTGCCCATCTGCGCTGCCCTTGCCTCCCAGCACTCCCAACACACATTCTCAGGCACGCTCACGCTCTCACTCTCACTCCCAGCACAGACCACCTCCCAAAGTGAAAACACCCAAGCCATTTCTGACACACGCTACATCTACGGGCTTAGAGCTGTCACTGGTCCTCACCTTCCCTTGACACCGCTTTCACAGCCAAACACACTCTGCCCATCTGCCTTTGCCTTGCCTCCCAGCACTCCCAAAACACTCCCACTCCCGGCACAGACCACCTCCCAAAGTGCAAACACCCAAGCGATATCTGACAAACGCTACATCTAAGGCCTTAGAGCTGTTGCTGGTCCTCACCTTCCCTTGACACCGCTTTCACAGACAAACACACTCTGGCCATCCGCCTTTGCCTTGCCTCCCAGCACACCCAACACACATTCTCAGGCTCAATCTCACTCTCACTCCCGGCAGAGACCAGCCAACAAAGTGCCAACACAGAAGCCATTTCTTCCATACAATAGGCCTAAAAGCTTAGAGCGGTTGCTGGTCCTCACCTTCCCTTGACACCGCTTTCAAAGCCAAACACACTCTGCCCATCTACCCTGGCTTTGCCTCCCAGCACTCCCAACACACATTCTCAGGCACGCTCACGCTCTCACTCTGACTCCCGGCACAGACCACCTCCCAAAGTGAAAATACCCAAGCGATTTCTGACACACGCTACATCTAAGGGCTTCGAGCTGTTGCTGGTCCTCACCTTCCCTTGACACCGCTTTCACAGCCAAACACACTCTGCCCATCTGCCTTTGCCTTGCCTCCCAGCACTCCCAAAACACTCTCACTACCGGCACAAACCACCTCCCAAAATGCCAACACCCAAGCGATTTCTGCCGCATGCTACATCTCAGGGCTTAAGCTGTTGCTGGTCCTCACCTTCCCTTGACACCGCTTTCACAGCCAAACACACTCTGCCCATCTACCCTAGTTTTGCCTTCCAGCACTCCCAAAACACATTCTCAGGTTGAATCTCACTCTCACTCCCGCCACAGACCACCTTCCAAAGTGAAAGTACCCAAGCGATTTCTGACGCACGCTATATCTAAGGGCTTAGAGCTGTTGCTGGTCCTCACCTTCCCTTGACACGGCTTTCACAGCCAAACACACTCTGGCCATCCGCCTTTGCTTGCCTCCCAGCACTCCCAACACACTCTCACTCCCGGCACACACCACCTCCCAAAGTGCAAACACCCAAGCGATTTCTGCCGCATGCTACATCTAAGGGCTTAGAGCTGTTGCTGGTCCTCACCTTCCCTTGACACCGCTTTCACAGCCAAACGTACACTGCCCATCTGCGCTGCCCTTGCCTCCCAGCACTCCCAACACACATTCTCAGGCACGCTCACGCTCTCACTCTCACTCCCAGCACAGACCACCTCCCAAAGTGAAAACACCCAAGCGATTTCTGACACACGCTACATCTACGGGCTTAGAGCTGTGACTGGTCCTCACCTTCCCTTGACACCGCTTTCACAGCCAAACACACTCTGGCCATCTGCCTTTGCCTCAACTCCCAGCACTCCCAACACACATTCTCAGGCTCACTCTCACTCTCACTCCCGGCACAGACCACCTCCCAAAGTGCAAACCTCCAAGCCATTTCTCCCACACGATAGGCCTAAGTGCTTAGAGCTGTTGCTGGTCCTCACCTTCCCTTGACACCGCTTTCACAGCCAAACACACTCTGCCCTTCTACCCTGGCTTTGCCTCCCAGCACTCCCAACACACATTCTCAGGTTGAATCTCATTCTCACTCCCGGCACAGACCACCTCCCAAAGTGAAAATACCCAAGCGATTTCTGACACACGCTTCATCTAAGGGCTTAGAGCTGTTGCTGGTCTTCACCTTCCCTTGACACCGCTTTCACAGCCAAACACACTCTGGCTATCTGCGCTGCCCTTGCCTCCCAGCACTCCCAAAACTCTCTCACTCCCGGCACAGACCACCTCCCAAAGTGCAAACCCCCAAGCGATATCTGACAAACGCTAAATCTAAGGTCTTAGAGCTGTTGCTGGTCCTCACCTTCCCTTGACACCGCTTTCACAGCCAAACGCACTCTGCCCATCTACCCTGGCTTTGCCTCCCAGCACTCCCAAAACACATTCTCAGGTTGAATCTCACTCTCACTCCCGGCACAGACCACCTCCCAAAGTGCAAACCTCCAAGCCATTTATCCCATACGATAGGCCTAAGGGCTTAGAGCTGTTGCTGGTCCTCCCCTTCCCTTCACACTGCTTTCACAGCCAAACACACTCTGGCCATCCGCCTTTGCCTTGCCTCCCAGCACACCCAACACACATTCTCAGGCTCAATCTCACTCTCACTCCCGGCAGAGACCAGCCAACAAAGTGCCAACACAGAAGCCATTTCTTCCATACAATACGCCTAAAAGCTTAGAGCGGTTGCTGGTCCTCACCTTCCCTTGACACCGCTTTCACAGCCAAACACACTCTGCCCATCTACCCTGGCTTTGCCTCCCAGCACTCCCAACACACATTCTCAGGCACGCTCACGCTCTCACTCTGACTCCCAGCACAGACCACCTCCCAAAGTGAAAATACCCAAGCCATTTCTGACACACGCTACATCTACGGGCTTAGAGCTGTCACTGGTCCTCACCTTCCCTTGACACCGCTTTCACAGCCAAACACACTCTGCCCATCTGATCTGCCCTTGCCTCCCAGCACTCCCAACACACATTCTCAGGCTCACTATCACTCTCACTCCCGGCACACACCACCTCCCAAAGTGCAAACGTCCAAGCCATTTCTCCCCCACGATAGGCCTAAGGGCTTAGAGCTGTTGCTGCTCCTCACCTTCCCTTGACACCACTTTCACAGCCAAACACACTCTGCTCATCTACCCTGGCTTTGCCTCCCAGCACTCCCAACACACATTATCAGGTTGAATCTCACTATCACTGCCGGCACAGACCACTTCCCAAAGAGCAAATACCCAAGCGATTTCTGACACACGCTACATGTAAGGGCTTAGAGCTGTTGCTGGTCCTCACCTTCCCTTGACACCGCTTTCACAGCCAAACACACTCTGGCCATCTACGCTGGTTTTGCCTCCCAGCACTCCCAAAACACATTCTCAGGTTGAATCTCACTATCACTGCCGGCACAGACCACTATCCAAAGAGCAAATACCCAAGCGATTTCTGACACACGCTACATCTAAGGCCTTAGAGCTGTTGCTGGTCCTCACCTTCCCTTGACACCGCTTTCACAGCCAAACGCACTCTGCCCATCTGCGCTGCCCTTGCCTCCCAGCACTCCCAACACACATTCTCAGGCACGCTCACGCTCTCACTCTGACTCCCAGCACAGACCACCTCCCAAAGTGAAAATACCCAAGCCATTTCTGACACACGCTACATCTACGGGCTTAGAGCTGTCACTGGTCCTCACCTTCCCTTGACACCGCTTTCACAGCCAAACACAATCTGCCCATCTGCCTTTGCCTCAACTCCCAGCACTCCCAACACACATTCTCAGGCTCACTCTCACTCTCACTCCCGGCACAGACCACCTCCCAAAGTGCAAACAGCCAAGCCATTTCTCCCAAACGATAGGCCTAAGTGCTTAGAGCTGTGGCTGGTCCTCACCTTCCCTTGACACCGCTTTCACAGACAAACACACTCTGGCCATCAGCGCTGCCCTTGCCTCCCAGCACTCCCAACACACATTCTCAAGTTCAATCTCTCTCTCGCTCCTGGCACAGACCACCTCCCAAAGTGCAAACAACCAACCGATTTCTGACATAAGCTACATCTAAGGGCTTAGAGCTGTGGCTGGTCCTAACCTTCCCTTGACACCGCTTTCACAGCCAAACACACTCTGGCCATATACCCTGGCTTTGCCTCCCAGCACTCCCAACACACATTCTTAGGCTCAATCTCACTCTCACTCACGGCACAGACCACCTCCCAAAGTGAAAATACCCAAGGCATTTCTCCCATACGATAGGCCTAAGGGCTTAGAGCTGTTGCTGGTCCACACCTTCCCTTGACACCGCTTTCACAGCCAAACACACTCTGGCCATCTACCCTGGCTTTGCCTCCCAGCACTCCCAACACACATTCTCAGGTTGAATCTCATTCTCACTCCCGGCACAGACCACCTCCCAAAGTGAAAATACCCAAGCGATTTCTGACACACGCTACATCTAAGGGCTTAGAGCTGTTGCTGCTCCTCACCTTCCCTTGACACCGCTTTCACAGCCAAACGCACTCTCCCCATCTACGCTGGTTTTGCCTCCCAGCACTCCCAAAACACATTCTCAGGTTGAACCTCACTATCACTGCCGGCACAGACCACTTCCCAAAGAGCAAATACCCAAGCGATTTCTGACACACTCTACATCTAAGGCCTTAGAGCTGTTGCTGGTCCTCACCTTCCCTTGACACCGCTTTCACAGACAAACACACTCTGGCCATCTGCCTTTGCCTTGCCTCCCAGCACTCCCAAAACACATTCTCAGCAGCACTTTCACTCCAGGCACAGACCACCTGCCAAAGTACCAACACCCAAACGATTTCTGCCGCATGCTGCATCTAAGGGCTTAGAGCTGTTGCTGGCCCTCACCTTCCCTTGACACCGCTTTCACAGCCAAACACACTCTGCCCATCTACCCTGGCTTTGCCTCCCAGCACTCCCAACACATATTCTCAGGTTGAATCTCACTCTCACTCCCGGCACAGACCACCTCCCAAAGTGAAAATACCCAAGGCATTTCTCCCATACGATAGGCCTAAGGGCTTAGAGCTCTTGCTGGTCCTCACCTTCCCTTGACACCGCTTTCACAGCCAAACACACTCTGGCCATCCGCCTTTGCCTTGCCTCCCAGCACTCCCAACACACATTCTCAGGTTGAATCTCACTCTCACTTCCGGCACAGACCACCTCCCACAGTGCAAACATCTAAGCCATTTCTCCCACACGATAAGCCTAAGGGCTTAGAGCTGTTGCTGGTCCTCACCTTCCCTTCACACCGCTTTCACAGCCAAACACACTCTGGCCATCTGCGCTGCCCTTGCCTCCCAGCACTCCCAACACACGTTGTCAAGCACACTCACGCTCTCACTCTCACTCCCAGCACAGACCACCTCCCAAAGTCAAAACACCCAAGCGATTTCTGCCACATGCTACATCTAAGGGCTTAGAGCTGTTGCTGGTCCTCACCTTCCCTTGACACCGCTTTCACAGCCAAACACACTCTGGCCATCAGCGCTGCCCTTGCCTCCCAGCACTCCCAACACACATTCTCAAGTTCAATCTCTCTCTAACTCACGGCACAGACCACCTCCCAAAGTGCAAACACCCAACCGATTTCTGACATACGCTACATCTAAGGGCTTAGAGCTGTGGCTGGTCCTAACCTTCCCTTGACACCGCTTTCACAGCCAAACACACTCTAGCCATCTACGCTGGTTTTGCCTCCCAGCACTCCCAAAACACATTCTCAGGTTGAATCTCACTATCACTGCCGGCACAGACCACTTCCCAAAGTGCAAACACCCAAGCGATTTCTGACACACGCTACATCTAAGGGCTTAGAGCTGTTGCTGGTCCTCACCTTCCCTTGACACCGCTTTCACAGACAAACACACTCTGGCCATCTGCCTTTGCCTTCCCTCCCAGCACTCCCAACACACTCTCACTACCGGCACAGACCACCTCCCAAAATGCCAACACCCAAGCGATTTCTGACACACGCTACATCTAAGGGCTTAGAGCTGTTGCTGGTCTTCACCTTCCCTTGACACCGCTTTCACAGCCAAACACACTATGGCCATCTACCCTGGCTTTGCCTCCCAGTACTCCCAACACACATTCTCAGGTTGAATCTCATTCGCACTCGCAGCACAGACCACCTCCCAAAGTGAAAATACCCAAGCGATTTCTGACACACGCTACATCTAAGGCCTTAGAGCTGTTGCTGGTCCTCACCTTCCCTTGACACCGCTTTCACAGCCAAACACACTCTGCCCATCTGCCTTTGCCTTGCCTCCCAGCACTCCCAAAACACTCTCACTACCGGCACAAACCACCTCCCAAAATGCCAACACCCAAGCGATTTCTGCCGCATGCTACATCTCAGGGCTTAAGCTGTTGCTGGTCCTCACCTTCCCTTGACACCGCTTTCACAGCCAAACACACTCTGCCCATCTACCCTAGTTTTGCCTTCCAGCACTCCCAAAACACATTCTCAGGTTGAATCTCACTCTCACTCCCGCCACAGACCACCTTCCAAAGTGAAAGTACCCAAGCGATTTCTGACGCACGCTATATCTAAGGGCTTAGAGCTGTTGCTGGTCCTCACCTTCCCTTGACACGGCTTTCACAGCCAAACACACTCTGGCCATCCGCCTTTGCTTGCCTCCCAGCACTCCCAACACACTCTCACTCCCGGCACACACCACCTCCCAAAGTGCAAACACCCAAGCGATTTCTGCCGCATGCTACATCTAAGGGCTTAGAGCTGTTGCTGGTCCTCACCTTCCCTTGACACCGCTTTCACAGCCAAACGTACACTGCCCATCTGCGCTGCCCTTGCCTCCCAGCACTCCCAACACACATTCTCAGGCACGCTCACGCTCTCACTCTCACTCCCAGCACAGACCACCTCCCAAAGTGAAAACACCCAAGCGATTTCTGACACACGCTACATCTACGGGCTTAGAGCTGTGACTGGTCCTCACCTTCCCTTGACACCGCTTTCACAGCCAAACACACTCTGGCCATCTGCCTTTGCCTCAACTCCCAGCACTCCCAACACACATTCTCAGGCTCACTCTCACTCTCACTCCCGGCACAGACCACCTCCCAAAGTGCAAACCTCCAAGCCATTTCTCCCACACGATAGGCCTAAGTGCTTAGAGCTGTTGCTGGTCCTCACCTTCCCTTGACACCGCTTTCACAGCCAAACACACTCTGCCCTTCTACCCTGGCTTTGCCTCCCAGCACTCCCAACACACATTCTCAGGTTGAATCTCATTCTCACTCCCGGCACAGACCACCTCCCAAAGTGAAAATACCCAAGCGATTTCTGACACACGCTTCATCTAAGGGCTTAGAGCTGTTGCTGGTCTTCACCTTCCCTTGACACCGCTTTCACAGCCAAACACACTCTGGCTATCTGCGCTGCCCTTGCCTCCCAGCACTCCCAAAACTCTCTCACTCCCGGCACAGACCACCTCCCAAAGTGCAAACCCCCAAGCGATATCTGACAAACGCTAAATCTAAGGTCTTAGAGCTGTTGCTGGTCCTCACCTTCCCTTGACACCGCTTTCACAGCCAAACGCACTCTGCCCATCTACCCTGGCTTTGCCTCCCAGCACTCCCAAAACACATTCTCAGGTTGAATCTCACTCTCACTCCCGGCACAGACCACCTCCCAAAGTGCAAACCTCCAAGCCATTTATCCCATACGATAGGCCTAAGGGCTTAGAGCTGTTGCTGGTCCTCCCCTTCCCTTCACACTGCTTTCACAGCCAAACACACTCTGGCCATCCGCCTTTGCCTTGCCTCCCAGCACACCCAACACACATTCTCAGGCTCAATCTCACTCTCACTCCCGGCAGAGACCAGCCAACAAAGTGCCAACACAGAAGCCATTTCTTCCATACAATACGCCTAAAAGCTTAGAGCGGTTGCTGGTCCTCACCTTCCCTTGACACCGCTTTCAAAGCCAAACACACTCTGCCCATCTACCCTGGCTTTGCCTCCCAGCACTCCCAACACACATTCTCAGGCACGCTCACGCTCTCACTCTGACTCCCAGCACAGACCACCTCCCAAAGTGAAAATACCCAAGCCATTTCTGACACACGCTACATCTACGGGCTTAGAGCTGTCACTGGTCCTCACCTTCCCTTGACACCGCTTTCACAGCCAAACACACTCTGCCCATCTGATCTGCCCTTGCCTCCCAGCACTCCCAACACACATTCTCAGGCTCACTATCACTCTCACTCCCGGCACACACCACCTCCCAAAGTGCAAACCTCCAAGCCATTTCTCCCCCACGATAGGCCTAAGGGCTTAGAGCTGTTGCTGCTCCTCACCTTCCCTTGACACCACTTTCACAGCCAAACACACTCTGCTCATCTACCCTGGCTTTGCCTCCCAGCACTCCCAACACACATTATCAGGTTGAATCTCACTATCACTGCCGGCACAGACCACTTCCCAAAGAGCAAATACCCAAGCGATTTCTGACACACGCTACATGTAAGGGCTTAGAGCTGTTGCTGGTCCTCACCTTCCCTTGACACCGCTTTCACAGCCAAACACACTCTGGCCATCTACGCTGGTTTTGCCTCCCAGCACTCCCAAAACACATTCTCAGGTTGAATCTCACTATCACTGCCGGCACAGACCACTATCCAAAGAGCAAATACCCAAGCGATTTCTGACACACGCTACATCTAAGGCCTTAGAGCTGTTGCTGGTCCTCACCTTCCCTTGACACCGCTTTCACAGCCAAACACACTCTGCCAATCTGCGCTGCCCTTGCTTCCCAGCACTCCCAACACACATTCTCAGGCACGCTCACGCTCTCACTCTGACTCCCAGCACAGACCACCTCCCAAAGTGAAAATACCCAAGCCATTTCTGACACACGCTACATCTACGGGCTTAGAGCTGTCACTGGTCCTCACCTTCCCTTGACACCGCTTTCACAGCCAAACACAATCTGCCCATCTGCCTTTGCCTCAACTCCCAGAACTCCCAACACACATTTTCAGGCTCACTCTCACTCTCACTCCCGGCACAGACCACCTCCCAAAGTGCAAACCTCCAAGCCATTTCTCCCAAACGATAGGCCTAAGTGCTTAGAGCTGTTGCTGGTCCTCACCTTCCCTTGACACCGCTTTCACAGCCAAACACACTCTGGCCATCTGCGCTGCCCTTGCCTCCCAGCACTCCCAACACACGTTCTCAAGCACACTCACGCTCTCACTCTCACTCCCAGCACAGACCACCTCCCAAAGTCAAAACACCCAAGCGATTTCTGCCACATGCTACATCTAAGGGCTTAGAGCTGTTGCTGGTCCTCACCTTCCCTTGACACGGCTTTCACAGACAAACACACTCTGGCCATCAGCGCTGCCCTTGCCTCCCAGCACTCCCAACACACATTCTCAAGTTCAATCTCTCTCTCACTCCTGGCACAGACCACCTCCCAAAGTGCAAACACCCAACCGATTTCTGACATACGCTACATCTAAGGGCTTAGAGCTGTGGCTAGTCCTAACCTTCCCTTGACACCGCTTTCACAGCCAAACACACTCTGGCCATCTACCCTGGCTTTGCCTCCCAGCACTCCCAACACACATTCTCAGGCTCAATCTCACTCTCACTCACGGCACAGACCACCTCCCAAAGTGAAAATACCCAAGGCATTTCTCCCATACGATAGGCCTAAGGGCTTAGAGCTCTTGCTGGTCCTCACCTTCCCTTGACACCGCTTTCACAGCCAAACACACTCTGGCCATCTACCCTGGCTTTGCCTCCCAGCACTCCCAACACACATTCTCAGGTTGAATCTCGTTCTCACTCCCGGCACAGACCACCTCCCAAAGTGAAAATACCCAAGCGATTTCTGACACACGCTACATCTAAGGGCTTAGAGCTGTTGCTGCTCCTCACCTTCCCTTGACACCGCTTTCACAGCCAAACGCACTCTCCCCATCTACGCTGGTTTTGCCTCCCAGCACTCCCAAAACACATTCTCAGGTTGAACCTCACTATCACTGCCGGCACAGACCACTTCCCAAAGAGCAAATACCCAAGCGATTTCTGACACACGCTACATCTAAGGCCATAGAGCTGTTGCTGGTCCTCACCTTCCCTTGACACCGCTTTCACAGCCAAACACACTCTGCCCATCTGCCTTTGCCTTGCCTCCCAGCACTCCCAAAACACATTCTCAGCAGCACTTTCACTCCAGGCACAGACCACCTGCCAAAGTACCAACACCCAAGCGATTTCTGCCGCATGCTGCATCTAAGTGCTTAGAGCTGTTGCTGGTCCTCACCTTCCCTTGACACCGCTTTCACAGCCAAACACACTCTGCCCATCTACCCTGGCTTTGCCTCCCAGCACTCCCATCACACATTCTCAGGCTCACTCTCACTCTCACTCCCGGCACAGACCACCTCCCAAAGTGCAAACGTCCAAGCCATTTCTCCCATACGATAGGCCTAAGGGCTTAGAGCTGTTGCTGGTCCTCACCTTCCCTTCACACTGCTTTCACAGCCAAACACACTCTGACCATCCGCCTTTGCCTTGCCTCCCAGCACACCCAACACACATTCTCAGGCTCAATCTCACTCTCACTCCCGGCAGAGACCAGCCAACAAAGTGCCAACACAGAAGCCATTTCTTCCATACAATAGGCCTAAAAGCTTAGAGCGGATGCTGGTCCTCACCTTCCCTTGACACCGCTTTCACAGACAAACACACTCTGCCCATCTACCCTGGCTTTGCCTCCCAGCACTCCCAACACACATTGTCAGGCTCAATCTCACTCTCACTCACGGCACACAACACCTCCCAACGTGAAAATACCCAAGCCATTTCTCCCATACGATAGGCCTAAGGGCTTAGAGCTGTTGCTGGTCCACACCTTCCCTTGACACCGCTTTCACAGCCAAACACACTCTGGCCATCTACCCTGGCTTTGCCTCCCAGCACTCCCAACACACATTGTCAGGCTCAATCTCGCTCTCACTCACGGCACAGACCACCTCCCAAAGTGAAAATACCCAAGGCATTTCTCCCATACGATAGGCCTAAGGGCTTAGAGCTCTTGCTGGTCCTCACCTTCCCTTGACACCGCTTTCACAGCCAAACGCACTCTGCCCATCTACCCTGGCTTTGCCTCCCAGCACTCCCAACACACATTCTCAGGTTGAATCTCATTCTCACTCCCGGCACAGACCACCTCCCAAAGTGAAAATACCCAAGCGTTTTCTGACACACGCTATATCTAACTGCTTAGAGCTGTTGCTGGTCTTCACCTTCCCTTGACACCGCTTTCACAGCCAAACGCACTCTGGCCATCAGCGCTGCCCTTCCCTCCCAGCACTCCCAACACACATTCTCAGGCTCACTCTCACTCTCACTCCCGGCACACACCACCTCCCAAAGTGCAAACGTCCAAGCCATTTCTCCCATACGATAGGCCTAAGGGCTTAGAGCTGTTGCTGGTCCTCACCTTCCCTTCACACTGCTTCCACAGCCAAACAAACTCTGGCCATCCGCCTTTGCCTTGCCTCCCAGCACACCCAACACACATTCTCAGGCTCAATCTCACTCTCACTCCCGGCAGAGACCAGCCAACAAAGTGCCAACACAGAAGCCATTTCTTCCATACAATAGGCCTAAGGGCTTAGAGCTGTTGCTGCTCCTCACCTTCCCTTGACACCGCTTTCACAGCCAAACACACTCTGCCCATCTACCCTGGCTTTGCCTCCCAGCACTCCGAACACACATTCTCAGGTTGAATCTCATTCTCACTACCGGCACAGACCACCTCCCAAAGTGAAAATACCCAAGCGATTTCTGACACACGCTTCATCTAAGGGCTTAGAGCTGTTGCTGGTCTTCACCTTCCCTTGACACCGCTTTCACAGCCAAACACACTCTGGCTATCTGCGCTGCCCTTGCCTCCCAGCACTCCCAAAACTCTCTCACTCCCGGCACAGACCACCTCCCAAAGTGCAAACCCCCAAGCGATATCTGACAAACGCTACATCTAAGGGCTTAGAGCTGTTGCTGGTCCTCACCTTCCCTTGACACCGCTTTCACAGCCAAACGCACTCTGCCCATCTACCCTGGCTTTGCCTCCCAGCACTCTCAAAACACATTCTCAGGTTGAATCTCACTCTCACTCCCGGCACACACCACCTCCCAAAGTGCAAACGTCCAAGCCATTTCTCCCATACGATAGGCCTAAGGGCTTAGAGCTGTTGCTGGTCCTCACCTTCCCTTGACACGGCTTTGACAGCCAAACACACTCTGCCCATCTGCCTTTGCCTTAACTCCCAGCACTCCCAACACACATTCTCAGGCTCACTCTCACTCTCACTCCCGGCACAGACCACCTCCCAAAGTGCAAACCTCCAAGCCATTTCTCGCCTACGATAGGCCTAAGTGCTTAGAGCTGTTGCTGGTCCTCACCTTCCCTTGACACCGCTTTCACAGCCAAACACACTCTGGCCATCTGCCTTTGCCTTGCCTCCCAGCACTCCCAAAACACTCTCAAGCCCGGCACAGACCACCTCCCAAAGTGCAAACACCCAAGCGATATCTGACAAACGCTAAATTTAAGGGCTTATAGCTGTTGCTGGTCCTCACCTTCCCTTGACACCGCTTTCACAGCCAAACGCACTCTGCCCATCTACCCTGGCTTTGCCTCCCAGCACTCCCAAAACACATTCTCAGGTTGAATCTCACTCTCACTCCCGGCACAGACCACCTCCCAAAGTGCAAACCTCCAAGCCATTTCTCCCATACGATAGGCCTAAGGGCTTAGAGCTGTGGCTGGTCCTCACCTTCCCTTGACACCGCTTTCACAGCCAAACACACTCTGGCCATCTGCGCTGCCCTTGCCTCCCAGCACTCCCAACACACGTTCTCAAGCACACTCACGCTCTCACTCTCACTCCCAGCACAGACCACCTCCCAAAGTCAAAACACCCAAGCGATTTCTGCCACATGCTACATCTAAGGGCTTAGAGCTGTTGCTGGTCCTCACCTTCCCTTGACACCGCTTTCACAGCCAAACACACTCTGGCCATCAGCGCTGCCCTTGCCTCCCAGCACTCCCAACACACATTCTCAAGTTCAATCTCTCTCTCACTCCTGGCACAGACCACCTCCCAAAGTGCAAACACCCAACCGATTTCTGACATACGCTACATCTAAGGGCTTAGAGCTGTGGCTAGTCCTAACCTTCCCTTGACACCGCTTTCACAGCCAAACACACTCTGCCCATCTACGCTGGTTTTGCCTCCCAGCACTCCCAAAACACATTCTCAGGTTGAATCTCACTATCACTGCCGGCACAGACCACTTCCCAAAGAGCAAATACCCAAGCGATTTCTGACACACGCTACATCTAAGGCCTTAGAGCTGTTGCTGGTCCTCACCTTCCCTTGACACCGCTTTCACAGACAAACACACTCTGCCCATCTGCCTTTGCCTTCCCTCCCAGCACTCCCAACACACTCTCACTACCGGCACAGACCACCTCCCAAAATGCCAACACCCAAGCGATTTCTGACACACGCTACATCTAAGGCCTTAGAGCTGTTGCTGGTCTTCAACTTCCCTTGACACCGCTTTCACAGCCAAACACGCTCTGCCCATCTACCCTGGCTTTGCCTGCCAGCACTCCCAACACACATTGTCAGGCTCAATCTCACTCTCACTCACGGCACAGACCACCTCCCAAAGTGAAAATACCCAAGGCATTTCTCCCATACGATAGGTCTAAGGGCTTAGAGCTCTTCCTGCTCCTCACCTTCCCTTGACACCGCTTTCACAGCCAAACGCACTCTGCCCATCTGCGCTGCCCTTGCCTCCCAGCACTCCCAACACACATTCTCAGGCACGCTCACGCTCTCACTCTCACTCCCAGCACAGACCACCTCCCAAAGTGAAAACACCCAAGCCATTTCTGACACACGCTACATCTACGGGCTTAGAGCTGTCACTGGTCCTCACCTTCCCTTGACACCGCTTTCACAGCCAAACACACTCTGCCCATCTGCCTTTGCCTTGCCTCCCAGCACTCCCAACACACTCCCACTCCCGGCACAGACCACCTCCCAAAGTGCAAACACCCAAGCGATATCTGACAAACGCTACATCTAAGGCCGTAGAGCTGTTGCTGGTCCTCACCTTCCCTTGACACCGCTTTCACAGACAAACACACTCTGGCCATCTGCCTTTGCCTTGCCTCCCAGCACTCCCAAAACACATTCTCAGCAGCACTTTCACTCCAGGCACAGACCACCTGCCAAAGTACCAACACCCAAGCGATTTCTGCCGCATGCTGCATCTAAGGGCTTAGAGCTGTTGCTGGCACTCACCTTCCCTTGACACCGCTTTCACAGCCAAACACACTCTGCCCATCTACCCTGGCTTTGCCTCCCAGCACTCCCAACACACATTCTCAGGCTCACTATCACTCTCACTCCCGGCACAGACCACCTCCCAAAGTGCAAACGTCCAAGCCATTTCTCCCATACGATAGGCCTAAGGGCTTAGAGCTGTTGCTGGTCCTCACCTTCCCTTCACACTGCTTTCACAGCCAAACACACTCTGGCCATCCGCCTTTGCCTTGCCTCCCAGCATCCCAACACACATTCTCAGGCTCAATCTCACTCTCACTCCCGGCAGAGACCAGCCAACAAAGTGCCAACACAGAAGCCATTTCTTCCATACAATAGGCCTAAAAGCTTAGAGCGGTTGCTGGTCCTCACCTTCCCTTGACACCGCTTTCACAGCCAAACACACTCTGCCCATCTACCCTGGCTTTGCCTCCCAGCACTCCCAACACACATTCTCAGGCACGCTCACGCTCTCACTCTGACTCCCAGCACAGACCACCTCCCAAAGTGAAAATACCCAAGCCATTTCTGACACACGCTACATCTACGGGCTTAGAGCTGTCACTGGTCCTCACCTTCCCTTGACACCGCTTTCACAGCCAAACGCACTCTGCTCATCTGCGCTGCCCTTGCCTCCCAGCACTCCCAACACACATTCTCAGGCTCACTATCACTGTCACTCCCGGCACACACCACCTCCCAAAGTGCAAACCTCCAAGCCATTTCTCCCATACGATAGGCCTAAGGGCTTAGAGCTGTTGCTGGTCCTCACCTTCCCTTGACACCGCTTTCACAGCCAAACACACTCTGCTCATCTACCCTGGCTTTGCCTCCCAGCACTCCCAACACACATTCTCAGGTTGAATCTCATTCTCACTCCCGGCACACACCACCTCCCAAAGTGAAAATACCCAAGCGATTTCTGACACACGCTACATCTAAGGGCTTAGAGCTGTGGCTGGTCTTCACCTTCCCTTGACACCGCTTTCACAGCCAAACACACTCTGCCCATCTACGCTGGTTTTGCCTCCCAGCACTCCCAAAACACATTCTCAGGTTGAATCTCACTATCACTGCCGGCACAGACCACTATCCAAAGAGCAAATACCCAAGCGATTTCTGACACACGCTACATCTAAGGCCTTAGAGCTGTTGCTGGTCCTCACCTTCCCTTGACACCGCTTTCACAGCCAAACGCACTCTGCCCATCTGCGCTGCCCTTGCCTCCCAGCACTCCCAACACACATTCTCAGGCACGCTCACGCTCTCACTCTGACTCCCAGCACAGACCACCTCCCAAAGTGAAAATACCCAAGCCATTTCTGACACACGCTACATCTACGGGCTTAGAGCTGTCACTGGTCCTCACCTTCCCTTGACACCGCTTTCACAGCCAAACACAATCTGCCCATCTGCCTTTGCCTCAACTCCCAGCACTCCCAACACACATTCTCAGGCTCACTCTCACTCTCACTCCCGGCACAGACCACCTCCCAAAGTGCAAACCTCCAAGCCATTTCTCCCAAACGATAGGCCTAAGTGCTTAGAGCTGTGGCTGGTCCTCACCTTCCCTTGACACCGCTTTCACAGACAAACACACTCTGGCCATCAGCGCTGCCCTTGCCTCCCAGCACTCCCAACACACATTCTCAAGTTCAATCTCTCTCTCACTCCTGGCACAGACCACCTCCCAAAGTGCAAACAACCAACCGATTTCTGACATAAGCTACATCTAAGGGCTTAGAGCTGTGGCTGGTCCTAACCTTCCCTTGACACCGCTTTCACAGCCAAACACACTCTGGCCATCTACCCTGGCTTTGCCTCCCAGCACTCCCAACACACATTCTCAGGCTCAATCTCACTCTCACTCACGGCACAGACCACCTCCCAAAGTGAAAATACCCAAGGCATTTCTCCCATACGATAGGCCTAAGGGCTTAGAGCTGTTGCTGGTCCACACCTTCCCTTGACACCGCTTTCACAGCCAAACACACTCTGGCCATCTGCCTTTGCCTTGCCTCCCAGGATTCCCAACACACTCTCACTACCGGCACAAACCACCTCCCAAAATGCCAACACCCAAGCGATTTCTGCCGCATGCTACATCTCAGGGCTTAGAGCTGTTGCTGGTCCTCACCTTCCCTTGACACCGCTTTCACAGCCAAACACACTCTGCCCATCTACCCTGGCTTTGCCTCCCAGCACTCCCAACACACATTCAGGTTGAATCTCATTCTCACTCCCGGCACACACCACCTCCCAAAGTGCAAACACCCAAGCGATTTCGGCCGCATGCTACATCTAAGGGCTTAGAGCTGTTGCTGCTCCTCACATTCCCTTGACTCCGCTTTCACAGCCAAACACACTCTGCCCATCTACCCTAGTTTTGCCTCCCAGCACTCCCAACACACATTCTCAGGTTGAATCTCACTCTCACTCCCGCCACAGACCACCTTCCAAAGTGAAAGTACCCAAGCGATTTCTGACGCACGCTATATCTAAGGGCTTAGAGCTGTTGCTGGTCCTCACCTTCCCTTGACAGCGCTTTCACAGCCAAACACACTCTGGCCATCCGCCTTTGCCTTGCCTCCCAGCACTCCCAACACACTCTCACTCCCGGCACACACCACCTCCCAAAGTGCAAACACCCAAGCGATTTCTGCCGCATGCTACATCTAAGGGCTTAGAGCTGTTGCTGGTCCTCACCTTCCCTTGACACCGCTTTCACAGCCAAACACACTCTGCCCATCTACCCTGGCTTTGCCTCCCAGCACTCCCAACACACATTCTCAGGCTCACTATCACTCTCACTCCCGGCACACACCACCTCCCAAAGTGCAAATGTCCAAGCCATTTCTCCCATACGATAGGCCTAAGGGCTTAGAGCTGTTGCTAGTCCTCACCTTCCCTTCACACTGCTTTCACAGCCAAACACACTCTGGCCATCCGCCTTTGCCTTGCCTCCCAGCACACCCAACACACATTCTCAGGCTCAATCTCACTCTCACTCCTGGCAGAGACCAGCCAACAAAGTGCTAACACAGAAGCCATTTCTTCGATACAATAGGCCTAAAAGCTTAGAGCGGTTGCTGGTCCTCACCTTCCCTTGACACCGCTTTCACAGCCAAACACACTCTGCCCATCTACCCTGGCTTTGCCTCCCAGCACTCCCAACACACATTGTCAGGCTCAATCTCACTCTCACTCACGGCACAGACCACCTCCCAAAGTGAAAATACCCAAGCGATTTCTGACACACGCTTCATCTAAGGGCTTAGAGCTGTTGCTGGTCTTCACCTTCCCTTGACACCGCTTTCACAGCCAAACACACTCTGGCTATCTGCGCTGCCCTTGCCTCCCAGCACTCCCAAAACTCTCTCACTCCCGGCACAGACCACCTCCCAAAGTGCAAACCCCCAAGCGATATCTGACAAACGCTACATCTAAGGGCTTAGAGCTGTTGCTGGTCCTCACCTTCCCTTGACACCGCTTTCACAGCCAAACGCACTCTGCCCATCTACCCTGGCTTTGCCTCCCAGCACTCTCAAAACACATTCTCAGGTTGAATCTCACTCTCACTCCCGGCACACACCACCTCCCAAAGTGCAAACGTCCAAGCCATTTCTCCCATACGATAGGCCTAAGGGCTTAGAGCTGTTGCTGGTCCTCACCTTCCCTTGACACGGCTTTGACAGCCAAACACACTCTGCCCATCTGCCTTTGCCTTAACTCCCAGCACTCCCAACACACATTCTCAGGCTCACTCTCACTCTCACTCCCGGCACAGACCACCTCCCAAAGTGCAAACGTCCAAGCCATTTCTCGCCTACGATAGGCCTAAGTGCTTAGAGCTGTTGCTGGTCCTCACCTTCCCTTGACACCGCTTTCACAGCCAAACACACTCTGGCCATCTGCCTTTGCCTTGCCTCCCAGCACTCCCAAAACACTCTCAAGCCCGGCACAGACCACCTCCCAAAGTGCAAACACCCAAGCGATATCTGACAAACGCTAAATTTAAGGGCTTATAGCTGTTGCTGGTCCTCACCTTCCCTTGACACCGCTTTCACAGCCAAACGCACTCTGCCCATCTACCCTGGCTTTGCCTCCCAGCACTCCCAAAACACATTCTCAGGTTGAATCTCACTCTCACTCCCGGCACAGACCACCTCCCAAAGTGCAAACCTCCAAGCCATTTCTCCCATACGATAGGCCTAAGGGCTTAGAGCTGTGGCTGGTCCTCACCTTCCCTTGACACCGCTTTCACAGCCAAACACACTCTGGCCATCTGCGCTGCCCTTGCCTCCCAGCACTCCCAACACACGTTCTCAAGCACACTCACGCTCTCACTCTCACTCCCAGCACAGACCACCTCCCAAAGTCAAAACACCCAAGCGATTTCTGCCACATGCTACATCTAAGGGCTTAGAGCTGTTGCTGGTCCTCACCTTCCCTTGACACCGCTTTCACAGCCAAACACACTCTGGCCATCAGCGCTGCCCTTGCCTCCCAGCACTCCCAACACACATTCTCAAGTTCAATCTCTCTCTCACTCCTGGCACAGACCACCTCCCAAAGTGCAAACACCCAACCGATTTCTGACATACGCTACATCTAAGGGCTTAGAGCTGTGGCTAGTCCTAACCTTCCCTTGACACCGCTTTCACAGCCAAACACACTCTGCCCATCTACGCTGGTTTTGCCTCCCAGCACTCCCAAAACACATTCTCAGGTTGAATCTCACTATCACTGCCGGCACAGACCACTTCCCAAAGAGCAAATACCCAAGCGATTTCTGACACACGCTACATCTAAGGCCTTAGAGCTGTTGCTGGTCCTCACCTTCCCTTGACACCGCTTTCACAGACAAACACACTCTGCCCATCTGCCTTTGCCTTCCCTCCCAGCACTCCCAACACACTCTCACTACCGGCACAGACCACCTCCCAAAATGCCAACACCCAAGCGATTTCTGACACACGCTACATCTAAGGCCTTAGAGCTGTTGCTGGTCTTCAACTTCCCTTGACACCGCTTTCACAGCCAAACACGCTCTGCCCATCTACCCTGGCTTTGCCTGCCAGCACTCCCAACACACATTGTCAGGCTCAATCTCACTCTCACTCACGGCACAGACCACCTCCCAAAGTGAAAATACCCAAGGCATTTCTCCCATACGATAGGTCTAAGGGCTTAGAGCTCTTCCTGCTCCTCACCTTCCCTTGACACCGCTTTCACAGCCAAACGCACTCTGCCCATCTGCGCTGCCCTTGCCTCCCAGCACTCCCAACACACATTCTCAGGCACGCTCACGCTCTCACTCTCACTCCCAGCACAGACCACCTCCCAAAGTGAAAACACCCAAGCCATTTCTGACACACGCTACATCTACGGGCTTAGAGCTGTCACTGGTCCTCACCTTCCCTTGACACCGCTTTCACAGCCAAACACACTCTGCCCATCTGCCTTTGCCTTGCCTCCCAGCACTCCCAACACACTCCCACTCCCGGCACAGACCACCTCCCAAAGTGCAAACACCCAAGCGATATCTGACAAACGCTACATCTAAGGCCGTAGAGCTGTTGCTGGTCCTCACCTTCCCTTGACACCGCTTTCACAGACAAACACACTCTGGCCATCTGCCTTTGCCTTGCCTCCCAGCACTCCCAAAACACATTCTCAGCAGCACTTTCACTCCAGGCACAGACCACCTGCCAAAGTACCAACACCCAAGCGATTTCTGCCGCATGCTGCATCTAAGGGCTTAGAGCTGTTGCTGGCACTCACCTTCCCTTGACACCGCTTTCACAGCCAAACACACTCTGCCCATCTACCCTGGCTTTGCCTCCCAGCACTCCCAACACACATTCTCAGGCTCACTATCACTCTCACTCCCGGCACAGACCACCTCCCAAAGTGCAAACGTCCAAGCCATTTCTCCCATACGATAGGCCTAAGGGCTTAGAGCTGTTGCTGGTCCTCACCTTCCCTTCACACTGCTTTCACAGCCAAACACACTCTGGCCATCCGCCTTTGCCTTGCCTCCCAGCATCCCAACACACATTCTCAGGCTCAATCTCACTCTCACTCCCGGCAGAGACCAGCCAACAAAGTGCCAACACAGAAGCCATTTCTTCCATACAATAGGCCTAAAAGCTTAGAGCGGTTGCTGGTCCTCACCTTCCCTTGACACCGCTTTCACAGCCAAACACACTCTGCCCATCTACCCTGGCTTTGCCTCCCAGCACTCCCAACACACATTCTCAGGCACGCTCACGCTCTCACTCTGACTCCCAGCACAGACCACCTCCCAAAGTGAAAATACCCAAGCCATTTCTGACACACGCTACATCTACGGGCTTAGAGCTGTCACTGGTCCTCACCTTCCCTTGACACCGCTTTCACAGCCAAACGCACTCTGCTCATCTGCGCTGCCCTTGCCTCCCAGCACTCCCAACACACATTCTCAGGCTCACTATCACTGTCACTCCCGGCACACACCACCTCCCAAAGTGCAAACCTCCAAGCCATTTCTCCCATACGATAGGCCTAAGGGCTTAGAGCTGTTGCTGGTCCTCACCTTCCCTTGACACCGCTTTCACAGCCAAACACACTCTGCTCATCTACCCTGGCTTTGCCTCCCAGCACTCCCAACACACATTCTCAGGTTGAATCTCATTCTCACTCCCGGCACACACCACCTCCCAAAGTGAAAATACCCAAGCGATTTCTGACACACGCTACATCTAAGGGCTTAGAGCTGTGGCTGGTCTTCACCTTCCCTTGACACCGCTTTCACAGCCAAACACACTCTGCCCATCTACGCTGGTTTTGCCTCCCAGCACTCCCAAAACACATTCTCAGGTTGAATCTCACTATCACTGCCGGCACAGACCACTATCCAAAGAGCAAATACCCAAGCGATTTCTGACACACGCTACATCTAAGGCCTTAGAGCTGTTGCTGGTCCTCACCTTCCCTTGACACCGCTTTCACAGCCAAACGCACTCTGCCCATCTGCGCTGCCCTTGCCTCCCAGCACTCCCAACACACATTCTCAGGCACGCTCACGCTCTCACTCTGACTCCCAGCACAGACCACCTCCCAAAGTGAAAATACCCAAGCCATTTCTGACACACGCTACATCTACGGGCTTAGAGCTGTCACTGGTCCTCACCTTCCCTTGACACCGCTTTCACAGCCAAACACAATCTGCCCATCTGCCTTTGCCTCAACTCCCAGCACTCCCAACACACATTCTCAGGCTCACTCTCACTCTCACTCCCGGCACAGACCACCTCCCAAAGTGCAAACCTCCAAGCCATTTCTCCCAAACGATAGGCCTAAGTGCTTAGAGCTGTGGCTGGTCCTCACCTTCCCTTGACACCGCTTTCACAGACAAACACACTCTGGCCATCAGCGCTGCCCTTGCCTCCCAGCACTCCCAACACACATTCTCAAGTTCAATCTCTCTCTCACTCCTGGCACAGACCACCTCCCAAAGTGCAAACAACCAACCGATTTCTGACATAAGCTACATCTAAGGGCTTAGAGCTGTGGCTGGTCCTAACCTTCCCTTGACACCGCTTTCACAGCCAAACACACTCTGGCCATCTACCCTGGCTTTGCCTCCCAGCACTCCCAACACACATTCTCAGGCTCAATCTCACTCTCACTCACGGCACAGACCACCTCCCAAAGTGAAAATACCCAAGGCATTTCTCCCATACGATAGGCCTAAGGGCTTAGAGCTGTTGCTGGTCCACACCTTCCCTTGACACCGCTTTCACAGCCAAACACACTCTGGCCATCTGCCTTTGCCTTGCCTCCCAGGATTCCCAACACACTCTCACTACCGGCACAAACCACCTCCCAAAATGCCAACACCCAAGCGATTTCTGCCGCATGCTACATCTCAGGGCTTAGAGCTGTTGCTGGTCCTCACCTTCCCTTGACACCGCTTTCACAGCCAAACACACTCTGCCCATCTACCCTGGCTTTGCCTCCCAGCACTCCCAACACACATTCAGGTTGAATCTCATTCTCACTCCCGGCACACACCACCTCCCAAAGTGCAAACACCCAAGCGATTTCGGCCGCATGCTACATCTAAGGGCTTAGAGCTGTTGCTGCTCCTCACATTCCCTTGACTCCGCTTTCACAGCCAAACACACTCTGCCCATCTACCCTAGTTTTGCCTCCCAGCACTCCCAACACACATTCTCAGGTTGAATCTCACTCTCACTCCCGCCACAGACCACCTTCCAAAGTGAAAGTACCCAAGCGATTTCTGACGCACGCTATATCTAAGGGCTTAGAGCTGTTGCTGGTCCTCACCTTCCCTTGACAGCGCTTTCACAGCCAAACACACTCTGGCCATCCGCCTTTGCCTTGCCTCCCAGCACTCCCAACACACTCTCACTCCCGGCACACACCACCTCCCAAAGTGCAAACACCCAAGCGATTTCTGCCGCATGCTACATCTAAGGGCTTAGAGCTGTTGCTGGTCCTCACCTTCCCTTGACACCGCTTTCACAGCCAAACACACTCTGCCCATCTACCCTGGCTTTGCCTCCCAGCACTCCCAACACACATTCTCAGGCTCACTATCACTCTCACTCCCGGCACACACCACCTCCCAAAGTGCAAATGTCCAAGCCATTTCTCCCATACGATAGGCCTAAGGGCTTAGAGCTGTTGCTAGTCCTCACCTTCCCTTCACACTGCTTTCACAGCCAAACACACTCTGGCCATCCGCCTTTGCCTTGCCTCCCAGCACACCCAACACACATTCTCAGGCTCAATCTCACTCTCACTCCTGGCAGAGACCAGCCAACAAAGTGCTAACACAGAAGCCATTTCTTCGATACAATAGGCCTAAAAGCTTAGAGCGGTTGCTGGTCCTCACCTTCCCTTGACACCGCTTTCACAGCCAAACACACTCTGCCCATCTACCCTGGCTTTGCCTCCCAGCACTCCCAACACACATTGTCAGGCTCAATCTCACTCTCACTCACGGCACAGACCACCTCCCAAAGTGAAAATACCCAAGGCATTTCTCCCATACGATAGGCCTAAGGGCTTAGAGCTCTTGCTGGTCCTCACATTCCCTTGACACCGCTTTCACAGCCAAACACACTCTGCCCATCTACCCTGGCTTTGCCTCCCAGCACTCCCAAAACACATTCTCAGGTTGAATCTCACTATCACTGCCGGCACAGACCACTTCCCAAAGAGCAAATACCCAAGGGATTTCTGACACACGCTACATCTAAGGGCTTAGAGCTGTGGCTGGTCCTCACCTTCCCTTGACACCGCTTTCACAGCCAAACACACTCTGGCCATCTGCCTTTGCCTCAACTCCCAGCACTCCCAACACACATTCTCAGGCTCACTCTCACTCTCACTCCCGGCACAGACCACCTCCCAAAGTGCAAACCTCCAAGCCATTTCTCCCACACGATAGGCCTAAGTGCTTAGAGCTGTTGCTGGTCCTCACCTTCCCTTGACACCGCTTTCACAGCCAAACACACTCTGCCCATCTGCCTTTGCCTTGCCTCCCAGCACTCCCAAAACACTCTCACTCCCGGCACAGACCACCTCCCAAAGTGCAAACCCCCAAGCGATATCTGACAAACCCTAAATCTAAGGCCTTAGAGCTGTTGCTGGTCCTCACCTTCCCTTGACACCGCTTTCACAGCCAAACGCACTCTGCCCATCTACCCTGGCTTTGCCTCCCAGCACTCCCAAAACACATTCTCAGGCTGAATCTCACTCTCACTCCCGCCACAGACCACCTCCCAAAGTGCAAACATCTAAGCCATTTCTCCCACACGATAAGCCTAAGGGCTTAGAGCTGTTGCTGGTCCTCACCTTCCCTTGACACCGCTTTCACAGCCAAACACACTCTGCCCATCTGCGCTGCCCTTGCCTCCCAGCACTCCCAACACACGTTCTCAAGCACACTCACGCTCTCACTCTCACTCCCAGCACAGACCACCTCCCAAAGTCAAAACACCCAAGCGATTTCTGCCACATGCTACATCTAAGGGCTTAGAGCTGTTGCTGGTCCTCACCTTCCCTTGACACCGCTTTCACAGCCAAACACACTCTGGCCATCAGCGCTGCCCTTGCCTCCCAGCACTCCCAACACACATTCTCAAGTTCAATCTCTCTCTCACTCCTGGCACAGACCACCTCCCAAAGTGCAAACACCAAACCGATTTCTGACATACGCTACATCTAAGGGCTTAGAGCTGTGGCTGGTCTTCACCTTCCCTTGACACCGCTTTCACAGCCAAACACACTCTCCCCATCTACACTGGTTTTGCCTCCCAGCACTCCCAAAACACATTCTCAGGTTGAATCTCACTATCACTGCCGGCACAGACCACTTCCCAAAGAGCAAATACCCAAGCGATTTCTGACACACGCTACATCTAAGGCCTTAGAGCTGTTGCTGGTCCTCACCTTCCCTTGACACCGCTTTCACAGCCAAACACACTCTGGCCATCTGCCTTTGCCTTGCCTCCCAGCACTCCCAAAACACATTCTCAGCAGCACTTTCACTCCAGGCACAGACCACCTGCCAAAGTACCAACACCCAAGCGATTTCTTCCGCATGCTGCATCTAAGGGCTTAGAGCTGTTGCTGGCCCTCACCTTCCCTTGACACCGCTTTCACAGCCAAACACACTCTGCCCATCTACCCTGGCTTTGCCTCTCAGCACTCCCAACACACATTGTCAGGCTCACTCTCACTCTCACTCCCGGCACAGACCACCTCCCAAAGTGCAAACGTCCAAGCCATTTCTCCCATACGATAGGCCTAAGGGCTTAGAGCTGTTGCTGGTCCTCACCTTCCCTTGACACCGCTTTCACAGCCAAACACACTCTGCCCATCTACCCTGGCTTTGCCTCCCAGCACTCCCAACACACATTCTCAGGTTGAATCTCATTCTCACTCCCGGCACACACCACCTCCAAAAGTGCAAACACCCAAGCGATTTCGGCCGCATGCTACATCTCAGGGCTTAAGCTGTTGCTGCTCCTCACATTCCCTTGACTCCGCTTTCACAGCCAAACACACTCTGCCCATCTACCCTAGTTTTGCCTCCCAGCACTCCCAACACACATTCTCAGGTTGAATATCACTCTCACTCCCGCCACAGACCACCTTCCAAAGTGAAAGTACCCAAGCGATTTCTGACGCACGCTATATCTAAGGGCTTAGAGCTGTTGCTGGTCCTCACCTTCCCTTGACACGGCTTTCACAGCCAAACACACTCTGGCCATCCGCCTTTGCCTTTCCTCCCAGCACTCCCAACACACATTCTCACTCACACTCACGCTCTTACTCTCACTCCCAGCACAGACCACCTCCCAGAGTGAAAACACCCAAGCCATTTCTGACACACGCTACATCTACGGGCTTAGAGCTGTCACTGGTCCTCACCTTCCTTTGACACCGCTTTCACAGCCAAACACAATCTGCCCATCTGCCTTTGCCTCAACTCCCAGCACTCCCAACACACATTCTCAGGCTCACTCTCACTCTCACTCCCGGCACAGACCACCTCCCAAAGTGCAAACCTCCAAGCCATTTCTCCCACACGATAGGCCTAAGTGCTTAGAGCTGTTGCTGGTCCTCACCTTCCCTTGACACCGCTTTCACAGCCAAACACACTCTGCCCATCTGCCTTTGCCTTGCCTCCCAGCACTCCCAAAACACTCCCACTCCCGGCACAGACCACCTCCCAAAGTGCAAACACCCAAGCGATATCTGACAAACGCTACATCTAAGGCCTTAGAGCTGTTGCTGGTCCTCACCTTCCCTTGACACCGCTTTCACAGACAAACACACTCTGGCCATCTGCCTTTGCCTTGCCTCCCAGCACTCCCAAAACACATTCTCAGCAGCACTTTCACTCCAGGCACAGACCACCTGCCAAAGTACCAACACCCAAGCGATTTCTGCCGCATGCTGCATCTAAGGGCTTAGAGCTGTTGCTGGTCCTCACCTTCCCTTGACACCGCTTTCACAGCCAAACACACTCTGCCCATCTACCCTGGCTTTGCCTCCCAGCACTCCCAACACACATTGTCAGGCTCACTCTCACTCTCACTCCCGGCACACACCACCTCCCAAAGTGCAAACGTCCAAGCCATTTCTCCCATACGATAGGCCTAAGGGCTTAGAGCTCTTGCTGGTCCTCACCTTCCCTTCACACTGCTTTCACAGCCAAACACACTCTGGCCATCCGCCTTTGCCTTGCCTCCCAGCACTCCCAACACACATTCTCAGGCTCAATCTCACTCTCACTCCCGGCAGAGACCAGCCAACAAAGTGCCAACACAGAAGCCATTTCTTCCATACAATAGCCCTAAAAGCTTAGAGCGGTTGCTGGTCCTCACCTTCCCTTGACACCGCTTTCACAGCCAAACACACTCTGCCCATCTACCCTGGCTTTGCCTCCCAGCACTCCCAACACACACTGTCAGGCTCAATCTCACTCTCACTCCCAGCACAGACCACCTCCCAAAGTGAAAATACCCAAGCCATTTCTCCCATAGGATAGGCCTAAGGGCTTAGAGCTGTTGCTGGTCCTCACCTTCCCTTGACACCGCTTTCACAGCCAAACACACTCTGCCCATCTACCCTGGCTTTGCCTCCCAGCACTCCCAACACACATTGTCAGGCTCAATCTCACTCTCACTCACGGCACACAACACCTCCCAAAATGAAAATACCCAAGGCATTTCTCCCATACGATAGGCCTAAGGGCTTAGAGCTGTTGCTGGTCCTCACCTTCCCTTGACACCGCTTTCACAGCCAAACACACTCTGCCCATCTACCCTGGCTTTGCCTCCCAGCGCTCCCAACACACATTGTCAGGCTCAATCTCATTCTCACTCCCGGCACAGACCACCTCCCAAAGTGAAAATACCCAAGGCATTTCTCCCATACGATAGGCCTAAGGGCTTAGAGCTGTTGCTGGTCCTCACCTTCCCTTCACACCGCTTTCACAGCCAAACACACTCTGCCCATCTACCCTGGCTTTGCCTCCCAGCACTCCCAACACACATTCTCAGGTTGAATCTCATTCTCACTCCCGGCACAGACCACCTCCCAAAGTGAAAATACCCAAGCGTTTTCTGACACACGCTACATCTAAGGGCTTAGAACTGTTGCTGGTCTTCACCTTCCCTTGACACCGCTTTCACAGCCAAACGCACTCTGGCCATCTACCCTAGTTTTGCCTCCCAGCACTCCCAACACACATTCTCAGGTTGAATCTCACTCTCACTCCCGCCACAGACCACCTTCCAAAGTGAAAGTACCCAAGCGATTTCTGACGCACGCTATATCTAAGGGCTTAGAGCTGTTGCTGGTCCTCACCTTCCCTTGACACCGCTTTCACAGCCAAACACACTCTGCCCATCCGCCTTTGCTTGCCTCCCAGCACTCCCAACACACATTCTCAGGCACGCTCACGCTCTTACTCTCACTCCCAGCACAGACCACCTCCCAAAGTGAAAACACCCAAGCCATTCCTACCGCATGCTACATCTACGGGCTTAGAGCTGTCACTGGTCCTCACCTTCCTTTGACACCGCTTTCACAGCCAAACACACTCTGCCCATCTGCCTTTGCCTCAACTCCCAGCACTCCCAACACACATTCTCAGGCTCACTCTCACTCTCACTCCCGGCACAGACCACCTCCCAAAGTGCAAACCTCCAAGCCATTTCTCCCACACGATAGGCCTAAGTGCTTAGAGCTGTTGCTGGTCCTCACCTTCCCTTGACACCGCTTTCACAGCCAAACACACTCTGCCCATCTGCCTTTGCCTTGCCTCCCAGCACTCCCAAAACACTCTCAAGACCGGCACAGACCACCTCCCAAAGTGCAAACACCCAAGCGATATCTGACAAACGCTAAATCTAAGGGCTTAGAGCTGTTGCTGGTCCTCACCTTCCCTTGACACCGCTTTCACAGCCAAACGCACTCTGCCCATCTACCCTGGCTTTGCCTCCCAGCACTCCCAAAACACATTCTCAGGCTCACTCTCACTCTCACTCCCGGCACAGACCACCTCCCAAAGTGCAAACCTCCAAGCCATTTCTCCCACACGATAGGCCTAAGTGCTTAGAGCTGTTGCTGGTCCTCACCTTCCCTTGACACCGCTTTCACAGCCAAACACACTCTGCCCATCTGCCTTTGCCTTGCCTCCCAGCACTCCCAACACACTCTCACTCCCGGCACACACCACCTCCCAAAGTGCAAACACCCAAGCGATATCTGACAAACGCTACATCTAAGGCCTTAGAGCTGTTGCTGGTCCTCACCTTCCCTTGACACCGCTTTCACAGACAAACACACTCTGGCCATCTGCCTTTGCCTTGCCTCCCAGCACTCCCAAAACACATTCTCAGCAGCACTTTCACTCCAGGCACAGACCACCTGCCAAAGTACCAACACCCAAGCGATTTCTTCCGCATGCTGCATCTAAGGGCTTAGAGCTGTTGCTGGCCCTCACCTTCCCTTGACACCGCTTTCACAGCCAAACACACTCTGCCCATCTACCCTGGCTTTGCCTCCCAGCACTCCCAACACACATTCTCAGGCTCACTCTCACTCTCACTCACGGCACAGACCACCTCCCAAAGTGAAAATACCCAAGGCATTTCTCCCATACGATAGGCCTAAGGGCTTAGAGCTCTTGCTGGTCCTCACCTTCCCTTGACACCGCTTTCACAGCCAAACGCACTCTGGCCATCCGCCTTTGCCTTGCCTCCCAGCACTCCCAACACACATTCTCAGGTTGAATCTCATTCTCACTCCCGGCACAGACCACCTCCCAAAGTGAAAATACCCAAGCGTTTTCTGACACACGCTATATCTAACTGCTTAGAGCTGTTGCTGGTCTTCACCTTCCCTTGACACCGCTTTCACAGCCAAACGCACTCTGGCCATCTACGCTGGTTTTGCCTCCCAGCACTCCCAACACACATTCTCAGGTTGAATCTCATTCTCACTCCCGGCACACACCACCTCCCAAAGTGCAAACACCCAAGCGATTTCGGCCGCATGCTACATCTAAGGGCTTAGAGCTGTTAATGCCCCTCACATTCCCTTGACTCCGCTTTCACAGCCAAACACACTCTGCCCATCTACCCTAGTTTTGCCTCCCAGCACTCCCAACACACATTCTCAGGTTGAATCTCACTCTCACTCCCGCCACAGACCACCTTCCAAAGTAAAAGTACCCAAGCGATTTCTGCCGCATGCTACATCTAAGGGCTTAGAGCTGTTGCTGGTCCTCACCTTCCCTTGACACCGCTTTCACAACCAAACGCACTCTGCCCATCTACGCTGCCCTTGCCTCCCAGCACTCCCAACACCCATTCTCAGGCACGCTCACGCTCTCACTCTCACTCCCAGCACAGACCACCTCCCAAAGTGAAAATACCCAAGCCATTTCTGACACACGCTACATCTACGGGCTTAGAGCTGTCACTGGTCCTCACCTTCCCTTGACACCGCTTTCACAGCCAAACACACTCTGCCCATCTACCCTGGCTTTGCCTCCCAGCACTCCCAACACACATTGTCAGGCTCAATCTCACTCTCACTCACGGCACAGACCACCTCCCAAAGTGAAAATACCCAAGCGATTTCTGACACACGCTACATCTAAGGGCTTAGAGCTGTTGCTGGTCTTCACCTTCCCTTGACACCGCTTTCACAGACAAACACACTCTGGCCATCTGCCTTTGCCTTGCCTCCCAGCACTCCCAAAACACATTCTCAGCAGCACTTTCACTCCAGGCACAGACCACCTGCCAAAGTACCAACACCCAAGCGATTTCTGCCGCATGCTGCATCTAAGGGCTTAGAGCTGTTGCTGGCCCTCACCTTCCCTTGACACCGCTTTCACAGCCAAACACACTCTGCCCATCTACCCTGGCTTTGCCTCCCAGCACTCCCAACACACATTCTCAGGTTGAATCTCATTCTCACTCCCGGCACAGACCACCTCCCAAAGTGAAAATACCCAAGCGATTTCTGACACACGCTACATCTAAGGGCTTAGAGCTGTTGCTGGTCTTCACCTTCCCTTGACACCGCTTTCACAGCCCAACGCACTCTGGCCATCTACGCTGGTTTTGCCTCCCAGCACTCCCAAAACACATTCTCAGGTTGAACCTCACTATCACTGCCAGCACAGACCACTTCCCAAAGAGCAAATACCCAAGCGATTTCTGACACACGCTACATCTAAGGCCTTAGAGCTGTTGCTGGTCCTCACCTTCCCTTGACACCGCTTTCACAGACAAACACACTCTGGCCATCTGCCTTTGCCTTGCCTCCCAGCACTCCCAAAACACATTCTCAGCAGCACTTTCACTCCAGGCACAGACCACCTGCCAAAGTACCAACACCCAAGCGATTTCTGCCGCATGCTGCATCTAAGGGCTTAGAGCTGTTGCTGGCCCTCACCTTCCCTTGACACCGCTTTCACAGCCAAACACACTCTGCCCATCTACCCTGGCTTTGCTTCCCAGCACTCCCAACACACATTCTCAGGCTCACTCTCAATCTCACTCCCGGCACAGACCACCTCCCAAAGTGCAAACGTCCAAGCCATTTCTCCCATACGATAGGCCTAAGGGCTTAGAGCTGTTGCTGCTCCTCACCTTCCCTTGACACCGCTTTCACAGCCAAACGCACTCTGGCCATCAGCGCTGCCCTTGCCTCCCAGCACTCCCAACACACATTCTCAGGCTCACTCTCACTCTCACTCCCGGCACACACCACCTCCCAAAGTGCAAACCTCCAAGCCATTTCTCCCATACGATAGGCCTAAGGGCTTAGAGCTGTTGCTGGTCCTCACCTTCCCTTCACACTGCTTTCACAGCCAAACACACTCTGGCCATCCGCCTTTGCCTTGCCTCCCAGCACACCCAACACACATTCTCAGGCTCAATCTCACTCTCACTCACGGCAGAGACCAGCCAACAAAGTGCCAACACAGAAGCCATTTCTTCCATACAATAGGCCTAAAAGCTTAGAGCGGTTGCTGGTCCTCACCTTGCCTTGACACCGCTTTCACAGACAAACACACTCTGCCCATCTGCCTTTGCCTTCCCTCCCAGCACTCCCAACACACTCTCACTACCGGCACAGACCACCTCCCAAAATGCCAACACCCAAGCGATTTCTGACACACGCTACATCTAAGGGCTTAGAGCTGTGGCTGGTCTTCACCTTCCCTTGACACCGCTTTCACAGCCAAACACACTCTGCCCATCTACCCTGGCTTTGCCTCCCAGCACTCCCAACACACATTGTCAGGCTCAATCTCACTCTCACTCACGGCACAGACCACCTCCCAAAGTGAAAATACCCAAGGCATTTCTCCCATACGATAGGCCTAAGTGCTTAGAGCTCTTGCTGGTCCTCACCTTCCCTTGACACCGCTTTCACAGCCAAACACACTCTGCCCATCTACCCTGGCTTTGCCTCCCAGCACTCCCAACACACATTCTCAGGTTGAATCTCATTCTCACTCCCGGCACAGACCACCTCCCAAAGTGAAAATACCCAAGCGTTTTCTGACACACGCTTCATCTAAGGGCTTAGAGCTGTTGCTGGTCTTCACCTTCCCTTGACACCGCTTTCACAGCCAAACGCACTCTGCCCATCTACCCTGGCTTTGCCTCCCAGCACTCCCAACACACATTCTCAGGTTGAATCTCATTCTCACTCCCGGCACACACCACCTCCCAAAGTGCAAACACCCAAGCGATTTTGGCCGCATGCTACATCTAAGGGCTTAGAGCTGTTGCTGCCCCTCACATTCCCTTGACTCCGCTTTCACAGCCAAACACACTCTGCCCATCTACCCTAGTTTTACCTCCCAGCACTCCCAAAACACATTCTCAGGTTGAATCTCACTCTCACTCCCGCCACAGACCACCTTCCAAAGTGAAAGTACCCAAGCGATTTCTGACGCACGCTATATCTAAGGGCTTAGAGCTGTTGCTGGTCCTCACCTTCCCTTGACACGGCTTTCACAGCCAAACACACTCTGGCCATCCGCCTTTGCTTGCCTCCCAGCACTCCCAACACACTCTCACTCCCGGCACACACCACCTCCCAAAGTGCAAACACCCAAGCGATTTCTGCCGCATGCTACATCTAATGGCTTAGAGCTGTTGCTGGTCCTCACCTTCCCTTGACACCGCTTTCACAACCAAACGCACTCTGCCCATCTGCGCTGCCCTTGCCTCCCAGCACTCCCAACACACATTCTCAGGCACGCTCACGCTCTCACTCTCACTCCCAGCACAGACCACCTCCCAAAGTGAAAATACCCAAGCCATTTCTGACACACGCTACATCTACGGGCTTAGAGCTGTCACTGGTCCTCACCTTCCCTTGACACCGCTTTCACAGCCAAACACACTCTGCCCATCTACCCTGGCTTTGCCTCCCAGCACTCCCAACACACATTGTCAGGCTCAATCTCACTCTCACTCACGGCACAGACCACCTCCCAAAGTGAAAATACCCAAGGCATTTCTCCCATACGATAGGCCTAAGGGCTTAGAGCTCTTGCTGGTCCTCACCTTCCCTTGACACCGCTTTCACAGCCAAACACACTCTGGCCATCTACCCTGGCTTTGCCTCCCAGCACTCCCAACACACATTCTCAGGTTGAATCTCATTCTCACTCCCGGCACACACCACCTCCCAAAGTGAAAATACCCAAGCGATTTCTGACACACGCTACATCTAAGGGCTTAGAGCTGTTGCTGGTCTTCACCTTCCCTTGACACCGCTTTCACAGACAAACACACTCTGGCCATCTGCCTTTGCCTTGCCTCCCAGCACTCCCAAAACACATTCTCAGCAGCACTTTCACTCCAGGCACAGACCACCTGCCAAAGTACCAACACCCAAGCGATTTCTGCCGCATACTGCATCTAAGGGCTTAGAGCTGTTGCTGGCCCTCACCTTCCCTTGACACCGCTTTCACAGCCAAACACACTCTGCCCATCTACCCTGGCTTTGCCTCCCAGCACTCCCAACACACATTCTCAGGTTGAATCTCATTCTCACTCCCGGCACAGACCACCTCCCAAAGTGAAAATACCCAAGCGATTTCTGACACACGCTACATCTAAGGGCTTAGAGCTGTTGCTGGTCTTCACCTTCCCTTGACACCGCTTTCACAGCCAAACGCACTCTGGCCATCTACGCTGGTTTTGCCTCCCAGCACTCCCAAAACACATTCTCAGGTTGAACCTCACTATCACTGCCAGCACAGACCACTTCCCAAAGAGCAAATACCCAAGCGATTTCTGACACACGCTACATCTAAGGCCTTAGAGCTGTTGCTGGTCCTCACCTTCCCTTGACACCGCTTTCACAGACAAACACACTCTGGCCATCTGCCTTTGCCTTGCCTCCCAGCACTCCCAAAACACATTCTCAGCAGCACTTTCACTCCAGGCACAGACCACCTGCCAAAGTACCAACACCCAAGCGATTTCTGCCGCATGCTGCATCTAAGGGCTTAGAGCTGTTGCTGGCCCTCACCTTCCCTTGACACCGCTTTCACAGCCAAACACACTCTGCCCATCTACCCTGGCTTTGCTTCCCAGCACTCCCAACACACATTCTCAGGCTCACTCTCAATCTCACTCCCGGCACAGACCACCTCCCAAAGTGCAAACGTCCAAGCCATTTCTCCCATACGATAGGCCTAAGGGCTTAGAGCTGTTGCTGCTCCTCACCTTCCCTTGACACCGCTTTCACAGCCAAACACACTCTGCCCATCTACCCTAGTTGTGCCTCCCAGCACTCCCAACACACATTCTCAGGTTGAATCTCACTCTCACTCCCGCCACAGACCACCTTCCAAAGTGAAAGTACCCAAGCGATTTCTGACGCACGCTATATCTAAGGGCTTAGAGCTGTTGCTGGTCCTCACCTTCCCTTGACACCGCTTTCAGAGCCAAACACACTCTGGCCATCCGCCTTTGCCTTGCTCACAGCACTCCCAACACACTCTCACTCCCGGCACACACCACCTCCCAAAGTGCAAACACCCAAGCGATTTCTGCCGCATGCTACATCTAAGGACTTAGAGCTGTTGCTGGTCCTCACCTTCCCTTGACACCGCTTTCACAGCCAAACGCACTCTGGCCATCAGCGCTGCCCTTGCCTCCCAGCACTCCCAACACACATTCTCAGGCTCACTCTCACTCTCACTCCCGGCACACACCACCTCCCAAAGTGCAAACCTCCAAGCCATTTCTCCCATACGATAGGCCTAAGGGCTTAGAGCTGTTGCTGGTCCTCACCTTCCCTTCACACTGCTTTCACAGCCAAACACACTCTGGCCATCCGCCTTTGCCTTGCCTCCCAGCACACCCAACACACATTCTCAGGCTCAATCTCACTCTCACTCACGGCAGAGACCAGCCAACAAAGTGCCAACACAGAAGCCATTTCTTCCATACAATAGGCCTAAAAGCTTAGAGCGGTTGCTGGTCCTCACCTTGCCTTGACACCGCTTTCACAGACAAACACACTCTGCCCATCTGCCTTTGCCTTCCCTCCCAGCACTCCCAACACACTCTCACTACCGGCACAGACCACCTCCCAAAATGCCAACACCCAAGCGATTTCTGACACACGCTACATCTAAGGGCTTAGAGCTGTGGCTGGTCTTCACCTTCCCTTGACACCGCTTTCACAGCCAAACACACTCTGCCCATCTACCCTGGCTTTGCCTCCCAGCACTCCCAACACACATTGTCAGGCTCAATCTCACTCTCACTCACGGCACAGACCACCTCCCAAAGTGAAAATACCCAAGGCATTTCTCCCATACGATAGGCCTAAGGGCTTAGAGCTCTTGCTGGTCCTCACCTTCCCTTGACACCGCTTTCACAGCCAAACACACTCTGCCCATCTACCCTGGCTTTGCCTCCCAGCACTCCCAACACACATTCTCAGGTTGAATCTCATTCTCACTCCCGGCACAGACCACCTCCCAAAGTGAAAATACCCAAGCGTTTTCTGACACACGCTTCATCTAAGGGCTTAGAGCTGTTGCTGGTCTTCACCTTCCCTTGACACCGCTTTCACAGCCAAACGCACTCTGCCCATCTACCCTGGCTTTGCCTCCCAGCACTCCCAACACACATTCTCAGGTTGAATCTCATTCTCACTCCCGGCACACACCACCTCCCAAAGTGCAAACACCCAAGCGATTTTGGCCGCATGCTACATCTAAGGGCTTAGAGCTGTTGCTGCCCCTCACATTCCCTTGACTCCGCTTTCACAGCCAAACACACTCTGCCCATCTACCCTAGTTTTACCTCCCAGCACTCCCAAAACACATTCTCAGGTTGAATCTCACTCTCACTCCCGCCACAGACCACCTTCCAAAGTGAAAGTACCCAAGCGATTTCTGACGCACGCTATATCTAAGGGCTTAGAGCTGTTGCTGGTCCTCACCTTCCCTTGACACGGCTTTCACAGCCAAACACACTCTGGCCATCCGCCTTTGCTTGCCTCCCAGCACTCCCAACACACTCTCACTCCCGGCACACACCACCTCCCAAAGTGCAAACACCCAAGCGATTTCTGCCGCATGCTACATCTAATGGCTTAGAGCTGTTGCTGGTCCTCACCTTCCCTTGACACCGCTTTCACAACCAAACGCACTCTGCCCATCTGCGCTGCCCTTGCCTCCCAGCACTCCCAACACACATTCTCAGGCACGCTCACGCTCTCACTCTCACTCCCAGCACAGACCACCTCCCAAAGTGAAAATACCCAAGCCATTTCTGACACACGCTACATCTACGGGCTTAGAGCTGTCACTGGTCCTCACCTTCCCTTGACACCGCTTTCACAGCCAAACACACTCTGCCCATCTACCCTGGCTTTGCCTCCCAGCACTCCCAACACACATTGTCAGGCTCAATCTCACTCTCACTCACGGCACAGACCACCTCCCAAAGTGAAAATACCCAAGGCATTTCTCCCATACGATAGGCCTAAGGGCTTAGAGCTCTTGCTGGTCCTCACCTTCCCTTGACACCGCTTTCACAGCCAAACACACTCTGGCCATCTACCCTGGCTTTGCCTCCCAGCACTCCCAACACACATTCTCAGGTTGAATCTCATTCTCACTCCCGGCACAGACCACCTCCCAAAGTGAAAATACCCAAGCGATTTCTGACACACGCTACATCTAAGGGCTTAGAGCTGTTGCTGGTCTTCACCTTCCCTTGACACCGCTTTCACAGCCAAACGCACTCTGGCCATCTACGCTGGTTTTGCCTCCCAGCACTCCCAAAACACATTCTCAGGTTGAACCTCACTATCACTGCCGGCACAGACCACTTCCCAAAGAGCAAATACCCAAGCGATTTCTGACACACGCTACATCTAAGGCCTTAGAGCTGTTGCTGGTCCTCACCTTCCCTTGACACCGCTTTCACAGACAAACACACTCTGGCCATCTGCCTTTGCCTTGCCTCCCAGCACTCCCGAAACACATTCTCAGCAGCACTTTCACTCCAGGCACAGACCACCTCCCAAAGTACCAACACCCAAGCGATTTCTGCCGCATGCTGCATCTAAGGGCTTAGAGCTGTTGCTGGCCCTCACCTTCCCTTGACACCGCTTTCACAGCCAAACACACTCTGCCCATCTACCCTGGCTTTGCTTCCCAGCACTCCCAACACACATTGTCAGGCTCACTCTCACTCTCACTCCCGGCACAGACCACCTCCCAAAGTGCAAACGTCCAAGCCATTTCTCCCATACGATAGGCCTAAGGGCTTAGAGCTGTTGCTGCTCCTCACCTTCCCTTGATACCGCTTTCACAGCCAAACACACTCTGCCCATCTACCCTAGTTTTGCCTCCCAGCACTCCCAACACACATTCTCAGGTTGAATCTCACTCTCACTCCCGCCACAGACCACCTTCCAAAGTGAAAGTACCCAAGCGATTTCTGACGCACGCTATATCTAAGGGCTTAGATCTGTTGCTGGTCCTCACCTTCCCTTGACACCGCTTTCACAGCCAAACACACTCTGGCCATCCGCCTTTGCCTTGCTCACAGCACTCCCAACACACTCTCACTCCCGGCACAGACCACCTCCCAAAGTGCAAACACCCAAGCGATTTCTGCCGCATGCTACATCTAAGGGCTTAGAGCTGTTGCTGGTCCTCACCTTCCCTTGACACCGCTTTCACAGCCAAACACACTCTGCCCATCTACCCTGGCTTTGCCTCCCAGCACTCCCAACACACATTGTCAGGCTCAATCTCACTCTCACTCACGGCACACAACACCTCCCAAAATGAAAATACCCAAGGCATTTCTCCCATACGATAGGCCTAAGGGCTTAGAGCTGTTGCTGGTCCTCACCTTCCCTTGACACCGCTTTCACAGCCAAACACACTCTGCCCATCTACCCTGGCTTTGCCTCCCAGCGCTCCCAACACACATTGTCAGGCTCAATCTCATTCTCACTCCCGGCACAGACCACCTCCCAAAGTGAAAATACCCAAGGCATTTCTCCCATACGATAGGCCTAAGGGCTTAGAGCTGTTGCTGGTCCTCACCTTCCCTTCACACCGCTTTCACAGCCAAACACACTCTGCCCATCTACCCTGGCTTTGCCTCCCAGCACTCCCAACACACATTCTCAGGTTGAATCTCATTCTCACTCCCGGCACAGACCACCTCCCAAAGTGAAAATACCCAAGCGTTTTCTGACACACGCTACATCTAAGGGCTTAGAACTGTTGCTGGTCTTCACCTTCCCTTGACACCGCTTTCACAGCCAAACGCACTCTGGCCATCTACCCTAGTTTTGCCTCCCAGCACTCCGAACACACATTCTCAGGTTGAATCTCACTCTCACTCCCGCCACAGACCACCTTCCAAAGTGAAAGTACCCAAGCGATTTCTGACGCACGCTATATCTAAGGGCTTAGAGCTGTTGCTGGTCCTCACCTTCCCTTGACACCGCTTTCACAGCCAAACACACTCTGCCCATCCGCCTTTGCTTGCCTCCCAGCACTCCCAACACACATTCTCAGGCACGCTCACGCTCTTACTCTCACTCCCAGCACAGACCACCTCCCAAAGTGAAAACACCCAAGCCATTTCTGCCGCATGCTACATCTACGGGCTTAGAGCTGTCACTGGTCCTCACCTTCCTTTGACACCGCTTTCACAGCCAAACACACTCTGCCCATCTGCCTTTGCCTCAACTCCCAGCACTCCCAACACACATTCTCAGGCTCACTCTCACTCTCACTCCCGGCACAGACCACCTCCCAAAGTGCAAACCTCCAAGCCATTTCTCCCACACGATAGGCCTAAGTGCTTAGAGCTGTTGCTGGTCCTCACCTTCCCTTGACACCGCTTTCACAGCCAAACACACTCTGCCCATCTGCCTTTGCCTTGCCTCCCAGCACTCCCAAAACACTCTCAAGACCGGCACAGACCACCTCCCAAAGTGCAAACACCCAAGCGATATCTGACAAACGCTAAATCTAAGGGCTTAGAGCTGTTGCTGGTCCTCACCTTCCCTTGACACCGCTTTCACAGCCAAACGCACTCTGCCCATCTACCCTGGCTTTGCCTCCCAGCACTCCCAAAACACATTCTCAGGCTCACTCTCACTCTCACTCCCGGCACAGACCACCTCCCAAAGTGCAAACCTCCAAGCCATTTCTCCCACACGATAGGCCTAAGTGCTTAGAGCTGTTGCTGGTCCTCACCTTCCCTTGACACCGCTTTCACAGCCAAACACACTCTGCCCATCTGCCTTTGCCTTGCCTCCCAGCACTCCCAACACACTCTCACTCCCGGCACACACCACCTCCCAAAGTGCAAACACCCAAGCGATATCTGACAAACGCTACATCTAAGGCCTTAGAGCTGTTGCTGGTCCTCACCTTCCCTTGACACCGCTTTCACAGACAAACACACTCTGGCCATCTGCCTTTGCCTTGCCTCCCAGCACTCCCAAAACACATTCTCAGCAGCACTTTCACTCCAGGCACAGACCACCTGCCAAAGTACCAACACCCAAGCGATTTCTTCCGCATGCTGCATCTAAGGGCTTAGAGCTGTTGCTGGCCCTCACCTTCCCTTGACACCGCTTTCACAGCCAAACACACTCTGCCCATCTACCCTGGCTTTGCCTCCCAGCACTCCCAACACACATTCTCAGGCTCACTCTCACTCTCACTCCCGGCACAGACCACCTCCCAAAGTGAAAATACCCAAGGCATTTCTCCCATACGATAGGCCTAAGGGCTTAGAGCTCTTGCTGGTCCTCACCTTCCCTTGACACCGCTTTCACAGCCAAACGCACTCTGGCCATCCGCCTTTGCCTTGCCTCCCAGCACTCCCAACACACATTCTCAGGTTGAATCTCATTCTCACTCCCGGCACAGACCACCTCCCAAAGTGAAAATACCCAAGCGTTTTCTGACACACGCTATATCTAACTGCTTAGAGCTGTTGCTGGTCTTCACCTTCCCTTGACACCGCTTTCACAGCCAAACGCACTCTCCCCATCTACGCTGGTTTTGCCTCCCAGCACTCCCAACACACATTCTCAGGTTGAATCTCATTCTCACTCCCGGCACACACCACCTCCCAAAGTGCAAACACCCAAGCGATTTCGGCCGCATGCTACATCTAAGGGCTTAGAGCTGTTAATGCCCCTCACATTCCCTTGACTCCGCTTTCACAGCCAAACACACTCTGCCCATCTACCCTAGTTTTGCCTCCCAGCACTCCCAACACACATTCTCAGGTTGAATCTCACTCTCACTCCCGCCACAGACCACCTTCCAAAGTAAAAGTACCCAAGCGATTTCTGCCGCATGCTACATCTAAGGGCTTAGAGCTGTTGCTGGTCCTCACCTTCCCTTGACACCGCTTTCACAACCAAACGCACTCTGCCCATCTACGCTGCCCTTGCCTCCCAGCACTCCCAACACCCATTCTCAGGCACGCTCACGCTCTCACTCTCACTCCCAGCACAGACCACCTCCCAAAGTGAAAATACCCAAGCCATTTCTGACACACGCTACATCTACGGGCTTAGAGCTGTCACTGGTCCTCACCTTCCCTTGACACCGCTTTCACAGCCAAACACACTCTGCCCATCTACCCTGGCTTTGCCTCCCAGCACTCCCAACACACATTGTCAGGCTCAATCTCACTCTCACTCACGGCACAGACCACCTCCCAAAGTGAAAATACCCAAGCGATTTCTGACACACGCTACATCTAAGGGCTTAGAGCTGTTGCTGGTCTTCACCTTCCCTTGACACCGCTTTCACAGACAAACACACTCTGGCCATCTGCCTTTGCCTTGCCTCCCAGCACTCCCAAAACACATTCTCAGCAGCACTTTCACTCCAGGCACAGACCACCTGCCAAAGTACCAACACCCAAGCGATTTCTGCCGCATGCTGCATCTAAGGGCTTAGAGCTGTTGCTGGCCCTCACCTTCCCTTGACACCGCTTTCACAGCCAAACACACTCTGCCCATCTACCCTGGCTTTGCCTCCCAGCACTCCCAACACACATTCTCAGGTTGAATCTCATTCTCACTCCCGGCACAGACCACCTCCCAAAGTGAAAATACCCAAGCGATTTCTGACACACGCTACATCTAAGGGCTTAGAGCTGTTGCTGGTCTTCACCTTCCCTTGACACCGCTTTCACAGCCAAACGCACTCTGGCCATCTACGCTGGTTTTGCCTCCCAGCACTCCCAAAACACATTCTCAGGTTGAACCTCACTATCACTGCCAGCACAGACCACTTCCCAAAGAGCAAATACCCAAGCGATTTCTGACACACGCTACATCTAAGGCCTTAGAGCTGTTGCTGGTCCTCACCTTCCCTTGACACCGCTTTCACAGACAAACACACTCTGGCCATCTGCCTTTGCCTTGCCTCCCAGCACTCCCAAAACACATTCTCAGCAGCACTTTCACTCCAGGCACAGACCACCTGCCAAAGTACCAACACCCAAGCGATTTCTGCCGCATGCTGCATCTAAGGGCTTAGAGCTGTTGCTGGCCCTCACCTTCCCTTGACACCGCTTTCACAGCCAAACACACTCTGCCCATCTACCCTGGCTTTGCTTCCCAGCACTCCCAACACACATTCTCAGGCTCACTCTCAATCTCACTCCCGGCACAGACCACCTCCCAAAGTGCAAACGTCCAAGCCATTTCTCCCATACGATAGGCCTAAGGGCTTAGAGCTGTTGCTGCTCCTCACCTTCCCTTGACACCGCTTTCACAGCCAAACACACTCTGCCCATCTACCCTAGTTGTGCCTCCCAGCACTCCCAACACACATTCTCAGGTTGAATCTCACTCTCACTCCCGCCACAGACCACCTTCCAAAGTGAAAGTACCCAAGCGATTTCTGACGCACGCTATATCTAAGGGCTTAGAGCTGTTGCTGGTCCTCACCTTCCCTTGACACCGCTTTCAGAGCCAAACACACTCTGGCCATCCGCCTTTGCCTTGCTCACAGCACTCCCAACACACTCTCACTCCCGGCACACACCACCTCCCAAAGTGCAAACACCCAAGCGATTTCTGCCGCATGCTACATCTAAGGACTTAGAGCTGTTGCTGGTCCTCACCTTCCCTTGACACCGCTTTCACAGCCAAACGCACTCTGGCCATCAGCGCTGCCCTTGCCTCCCAGCACTCCCAACACACATTCTCAGGCTCACTCTCACTCTCACTCCCGGCACACACCACCTCCCAAAGTGCAAACCTCCAAGCCATTTCTCCCATACGATAGGCCTAAGGGCTTAGAGCTGTTGCTGGTCCTCACCTTCCCTTCACACTGCTTTCACAGCCAAACACACTCTGGCCATCCGCCTTTGCCTTGCCTCCCAGCACACCCAACACACATTCTCAGGCTCAATCTCACTCTCACTCACGGCAGAGACCAGCCAACAAAGTGCCAACACAGAAGCCATTTCTTCCATACAATAGGCCTAAAAGCTTAGAGCGGTTGCTGGTCCTCACCTTGCCTTGACACCGCTTTCACAGACAAACACACTCTGCCCATCTGCCTTTGCCTTCCCTCCCAGCACTCCCAACACACTCTCACTACCGGCACAGACCACCTCCCAAAATGCCAACACCCAAGCGATTTCTGACACACGCTACATCTAAGGGCTTAGAGCTGTGGCTGGTCTTCACCTTCCCTTGACACCGCTTTCACAGCCAAACACACTCTGCCCATCTACCCTGGCTTTGCCTCCCAGCACTCCCAACACACATTGTCAGGCTCAATCTCACTCTCACTCACGGCACAGACCACCTCCCAAAGTGAAAATACCCAAGGCATTTCTCCCATACGATAGGCCTAAGGGCTTAGAGCTCTTGCTGGTCCTCACCTTCCCTTGACACCGCTTTCACAGCCAAACACACTCTGCCCATCTACCCTGGCTTTGCCTCCCAGCACTCCCAACACACATTCTCAGGTTGAATCTCATTCTCACTCCCGGCACAGACCACCTCCCAAAGTGAAAATACCCAAGCGTTTTCTGACACACGCTTCATCTAAGGGCTTAGAGCTGTTGCTGGTCTTCACCTTCCCTTGACACCGCTTTCACAGCCAAACGCACTCTGGCCATCTACGCTGGTTTTGCCTCCCAGCACTCCCAACACACATTCTCAGGTTGAATCTCATTCTCACTCCCGGCACACACCACCTCCCAAAGTGCAAACACCCAAGCGATTTTGGCCGCATGCTACATCTAAGGGCTTAGAGCTGTTGCTGCCCCTCACATTCCCTTGACTCCGCTTTCACAGCCAAACACACTCTGCCCATCTACCCTAGTTTTACCTCCCAGCACTCCCAAAACACATTCTCAGGTTGAATCTCACTCTCACTCCCGCCACAGACCACCTTCCAAAGTGAAAGTACCCAAGCGATTTCTGACGCACGCTATATCTAAGGGCTTAGAGCTGTTGCTGGTCCTCACCTTCCCTTGACACGGCTTTCACAGCCAAACACACTCTGGCCATCCGCCTTTGCTTGCCTCCCAGCACTCCCAACACACTCTCACTCCCGGCACACACCACCTCCCAAAGTGCAAACACCCAAGCGATTTCTGCCGCATGCTACATCTAATGGCTTAGAGCTGTTGCTGGTCCTCACCTTCCCTTGACACCGCTTTCACAACCAAACGCACTCTGCCCATCTGCGCTGCCCTTGCCTCCCAGCACTCCCAACACACATTCTCAGGCACGCTCACGCTCTCACTCTCACTCCCAGCACAGACCACCTCCCAAAGTGAAAATACCCAAGCCATTTCTGACACACGCTACATCTACGGGCTTAGAGCTGTCACTGGTCCTCACCTTCCCTTGACACCGCTTTCACAGCCAAACACACTCTGCCCATCTACCCTGGCTTTGCCTCCCAGCACTCCCAACACACATTGTCAGGCTCAATCTCACTCTCACTCACGGCACAGACCACCTCCCAAAGTGAAAATACCCAAGGCATTTCTCCCATACGATAGGCCTAAGGGCTTAGAGCTCTTGCTGGTCCTCACCTTCCCTTGACACCGCTTTCACAGCCAAACACACTCTGGCCATCTACCCTGGCTTTGCCTCCCAGCACTCCCAACACACATTCTCAGGTTGAATCTCATTCTCACTCCCGGCACAGACCACCTCCCAAAGTGAAAATACCCAAGCGATTTCTGACACACGCTACATCTAAGGGCTTAGAGCTGTTGCTGGTCTTCACCTTCCCTTGACACCGCTTTCACAGCCAAACGCACTCTGGCCATCTACGCTGGTTTTGCCTCCCAGCACTCCCAAAACACATTCTCAGGTTGAACCTCACTATCACTGCCGGCACAGACCACTTCCCAAAGAGCAAATACCCAAGCGATTTCTGACACACGCTACATCTAAGGCCTTAGAGCTGTTGCTGGTCCTCACCTTCCCTTGACACCGCTTTCACAGACAAACACACTCTGGCCATCTGCCTTTGCCTTGCCTCCCAGCACTCCCGAAACACATTCTCAGCAGCACTTTCACTCCAGGCACAGACCACCTGCCAAAGTACCAACACCCAAGCGATTTCTGCCACATGCTGCATCTAAGGGCTTAGAGCTGTTGCTGGCCCTCACCTTCCCTTGACACCGCTTTCACAGCCAAACACACTCTGCCCATCTACCCTGGCTTTGCTTCCCAGCACTCCCAACACACACTGTCAGGCTCACTCTCACTCTCACTCCCGGCACAGACCACCTCCCAAAGTGCAAACGTCCAAGCCATTTCTCCCATACGATAGGCCTAAGGGCTTAGAGCTGTTGCTGCTCCTCACCTTCCCTTGACACCGCTTTCACAGCCAAACACACTCTGCCCATCTACCCTAGTTTTGCCTCCCAGCACTCCCAACACACATTCTCAGGTTGAATCTCACTCTCACTCCCGCCACAGACCACCTTCCAAAGTGAAAGTACCCAAGCGATTTCTGACGCACGCTATATCTAAGGGCTTAGAGCTGTTGCTGGTCCTCACCTTCCCTTGACACCGCTTTCACAGCCAAACACACTCTGGCCATCCGCCTTTGCCTTGCTCACAGCACTCCCAACACACTCTCACTCCCGGCACACACCACCTCCCAAAGTGCAAACACCCAAGCGATTTCTGCCGCATGCTACATCTAAGGGCTTAGAGCTGTTGCTGGTCCTCACCTTCCCTTCACACCGCTTTCACAGCCAAACGCACTCTGCCCATCTGCGCTGCCCTTCCCTCCCAGCACTCCCAACACACATTCTCAGGCTCACTCTCACTCTCACTCCCGGCACACACCACCTCCCAAAGTGCAAACGTCCAAGCCATTTCTCCCATACGATAGGCCTAAGGGCTTAGAGCTGTTGCTGGTCCTCACCTTCCCTTCACACTGCTTCCACAGCCAAACACACTCTGGCCATCCGCCTTTGCCTTGCCTCCCAGCACACCCAACACACATTCTCAGGCTCAATCTCACTCTCACTCCCGGCAGAGACCAGCCAACAAAGTGCCAACACAGAAGCCATTTCTTCCATACAATAGGCCTAAGGGCTTAGAGCTGTTGCTGGTCCTCACCTTCCCTTGACACCGCTTTCACAGACAAACACACTCTGCCCATCTGCCTTTGCCTTCCCTCCCAGCACTCCCAACACACTCTCACTACCGGCACAGACCACCTCGCAAAATGCCAACACCCAAGCGATTTCTGACACACGCTACATCTAAGGGCTTAGAGCTGTGGCTGGTCTTCACCTTCCCTTGACACCGCTTTCACAGCCAAACACACTCTGGCTATCTGCGCTGCCCTTGCCTCCCAGCACTCCCAAAACACTCTCACTCCCGGCACAGACCACCTCCCAAAGTGCAAACCCCCAAGCGATATCTGACAAACGCTACATCTAAGGGCTTAGAGCTGTTGCTGGTCCTCACCTTCCCTTGACACCGCTTTCACAGCCAAACGCACTCTGCCCATCTACCCTGGCTTTGCCTCCCAGCACTCTCAAAACACATTCTCAGGTTGAATCTCACTCTCACTCCCGGCACACACCACCTCCCAAAGTGCAAACGTCCAAGCCATTTCTCCCATACGATAGGCCTAAGGGCTTAGAGCTGTTGCTGGTCCTCACCTTCCCTTGACACGGCTTTCACAGCCAAACACACTCTGCCCATCTGCCTTTGCCTTAACTCCCAGCACTCCCAACACACATTCTCAGGCTCACTCTCACTCTCACTCCCGGCACAGACCACCTCCCAAAGTGCAAACGTCCAAGCCATTTCTCCCCTACGATAGGCCTAAGTGCTTAGAGCTGTTGCTGGTCCTCACCTTCCCTTCACACCGCTTTCACAGCCAAACACACTCTGCCCATCTGCCTTTGCCTTGCCTCCCAGCACTCCCAAAACACTCTCACTCCCAGCACAGACCACCTCCCAAAGTGCAAACACCCAAGCGATATCTGAAAAACGCTAAATCTAAGGGCTTAGAGCTGTTGCTGGTCCTCACCTTCCCTTCACACCGCTTTCACAGCCAAACGCACTCTGCCCATCTACCCTGGCTTTGCCTCCCAGCACTCCCAAAACACATTCTCAGGTTGAATCTCACTCTCACTCCCGGCACAGACCACCTCCCAAAGTGCAAACCTCCAAGCCATTTCTCCCATACGATAGGCCTAAGGGCTTAGAGCTGTGGCTGGTCCTCACCTTCCCTTGACACCGCTTTCACAGCCAAACACACTCTGGCCATCTGCGCTGCCCTTGCCTCCCAGCACTCCCAACACACATTCTCAGGTTGAATCTCACTCTCACTTCCGGCACAGACCACCTCCCACAGTGCAAACATCTAAGCCATTTCTCCCACACGATAAGCCTAAGGGCTTAGAGCTGTTGCTGGTCCTCACCTTCCCTTGACACCGCTTTCACAGCCAAACACACTCTGGCCATCTGCGCTGCCCTTGCCTCCCAGCACTCCCAACACACGTTCTCAAGCACACTCACGCTCTCACTCTCACTCCCAGCACAGACCACCTCCCAAAGTCAAAACACCCAAGCGATTTCTGCCACATGCTACATCTAAGGGCTTAGAGCTGTTGCTGGTACTCACCTTCCCTTGACACCGCTTTCACAGACAAACACACTCTGGCCATCAGCGCTGCCCTTGCCTCCCAGCACTCCCAACACACATTCTCAAGTTCAATCTCTCTCTCACTCCTGGCACAGACCACCTCCCAAAGTGCAAACACCCAACCGATTTCTGACATACGCTACATCTAAGGGCTTAGAGCTGTGGCTAGTCCTAACCTTCCCTTGACACCGCTTTCACAGCCAAACACACTCTGCCCATCTACGCTTGTTTTGCCTCCCAGCATTCCCAAAACACATTCTCAGGTTGAATCTCACTATCACTGCCGGCACAGACCACTTCCCAAAGAGCAAATACCCAAGCGATTTCTGACACACGCTACATCTAAGGGCTTAGAGCTGTTGCTGGTCCTCACCTTCCCTTGACACCGCTTTCACAGACAAACACACTCTGGCCATCTGCCTTTGCCTTCCCTCCCAGCACTCCCAACACACTCTCACTACCGGCACAGACCACCTCCCAAAATGCCAACACCCAAGCGATTTCTGACACACGCTACATCTAAGGGCTTAGAGCTGTTGCTGGTCTTCACCTTCCCTTGACACCGCTTTCACAGCCAAACACGCTCTGCCCATCTACCCTGGCTTTGCCTCCCAGCACTCCCAACACACATTGTCAGGCTCAATCTCACTCTCACTCACGGCACAGACCACCTCCCAAAGTGAAAATACCCAAGGCATTTCTCCCATACGATAGGTCTAAGGGCTTAGAGCTCTTCCTGCTCCTCACCTTCCCTTGACACCGCTTTCACAGCCAAACGCACTCTGCCCATCTGCGCTGCCCTTGCCTCCCAGCACTCCCAACACACATTCTCAGGCACGCTCACGCTCTCACTCTCACTCCCAGCACAGACCACCTCCCAAAGTGAAAACACCCAAGCCATTTCTGACACACGCTACATCTACGGGCTTAGAGCTGTCACTGGTCCTCACCTTCCCTTGACACCGCTTTCACAGCCAAACACACTCTGCCCATCTGCCTTTGCCTTGCCTCCCAGCACTCCCAAAACACTCCCACTCCCGGCACAGACCACCTCCCAAAGTGCAAACACCCAAGCGATATCTGACAAACGCTACATCTAAGGCCTTAGAGCTGTTGCTGGTCCTCACCTTCCCTTGACACCGCTTTCACAGACAAACACACTCTGGCCATCCGCCTTTGCCTTGCCTCCCAGCACACCCAACACACATTCTCAGGCTCAATCTCACTCTCACTCCCGGCAGAGAACAGCCAACAAAGTGCCAACACAGAAGCCATTTCTTCCATACAATAGGCCTAAAAGCTTAGAGCGGTTGCTGGTCCTCACCTTCCCTTGACACCGCTTTCAAAGCCAAACACACTCTGCCCATCTACCCTGGCTTTGCCTCCCAGCACTCCCAACACACATTCTCAGGCACGCTCACGCTCTCACTCTGACTCCCGGCACAGACCACCTCCCAAAGTGAAAATACCCAAGCGATTTCTGACACACGCTACATCTAAGGGCTTAGAGCTGTTGCTGCTCCTCACCTTCCCTTGACACCGCTTTCACAGCCAAACGCACTCTCCCCATCTACGCGGGTTTTGCCTCCCAGCACTCCCAAAACACATTCTCAGGTTGAACCTCACTATCACTGCCGGCACAGACCACTTCCCAAAGAGCAAATACCCAAGCGATTTCTGACACACGCTACATCTAAGGGCTTAGAGCTGTTGCTGGTCCTCACCTTCCCTTGACACCGCTTTCACAGCCAAACACACTCTGGCCATCTGCCTTTGCCTTGCCTCCCAGCACACCCAACACACATTCTCAGGTTGAATCTCATTCTCACTCCCGGCACACACTACCTCCCAAAGTGCAAACACCCAAGCGATTTCGGCCGCATGCTACATCTAAGGGCTTAGAGCTGTTGCTGCTCCTCACATTCCCTTGACTCCGCTTTCACAGCCAAACACACTCTGCCCATCTACCCTAGTTTTGCCTCCCAGTACTCCCAACACACATTCTCAGGTTGAATCTCACTCTCACTCCCGCCACAGACCACCTTCCAAAGTGAAAATACCCAAGCGATTTCTGACGCACGCCATATCTATGGGCTTAGAGCTGTTGCTGGTCCTCACCTTCCCTTGACACGGCTTTCACAGCCAAACACACTCTGGCCATCCGCCTTTGCTTGCCTCCCAGCACTCCCAACACACTCTCACTCCCGGCACAGACCACCTCCAAAAGTGCAAACACCCAAGCGATTTCTGCCGCATGCTACATCTAAGGGCTTAGAGCTGTTGCTGGTCCTCACCTTCCCTTGACACCGCTTTCACAGCCAAACGGCACTCTGCCCATCTGCGCTGCCCTTGCCTCCCAGCACTGCCAACACACATTCTCAGGCACGCTCACGCTCTCACTCTCAATCCCAGCACAGACCACCTCCCAAAGTGAAAACACCCAAGCCATTTCTGACACACGCTACATCTACGGGCTTAGAGCTGTCACTGGTCCTCACCTTCCCTTGACACCGCTTTCACAGCCAAACACAATCTGCCCATCTACCTTTGCCTCAACTCCCAGCACTCCCAACACACATTCTCAGGCTCACTCTCACTCTCACTCCCGGCACAGACCACCTCCCAAAGTGCAAACCTCCAAGCCATTTCTCCCACACGATAGGCCTAAGTGCTTAGAGCTGTTGCTGGTCCTCACCTTCCCTTGACACCGCTTTCACAGCCAAACACACTCTGCCCATCTACCCTGGCTTTGCCTCCCAGCACTCCCAACACACATTCTCAGGTTGAATCTCATTCTCACTCCCGGCACAGACCACCTCCCAAAGTGAAAATACCCAAGCGATTTCTGACACACGCTTCATCTAAGGGCTTAGAGCTGTTGCTGGTCTTCACCTTCCCTTGACACCGCTTTCACAGCCAAACACACTCTTGCTATCTGCGCTGCCCTTGCCTCCCAGCACTCCCAAAACACTCTCACTCCCGGCACAGACCACCTCCCAAAGTGCAAACCCCCAAGCGATATCTGACAAACGCTAAATCTAAGGGCTTAGAGCTGTTGCTGGTCCTCACCTTCCCTTGACACCGCTTTCACAGCCAAACGCACTCTGCCCATCTACCCTGGCTTTGCCTGCCAGCACTCCCAAAACACATTCTCAGGTTGAATCTCATTCTCACTCCCAGCACAGACCACCTCCCAAAGTGAAAATACCCAAGCCATTTCTGACACACGCTACATCTAAGGGCTTAGAGCTGTCACTGGTCCTCACCTTCCCTTGACACCGCTTTCACAGCCAAACGCACTCTGCTCATCTGCGCTGCCCTTGCCTCCCAGCACTCCCAACACACATTCTCAGGCTCACTATCACTCTCACTCCCGGCACACACCACCTCCCAAAGTGCAAACCTCCAAGCCATTTCTCCCCTACGATAGGCCTAAGGGCTTAGAGCTGTTGCTGGTCCTCACCTTCCCTTGACACCGCTTTCACAGCCAAACACACTCTGGCCATCCGCCTTGCCTTGCCTCCCAGCACTCCCAACACACATTCTCAGGTTGAATCTCACTCTCACTTCCGGCACAGACCACCTCCCACAGTGCACACATCTAAGCCATTTCTCCCACACGATAAGCCTAAGGGCTTAGAGCTGTTGCTGGTCCTCACCTTCCCTTGACACCGCTTTCACAGCCAAACACACTCTGGCCATCTGCGCTGCCCTTGCCTCCCAGCACTCCCAACACACGTTCTCAAGCACACTCACGCTCTCACTCTCACTCCCAGCACAGACCACCTCCCAAAGTCAAAACACCCAAGCGATTTCTGCCACATGCTACATCTAAGGGCTTAGAGCTGTTGCTGGTCCTCACCTTCCCTTGACACTGCTTTCACAGACAAACACACTCTGGCCATCAGCGCTGCCCTTGCCTCCCAGCACTCCCAACACACATTCTCAAGTTCAATCTCTCTCTCACTCCTGGCACAGACCACCTCCCAAAGTGCAAACACCCAACCGATTTCTGACATACGCTACATCTAAGGGCTTAGAGCTGTGGCTAGTCCTAACCTTCCCTTGACACCGCTTTCACAGCCAAACACACTCTGGCCATCTACCCTGGCTTTGCCTCCCAGCACTCCCAACACACATTCTCAGGCTCAATCTCACTCTCACTCACGGCACAGACCACCTCCCAAAGTGAAAATACCCAAGGCATTTCTCCCATACGATAGGCCTAAGGGCTTAGAGCTCTTGCTGGTCCTCACCTTCCCTTGACACCGCTTTCACAGCCAAACACACTCTGGCCATCTACCCTGGCTTTGCCTCCCAGCACTCCCAACACACATTCTCAGGTTGAATCTCGTTCTCACTCCCGGCACAGACCACCTCCCAAAGTGAAAATACCCAAGCGATTTCTGACACACGCTACATCTAAGGCCTTAGAGCTGTTGCTGCTCCTCACCTTCCCTTGACACCGCTTTCACAGCCAAACGCACTCTCCCCATCTACGCTGGTTTTGCCTCCCAGCACTCCCAAAACACATTCTCAGGTTGAACCTCACTATCACTGCCGGCACAGACCACTTCCCAAAGAGCAAATACCCAAGCGATTTCTGACACACGCTACATCTAAGGCCTTAGAGCTGTTGCTGGTCCTCACCTTCCCTTGACACCGCTTTCACAGCCAAACACACTCTGCCCATCTGCCTTTGCCTTGCCTCCTAGCACTCCCAAAACACATTCTCAGCAGTACTTTCACTCCAGGCACAGACCACCTGCCAAAGTACCAACACCCAAGCGATTTCTGCCGCATGCTGCATCTAAGGGCTTAGAGCTGTTGCTGGCCCTCACCTTCCCTTGACACCGCTTTCACAGCCAAACACACTCTGGCCATCTACCCTGGCTTTGCCTCCCAGCACTCCCAACACACATTCTCAGGCTCACTCTCACTCTCACTCCCGGCACAGACCACCTCCCAAAGTGCAAACGTCCAAGCCATTTCTCCCATACGATAGGCCTAAGGGCTTAGAGCTGTTGCTGGTCCTCACCTTCCCTTCACACTGCTTTCACAGCCAAACACACTCTGGCCATCCGCCTTTGCCTTGCCTCCCAGCACACCAAACACACATTCTCAGGCTCAATCTCACTCTCACTCCCGGCAGAGACCAGCCAACAAAGTGCCAACACAGAAGCCATTTCTTCCATACAATAGGCCTAAAAGCTTAGAGCGGATGCTGGTCCTCACCTTCCCTTGACACCGCTTTCACAGACAAACACACTCTGCCCATCTACCCTGGCTTTGCCTCCCAGCACTCCCAACACACATTGTCAGGCTCAATCTCACTCTCACTCACGGCACACAACACCTCCCAAAGTGAAAATACCCAAGCCATTTCTCCCATACGATAGGCCTAAGGGCTTAGAGCTGTTGCTGGTCCACACCTTCCCTTGACACCGCTTTCACAGCCAAACACACTCTGCCCATCTACCCTGGCTTTGCCTCCCAGCACTCCCAACACACATTGTCAGGCTCAATCTCGCTCTCACTCACGGCACAGACCACCTCCCAAAGTGAAAATACCCAAGGCATTTCTCCCATACGATAGGCCTAAGGGCTTAGAGCTCTTGCTGGTCCTCACCTTCCCTTGACACCGCTTTCACAGCCAAACACACTCTGGCCATCTACCCTGGCTTTGCCTCCCAGCACTCCCAACACACATTCTCAGGTTGAATCTCATTCTCACTCCCGGCACAGACCACCTCCCAAAGTGAAAATACCCAAGCGATTTCTGACACACGCTACATCTAAGGGCTTAGAGCTGTTGCTGGTCTTCACCTTCCCTTGACACCGCTTTCACAGCCAAACGCACTCTGGCCATCTACCCTAGTTTTGCCTCCCAGCACTCCCAACACACATTCTCAGGTTGAATCTCACTCTCACTCCCGCCACAGACCACCTTCCAAAGTGAAAGTACCCAAGCGATTTCTGACGCACGCTATATCTAAGGGCTTAGAGCTGTTGCTGGTCCTCACCTTCCCTTGACACCGCTTTCACAGCCAAACACACTCTGGCCATCCGCCTTTGCCTTGCTCACAGCACTCCCAACACACTCTCACTCCCGGCACACACCACCTCCCAAAGTGCAAACACCCAAGCGATTTCTGCCGCATGCTACATCTAAGGGCTTAGAGCTGTTGCTGGTCCTCACCTTCCCTTGACACCGCTTTCACAGCCAAACGCACTCTGGCCATCAGCGCTGCCCTTCCCTCCCAGCACTCCCAAAACACATTCTCAGGCTCACTCTCACTCTCACTCCCGGCACACACCACCTCCCAAAGTGCAAACGTCCAAGCCATTTCTCCCATACGATAGGCCTAAGGGCTTAGAGCTGTTGCTGGTCCTCACCTTCCCTTCACACTGCTTCCACAGCCAAACACACTCTGGCCATCCGCCTTTGCCTTGCCTCCCAGCACACCCAACACACATTCTCAGGCTCAATCTCACTCTCACTCCCGGCAGAGACCAGCCAACAAAGTGCCAACACAGAAGCCATTTCTTCCATACAATAGGCCTAAGGGCTTAGAGCTGTTGCTGGTCCTCACCTTCCCTTGACACCGCTTTCACAGACAAACACACTCTGCCCATCTGCCTTTGCCTTCCCTCCCAGCACTCCCAACACACTCTCACTACCGGCACAGACCACCTCCCAAAATGCCAACACCCAAGCGATTTCTGACACACGCTACATCTAAGGGCTTAGAGCTGTGGCTGGTCCTCACCTTCCCTTGACACTGCTTTCACAGACAAACACACTCTGGCCATCAGCGCTGCCCTTGCCTCCCAGCACTCCCAACACACATTCTCAAGTTCAATCTCTCTCTCACTCCTGGCACAGACCACCTCCCAAAGTGCAAACACCCAACCGATTTCTGACATACGCTACATCTAAGGGCTTAGAGCTGTGGCTAGTCCTAACCTTCCCTTGACACCGCTTTCACAGCCAAACACACTCTGGCCATCTACCCTGGCTTTGCCTCCCAGCACTCCCAACACACATTCTCAGGCTCAATCTCACTCTCACTCACGGCACAGACCACCTCCCAAAGTGAAAATACCCAAGGCATTTCTCCCATACGATAGGCCTAAGGGCTTAGAGCTCTTGCTGGTCCTCACCTTCCCTTGACACCGCTTTCACAGCCAAACACACTCTGGCCATCTACCCTGGCTTTGCCTCCCAGCACTCCCAACACACATTCTCAGGTTGAATCTCGTTCTCACTCCCGGCACAGACCACCTCCCAAAGTGAAAATACCCAAGCGATTTCTGACACACGCTACATCTAAGGCCTTAGAGCTGTTGCTGCTCCTCACCTTCCCTTGACACCGCTTTCACAGCCAAACGCACTCTCCCCATCTACGCTGGTTTTGCCTCCCAGCACTCCCAAAACACATTCTCAGGTTGAACCTCACTATCACTGCCGGCACAGACCACTTCCCAAAGAGCAAATACCCAAGCGATTTCTGACACACGCTACATCTAAGGCCTTAGAGCTGTTGCTGGTCCTCACCTTCCCTTGACACCGCTTTCACAGCCAAACACACTCTGCCCATCTGCCTTTGCCTTGCCTCCTAGCACTCCCAAAACACATTCTCAGCAGTACTTTCACTCCAGGCACAGACCACCTGCCAAAGTACCAACACCCAAGCGATTTCTGCCGCATGCTGCATCTAAGGGCTTAGAGCTGTTGCTGGCCCTCACCTTCCCTTGACACCGCTTTCACAGCCAAACACACTCTGGCCATCTACCCTGGCTTTGCCTCCCAGCACTCCCAACACACATTCTCAGGCTCACTCTCACTCTCACTCCCGGCACAGACCACCTCCCAAAGTGCAAACGTCCAAGCCATTTCTCCCATACGATAGGCCTAAGGGCTTAGAGCTGTTGCTGGTCCTCACCTTCCCTTCACACTGCTTTCACAGCCAAACACACTCTGGCCATCCGCCTTTGCCTTGCCTCCCAGCACACCAAACACACATTCTCAGGCTCAATCTCACTCTCACTCCCGGCAGAGACCAGCCAACAAAGTGCCAACACAGAAGCCATTTCTTCCATACAATAGGCCTAAAAGCTTAGAGCGGATGCTGGTCCTCACCTTCCCTTGACACCGCTTTCACAGACAAACACACTCTGCCCATCTACCCTGGCTTTGCCTCCCAGCACTCCCAACACACATTGTCAGGCTCAATCTCACTCTCACTCACGGCACACAACACCTCCCAAAGTGAAAATACCCAAGCCATTTCTCCCATACGATAGGCCTAAGGGCTTAGAGCTGTTGCTGGTCCACACCTTCCCTTGACACCGCTTTCACAGCCAAACACACTCTGGCCATCTACCCTGGCTTTGCCTCCCAGCACTCCCAACACACATTGTCAGGCTCAATCTCGCTCTCACTCACGGCACAGACCACCTCCCAAAGTGAAAATACCCAAGGCATTTCTCCCATACGATAGGCCTAAGGGCTTAGAGCTCTTGCTGGTCCTCACCTTCCCTTGACACCGCTTTCACAGCCAAACGCACTCTGCCCATCTACCCTGGCTTTGCCTCCCAGCACTCCCAACACACATTCTCAGGTTGAATCTCATTCTCACTCCCGGCACAGACCACCTCCCAAAGTGAAAATACCCAAGCGATTTCTGACACACGCTACATCTAAGGGCTTAGAGCTGTTGCTGGTCTTCACCTTCCCTTGACACCGCTTTCACAGCCAAACACACTCTGCCCATCTACCCTAGTTTTGCCTCCCAGCACTCCCAACACACATTCTCAGGTTGAATCTCACTCTCACTCCCGCCACAGACCACCTTCCAAAGTGAAAGTACCCAAGCGATTTCTGACGCACGCTATATCTAAGGGCTTAGAGCTGTTGCTGGTCCTCACCTTCCCTTGACACCGCTTTCACAGCCAAACACACTCTGGCCATCCGCCTTTGCCTTGCTCACAGCACTCCCAACACACTCTCACTCCCGGCACACACCACCTCCCAAAGTGCAAACACCCAAGCGATTTCTGCCGCATGCTACATCTAAGGGCTTAGAGCTGTTGCTGGTCCTCACCTTCCCTTGACACCGCTTTCACAGCCAAACGCACTCTGGCCATCAGCGCTGCCCTTCCCTCCCAGCACTCCCAAAACACATTCTCAGGCTCACTCTCACTCTCACTCCCGGCACACACCACCTCCCAAAGTGCAAACGTCCAAGCCATTTCTCCCATACGATAGGCCTAAGGGCTTAGAGCTGTTGCTGGTCCTCACCTTCCCTTCACACTGCTTCCACAGCCAAACACACTCTGGCCATCCGCCTTTGCCTTGCCTCCCAGCACACCCAACACACATTCTCAGGCTCAATCTCACTCTCACTCCCGGCAGAGACCAGCCAACAAAGTGCCAACACAGAAGCCATTTCTTCCATACAATAGGCCTAAGGGCTTAGAGCTGTTGCTGGTCCTCACCTTCCCTTGACACCGCTTTCACAGACAAACACACTCTGCCCATCTGCCTTTGCCTTCCCTCCCAGCACTCCCAACACACTCTCACTACCGGCACAGACCACCTCCCAAAATGCCAACACCCAAGCGATTTCTGACACACGCTACATCTAAGGGCTTAGAGCTGTGGCTGGTCTTCACCTTCCCTTGACACCGCTTTCACAGCCAAACACACTCTGGCCATCAGCGCTGCCCTTGCCTCCGAGCACTCCCAACACACATTCTCAGGCTCAATCTCACTCTCACTCACGGCACAGACCACCTCCCAAAGTGAAAATACCCAAGGCATTTCTCCCATACGATAGGCCTAAGGGCTTAGAGCTGTTGCTGCTCCTCACCTTCCCTTGACACCGCTTTCACAGCCAAACACACTCTGCCCATCTACCCTGGCTTTGCCTCCCAGCACTCCGAACACACATTCTCAGGTTGAATCTCATTCTCACTACCGGCACAGACCACCTCCCAAAGTGAAAATACCCAAGCGATTTCTGACACACGCTTCATCTAAGGGCTTAGAGCTGTTGCTGGTCTTCACCTTCCCTTGACACCGCTTTCACAGCCAAACACACTCTGGCTATCTGCGCTGCCCTTGCCTCCCAGCACTCCCAAAACACTCTCACTCCCGGCACAGACCACCTCCCAAAGTGCAAACCCCCAAGCGATATCTGACAAACGCTACATCTAAGGGCTTAGAGCTGTTGCTGGTCCTCACCTTCCCTTGACACCGCTTTCACAGCCAAACGCACTCTGCCCATCTACCCTGGCTTTGCCTCCCAGCACTCTCAAAACACATTCTCAGGTTGAATCTCACTCTCACTCCCGGCACACACCACCTCCCAAAGTGCAAACGTCCAAGCCATTTCTCCCATACGATAGGCCTAAGGGCTTAGAGCTGTTGCTGGTCCTCGCCTTCCCTTGACACGGCTTTCACAGCCAAACACACTCTGCCCATCTGCCTTTGCCTTAACTCCCAGCACTCCCAACACACATTCTCAGGCTCACTCTCACTCTCACTCCCGGCACAGACCACCTCCCAAAGTGCAAACCTCCAAGCCATTTCTCCCACACGATAGGCCTAAGTGCTTAGAGCTGTTGCTGGTCCTCACCTTCCCTTGACACCGCTTTCACAGCCAAACACACTCTGGCCATCCGCCTTTGCCTTGCCTCCCAGCACTCCCAACACACATTCTCAGGTTGAATCTCACTCTCACTTCCGTCACAGACCACCTCCCACAGTGCAAACATCTAAGCCATTTCTCCCACACGATAAGCCTAAGGGCTTAGAGCTGTTGCTGGTCCTCACCTTCCGTTGACACCGCTTTCACAGCCAAACACACTCTGGCCATCTGCGCTGCCCTTGCCTCCCAGCACTCCCAACACACGTTCTTAAGCACACTCACGCTCTCACTCTCACTCCCAGCACAGACCACCTCCCAAAGTCAAAACACCCAAGCGATTTCTGCCACATGCTACATCTAAGGGCTTAGAGCTGTTGCTGCTCCTCACCTTCCCTTGACACCGCTTTCACAGCCAAACACACTCTGGCCATCTACGCTGGTTTTGCATCCCAGCACTCCCAAAACACATTCTCAGGTTGAATCTCACTATCACTGCCGGCACAGACCACTTCCCAAAGAGCAAATACCCAAGCGATTTCTGACACATGCTACATCTAAGGGCTTAGAGCTGTTGCTGGTCCTCACCTTCCCTTGACACCGCTTTCACAGACAAACACACTCTGGCCATCTGCCTTTGCCTTCCCTCCCAGCACTCCCAACACACTCTCACTACCGGCACAGACCACCTCCCAAAATGCCAACACCCAAGCGATTTCTGACACACGCTACATCTAAGGGCTTAGAGCTGTTGCTGGTCTTCACCTTCCCTTGACACCGCTTTCACAGCCAAACACACTCTCCCCATTTACCCTGGCTTTGCCTCCCAGCACTCCCAACACACATTCTCAGGCACGCTCACGCTCTCACTCTGACTCCCAGCACAGACCACCTCCCAAAGTGAAAATACCCAAGCCATTTCTGAACACACGCTACATCTAAGGGCTTAGAGCTGTCACTGGTCCTCGCCTTCCCTTGACACCGCTTTCACAGCCAAACGCACTCTGCCCATCTGCGTTGCCCTTGCCTCCCAGCACTCCCAACACACATTCTCAGGCTCACTCTCACTCTCACTCCCGGCACACACCACCTCCCAAAGTGCAAACCTCCAAGCCATTTCTCCCCTACGATAGGCCTAAGGGCTTAGAGCTGTTGCTGGTCCTCACCTTCCCTTGACACCGCTTTCACAGCCAAACACACTCTGCCCATCTACGCTGCCCTTGCCTCCCAGCACTCCCAACACACATTGTCAGGCTCAATCTCACTCTCACTCACGGCACAGACCACCTCCCAAAGTGAAAATACCCAACGCATTTCTCCCATACGATAGGCCTAAGGGCTTAGAGCTCTTGCTGGTCCTCACCTTCCCCTGACACCGCTTTCACAGCCAAACACACTCTGCCCATCTACCCTGGCTTTGCCTCCCAGCACTCCGAACACACATTCTCAGGTTGAATCTCATTCTCACTCCCAGCACAGACCACCTCCCAAAGTGAAAATACCCAAGCGATTTCTGACACACGCTTCATCTAAGGGCTTAGAGCTGTTGCTGGTCTTCACCTTCCCATGACACCGCTTTCACAGCCAAACACACTCTGGCCATCTACGCTGGTTTTGCCTCCCAGCACTCCCAACACACATTCTCAGGTTGAATCTCACTATCACTGCCGGCACAGACCACTTCCCAAAGAGCAAATTACCCAAGCGATTTCTGACATACGCTACATCTAAGGCCTTAGAGCTGTTGCTGGTCCTCACCTTCCCTTGACACCGCTTTCACAGACAAACACACTCTGGCCATCTGCCTTTGCCTTCCCTCCCAGCACTCCCAACACACTCTCACTACCGGCACAGACCACCTCCCAAAATGCCACCACCAAACCGATTTCTGACACACGCTACATCTACGGGCTTAGAGCTGTTGCTGGTCCTCACCTTCCCTTGACACCGCTTTCACAGCCAAACGCACTCTGCCCATCTGCGCTGCCCTTGCCTCCCAGCACTCCCAACACACATTCTCAGGCACGCTCACGCTCTCACTCTGACTCCCAGCACAGACCACCTCCCAAAGTGAAAATACCCAAGCCATTTCTGACACACGCTACATCTACGGGCTTAGAGCAGTTGCTGGTCCTCACCTTCCCTTGACACCGCTTTCACAGCCAAACACAATCTGCCCATCTGCCTTTGCCTCAACTCCCAGCACTCCCAACACACATTCTCAGGCTCACTCTCACTCTCACTCCCGGCACACACCACCTCCCAAAGTGCAAACGTCCAAGCCATTTCTCCCATACGATAGGCCTAAGGGCTTAGAGCTGTTGCTGGTCCTCACCTTCCCTTGACACCGCTTTCACAGCCAAACACACTCTGGCCATCCGCCTTTGCCTTGCCTCCCAGCACTCCCAAAACATATTCTCAGGTTGAATCTCACTATCACTGCCGGCACAGACCACTTCCCAAAGAGCAAATACCCAAGCGATTTCTGACACACGCTACATCTAAGGGCTTAGAGCTGTGGCTGGTCCTCACCTTCCCTTGACACCGCTTTCACAGCCAAACACACTCTGCCCATCTGCCTTTGCCTCAACTCCCAGCACTCCCAACACACATTCTCAGGCTCACTCTCACTCTCACTCCCGGCACAGACCACATCCCAAAGTGCAAACCTCCAAGCCATTTCTCCCACACGATAGGCCTAAGTGCTTAGAGCTGTGGCTGGTCCTAACCTTCCCTTGACACCGCTTTCACAGCCAAACACACTCTGGCCATCCGCCTTTGCCTTGCTCACAGCACTCCCAACACACTCTCACTCCCGGCACACACCACCTCCCAAAGTGCAAACACCCAAGCGATTTCTGCCGCATGCTACATCTAAGGGCTTAGAGCTGTTGCTGGTCCTCACCTTCCCTTGACACCGCTTTCACAGCCAAACGCACTCTGGCCATCAGCGCTGCCCTTGCCTCCCAGCACTCCCAACACACATTCTCAGGCTCACTCTCACTCTCACTCCCGGCACACACCACCTCCCAAAGTGCAAACCTCCAAGCCATTTCTCCCATACGATAGGCCTAAGGGCTTAGAGCTGTTGCTGGTCCTCACCTTCCCTTCACACTGCTTTCACAGCCAAACACACTCTGGCCATCCGCCTTTGCCTTGCCTCCCAGCACACCCAACACACATTCTCAGGCTCAATCTCACTCTCACTCACGGCAGAGACCAGCCAAAAAAGTGCCAACACAGAAGCCATTTCTTCCATACAATAGGCCTAAAAGCTTAGAGCGGTTGCTGGTCCTCACCTTGCCTTGACACCGCTTTCACAGACAAACACACTCTGCCCATCTGCCTTTGCCTTCCCTCCCAGCACTCCCAACACACTCTCACTACCGGCACAGACCACCTCCCAAAATGCCAACACCCAAGCGATTTCTGACACACGCTACATCTAAGGGCTTAGAGCTGTGGCTGGTCTTCACCTTCCCTTGACACCGCTTTCACAGCCAAACACACTCTGCCCATCTACCCTGGCTTTGCCTCCCAGCACTCCCAACACACATTGTCAGGCTCAATCTCACTCTCACTCACGGCACAGACCACCTCCCAAAGTGAAAATACCCAAGGCATTTCTCCCATACGATAGGCCTAAGGGCTTAGAGCTCTTGCTGGTCCTCACCTTCCCTTGACACCGCTTTCACAGCCAAACACACTCTGCCCATCTACCCTGGCTTTGCCTCCCAGCACTCCCAACACACATTCTCAGGTTGAATCTCATTCTCACTCCCGGCACAGACCACCTCCCAAAGTGAAAATACCCAAGCGTTTTCTGACACACGCTACATCTAACTGCTTAGAGCTGTTGCTGGTCTTCACCTTCCCTTGACACCGCTTTCACAGCCAAACGCACTCTGGCCATCTACGCTGGTTTTGCCTCCCAGCACTCCCAACACACATTCTCAGGTTGAATCTCATTCTCACTCCCGGCACACACCACCTTCCAAAGTGCAAACACCCAAGCGATTTCGGCCGCATGCTACATCTAAGGGCTTAGAGCTGTTAATGCCCCTCACATTCCCTTGACTCCGCTTTCACAGCCAAACACACTCTGCCCATCTACCCTAGTTTTGCCTCCCAGCACTCCCGACATACATTCTCAGGTTGAATCTCATTCTCACTCCCGGCACACACCACCTCCCAAAGTGCAAACACCCAAGCGATTTCGGCCGCATGCTACATCTAAGGGCTTAGAGCTCTTGCTGCCCCTCACATTCCCTTGACTCCGCTTTCACAGCCAAACACACTCTGCCCATCTACCCTAGTTTTACCTCCCAGCACTCCCAAAACACATTCTCAGGTTGAATCTCACTCTCACTCCCGCCACAGACCACCTTCCAAAGTGAAAGTACCCAAGCGATTTCTGACGCACGCTATATCTGAGGGCTTAGAGCTGTTGCTGGTCCTCACCTTCCCTTGACACCGCTTTCACAGCCAAACGCACTCTGGCCATCAGCGCTGCCCTTCCCTCCCAGCACTCCCAACACACATTCTCAGGCTCACTCTCACTCTCACTCCCGGCACACACCACCTCCCAAAGTGCAAACCTCCAAGCCATTTCTCCCATACAATAGGCCTAAGGGCTTAGAGCTGTTGCTGGTCCTCACCTTCCCTTCACACTGCTTCCACAGCCAAACACACTCTGGCCATCCGCCTTTGCCTTGCCTCCCAGCACACCCAACACACATTCTCAGGCTCAATCTCACTCTCACTCCCGGAAGAGACCAGCCAACAAAGCGCCAACACAGAAGCCATTTCTTCCATACAATAGGCCTAAGGGCGTAGAGCTGTTGCTGGTCCTCACCTTCCCTTGACACCGCTTTCACAGACAAACACACTCTGCCCATCTGCCTTTGCCTTCCCTCCCAGCACTCCCAACACACTCTCACTACCGGCACAGACCACCTCCCAAAATGCCAACACCCAAGCGATTTCTGACACACGCTACATCTAAGGGCTTAGAGCTGTGGCTGGTCTTCACCTTCCCTTGACACCGCTTTCACAGCCAAACACACTCTGGCCATCAGCGCTGCCCTTGCCTCCGAGCACTCCCAACACACATTCTCAGGCTCAATCTCACTCTCACTCACGGCACAGACCACCTCCCAAAGTGAAAATACCCAACGCATTTCTCCCATACGATAGGCCTAAGGGCTTAGAGCTCTTGCTGCTCCTCACCTTCCCTTGACACCGCTTTCACAGCCAAACACACTCTGCCCATCTACCCTGGCTTTGCCTCCCAGCACTCCGAACACACATTCTCAGGTTGAATCTCATTCTCACTACCGGCACAGACCACCTCCCAAAGTGAAAATACCCAAGCGATTTCTGACACACGCTTCATCTAAGGGCTTAGAGCTGTTGCTGGTCTTCACCTTCCCTTGACACCGCTTTCACAGCCAAACACACTCTGGCTATCTGCGCTGCCCTTGCCTCCCAGCACTCCCAAAACACTCTCACTCCCGGCACAGACCACCTCCCAAAGTGCAAACCCCCAAGCGATATCTGACAAACGCTACATCTAAGGGCTTAGAGCTGTTGCTGGTCCTCACCTTCCCTTGACACCGCTTTCACAGCCAAACGCACTCTGCCCATCTACCCTGGCTTTGCCTCCCAGCACTCTCAAAACACATTCTCAGGTTCAATCTCACTCTCACTCCCGGCACACACCACCTCCCAAAGTGCAAACGTCCAAGCCATTTCTCCCATACGATAGGCCTAAGGGCTTAGAGCTGTTGCTGGTCCTCGCCTTCCCTTGACACGGCTTTCACAGCCAAACACACTCTGCCCATCTGCCTTTGCCTTAACTCCCAGCACTCCCAACACACATTCTCAGGCTCACTCTCACTCTCACTCCCGGCACAGACCACCTCCCAAAGTTCAAACCTCCAAGCCATTTCTCCCACACGATAGGCCTAAGGGCTTAGAGCTGTTGCTGGTCCTCACCTTCCCTTGACACCGCTTTCACAGCCAAACACACTCTGGCCATCCGCCTTTGCCTTGCCTCCCAGCACTCCCAACACACATTCTCAGGTTGAATCTCATTCTCACTCCCGGCACAGACCACCTCCCAAAGTGAAAATACCCAAGCGTTTTCTGACACACGCTACATCTAACTGCTTAGAGCTGTTGCTGGTCTTCACCTTCCCTTGACACCGCTTTCACAGCCAAACGCACTCTGGCCATCTACGCTGGTTTTGCCTCCCAGCACTCCCTACACACATTCTCAGGTTGAATCTCATTCTCACTCCCGGCACACACCACCTTCCAAAGTGCAAACACCCAAGCGATTTCGGCCGCATGCTACATCTAAGGGCTTAGAGCTGTTAATGCCCCTCACATTCCCTTGACTCCGCTTTCACAGCCAAACACACTCTGCCCATCTACCCTAGTTTTGCCTCCCAGCACTCCCGACATACATTCTCAGGTTGAATCTCATTCTCACTCCCGGCACACACCACCTCCCAAAGTGCAAACACCCAAGCGATTTCGGCCGCATGCAACATCTAAGGGCTTAGAGCTCTTGCTGCCCCTCACATTCCCTTGACTCCGCTTTCACAGCCAAACACACTCTGCCCATCTACCCTAGTTTTACCTCCCAGCACTCCCAAAACACATTCTCAGGTTGAATCTCACTCTCACTCCCGCCACAGACCACCTTCCAAAGTGAAAGTACCCAAGCGATTTCTGACGCACGCTATATCTAAGGGCTTAGAGCTGTTGCTGGTCCTCACCTTCCCTTGACACGGCTTTCACAGCCAAACACACTCTGGCCATCCGCCTTTGCTTGCCTCCCAGCACTCCCAACACACTCTCACTCCCGGCACACACCACCTCCCAAAGTGCAAACACCCAAGCGATTTCTGCCGCATGCTACATCTAATGGCTTAGAGCTGTTGCTGGTCCTCACCTTCCCTTGACACCGCTTTCACAACCAAACGCACTCTGCCCATCTGCGCTGCCCTTGCCTCCCAGCACTCCCAACACACATTCTCAGGCACGCTCACGCTCTCACTCTCACTCCCAGCACAGACCACCTCCCAAAGTGAAAATACCCAAGCCATTTCTGACACACGCTACATCTACGGGCTTAGAGCTGTCACTGGTCCTCACCTTCCCTTGACACCGCTTTCACAGCCAAACACACTCTGCCCATCTACCCTGGCTTTGCCTCCCAGCACTCCCAACACACATTGTCAGGCTCAATCTCACTCTCACTCACGGCACAGACCACCTCCCAAAGTGAAAATACCCAAGGCATTTCTCCCATACGATAGGCCTAAGGGCTTAGAGCTCTTGCTGGTCCTCACCTTCCCTTGACACCGCTTTCACAGCCAAACACACTCTGCCCATCTACCCTGGCTTTGCCTCCCAGCACTCCCAACACACATTCTCAGGTTGAATCTCATTCTCACTCCCGGCACAGACCACCTCCCAAAGTGAAAATACCCAAGCGATTTCTGACACACGCTACATCTAAGGGCTTAGAGCTGTTGCTGGTCTTCACCTTCCCTTGACACCGCTTTCACAGCCAAACGCACTCTGGCCATCTACGCTGGTTTTGCCTCCCAGCACTCCCAAAACACATTCTCAGGTTGAACCTCACTATCACTGTGGCACAGACCACTTCCCAAAGAGCAAATACCCAAGCGATTTCTGACACACGCTACATCTAAGGCCTTAGAGCTGTTGCTGGTCCTCACCTTCCCTTGACACCGCTTTCACAGACAAACACACTCTGGCCATCTGCCTTTGCCTTGCCTCCCAGCACTCCCGAAACACATTCTCAGCAGCACTTTCACTCCAGGCACAGACCACCTGCCAAAGTACCAACACCCAAGCGATTTCTGCCGCATGCTGCATCTAAGGGCTTAGAGCTGTTGCTGGCCCTCACCTTCCCTTGACACCGCTTTCACAGCCAAACACACTCTGCCCATCTACCCTGGCTTTGCTTCCCAGCACTCCCAACACACATTGTCAGGCTCACTCTCACTCTCACTCCCGGCACAGACCACCTCCCAAAGTGCAAACGTCCAAGCCATTTCTCCCATACGATAGGCCTAAGGGCTTAGAGCTGTTGCTGCTCCTCACCTTCCCTTGACACCGCTTTCACAGCCAAACACACTCTGCCCATCTACCCTAGTTTTGCCTCCCAGCACTCCCAACACACATTCTCAGGTTGAATCTCACTCTCACTCCCGCCACAGACCACCTTCCAAAGTGAAAGTACCCAAGCGATTTCTGACGCACGCTATATCTAAGGGCTTAGAGCTGTTGCTGGTCCTCACCTTCCCTTGACACCGCTTTCACAGCCAAAAACACTCTGGCCATCCGCCTTTGCCTTGCTCACAGCACTCCCAACACACTCTCACTCCCGGCACAGACCACCTCCCAAATTGCAAACACCCAAGCGATTTCTGCCGCATGCTACATCTAAGGGCTTAGAGCTGTTGCTGGTCCTCACCTTCCCTTGACACCGCTTTCACAGCCAAACGCACTCTGGCCATCAGCGCTGCCCTTCCCTCCCAGCACTCCCAACACACATTCTCAGGCTCACTCTCACTCTCACTCCCGGCACACACCACCTCCCAAAGTGCAAACCTCCAAGCCATTTCTCCCATACGATAGGCCTAAGGGCTTAGAGCTGTTGCTGGTCCTCACCTTCCCTTCACACTGCTTCCACAGCCAAACACACTCTGGCCATCCGCCTTTGCCTTGCCTCCCAGCACACCCAACACACATTCTCAGGCTCAATCTCACTCTCACTCCCGGCAGAGACCAGCCAACAAAGCGCCAACACAGAAGCCATTTCTTCCATACAATAGGCCTAAGGGCTTAGAGCTGTTGCTGGTCCTCACCTTCCCTTGATACCGCTTTCACAGACAAACACACTCTGCCCATCTGCCTTTGCCTTCCCTCCCAGCACTCCCAACACACTCTCACTACCGGCACAGACCACCTCCCAAAATGCCAACACCCAAGCGATTTCTGACACACGCTACATCTAAGGGCTTAGAGCTGTGGCTGGTCTTCACCTTCCCTTGACACCGCTTTCACAGCCAAACACACTCTGGCCATCAGCGCTGCCCTTGCCTCCGAGCACTCCCAACACACATTCTCAGGTTGAATCTCATTCTCACTCCCGGCACACACCACCTTCCAAAGTGCAAACACCCAACGCATTTCTCCCATACGATAGGCCTAAGGGCTTAGAGCTCTTGCTGCTCCTCACCTTCCCTTGACACCGCTTTCACAGCCAAACACACTCTGGCCATCCGCCTTTGCCTTGCCTCCCAGCACTCCCAACACACATTCTCAGGTTGAATCTCACTCTCACTTCCGGCACAGACCACCTCCCACAGTGCAAACATCTAAGCCATTTCTCCCACACGATAAGCCTAAGGGCTTAGAGCTGTTGCTGGTCCTCACCTTCCCTTGACACCGCTTTCACAGCCAAACACACTCTGGACATCTGCGCTGCCCTTGCCTCCCAGCACTCCCAACACACGTTCTCAAGCACACTCACGCTCTCACTCTCACTCCCAGCACAGACCACCTCCCAAAGTCAAAACACCCAAGCGATTTCTGCCACATGCTACATCTAAGGGCTTAGAGCTGTTGCTGCTCCTCACCTTCCCTTGACACCGCTTTCACAGCCAAACACACTCTGGCCATCTACGCTGGTTTTGCCTCCCAGCACTCCCAAAACACATTCTCAGGTTGAATCTCACTATCACTGCCGACACAGACCACTTCCCAAAGAGCAAATACCCAAGCGATTTCTGACACACGCTAAATCTAAGGCCTTACAGCTTTTGCTGGTCCTCACCTTCCCTTGACACCGCTTTCACAGCCAAACACACTCTGGCCATCTGCCTTTGCCTTCCCTCCCAGCACTCCCAACACACTCTCACTACCGGCACAGACCACCTCCCAAAATGCCAACACCCAAGCGATTTCTGACACACGCTACATCTAAGGGCTTAGAGCTGTTGCTGGTCCTCACCTTCCCTTGACACCGCTTTCACAGCCAAACACACTCTGCCCATCTACCCTGGCTTTGCCTCCCAGCACTCCCAACACACATTCTCAGGCACGCTCACGCTCTCACTCTGACTCCCAGCACAGACCACCTCCCAAAGTGAAAATACCCAAGCCATTTCTGACACACGCTACATCTACGGGCTTAGAGCTGTCACTGGTCCTCACCTTCCCTTGACACCGCTTTCACAGCCAAACGCACTCTGCCCATCTGCGTTGCCCTTGCCTCCCAGCACTCCCAACACACATTCTCAGGCTCACTCTCACTCTCACTCCCGGCACACACCACCTCCCAAAGTGCAAACCTCCAAGCCATTTCTCCCCTACGATAGGCCTAAGGGCTTAGAGCTGTTCCTGCTCCTCACCTTCCCTTGACACCGCTTTCACAGCCAAACACACTCTGCCCATCTACCCTGGCTTTGCCTCCCAGCACTACCAACACACATTGTCAGGCTCAATCTCACTCTCACTCACGGCACAGACCACCTCCCAAAGTGAAAATACCCAACGCATTTCTCCCATACGATAGGCCTAAGGGCTTAGAGCTCTTGCTGGTCCTCACCTTCCCCTGACACCGCTTTCAGAGCCAAACACACTCTGCCCATCTACCCTGGCTTTGCCTCCCAGCACTCCCAACACACATTCTCAGCTTGAATCTCATTCTCACTCCCAGCACAGACCACCTCCCAAAGTGAAAATACCCAAGCGATTTCTGACACACGCTTCATCTAAGGGCTTAGAGCTGTTGCTGGTCTTCACCTTCCCTTGACACCGCTTTCACAGCCAAACACACTCTGGCCATCTACGCTGGTTTTGCCTCCCAGCACTCCCAAAACACATTCTCAGGTTGAATCTCACTATCACTGCCGGCACAGACCACTTCCCAAAGAGCAAATACCCAAGCCATTTCTGACACACGCTACATCTACGGGCTTAGAGCTGTGGCTGGTCCTCACCTTCCCTTGACACCGCTTTCACAGCCAAACACACTCTGCCCATCTGCGTTGCCCTTGCCTCCCAGCACTCCCAACACACATTCTCAGGCTCACTCTCACTCTCACTCCCGGCACAGACCACCTCCCAAAGTGCAAACCTCCAAGCCATTTCTCCCACACGATAGGCCTAAGTGCTTAGAGCTGTTGCTGGTCCTCACCTTCCCTTGACACCGCTTTCACAGCCAAACACACTCTGGCCATCCGCCTTTGCCTTGCCTCCCAGCACTCCCAAAACACTCTCACTCCCGGCACAGACCACCTCCCAAAGTGCAAACCCCCAAGCGATATCTGACAAACGCTAAATCTAAGGGCTTAGAGCTGTTGCTGGTCCTCACCTTCCCTTGACACCGCTTTCACAGCCAAACGCACTCTGCCCATCTACCCTGGCTTTGCCTCCCAGCACTCCCAACACAAATTCTCAGGTTGAATCTCACTCTCACTTCCGGCACAGACCACCTCCCACAGTGCAAACATCTAAGCCATTTCTCCCACACGATAAGCCTAAGGGCTTAGAGCTGTTGCTGGTCCTCACCTTCCCTTGACACCGCTTTCACAGCCAAACACACTCTGGCCATCTGCGCTGCCCTTGCCTCCCAGCACTCCCAACACACGTTCTCAAGCACACTCACGCTCTCACTCTCACTCCCAGCACAGACCACCTCCCAAAGTCAAAACACCCAAGCGATTTCTGCCACATGCTACATCTAAGGGCTTAGAGCTGTTGCTGGTCCTCACCTTCCCCTGACACCGCTTTCACAGCCAAAAACACTCTGGCCATCAGCGCTACCCTTGCCTCCCAGCACTCCCAACACACATTCTCAGGCTCAATCTCTCTCTCACTCCTGGCACAGACCACCTCCCAAAGTGCAAACACCCAACCGATTTCTGACATACGCTACATCTAAGGGCTTAGAGCTATGGCTGGTCCTCACCTTCCCTTGACACCGCTTTCACAGCCAAACACACTCTGCCCATCTACGCTGGTTTTGCCTCCCAGCACTCCCAAAACACATTCTCAGGTTGAATCTCACTATCACTGCCGGCACAGACCACTTCCCAAAGAGCAAATACCCAAGCGATTTCTGGCACACGCTACATCTAAGGGCTTAGAGCTGTTGCTGGTCCTCACCTTCCCTGGACACCGCTTTCACAGCCAAACACACTCTGGCCATCAGCGCTGCCCTTGCCTCCCAGCACTCCCAACACACATTCTCAAGTTCAATCTCTCTCTCACTCCTGGCACAGACCACTTCCCAAAGAGCAAATACCCAAGCGATTTCTGACACATGCTACATCTAAGGGCTTAGAGCTGTGGCTGGTCCTAACCTTCCCTTGACACCGCTTTCACAGCCAAACACACTCTCCCCATCTACCCTGGCTTTGCCTCCCAGCACTCCCAACACACATTCTCAGGCACGCTCACGCTCTCACTCTGACTCCCAGCACAGACCACCTCCCAAAGTGAAAATACCCAAGCCATTTCTGACACACGCTACATCTACGGGCTTAGAGCTGTGGCTGGTCCTCACCTTCCCTTGACACCGCTTTCACAGCCAAACACAATCTGCCCATCTGCCTTTGCCTCAACTCCCAGCACTCCCAACACACATTTTCAGGCTCACTCTCACTCTCACTCCCGGCACAGACCACCTCCCAAAGTGCAAACCTCCAAGCCATTTCTCCCACACGATAGGCCTAAGTGCTTAGAGCTGTTGCTGGTCCTCACCTTCCCTTGACACCGCTTTCACAGCCAAACACACTCTGCCCATCTGCCTTTGCCTTGCCTCCCAGCACTCCCAAAACACTCTCACTCCCGGCACAGACCACCTCCCAAAGTGCAAACCCCCAAGCGACATCTGACAAACGCTAAATCTAAGGGCTTAGAGCTGTTGCTGGTCCTCACCTTCCCTTGACACGGCTTTCACAGCCAAACACACTCTGGCCATCTGCCTTTGCCTTGCCTCCCAGCACTCCCAAAACATATTCTCAGGTTGAATCTCACTATCACTGCCGGCACAGACCACTTCCCAAAGAGCAAATACCCAAGCGATTTCTGACACACGCTACATCTAAGGGCTTAGAGCTGTGGCTGGTCCTCACCTTCCCTTGACACCGCTTTCACAGCCAAACACACTCTGCCCATCTGCCTTTGCCTCAACTCCCAGCACTCCCAACACATATTCTCAGGCTCACTCTCACTCTCACTCCCGGCACAGACCACCTCCCAAAGTGCAAACCTCCAAGCCATTTCTCCCACACGATAGGCCTAAGTGCTTAGAGCTGTTGCTGGTCCTCACCTTCCCTTGACACCGCTTTCACAGCCAAACACACTCTGCCCATCTGCCTTTGCCTTGCCTCCCAGCACTCCCAAAACACATTCTCAGGTTGAATCTCACTCTCACTCCCGGCACAGACCACCTCCCAAAGTGCAAACCTCCAAGCCATTTCTCCCATACGATAGGCCTAAGGGCTTAGAGCTGTTGCTGGTCCTCACCTTCCCTTGACACCGCTTTCACAGCCAAACACACTCTGGCCATCCGCCTTTGCCTTGCCTCCCAGCACTCCCAACACACATTCTCAGGTTGAATCTCACTCTCACTTCCGGCACAGACCACCTCCCACAGTGCAAACATCTAAGCCATTTCTCCCACACGATAAGCCTAAGGGCTTAGAGCTGTTGCTGGTCCTCACCTTCCCTTGACACCGCTTTCACAGCCAAACACACTCTGGCCATCTGCGCTGCCCTTGCCTCCCAGCACTCCCAACACACGTTCTCAAGCACACTCACGCTCTCACTCTCACTCCCAGCACAGACCACCTCCCAAAGTCAAAACACCCAAGCGATTTCTGCCACATGCTACATCTAAGGGCTTAGAGCTGTTGCTGGTCCTCACCTTCCCTTGACACCGCTTTCACAGACAAACACACTCTGGCCATCAGCGCTGCCCTTGCCTCCCAGCACTCCCAACACACGTTCTCAAGTTCAATCTCTCTCTCACTCCTGGCACAGACCACCTCCCAAAGTGCAAACACCAAACCGATTTCTGACATACGCTACATCTAAGGGCTTAGAGCTGTGGCTGGTCCTAACCTTCCCTTGACACCGCTTTCACAGCCAAACACACTCTCCCCACCTACCCTGGCTTTGCCTCCCAGCACTCCCAACACACATTCTCAGGCACGCTCACGCTCTCACTCTGACTCCCAGCACAGACCACCTCCCAAAGTGAAAATACCCTAGCCATTTCTGACACACACTACATCTACGGGCTTAGAGCTGTGGCTGGTCCTCACCTTCCCTTGACACCGCTTTCACAGCCAAACACAATCTGCCCATCTGCCTTTGCCTCAACTCCCAGCACTCCCAACACACATTTTCAGGCTCACTCTCACTCTCACTCCCGGCACAGACCACCTCCCAAAGTGCAAACCTCCAAGCCATTTCTCCCACACGATAGGCCTAAGTGCTTAGAGCTGTTGCTGGTCCTCACCTTCCCTTGACACCGCTTTCACAGCCAAACACACTCTGCCCATCTGCCTTTGCCTTGCCTCCCAGCACTCCCAAAACACTCTCACTCCCGGCACAGACCACCTCCCAAAGTGCAAACCCCCAAGCGATATCTGACAAACGCTAAATCTAAGGGCTTAAGCTGTTGCTGGTCCTCACCTTCCCTTGACACCGCTTTCACAGCCAAACACACTCTGGCCATCCGCCTTTGCCTTGCCTCCCAGCACTCCCAAAACATATTCTCAGGTTGAATCTCACTATCACTGCCGGCACAGACCACTTCCCAAAGAGCAAATACCCAAGCGATTTCTGACACACGCTACATCTAAGGGCTTAGAGCTGTGGCTGGTCCTCACCTTCCCTTGACACCGCTTTCACAGCCAAACACACTCTGCCCATCTGCCTTTGCCTCAACTCCCAGCACTCCCAACACACATTCTCAGGCTCACTCTCACTCTCACTCCCGGCACACACCACCTCCCAAAGTGCAAACCTCCAAGCCATTTCTCCCACACGATAGGCCTAAGTGCTTAGAGCTGTTGCTGGTCCTCACCTTCCCTTGACACCGCTTTCACAGCCAAACACAATCTGCCCATCTGCCTTTGCCTCAACTCCCAGCACTCCCAACACACATTCTCAGGTTGAATCTCACTCTCACTCCCGGCACAGACCACCTCCCAAAGTGCAAACCTCCAAGCCATTTCTCCCATACGATAGGCCTAAGGGCTTAGAGCTGTTGCTGGTCCTCACCTTCCCTTGACACCGCTTTCACAGCCAAACACACTCTGGCCATCCGCCTTTGCCTTGCCTCCCAGCACTCCCAACACACATTCTCAGGTTGAATCTCACTCTCACTTCCGGCACAGACCACCTCCCACAGTGCAAACATCTAAGCCATTTCTCCCACACGATAAGCCTAAGGGCTTAGAGCTGTTGCTGGTCCTCACCTTCCCTTGACACCGCTTTCACAGCCAAACACACTCTGGCCATCTGCGCTGCCCTTGCCTCCCAGCACTCCCAACACACGTTCTCAAGCACACTCACGCTCTCACTCTCACTCCCAGCACAGACCACCTCCCAAAGTCAAAACACCCAAGCGATTTCTGCCACATGCTACATCTAAGGGCTTAGAGCTGTTGCTGCTCCTCACCTTCCCTTGACACCGCTTTCACAGCCAAACACACTCTGGCCATCAGCGCTGCCCTTGCCTCCCAGCACTCCCAACACACATTCTCAAGTTCAATCTCTCTCTCACTCCTGGCACAGACCACCTCCCAAAGTGCAAACACCAAACCGATTTCTGACATACGCTACATCTAAGGGCTTAGAGCTGTGGCTGGTCCTAACCTTCCCTTGACACCGCTTTCACAGCCAAACACACTCTGGCCATCTACGCTGGTTTTGCCTCCCAGCACTCCCAAAACACATTCTCAGGTTGAATCTCACTCTCACTCCCGGCACAGACCACTTCCCAAAGAGCAAATACCCAAGCGATTTCTGACACACGCTACATCTAAGGCCTTAGAGCTGTTGCTGGTCCTCACCTTCCCTTGACACCGCTTTCACAGACAAACACACTCTGGCCATCTGCCTTTGCCTTCCCTCCCAGCACTCCCAACACACTCTCACTACCGGCACAGACCACCTCCCAAAATGCCAACACCCAAGCGATTTCTGACACACGCTACATCTAAGGGCTTAGAGCTGTTGCTGGTCCTCACCTTCCCTTGACACCGCTTTCACAGCCAAACGCACTCTGCCCATCTACCCTGGCTTTGCCTCCCAGCACTCCCAACACACATTCTCAGGCACGCTCACGCTCTCACTCTGACTCCCAGCACAGACCACCTCCCAAAGTGAAAATACCCAAGCCATTTCTGACACACGCTACATCTAAAGGCTTAGAGCTGTCACTGGTCGTCACCTTCCCTTGACACCGCTTTCACAGCCAAACGCACTCTGCCCATCTGCGTTGCCCTTGCCTCCCAGCACTCCCAACACACATTCTCAGGCTCACTATCACTCTCACTCCCGGCACACACCACCTCCCAAAGTGCAAACCTCCAAGCCATTTCTCCCCTACGATAGGCCTAAGGGCTTAGAGCTGTTGCTGGTCCTCACCTTCCCTTGACACCGCTTTCACAGCCAAACACACTCTGCCCATCTACCCTGGCTTTGCCTCCCAGCACTACCAACACACATTGTCAGGCTCAATCTCACTCTCACTCACGGCACAGACCACCTCCCAAAGTGAAAATACCCAACGCATTTCTCCCATACGATAGGCCTAAGGGCTTAGAGCTCTTGCTGGTCCTCACCTTCCCCTGACACCGCTTTCACAGCCAAACACACTCTGCCCATCTACCCTGGCTTTGCCTCCCAGCACTCCGAACACACATTCTCAGCTTGAATCTCATTCTCACTCCCAGCACAGACCACCTCCCAAAGTGAAAATACCCAAGCGATTTCTGACACACGCTTCATCTAAGGGCTTAGAGCTGTTGCTGGTCTTCACCTTCCCGTGACACCGCTTTCACAGCCAAACACACTCTGGCCATCTACGCTGGTTTTGCCTCCCAGCACTCCCAAAACACATTCTCAGGTTGAATCTCACTATCACTGCCGGCACAGACCACTTCCCAAAGAGCAAATACCCAAGCGATTTCTGACACACGCTACATCTAAGGCCTTAGAGCTGTTGCTGGTCCTCACCTTCCCTTGACACCGCTTTCACAGCCAAACACACTCTGGCCATCTACGCTGGTTTTGCCTCCCAGCACTCCCAAAACACATTCTCAGGTTGAATCTCACTATCACTGCCGGCACAGACCACTTCCCAAAGAGCAAATACCCAAGCGATTTCTGACACACGCTACATCTAAGGGCTTAGAGCTGTTGCTGGTCCTCACCTTCCCTTGACACCGCTTTCACAGACAAACACACTCTGGCCATCTGCCTTTGCCTTCCCTCCCAGCACTCCCAACACACTCTCACTACCGGCACAGACCACCTCCCAAAATGCCACCACCAAACCGATTTCTGACACACGCTACATCTACGGGCTTAGAGCTGTTGCTGGTCCTCACCTTCCCTTGACACCGCTTTCACAGCCAAACGCACTCTGCCCATCTGCGCTGCCCTTGCCTCCCAGCACTCCCAACACACATTCTCAGGCACGCTCACGCTCTCACTCTGACTCCCAGCACAGACCACCTCCCAAAGTGAAAACACCCAAGCCATTTCTGACACACGCTACATCTACGGGCTTAGAGCTGTCACTGGTCCTCACCTTCCCTTGACACCGCTTTCACAGCCAAACACAATCTGCCCATCTGCCTTTGCCTCAACTCCCAGCACTCCCAACACACATTTTCAGGCTCACTCTCACTCTCACTCCCGGCACAGACCACCTCCCAAAGTGCAAACGTCCAAGCCATTTCTCCCATACGATAGGCCTAAGTGCTTAGAGCTGTTGCTGGTCCTCACCTTCCCTTGACACCGCTTTCACAGCCAAACACACTCTGCCCATCCGCCTTTGCCTTGCCTCCCAGCACTCCCAAAACATATTCTCAGGTTGAATCTCACTATCACTGCCGGCACAGACCACTTCCCAAAGAGCAAATACCCAAGCGATTTCTGACACACGCTACATCTAAGGGCTTAGAGCTGTGGCTGGTCCTCACCTTCCCTTAACACCGCTTTCACAGCCAAACACACTCTGCCCATCTGCCTTTGCCTCAACTCCCAGCACTCCCAACACACATTCTCAGGCTCACTCTCACTCTCACTCCCGGCACAGACCACCTCCCAAAGTGCAAACCTCCAAGCCATTTCTCCCACACGATAGGCCTAAGTGCTTAGAGCTGTTGCTGGTCCTCACCTTCCCTTGACACCGCTTTCACAGCCAAACACACTCTGCCCATCTGCCTTTGCCTTGCCTCCCAGCACTCCCAAAACACTCTCACTCCCGGCACAGACCACCTCCCAAAGTGCAAACCCCCAAGCGATATCTGACAAACGCTAAATCTAAGGGCTTAGAGCTGTTGCTGGTCCTCACCTTCCCTTGACACCGCTTTCACAGCCAAACACACTCTGCCCATCTACCTTGGCTTTGCCTCCCAGCACTCCCAACACACATTCTCAGGCTCACTCTCAGTCTCACTCCCGGCACAGACCACCTCCCAAAGTGCAAACCTCCAAGCCATTTCTCCCATACGATAGGCCTAAGGGCTTAGAGCTGTTGCTGGTCCTCACCTTCCCTTGACACCGCTTTCACAGAAAAACACACTCTGGCCATCTGCCTTTGCCTTCCCTCCCAGCACTCCCCACACACTCTCACTCCCGGCACAGACCACCTCCCAAAATGCCAACACCCAAGCGATTTCTGACACACGCTACATCTAAGGGCTTAGAGCTGTTGCTGGTCCTCACCTTCCCTTGACACCGCTTTCACAGCCAAACACACTCTCCCCATCTACCCTGGCTTTGCCTCCCAGCACTCCCAACACACATTCTCAGGCACGCTCACGCTCTCACTCTGACTCCCAGCACAGACCACCTCCCAAAGTGAAAATACCCAAGCCATTTCTGACACACGCTACATCTACGGGCTTAGAGCTGTCACTGGTCCTCACCTTCCCTTGACACCGCTTTCACAGCCAAACGCACTCTGCCCATCTGCGTTGCCCTTGCCTCCCAGCACTCCCAACACACATTCTCAGGCTCACTATCACTCTCACTCCCGGCACACACCACCTCCCAAAGTGCAAACCTCCAAGCCATTTCTCCCCTACGATAGGCCTAAGGGCTTAGAGCTGTTGCTGGTCCTCACCTTCCCTTGACACCGCTTTCACAGCCAAACACACTCTGGCCATCTACCCTGGCTTTGCCTCCCAGCACTCCCAACACACATTCTCAGGTTGAATCTCATTCTCACTCCCGGCACAGACCACCTCCCAAAGTGAAAATACCCAAGCGATTTCTGACACACGCTACATCTAAAGGCTTAGAGCTGTTGCTGCTCCTCACCTTCCCTTGACACCGCTTTCACAGCCAAACGCACTCTGACCATCCACCTTTGCCTTGCCTCCCAGCACTCCCAACACACATTGTCAGGCTCAATCTCACACTCACTCCCGGCACAGACCACCTCCCAAAGTGCAAACGTCCATGCCATTTCTCCCTACGATAGGCCTAAGGGCTTAGAGCTCTTGCTGGTCCTCACCTTCCCCTGACACCGCTTTCACAGCCAAACGCACTCTGCCCATCTACCCTGGCTTTGCCTCCCAGCACTCCGAACACACATTCTCAGCTTGAATCTCATTCTCACTCCCAGCACAGACCACCTCCCAAAGTGAAAATACCCAAGCGATTTCTGACACACGCTTCATCTAAGGGCTTAGAGCTGTTGCTGGTCCTCACCTTCCCGTGACACCGCTTTCACAGCCAAACACACTCTGGCCATCTACGCTGGTTTTGCCTCCCAGCACTCCCAAAACACATTCTCAGGTTGAATCTCACTATCACTGCCGGCACAGACCACTTCCCAAAGAGCAAATACCCAAGCCATTTCTGACACACGCTACATCTAAGGGCTTAGAGCTGTGGCTGGTCCTCACCTTCCCTTGACACCGCTTTCACAGCCAAACACACTCTGGGAATCTGCCTTTGCCTCAACTCCCAGCACTCCCAACACACATTCTCAGGCTCACTCTCACTCTCACTCCCGGCACAGACCACCTCCCAAAGTGCAAACCTCCAAGCCATTTCTCCCACACGATAGGCCTAAGTGCTTAGAGCTGTTGCTGGTCCTCACCTTCCCTTGACACCGCTTTCACAGCCAAACACACTCTGCCCATCTGCCTTTGCCTTGCCTCCCAGCACTCCCAAAACACTCTCACTCCCGGCACAGACCACCTCCCAAAGTGCAAACCCCCAAGCGATATCTGACAAACGCTAAATCTAAGGGCTTAGAGCTGTTGCTGGTCCTCACCTTCCCTTGACACCGCTTTCACAGCCAAACGCACTCTGCCCATCTACCCTGGCTTTGCCTCCCAGCACTCCCAAAACACATTCTCAGGTTGAATCTCACTCTCACTCCCGGCACACACCACCTCCCAAAGTGCAAACCTCCAAGCCATTTCTCCCACACGATAGGCCTAAGTGCTTAGAGCTTTTGCTGGTCCTCACCTTCCCTTGACACCGCTTTCACAGCCAAACACACTCTGGCCATCCGCCTTTGCCTTGCCTCCCAGCACTCCCAACACACATTCTCAGGTTGAATCTCACTCTCACTTCCGGCACAGACCACCTCCCACAGTGCAAACATCTAAGCCATTTCTCCCACACGATAAGCCTAAGGGCTTAGAGCTGTTGCTGGTCCTCACCTTCCCTTGACACCGCTTTCACAGCCAAACACACTCTGCCCATCTGCGCTGCCCTTGCCTCCCAGCACTCCCAACACACGTTCTCAAGCACACTCACGCTCTCACTCTCACTCCCAGCACAGACCACCTCCCAAAGTCAAAACACCCAAGCGATTTCTGCCACATGCTACATCTAAGGGCTTAGAGCTGTTGCTGCTCCTCACCTTCCCTTGACACCGCTTTCACAGCCAAACACACTCTGGCCATCAGCGCTGCCCTTGCCTCCCAGCACTCCCAACACACATTCTCAAGTTCAATCTCTCTCTCACTCCTGGCACAGACCACCTCCCAAAGTGCAAACACCAAACCGATTTCTGACATACGCTACATCTAAGGGCTTAGAGCTGTGGCTGGTCCTAACCTTCCCTTGACACCGCTTTCACAGCCAAACACACTCTGGCCATATACGCTGGTTTTGCCTCCCAGCACTCCCAAAACACATTCTCAGGTTGAATCTCACTATCACTGCCGGCACAGACCACTTCCCAAAGAGCAAATACCCAAGCGATTTCTGACACACGCTACATCTAAGGCCTTAGAGCTGTTGCTGGTCCTCACCTTCCCTTGACACCGCTTTCACAGCCAAACACACTCTGGCCATCTGCCTTTGCCTTCCCTCCCAGCACTCCCAACACACTCTCACTACCGGCACAGACCACCTCCCAAAATGCCAACACCCAAGCGATTTCTGACACACGCTACATCTAAGGGCTTAGAGCTGTTGCTGGTCCTCACCTTCCCTTGACACCGCTTTCACAGCCAAACGCACTCTGCCCATCTGCGTTGCCCTTGCCTCCCAGCACTCCCAACACACATTCTCAGGCTCACTATCACTCTCACTCCCGGCACACACCACCTCCCAAAGTGCAAACGTCCAAGCCATTTCTCCCCTACGATAGGCCTAAGGGCTTAGAGCTGTTGCTGGTCCTCACCTTCCCTTTACACCGCTTTCACAGCCAAACACACTCTGCCCATCTACCCTGGCTTTGCCTCCCAGCACTCCCAACACACATTGTCAGGCTCAATCTCACTCTCACTCACGGCACAGACCACCTCCCAAAGTGAAAATACCCAAGGCATTTCTCCCATACGATAGGCCTAAGGGCTTAGAGCTCTTGCTGGTCCTCACCTTCCCCTGACACCGCTTTCACAGCCAAACACACTCTGCCCATCTACCCTGGCTTTGCCTCCCAGCACTCCCAACACACATTGTCAGGCTCAATCTCACTCTCACTCACGGCACAGACCACCTCCCAAAGTGAAAATACCCAAGGCATTTCTCCCATACGATAGGCCTAAGGGCTTAGAGCTGTTGCTGGTCCTCACCTTCCCTTGACACCGCTTTCACAGCCAAACGCACTCTGCCCATCTGCGCTGCCCTTGCCTCCCAGCACTCCCAACACACATTCTCAGGCACGCTCACGCTCTCACTCTGACTCCCAGCACAGACCACCTCCCAAAGTGAAAATACCCAAGCCATTTCTGACACACGCTACATCTACGGGCTTAGAGCTGTCACTGGTCCTCACCTTCCCTTGACACCGCTTTCACAGCCAAACACAATCTGCCCATCTGCCTTTGCCTCAACTCCCAGCACTCCCAACACACATTCTCAGGCTCACTCTCACTCTCACTCCCGGCACACACCACCTCCCAAAGTGCAAACGTCCAAGCCATTTCTCCCATACGATAGGCCTAAGGGCTTAGAGCTGTTGCTGGTCCTCACCTTCCCTTGACACCGCTTTCACAGCCAAACACACTCTGGCCATCCGCCTTTGCCTTGCCTCCCAGCACTCCCAAAACATATTCTCAGGTTGAATCTCACTATCACTGCCGGCACAGACCACTTCCCAAAGAGCAAATACCCAAGCGATTTCTGACACACGCTACATCTAAGGGCTTAGAGCTGTGGCTGGTCCTCACCTTCCCTTGACACCGCTTTCACAGCCAAACACACTCTGCCCATCTGCCTTTGCCTCAACTCCCAGCACTCCCAACACACATTCTCAGGCTCACTCTCACTCTCACTCCCGGCACAGACCACCTCCCAAAGTGCAAACCCCCAAGCGATATCTGACAAACGCTAAATCTAAGGGCTTAGAGCTTTTGCTGGTCCTCACCTTCCTTGACACCGCTTTCACAGCCAAACGCACTCTGCCCATCTACCCTGGCTTTGCCTCCCAGCACTCCCAAAACACATTCTCAGGTTGAATCTCACTCTCACTCCCGGCACAGACCACCTCCCAAAGTGCAAACCTCCAAGCCATTTCTCCCACACGATAGGCCAAAGGGCTTAGAGCTGTTGCTGGTCCTCACCTTCCCTTGACACCGCTTTCACAGCCAAACACACTCTGGCCATCCGCCTTTGCCTTGCCTCCCAGCACTCCCAACACACATTCTCAGGTTGAATCTCACTCTCACTTCCAGCACAGACCACCTCCCACAGTGCAAACATCTAAGCCATTTCTCCCACACGATAAGCCTAAGGGCTTAGAGCTGTTGCTGGTCCTCACCTTCCCTTGACACCGCTTTCACAGCCAAACACACTCTGGCCATCTGCGCTGCCCTTGCCTCCCAGCACTCCCAACACACGTTCTCAAGCACACTCACGCTCTCACTCTCACTCCCAGCACAGACCACCTCCCAAAGTCAAAACACCCAAGCGATTTCTGCCACATGCTACATCTAAGGGCTTAGAGCTGTTGCTGGTCCTCACCTTCCCTTGACACCGCTTTCACAGCCAAACACACTCTGGCCATCAGCGCTGCCCTTGCCTCCCAGCACTCCCAACACACATTCTCAAGTTCAATCTCTCTCTCACTCCTGGCACAGACCACCTCCCAAAGTGCAAACACCCAACCGATTTCTGACATACGCTACATCTAAGGGCTTAGAGCTGTGGCTGGTCCTAACCTTCCCTTGACACCGCTTTCACAGCCAAACACACTCTGGCCATCTACGCTGGTTTTGCCTCCCAGCACTCCCAAAACACATTCTCAGGTTGAATCTCACTATCACTGCCGGCACAGACCACTTCCCAAAGAGCAAATACCCAAGCGATTTCTGACACACGCTACATCTAAGGCCTTAGAGCTGTTGCTGGTCCTCACCTTCCCTTGACACCGCTTTCACAGACAAACACACTCTGGCCATCTGCCTTTGCCTTCCCTCCCAGCACTCCCAACACACTCTCACTACCGGCACAGACCACCTCCCAAAATGCCAACACCCAAGCGATTTCTGACACACGCTACATCTAAGGGCTTAAAGCTGTGGCTGGTCCTCACCTTCCCTTGACACCGCTTTCACAGCCAAACACAATCTGCCCATCTGCGTTGCCCTTGCCTCCCAGCACAACCAACACACATTCTCAGGCTCACTCTCACTCTCACTCCCGGCACAGACCACCTCCCAAAGTGCAAACCTCCAAGCCATTTCTCCCACACGATAGGCCTAAGTGCTTAGAGCTGTTGCTGGTCCTCACCTTCCCTTGACACCGCTTTCACAGCCAAACACACTCTGCCCATCTGCCTTTGCCTCAACTCCCAGCACTCCAAAAACACTCTCACTCCCGGCACAGACCACCTCCCAAAGTGCAAACCCCCAAGCGATATCTGACAAACGCTAAATCTAAGGGCTTAGAGCTGTTGCTGGTCCTCACCTTCCCTTGACACCGCTTTCACAGCCAAACGCACTCTGCCCATCTACCCTGGCTTTGCCTCCCAGCACTCCCAAAACACATTCTCAGGTTGAATCTCACTCTCACTCCCGGCACAGACCACCTCCCAAAGTGCAAACCTCCAAGCCATTTCTCCCACACGATAGGCCTAAGTGCTTAGAGCTGTTGCTGGTCCTCACCTTCCCTTGACACCGCTTTCACAGCCAAACACACTCTGGCCATCCGCCTTTGCCTTGCCTCCCAGCACTCCCAAAACACTCTCACTCCCGGCACAGGCCACCTCCCAAAGTGCAAACCCCCAAGCGATATCTGACAAACGCTAAATCTAAGGGCTTAGAGCTGTTGCTGGTCCTCACCTTCCCTTGACACCGCTTTCACAGCCAAACGCACTCTGCCCATCTACCCTGGCTTTGCCTCCCAGCACTCCCAAAACACATTCTCAGGTTGAATCTCACTCTCACTCCCGGCACAGACCACCTCCCAAAGTGCAAACCTCCAAGCCATTTCTCCCATACGATAGGCCAAAGGGCTTAGAGCTGTTGCTGGTCCTCACCTTCCCTTGACACCGCTTTCACAGCCAAACACACTGTGGCCATCCGCCTTTGCCTTGCCTCCCAGCACTCCCAACACACATTCTCAGGTTGAATCTCACTCTCACTTCCGGCACAGACCACCTCCCACAGTGCAAACATCTAAGCCATTTCTCCCACACGATAAGCCTAAGGGCTTAGAGCTGTTGCTGGTCCTCACCTTCCCTTGACACCGCTTTCACAGCCAAACACACTCTGGACATCTGCGCTGCCCTTGCCTCCCAGCACTCCCAACACACGTTCTCAAGCACACTCACGCTCTCACTCTCACTCCCAGCACAGACCACCTCCCAAAGTCAAAACACCCAAGCGATTTCTGCCACATGCTACATCTAAGGGCTTAGAGCTGTTGCTGGTCCTCACCTTCCCTGGACACCGCTTTCACAGCCAAACACACTCTGGCCATCAGCGCTGCCCTTGCCTCCCAGCACTCCCAACACACATTCTCAAGTTCAATCTCTCTCTCACTCCTGGCACAGACCACCTCCCAAAGTGCAAACACCCAACCGATTTCTGACATACGCTACATCTAAGGGCTTAGAGCTGTGGCTGGTCCTAACCTTCCCTTGACACCGCTTTCACAGCCAAACACACTCTAGCCATCTACCCTGGCTTTGCCTCCCAGCACTCCCAACACACATTCTCAGGCACGCTCACGCTCTCACTCTGACTCCCAGCACAGACCACCTCCCAAAGTGAAAATACCCAAGCCATTTCTGACACACGCTACATCTACGGGCTTAGAGCTGTGGCTGGTCCTCACCTTCCCTTGACACCGCTTTCACAGCCAAACGCACTCTGCCCATCTGCCTTTGCCTCAACTCCCAGCACTCCCAACACACATTTTCAGGCTCACTCTCACTCTCACTCCCGGCACAGACCACCTCCCAAAATGCCAACACCCAAGCCATTTCTCCCACACGATAGGCCTAAGTGCTTAGAGCTGTTGCTGGTCCTCACCTTCCCTTGACACCGCTTTCACAGCCAAACACACTCTGCCCATCTGCCTTTGCCTTGCCTCCCAGCACTCCCAACACACTCTCACTCCCGGCACAGACCACCTCCCAAAGTGCAAACCCCCAAGCGACATCTGACAAACGCTAAATCTAAAGGCTTAGAGCTGTTGCTGGTCCTCACCTTCCCTTGACACGGCTTTCACAGCCAAACACACTCTGGCCATCCGCCTTTGCCTTGCCTCCCAGCACTCCCAAAACATATTCTCAGGTTGAATCTCACTATCACTGCCGGCACAGACCACTTCCCAAAGAGCAAATACCCAAGCGATTTCTGACACACGCTACATCTAAGGGCTTAGAGCTGTGGCTGGTCCTCACCTTCCCTTGACACCGCTTTCACAGCCAAACACACTCTGCCCATCTGCCTTTGCCTCAACTCCCAGCACTCCCAACACACATTCTCAGGCTCACTCTCACTCTCACTCCCGGCACAGACCACCTCCCAAAGTGCAAACCTCCAAGCCATTTCTCCCACACGATAGGCCTAAGGGCTTAGAGCTGTTGCTGGTCCTCACCTTCCCTTGACACCGCTTTCACAGCCAAACACACTCTGGCCATCCGCCTTTGCCTTGCCTCCCAGCACTCCCAACACACATTCTCAGGTTGAATCTCACTCTCACTTCCGGCACAGACCACCTCCCACAGTGCAAACATCTAAGCCATTTCTCCCACACGATAAGCCTAAGGGCTTAGAGCTGTTGCTGGTCCTCACCTTCCCTTGACACCGCTTTCACAGCCAAACACACTCTGGCCATCTGCGCTGCCCTTGCCTCCCAGCACTCCCAACACACGTTCTCAAGCACACTCACGCTCTCACTCTCACTCCCAGCACAGACCACCTCCCAAAGTCAAAACACCCAAGCGATTTCTGCCACATGCTACATCTAAGGGCTTAGAGCTGTTGCTGGTCCTCACCTTCCCTTGACACCGCTTTCACAGACAAACACACTCTGGCCATCAGCGCTGCCCTTGCCTCCCAGCACTCCCAACACACATTCTCAAGTTCAATCTCTCTCTCACTCCTGGCACAGACCACCTCCCAAAGTGCAAACACCAAACCGATTTCTGACATACGCTACATCTAAGGGCTTAGAGCTGTGGCTGGTCCTAACCTTCCCTTGACACCGCTTTCACAGCCAAACACACTCTCCCCATCTACCCTGGCTTTGCCTCCCAGCACTCCCAACACACATTCTCAGGCACGCTCACGCTCTCACTCTGACTCCCAGCACAGACCACCTCCCAAAGTGAAAATACCCAAGCCATTTCTGACACACGCTACATCTACGGGCTTAGAGCTGTCACTGGTCCTCACCTTCCCTTGACACCGCTTTCACAGCCAAACACAATCTGCCCATCTGCCTTTGCCTCAACTCCCAGCACTCCCAACACACATTTTCAGGCTCACTCTCACTCTCACTCCCGGCACAGACCACCTCCCAAAGTGCAAACCTCCAAGCCATTTCTCCCACACGATAGGCCTAAGTGCTTAGAGCTGTTGCTGGTCCTCACCTTCCCTTGACACCGCTTTCACAGCCAAACACACTCTGCCCATCTGCCTTTGCCTTGCCTCCCAGCACTCCCAAAACACTCTCACTCCCGGCACAGACCACCTCCCAAAGTGCAAACCCCCAAGCGATATCTGACAAACGCTAAATCTAAGGGCTTAGAGCTGTTGCTGGTCCTCACCTTCCCTTGACACCGCTTTCACAGCCAAACGCACTCTGCCCATCTGCGCTGCCCTTGCCTCCCAGCACTCCCAACACACATTCTCAGGCACGCTCACGCTCTCACTCTGACTCCCAGCACAGACCACCTCCCAAAGTGAAAATACCCAAGCCATTTCTGACACACGCTACATCTACGGGCTTAGAGCTGTCACTGGTCCTCACCTTCCCTTGACACCGCTTTCACAGCCAAACACAATCTGCCCATCTGCCTTTGCCTCAACTCCCAGCACTCCCAACACACATTTTCAGGCTCACTCTCACTCTCACTCCCGGCACAGACCACCTCCCAAAGTGCAAACGTCCAAGCCATTTCTCCCATACGATAGGCCTAAGTGCTTAGAGCTGTTGCTGGTCCTCACCTTCCCTTGACACCGCTTTCACAGCCAAACACACTCTGCCCATCCGCCTTTGCCTTGCCTCCCAGCACTCCCAACACACATTCTCAGGTTGAATCTCATTCTCACTCCCGGCACAGACCACCTCCCAAAGTGAAAATACCCAAGCGATTTCTGACACACGCTACATCTAAAGGCTTAGAGCTGTTGCTGCTCCTCACCTTCCCTTGACACCGCTTTCACAGCCAAACGCACTCTGACCATCCACCTTTGCCTTGCCTCCCAGCACTCCCAACACACATTGTCAGGCTCAATCTCACACTCACTCCCTGCACAGACCACCTCCCAAAGTGCAAACGTCCATGCCATTTCTCCCTACGATAGGCCTAAGGGCTTAGAGCTCTTGCTGGTCCTCACCTTCCCTTGACACCGCTTTCACAGCCAAACACACTCTGGCCATCTACGCTGGTTTTGCCTCCCAGCACTCCCAAAACACATTCTCAGGTTGAATCTCACTATCACTGCCGGCACAGACCACTTCCCAAAGAGCAAATACCCAAGCGATTTCTGACACACGCTACATCTAAGGCCTTACAGCTGTTGCTGGTCCTCACCTTCCCTTGACACCGCTTTCACAGACAAACACACTCTGGCCATCTGCCTTTGCCTTCCCTCCCAGCACTCCCAACACACTCTCACTACCGGCACAGACCACCTCCCAAAATGCCACCACCAAACCGATTTCTGACACACGCTACATCTACGGGCTTAGAGCTGTTGCTGGTCCTCACCTTCCCTTGACACCGCTTTCACAGCCAAACGCACTCTGCCCATCTGCGCTGCCCTTGCCTCCCAGCACTCCCAACACACATTCTCAGGCACGCTCACGCTCTCACTCTGACTCCCAGCACAGACCACCTCCCAAAGTGAAAATACCCAAGCCATTTCTGACACACGCTACATCTACGGGCTTAGAGCTGTCACTGGTCCTCACCTTCCCTTGACACCGCTTTCACAGCCAAACACACTCTGCCCATCCGCCTTTGCCTTGCCTCCCAGCACTCCCAAAACATATTCTCAGGTTGAATCTCACTATCACTGCCGGCACAGACCACTTCCCAAAGAGCAAATACCCAAGCGATTTCTGACACACGCTACATCTAAGGGCTTAGAGCTGTGGCTGGTCCTCACCTTCCCTTGACACCGCTTTCACAGCCAAACACACTCTGCCCATCTGCCTTTGCCTCAACTCCCAGCACTCCCAACACACATTCTCAGGCTCACTCTCACTCTCACTCCCGGCACAGACCACCTCCCAAAGTGCAAACCTCCAAGCCATTTCTCCCACACGATAGGCCTAAGTGCTTAGAGCTGTTGCTGGTCCTCACCTTCCCTTGACACCGCTTTCACAGCCAAACACACTCTGCCCATCTGCCTTTGCCTTGCCTCCCAGCACTCCCAAAACACTCTCACTCCCGGCACAGACCACCTCCCAAAGTGCAAACCCCCAAGCGATATCTGACAAACGCTAAATCTAAGGGCTTAGAGCTGTTGCTGGTCTTCACCTTCCCTTGACACCGCTTTCACAGCCAAACACACTCTGCCCATCTACCCTGGCTTTGCCTCCCAGCACTCCCAAAACACATTCTCAGGTTGAATCTCACTCTCACTCCCGGCACAGACCACCTCCCAAAGTGCAAACCTCCAAGCCATTTCTCCCATACGATAGGCCTAAGGGCTTAGAGCTGTTGCTGGTCCTCACCTTCCCTTGACACCGCTTTCACAGACAAACACACTCTGGCCATCTGCCTTTGCCTTCCCTCCCAGCACTCCCCACACACTCTCACTACCGGCACAGACCACCTCCCAAAATGCCAACACCCAAGCGATTTCTGACACACGCTACATCCAAGGGCTTAGAGCTGTTGCTGGTCCTCACCTTCCCTTGACACCGCTTTCACAGCCAAACACACTCTCCCCATCTACCCTGGCTTTGCCTCCCAGCACTCCCAACACACATTCTCAGGCACGCTCACGCTCTCACTCTGACTCCCAGCACAGACCACCTCCCAAAGTGAAAATACCCAAGCGATTTCTGACACACGCTACATCTACGGGCTTAGAGCTGTGGCTGGTCCTCACCTTCCCTTAACACCGCTTTCACAGCCAAACGCACTCTGCCCATCTGCGTTGCCCTTGCCTCCCAGCACTCCCAACACACATTCTCAGGCTCACTATCACTCTCACTCCCGGCACACACCACCTCCCAAAGTGCAAACCTCCAAGCCATTTCTCCCCTACGATAGGCCTAAGGGCTTAGAGCTGTTGCTGGTCCTCACCTTCCCTTGACACCGCTTTCACAGCCAAACACACTCTGCCCATCTACCCTGGCTTTGCCTCCCAGCACTCCCAACACACATTCTCAGGTTGAATCTCATTCTCACTCCCGGCACAGACCACCTCCCAAAGTGAAAATACCCAAGCGATTTCTGACACACGCTACATGTAAAGGCTTAGAGCTGTTGCTGCTCCTCACCTTCCCTTGACACCGCTTTCACAGCCAAACGCACTCTGGCCATCCACCTTTGCCTTGCCTCCCAGCACTCCCAACACACATTGTCAGGCTCAATCTCACACTCACTCCCGGCACAGACCACCTCCCAAAGTGCAAACGTCCATGCCATTTCTCCCTACGATAGGCCTAAGGGCTTAGAGCTGTTGCTGGTCCTCACCTTCCCTTGACACCGCTTTCACAGCCAAACACACTCTGCCCATCTACCCTGGCTTTGCCTCCCAGCACTCCCAACACACATTGTCAGGCTCAATCTCACTCTCACTCACGGCACAGACCACCTCCCAAAGTGAAAATACCCAAGGCATTTCTCCCATACGATAGGCCTAAGGGCTTAGAGCTCTTGCTGGTCCTCACCTTCCCCTGACACCGCTTTCACAGCCAAACACACTCTGCCCATCTACCCTGGCTTTGCCTCCCAGCACTCCGAACACACATTCTCAGCTTGAATCTCATTCTCACTCCCAGCACAGACCACCTCCCAAAGTGAAAATACCCAAGCGATTTCTGACACACGCTTCATCTAAGGGCTTAGAGCTGTTGCTGGTCTTCACCTTCCCGTGACACCGCTTTCACAGCCAAACACACTCTGGCCATCTACGCTGGTTTTGCCTCCCAGCACTCCCAAAACATATTCTCAGGTTGAATCTCACTATCACTGCCGGCACAGACCACTTCCCAAAGAGCAAATACCCAAGCGATTTCTGACACACGCTACATCTAAGGGCTTAGAGCTGTGGCTGGTCCTCACCTTCCCTTGACACCGCTTTCACAGCCAAACACACTCTGGGAATCTGCCTTTGCCTCAACTCCCAGCACTCCCAACACACATTCTCAGGCTCACTCTCACTCTCACTCCCGGCACAGACCACCTCCCAAAGTGCAAACCTCCAAGCCATTTCTCCCACACGATAGGCCTAAGTGCTTAGAGCTGTTGCTGGTCCTCACCTTCCCTTGACACCGCTTTCACAGCCAAACACACTCTGCCCATCTGCCTTTGCCTTGCCTCCCAGCACTCCCAAAACACTCTCACTCCCGGCACAGACCACCTCCCAAAGTGCAAACCCCCAAGCGATATCTGACAAACGCTAAATCTAAGTGCTTAGAGCTTTTGCTGGTCCTCACCTTCCCTTGACACCGCTTTCACAGCCAAACACACTCTGGCCATCCGCCTTTGCCTTGCCTCCCAGCACTCCCAACACACATTCTCAGGTTGAATCTCACTCTCACTTCCGGCACAGACCACCTCCCACAGTGCAAACATCTAAGCCATTTCTCCCACACGATAAGCCTAAGGGCTTAGAGCTGTTGCTGGTCCTCACCTTCCCTTGACACCGCTTTCACAGCCAAACACACTCTGCCCATCTGCGCTGCCCTTGCCTCCCAGCACTCCCAACACACGTTCTCAAGCACACTCACGCTCTCACTCTCACTCCCAGCACAGACCACCTCCCAAAGTCAAAACACCCAAGCGATTTCTGCCACATGCTACATCTAAGGGCTTAGAGCTGTTGCTGGTCCTCACCTTCCCTTGACACCGCTTTCACAGCCAAACACACTCTGGCCATCAGCGCTGCCCTTGCCTCCCAGCACTCCCAACACACATTCTCAAGTTCAATCTCTCTCTCACTCCTGGCACAGACCACCTCCCAAAGTGCAAACACCAAACCGATTTCTGACATACGCTACATCTAAGGGCTTAGAGCTGTGGCTGGTCCTAACCTTCCCTTGACACCGCTTTCACAGCCAAACACACTCTGGCCATATACGCTGGTTTTGCCTCCCAGCACTCCCAAAACACATTCTCAGGTTGAATCTCACTATCACTGCCGGCACAGACCACTTCCCAAAGAGCAAATACCCAAGCGATTTCTGACACACGCTACATCTAAGGCCTTAGAGCTGTTGCTGGTCCTCACCTTCCCTTGACACCGCTTTCACAGACAAACACACTCTGGCCATCTGCCTTTGCCTTCCCTCCCAGCACTCCCAACACACTCTCACTACCGGCACAGACCACCTCCCAAAATGCCAACACCCAAGCGATTTCTGACACACGCTACATCTAAGGGCTTAGAGCTGTTGCTGGTCCTCACCTTCCCTTGACACCGCTTTCACAGCCAAACGCACTCTGCCCATCTGCGTTGCCCTTGCCTCCCAGCACTCCCAACACACATTCTCAGGCTCACTATCACTCTCACTCCCGGCACACACCACCTCCCAAAGTGCAAACGTCCAAGCCATTTCTCCCCTACGATAGGCCTAAGGGCTTAGAGCTGTTGCTGGTCCTCACCTTCCCTTTACACCGCTTTCACAGCCAAACACACTCTGCCCATCTACCCTGGCTTTGCCTCCCAGCACTCCCAACACACATTGTCAGGCTCAATCTCACTCTCACTCACGGCACAGACCACCTCCCAAAGTGAAAATACCCAAGGCATTTCTCCCATACGATAGGCCTAAGGGCTTAGAGCTCTTGCTGGTCCTCACCTTCCCCTGACACCGCTTTCACAGCCAAACACACTCTGCCCATCTACCCTGGCTTTGCCTCCCAGCACTCCCAACACACATTGTCAGGCTCAATCTCACTCTCACTCACGGCACAGACCACCTCCCAAAGTGAAAATACCCAAGGCATTTCTCCCATACGATAGGCCTAAGGGCTTAGAGCTGTTGCTGGTCCTCACCTTCCCTTGACACCGCTTTCACAGCCAAACGCACTCTGCCCATCTGCGCTGCCCTTGCCTCCCAGCACTCCCAACACACATTCTCAGGCACGCTCACGCTCTCACTCTGACTCCCAGCACAGACCACCTCCCAAAGTGAAAATACCCAAGCCATTTCTGACACACGCTACATCTACGGGCTTAGAGCTGTCACTGGTCCTCACCTTCCCTTGACACCGCTTTCACAGCCAAACACAATCTGCCCATCTGCCTTTGCCTCAACTCCCAGCACTCCCAACACACATTCTCAGGCTCACTCTCACTCTCACTCCCGGCACACACCACCTCCCAAAGTGCAAACGTCCAAGCCATTTCTCCCATACGATAGGCCTAAGGGCTTAGAGCTGTTGCTGGTCCTCACCTTCCCTTGACACCGCTTTCACAGCCAAACACACTCTGGCCATCCGCCTTTGCCTTGCCTCCCAGCACTCCCAAAACATATTCTCAGGTTGAATCTCACTATCACTGCCGGCACAGACCACTTCCCAAAGAGCAAATACCCAAGCGATTTCTGACACACGCTACATCTAAGGGCTTAGAGCTGTGGCTGGTCCTCACCTTCCCTTGACACCGCTTTCACAGCCAAACACACTCTGCCCATCTGCCTTTGCCTCAACTCCCAGCACTCCCAACACACATTCTCAGGCTCACTCTCACTCTCACTCCCGGCACAGACCACCTCCCAAAGTGCAAACCCCCAAGCGATATCTGACAAACGCTAAATCTAAGGGCTTAGAGCTGTTGCTGGTCCTCACCTTCCTTGACACCGCTTTCACAGCCAAACGCACTCTGCCCATCTACCCTGGCTTTGCCTCCCAGCACTCCCAAAACACATTCTCAGGTTGAATCTCACTCTCACTCCCGGCACAGACCACCTCCCAAAGTGCAAACCTCCAAGCCATTTCTCCCACACGATAGGCCAAAGGGCTTAGAGCTGTTGCTGGTCCTCACCTTCCCTTGACACCGCTTTCACAGCCAAACACACTCTGGCCATCCGCCTTTGCCTTGCCTCCCAGCACTCCCAACACACATTCTCAGGTTGAATCTCACTCTCACTTCCAGCACAGACCACCTCCCACAGTGCAAACATCTAAGCCATTTCTCCCACACGATAAGCCTAAGGGCTTAGAGCTGTTGCTGGTCCTCACCTTCCCTTGACACCGCTTTCACAGCCAAACACACTCTGGCCATCTGCGCTGCCCTTGCCTCCCAGCACTCCCAACACACGTTCTCAAGCACACTCACGCTCTCACTCTCACTCCCAGCACAGACCACCTCCCAAAGTCAAAACACCCAAGCGATTTCTGCCACATGCTACATCTAAGGGCTTAGAGCTGTTGCTGGTCCTCACCTTCCCTTGACACCGCTTTCACAGCCAAACACACTCTGGCCATCAGCGCTGCCCTTGCCTCCCAGCACTCCCAACACACATTCTCAAGTTCAATCTCTCTCTCACTCCTGGCACAGACCACCTCCCAAAGTGCAAACACCCAACCGATTTCTGACATACGCTACATCTAAGGGCTTAGAGCTGTGGCTGGTCCTAACCTTCCCTTGACACCGCTTTCACAGCCAAACACACTCTGCCCATCTACGCTGGTTTTGCCTCCCAGCACTCCCAAAACACATTCTCAGGTTGAATCTCACTATCACTGCCGGCACAGACCACTTCCCAAAGAGCAAATACCCAAGCGATTTCTGACACACGCTACATCTAAGGCCTTAGAGCTGTTGCTGGTCCTCACCTTCCCTTGACACCGCTTTCACAGACAAACACACTCTGGCCATCTGCCTTTGCCTTCCCTCCCAGCACTCCCAACACACTCTCACTACCGGCACAGACCACCTCCCAAAATGCCAACACCCAAGCGATTTCTGACACACGCTACATCTAAGGGCTTAGAGCTGTGGCTGGTCCTCACCTTCCCTTGACACCGCTTTCACAGCCAAACACAATCTGCCCATCTGCGTTGCCCTTGCCTCCCAGCACAACCAACACACATTCTCAGGCTCACTCTCACTCTCACTCCCGGCACAGACCACCTCCCAAAGTGCAAACCTCCAAGCCATTTCTCCCACACGATAGGCCTAAGTGCTTAGAGCTGTTGCTGGTCCTCACCTTCCCTTGACACCGCTTTCACAGCCAAACACACTCTGCCCATCTGCCTTTGCCTCAACTCCCAGCACTCCAAAAACACTCTCACTCCCGGCACAGACCACCTCCCAAAGTGCAAACCCCCAAGCGATATCTGACAAACGCTAAATCTAAGGGCTTAGAGCTGTTGCTGGTCCTCACCTTCCCTTGACACCGCTTTCACAGCCAAACGCACTCTGCCCATCTACCCTGGCTTTGCCTCCCAGCACTCCCAAAACACATTCTCAGGTTGAATCTCACTCTCACTCCCGGCACAGACCACCTCCCAAAGTGCAAACCTCCAAGCCATTTCTCCCACACGATAGGCCTAAGTGCTTAGAGCTGTTGCTGGTCCTCACCTTCCCTTGACACCGCTTTCACAGCCAAACACACTCTGGCCATCCGCCTTTGCCTTGCCTCCCAGCACTCCCAAAACACTCTCACTCCCGGCACAGGCCACCTCCCAAAGTGCAAACCCCCAAGCGATATCTGACAAACGCTAAATCTAAGGGCTTAGAGCTGTTGCTGGTCCTCACCTTCCCTTGACACCGCTTTCACAGCCAAACGCACTCTGCCCATCTACCCTGGCTTTGCCTCCCAGCACTCCCAAAACACATTCTCAGGTTGAATCTCACTCTCACTCCCGGCACAGACCACCTCCCAAAGTGCAAACCTCCAAGCCATTTCTCCCATACGATAGGCCAAAGGGCTTAGAGCTGTTGCTGGTCCTCACCTTCCCTTGACACCGCTTTCACAGCCAAACACACTGTGGCCATCCGCCTTTGCCTTGCCTCCCAGCACTCCCAACACACATTCTCAGGTTGAATCTCACTCTCACTTCCGGCACAGACCACCTCCCACAGTGCAAACATCTAAGCCATTTCTCCCACACGATAAGCCTAAGGGCTTAGAGCTGTTGCTGGTCCTCACCTTCCCTTGACACCGCTTTCACAGCCAAACACACTCTGGCCATCTGCGCTGCCCTTGCCTCCCAGCACTCCCAACACACGTTCTCAAGCACACTCACGCTCTCACTCTCACTCCCAGCACAGACCACCTCCCAAAGTCAAAACACCCAAGCGATTTCTGCCACATGCTACATCTAAGGGCTTAGAGCTGTTGCTGGTCCTCACCTTCCCTGGACACCGCTTTCACAGCCAAACACACTCTGGCCATCAGCGCTGCCCTTGCCTCCCAGCACTCCCAACACACATTCTCAAGTTCAATCTCTCTCTCACTCCTGGCACAGACCACCTCCCAAAGTGCAAACACCCAACCGATTTCTGACATACGCTACATCTAAGGGCTTAGAGCTGTGGCTGGTCCTAACCTTCCCTTGACACCGCTTTCACAGCCAAACACACTCTAGCCATCTACCCTGGCTTTGCCTCCCAGCACTCCCAACACACATTCTCAGGCACGCTCACGCTCTCACTCTGACTCCCAGCACAGACCACCTCCCAAAGTGAAAATACCCAAGCCATTTCTGACACACGCTACATCTACGGGCTTAGAGCTGTGGCTGGTCCTCACCTTCCCTTGACACCGCTTTCACAGCCAAACGCACTCTGCCCATCTGCCTTTGCCTCAACTCCCAGCACTCCCAACACACATTTTCAGGCTCACTCTCACTCTCACTCCCGGCACAGACCACCTCCCAAAGTGCAAACCTCCAAGCCATTTCTCCCACACGATAGGCCTAAGTGCTTAGAGCTGTTGCTGGTCCTCACCTTCCCTTGACACCGCTTTCACAGCCAAACACACTCTGCCCATCTGCCTTTGCCTTGCCTCCCAGCACTCCCAAAACACTCTCACTCCCGGCACAGACCACCTCCCAAAGTGCAAACCCCCAAGCGATATCTGACAAACGCTAAATCTAAGGGCTTAGAGCTGTTGCTGGTCCTCACCTTCCCTTGACACCGCTTTCACAGCCAAACGCACTCTGCCCATCTGCGCTGCCCTTGCCTCCCAGCACTCCCAACACACATTCTCAGGCACGCTCACGCTCTCACTCTGACTCCCAGCACAGACCACCTCCCAAAGTGAAAATACCCAAGCCATTTCTGACACACGCTACATCTACGGGCTTAGAGCTGTCACTGGTCCTCACCTTCCCTTGACACCGCTTTCACAGCCAAACACAATCTGCCCATCTGCCTTTGCCTCAACTCCCAGCACTCCCAACACACATTTTCAGGCTCACTCTCACTCTCACTCCCGGCACAGACCACCTCCCAAAGTGCAAACGTCCAAGCCATTTCTCCCATACGATAGGCCTAAGTGCTTAGAGCTGTTGCTGGTCCTCACCTTCCCTTGACACCGCTTTCACAGCCAAACACACTCTGCCCATCCGCCTTTGCCTTGCCTCCCAGCACTCACAAAACATATTCTCAGGTTGAATCTCACTATCACTGCCGGCACAGACCACTTCCCAAAGAGCAAATACCCAAGCGATTTCTGACACACGCTACATCTAAGGGCTTAGAGCTGTGGCTGGTCCTCACCTTCCCTTAACACCGCTTTCACAGCCAAACACACTCTGCCCATCTGCCTTTGCCTCAACTCCCAGCACTCCCAACACACATTCTCAGGCTCACTCTCACTCTCACTCCCGGCACAGACCACCTCCCAAAGTGCAAACCTCCAAGCCATTTCTCCCACACGATAGGCCTAAGTGCTTAGAGCTGTTGCTGGTCCTCACCTTCCCTTGACACCGCTTTCACAGCCAAACACACTCTGCCCATCTGCCTTTGCCTTGCCTCCCAGCACTCCCAAAACACTCTCACTCCCGGCACAGACCACCTCCCAAAGTGCAAACCCCCAAGCGATATCTGACAAACGCTAAATCTAAGGGCTTAGAGCTGTTGCTGGTCCTCACCTTCCCTTGACACCGCTTTCACAGCCAAACGCACTCTGCCCATCTACCCTGGCTTTGCCTCCCAGCACTCCCAACACACATTCTCAGGCTCACTCTCACTCTCACTCCCGGCACAGACCACCTCCCAAAGTGCAAACCTCCAAGCCATTTCTCCCATACGATAGGCCTAAGGGCTTAGAGCTGTTGCTGGTCCTCACCTTCCCTTGACACCGCTTTCACAGACAAACACACTCTGGCCATCTGCCTTTGCCTTCCCTCCCAGCACTCCCCACACACTCTCACTCCCGGCACAGACCACCTCCCAAAGTGAAAATACCCAAGCGATTTCTGACACACGCTACATCTAAGGGCTTAGAGCTGTTGCTGGTCCTCACCTTCCCTTGACACCGCTTTCACAGCCAAACACACTCTCCCCATCTACCCTGGCTTTGCCTCCCAGCACTCCCAACACACATTCTCAGGCACGCTCACGCTCTCACTCTGACTCCCAGCACAGACCACCTCCCAAAGTGAAAATACCCAAGCCATTTCTGACACACGCTACATCTACGGGCTTAGAGCTGTCACTGGTCCTCACCTTCCCTTGACACCGCTTTCACAGCCAAACGCACTCTGCCCATCTGCGTTGCCCTTGCCTCCCAGCACTCCCAACACACATTCTCAGGCTCACTATCACTCTCACTCCCGGCACACACCACCTCCCAAAGTGCAAACCTCCAAGCCATTTCTCCCCTACGATAGGCCTAAGGGCTTAGAGCTGTTGCTGGTCCTCACCTTCCCTTGACACCGCTTTCACAGCCAAACACACTCTGCCCATCTACCCTGGCTTTGCCTCCCAGCACTCCCAACACACATTCTCAGGTTGAATCTCATTCTCACTCCCGGCACAGACCACCTCCCAAAGTGAAAATACCCAAGCGATTTCTGACACACGCTACATCTAAAGGCTTAGAGCTGTTGCTGCTCCTCACCTTCCCTTGACACCGCTTTCACAGCCAAACGCACTCTGACCATCCACCTTTGCCTTGCCTCCCAGCACTCCCAACACACATTGTCAGGCTCAATCTCACACTCACTCCCGGCACAGACCACCTCCCAAAGTGCAAACGTCCATGCCATTTCTCCCTACGATAGGCCTAAGGGCTTAGAGCTCTTGCTGGTCCTCACCTTCCCTTGACACCGCTTTCACAGCCAAACACACTCTGGCCATCTACGCTGGTTTTGCCTCCCAGCACTCCCAAAACACATTCTCAGGTTGAATCTCACTATCACTGCCGGCACAGACCACTTCCCAAAGAGCAAATACCCAAGCGATTTCTGACACACGCTACATCTAAGGCCTTACAGCTGTTGCTGGTCCTCACCTTCCCTTGACACCGCTTTCACAGACAAACACACTCTGGCCATCTGCCTTTGCCTTCCCTCCCAGCACTCCCAACACACTCTCACTACCGGCACAGACCACCTCCCAAAATGCCACCACCAAACCGATTTCTGACACACGCTACATCTACGGGCTTAGAGCTGTTGCTGGTCCTCACCTTCCCTTGACACCGCTTTCACAGCCAAACGCACTCTGCCCATCTGCGCTGCCCTTGCCTCCCAGCACTCCCAACACACATTCTCAGGCACGCTCACGCTCTCACTCTGACTCCCAGCACAGACCACCTCCCAAAGTGAAAATACCCAAGCCATTTCTGACACACGCTACATCTACGGGCTTAGAGCTGTCACTGGTCCTCACCTTCCCTTGACACCGCTTTCACAGCCAAACACACTCTGCCCATCCGCCTTTGCCTTGCCTCCCAGCACTCCCAAAACATATTCTCAGGTTGAATCTCACTATCACTGCCGGCACAGACCACTTCCCAAAGAGCAAATACCCAAGCGATTTCTGACACACGCTACATCTAAGGGCTTAGAGCTGTGGCTGGTCCTCACCTTCCCTTGACACCGCTTTCACAGCCAAACACACTCTGCCCATCTGCCTTTGCCTCAACTCCCAGCACTCCCAACACACATTCTCAGGCTCACTCTCACTCTCACTCCCGGCACAGACCACCTCCCAAAGTGCAAACCTCCAAGCCATTTCTCCCACACGATAGGCCTAAGTGCTTAGAGCTGTTGCTGGTCCTCACCTTCCCTTGACACCGCTTTCACAGCCAAACACACTCTGCCCATCTGCCTTTGCCTTGCCTCCCAGCACTCCCAAAACACTCTCACTCCCGGCACAGACCACCTCCCAAAGTGCAAACCCCCAAGCGATATCTGACAAACGCTAAATCTAAGGGCTTAGAGCTGTTGCTGGTCTTCACCTTCCCTTGACACCGCTTTCACAGCCAAACACACTCTGCCCATCTACCCTGGCTTTGCCTCCCAGCACTCCCAAAACACATTCTCAGGTTGAATCTCACTCTCACTCCCGGCACAGACCACCTCCCAAAGTGCAAACCTCCAAGCCATTTCTCCCATACGATAGGCCTAAGGGCTTAGAGCTGTTGCTGGTCCTCACCTTCCCTTGACACCGCTTTCACAGACAAACACACTCTGGCCATCTGCCTTTGCCTTCCCTCCCAGCACTCCCCACACACTCTCACTCCCGGCACAGACCACCTCCCAAAATGCCAACACCCAAGCGATTTCTGACACACGCTACATCCAAGGGCTTAGAGCTGTTGCTGGTCCTCACCTTCCCTTGACACCGCTTTCACAGCCAAACACACTCTCCCCATCTACCCTGGCTTTGCCTCCCAGCACTCCCAACACACATTCTCAGGCACGCTCACGCTCTCACTCTGACTCCCAGCACAGACCACCTCCCAAAGTGAAAATACCCAAGCCATTTCTGACACACGCTACATCTACGGGCTTAGAGCTGTCACTGGTCCTCACCTTCCCTTGACACCGCTTTCACAGCCAAACGCACTCTGCCCATCTGCGTTGCCCTTGCCTCCCAGCACTCCCAACACACATTCTCAGGCTCACTATCACTCTCACTCCCGGCACACACCACCTCCCAAAGTGCAAACCTCCAAGCCATTTCTCCCCTACGATAGGCCTAAGGGCTTAGAGCTGTTGCTGGTCCTCACCTTCCCTTGACACCGCTTTCACAGCCAAACACACTCTGCCCATCTACCCTGGCTTTGCCTCCCAGCACTCCCAACACACATTCTCAGGTTGAATCTCATTCTCACTCCCGGCACAGACCACCTCCCAAAGTGAAAATACCCAAGCGATTTCTGACACACGCTACATCTAAAGGCTTAGAGCTGTTGCTGCTCCTCACCTTCCCTTGACACCGCTTTCACAGCCAAACGCACTCTGGCCATCCACCTTTGCCTTGCCTCCCAGCACTCCCAACACACATTGTCAGGCTCAATCTCACACTCACTCCCGGCACAGACCACCTCCCAAAGTGCAAACGTCCATGCCATTTCTCCCTACGATAGGCCTAAGGGCTTAGAGCTGTTGCTGGTCCTCACCTTCCCTTGACACCGCTTTCACAGCCAAACACACTCTGCCCATCTACCCTGGCTTTGCCTCCCAGCACTCCCAACACACATTGTCAGGCTCAATCTCACTCTCACTCACGGCACAGACCACCTCCCAAAGTGAAAATACCCAAGGCATTTCTCCCATACGATAGGCCTAAGGGCTTAGAGCTCTTGCTGGTCCTCACCTTCCCCTGACACCGCTTTCACAGCCAAACACACTCTGCCCATCTACCCTGGCTTTGCCTCCCAGCACTCCGAACACACATTCTCAGCTTGAATCTCATTCTCACTCCCAGCACAGACCACCTCCCAAAGTGAAAATACCCAAGCGATTTCTGACACACGCTTCATCTAAGGGCTTAGAGCTGTTGCTGGTCTTCACCTTCCCGTGACACCGCTTTCACAGCCAAACACACTCTGGCCATCTACGCTGGTTTTGCCTCCCAGCACTCCCAAAACACATTCTCAGGTTGAATCTCACTATCACTGCCGGCACAGACCACTTCCCAAAGAGCAAATACCCAAGCGATTTCTGACACACGCTACATCTAAGGGCTTAGAGCTGTGGCTGGTCCTCACCTTCCCTTGACACCGCTTTCACAGCCAAACACACTCTGGGAATCTGCCTTTGCCTCAACTCCCAGCACTCCCAACACACATTCTCAGGCTCACTCTCACTCTCACTCCCGGCACAGACCACCTCCCAAAGTGCAAACCTCCAAGCCATTTCTCCCACACGATAGGCCTAAGTGCTTAGAGCTGTTGCTGGTCCTCACCTTCCCTTGACACCGCTTTCACAGCCAAACACACTCTGCCCATCTGCCTTTGCCTTGCCTCCCAGCACTCCCAAAACACTCTCACTCCCGGCACAGACCACCTCCCAAAGTGCAAACCCCCAAGCGATATCTGACAAACGCTAAATCTAAGGGCTTAGAGCTGTTGCTGGTCCTCACCTTCCCTTGACACCGCTTTCACAGCCAAACGCACTCTGCCCATCTACCCTGGCTTTGCCTCCCAGCACTCCCAAAACACATTCTCAGGTTGAATCTCACTCTCACTCCCGGCACAGACCACCTCCCAAAGTGCAAACCTCCAAGCCATTTCTCCCACACGATAGGCCTAAGTGCTTAGAGCTTTTGCTGGTCCTCACCTTCCCTTGACACCGCTTTCACAGCCAAACACACTCTGGCCATCCGCCTTTGCCTTGCCTCCCAGCACTCCCAACACACATTCTCAGGTTGAATCTCACTCTCACTTCCGGCACAGACCACCTCCCACAGTGCAAACATCTAAGCCATTTCTCCCACACGATAAGCCTAAGGGCTTAGAGCTGTTGCTGGTCCTCACCTTCCCTTGACACCGCTTTCACAGCCAAACACACTCTGGCCATCTGCGCTGCCCTTGCCTCCCAGCACTCCCAACACACGTTCTCAAGCACACTCACGCTCTCACTCTCACTCCCAGCACAGACCACCTCCCAAAGTCAAAACACCCAAGCGATTTCTGCCACATGCTACATCTAAGGGCTTAGAGCTGTTGCTGCTCCTCACCTTCCCTTGACACCGCTTTCACAGCCAAACACACTCTGGCCATCAGCGCTGCCCTTGCCTCCCAGCACTCCCAACACACATTCTCAAGTTCAATCTCTCTCTCACTCCTGGCACAGACCACCTCCCAAAGTGCAAACACCAAACCGATTTCTGACATACGCTACATCTAAGGGCTTAGAGCTGTGGCTGGTCCTAACCTTCCCTTGACACCGCTTTCACAGCCAAACACACTCTGGCCATATACGCTGGTTTTGCCTCCCAGCACTCCCAAAACACATTCTCAGGTTGAATCTCACTATCACTGCCGGCACAGACCACTTCCCAAAGAGCAAATACCCAAGCGATTTCTGACACACGCTACATCTAAGGCCTTAGAGCTGTTGCTGGTCCTCACCTTCCCTTGACACCGCTTTCACAGCCAAACACACTCTGCCCATCTGCCCTGCCCTTGCCTCCCAGCACTCCCAACACACATTCTCAGGCACGCTCACGCTCTCACTCTGACTCCCAGCACAGACCACCTCCCAAAGTGAAAATACCCAAGCCATTTCTGACACACGCTACATCTACGGGCTTAGAGCTGTCACTGGTCCTCACCTTCCCTTGACACCGCTTTCACAGCCAAACACAATCTGCCCATCTGCCTTTGCCTCAACTCCCAGCACTCCCAACACACATTCTCAGGCTCACTCTCACTCTCACTCCCGGCACACACCACCTCCCAAAGTGCAAACGTCCAAGCCATTTCTCCCATACGATAGGCCTAAGGGCTTAGAGCTGTTGCTGGTCCTCACCTTCCCTTGACACCGCTTTCACAGCCAAACACACTCTGGCCATCCGCCTTTGCCTTGCCTCCCAGCACTCCCAAAACATATTCTCAGGTTGAATCTCACTATCACTGCCGGCACAGACCACTTCCCAAAGAGCAAATACCCAAGCGATTTCTGACACACGCTACATCTAAGGGCTTAGAGCTGTGGCTGGTCCTCACCTTCCCTTGACACCGCTTTCACAGCCAAACACACTCTGCCCATCTGCCTTTGCCTCAACTCCCAGCACTCCCAACACACATTCTCAGGCTCACTCTCACTCTCACTCCCGGCACAGACCACCTCCCAAAGTGCAAACCCCCAAGCGATATCTGACAAACGCTAAATCTAAGGGCTTAGAGCTGTTGCTGGTCCTCACCTTCCTTGACACCGCTTTCACAGCCAAACGCACTCTGCCCATCTACCCTGGCTTTGCCTCCCAGCACTCCCAAAACACATTCTCAGGTTGAATCTCACTATCACTGCCGGCACAGACCACTTCCCAAAGAGCAAATACCCAAGCGATTTCTGACACACGCTACATCTAAGGACTTAGAGCTGTTGCTGGTCCTCACCTTCCCTTGACACCGCTTTCACAGACAAACACACTCTGGCCATCTGCCTTTGCCTTCCCTCCCAGCACTCCCAACACACTCTCACTACCGGCACAGACCACCTCCCAAAATGCCAACACCCAAGCGATTTCTGACACACGCTACATCTACGGGCTTAGAGCTGTGGCTGGTCCTCACCTTCCCTTGACACCGCTTTCACAGCCAAACACAATCTGCCCATCTGCGTTGCCCTTGCCTCCCAGCACAACCAACACACATTCTCAGGCTCACTCTCACTCTCACTCCCGGCACAGACCACCTCCCAAAGTGCAAACCTCCAAGCCATTTCTCCCACACGATAGGCCTAAGTGCTTAGAGCTGTTGCTGGTCCTCACCTTCCCTTGACACCGCTTTCACAGCCAAACACACTCTGCCCATCTGCCTTTGCCTTGCCTCCCAGCACTCCAAAAACACTCTCACTCCCGGCACAGACCACCTCCCAAAGTGCAAACCCCCAAGCGATATCTGACAAACGCTAAATCTAAGGGCTTAGAGCTGTTGCTGGTCCTCACCTTCCCTTGACACCGCTTTCACAGCCAAACGCACTCTGCCCATCTACCCTGGCTTTGCCTCCCAGCACTCCCAAAACACATTCTCAGGTTGAATCTCACTCTCACTCCCGGCACAGACCACCTCCCAAAGTGCAAACCTCCAAGCCATTTCTCCCACACGATAGGCCTAAGTGCTTAGAGCTGTTGCTGGTCCTCACCTTCCCTTGACACCGCTTTCACAGCCAAACACACTCTGGCCATCCGCCTTTGCCTTGCCTCCCAGCACTCCCAAAACACTCTCACTCCCGGCACAGGCCACCTCCCAAAGTGCAAACCCCCAAGCGATATCTGACAAACGCTAAATCTAAGGGCTTAGAGCTGTTGCTGGTCCTCACCTTCCCTTGACACCGCTTTCACAGCCAAACGCACTCTGCCCATCTACCCTGGCTTTGCCTCCCAGCACTCCCAAAACACATTCTCAGGTTGAATCTCACTCTCACTCCCGGCACAGACCACCTCCCAAAGTGCAAACCTCCAAGCCATTTCTCCCATACGATAGGCCAAAGGGCTTAGAGCTGTTGCTGGTCCTCACCTTCCCTTGACACCGCTTTCACAGCCAAACACACTGTGGCCATCCGCCTTTGCCTTGCCTCCCAGCACTCCCAACACACATTCTCAGGTTGAATCTCACTCTCACTTCCGGCACAGACCACCTCCCACAGTGCAAACATCTAAGCCATTTCTCCCACACGATAAGCCTAAGGGCTTAGAGCTGTTGCTGGTCCTCACCTTCCCTTGACACCGCTTTCACAGCCAAACACACTCTGGACATCTGCGCTGCCCTTGCCTCCCAGCACTCCCAACACACGTTCTCAAGCACACTCACGCTCTCACTCTCACTCCCAGCACAGACCACCTCCCAAAGTCAAAACACCCAAGCGATTTCTGCCACATGCTACATCTAAGGGCTTAGAGCTGTTGCTGGTCCTCACCTTCCCTGGACACCGCTTTCACAGCCAAACACACTCTGGCCATCAGCGCTGCCCTTGCCTCCCAGCACTCCCAACACACATTCTCAAGTTCAATCTCTCTCTCACTCCTGGCACAGACCACCTCCCAAAGTGCAAACACCCAACCGATTTCTGACATACGCTACATCTAAGGGCTTAGAGCTGTGGCTGGTCCTAACCTTCCCTTGACACCGCTTTCACAGCCAAACACACTCTAGCCATCTACCCTGGCTTTGCCTCCCAGCACTCCCAACACACATTCTCAGGCACGCTCACGCTCTCACTCTGACTTCCAGCACAGACCACCTCCCAAAGTGAAAATACCCAAGCCATTTCTGACACACGCTACATCTACGGGCTTAGAGCTGTGGCTGGTCCTCACCTTCCCTTGACACCGCTTTCACAGCCAAACACAATCTGCCCATCTGCCTTTGCCTCAACTCCCAGCACTCCCAACACACATTTTCAGGCTCACTCTCACTCTCACTCCCGGCACAGACCACCTCCCAAAGTGCAAACCTCCAAGCCATTTCTCCCACACGATAGGCCTAAGTGCTTAGAGCTGTTGCTGGTCCTCACCTTCCCTTGACACCGCTTTCACAGCCAAACACACTCTGCCCATCTGCCTTTGCCTTGCCTCCCAGCACTCCCAAAACACTCTCACTCCCGGCACAGACCACCTCCCAAAGTGCAAACCCCCAAGCGACATCTGACAAACGCTAAATCTAAAGGCTTAGAGCTGTTGCTGGTCCTCACCTTCCCTTGACACCGCTTTCACAGCCAAACACACTCTGGCCATCCGCCTTTGCCTTGCCTCCCAGCACTCCCAACACACATTCTCAGGTTGAATCTCACTCTCACTTCCAGCACAGACCACCTCCCACAGTGCAAACATCTAAGCCATTTCTCCCACACGATAAGCCTAAGGGCTTAGAGCTGTTGCTGGTCCTCACCTTCCCTTGACACCGCTTTCACAGCCAAACACACTCTGCCCATCTGCCTTTGCCTCAACTCCCAGCACTCCCAACACACATTCTCAGGCTCACTCTCACTCTCACTCCCGGCACAGACCACCTCCCAAAGTGCAAACCTCCAAGCCATTTCTCCCATACGATAGGCCTAAGGGCTTAGAGCTGTTGCTGGTCCTCACCTTCCCTTGACACCGCTTTCACAGCCAAACACACTCTGGCCATCCGCCTTTGCCTTGCCTCCCAGCACTCCCAACACACATTCTCAGGTTGAATCTCACTCTCACTTCCGGCACAGACCACCTCCCACAGTGCAAACATCTAAGCCATTTCTCCCACACGATAAGCCTAAGGGCTTAGAGCTGTTGCTGGTCCTCACCTTCCCTTGACACCGCTTTCACAGCCAAACACACTCTGGCCATCTGCGCTGCCCTTGCCTCCCAGCACTCCCAACACACGTTCTCAAGCACACTCACGCTCTCACTCTCACTCCCAGCACAGACCACCTCCCAAAGTCAAAACACCCAAGCGATTTCTGCCACATGCTACATCTAAGGGCTTAGAGCTGTTGCTGGTCCTCACCTTCCCTTGACACCGCTTTCACAGACAAACACACTCTGGCCATCAGCGCTGCCCTTGCCTCCCAGCACTCCCAACACACATTCTCAAGTTCAATCTCTCTCTCACTCCTGGCACAGACCACCTCCCAAAGTGCAAACACCCAACCGATTTCTGACATACGCTACATCTAAGGGCTTAGAGCTGTTGCTGGTCCTAACCTTCCCTTGACACCGCTTTCACAGCCAAACACACTCTCCCCATCTACCCTGGCTTTGCCTCCCAGCACTCCCAACACACATTCTCAGGCACGCTCACGCTCTCACTCTGACTCCCAGCACAGACCACCTCCCAAAGTGAAAATACCCAAGCCATTTCTGACACACGCTACATCTACGGGCTTAGAGCTGTCACTGGTCCTCACCTTCCCTTGACACCGCTTTCACAGCCAAACACAATCTGCCCATCTGCCTTTGCCTCAACTCCCAGCACTCCCAACACACATTTTCAGGCTCACTCTCACTCTCACTCCCGGCACAGACCACCTCCCAAAGTGCAAACCTCCAAGCCATTTCTCCCACACGATAGGCCTAAGTGCTTAGAGCTGTTGCTGGTCCTCACCTTCCCTTGACACCGCTTTCACAGCCAAACACACTCTGCCCATCTGCCTTTGCCTTGCCTCCCAGCACTCCCAAAACACTCTCACTCCCAGCACAGACCACCTCCCAAAGTGCAAACCCCCAAGCGATATCTGACAAACGCTAAATCTAAGGGCTTAGAGCTGTTGCTGGTCCTCACCTTCCCTTGACACCGCTTTCACAGCCAAACACACTCTCCCCATCTACCCTGGCTTTGCCTCCCAGCACTCCCAACACACATTCTCAGGCACGCTCACGCTCTCACTCTGACTCCCAGCACAGACCACCTCCCAAAGTGAAAATACCCAAGCCATTTCTGACACACGCTACATCTACGGGCTTAGAGCTGTGACTGGTCCTCACCTTCCCTTGACACCGCTTTCACAGCCAAACGCACTCTGCCCATCTGCGTTGCCCTTGCCTCCCAGCACTCCCAACACACATTCTCAGGCTCACTATCACTCTCACTCCCGGCACACACCACCTCCCAAAGTGCAAACGTCCAAGCCATTTCTCCCATACGATAGGCCTAAGTGCTTAGAGCTGTTGCTGGTCCTCACCTTCCCTTGACACCGCTTTCACAGCCAAACACACTCTGCCCATCCGCCTTTGCCTTGCCTCCCAGCACTCACAAAACATATTCTCAGGTTGAATCTCACTATCACTGCCGGCACAGACCACTTCCCAAAGAGCAAATACCCAAGCGATTTCTGACACACGCTACATCTAAGGGCTTAGAGCTGTGGCTGGTCCTCACCTTCCCTTAACACCGCTTTCACAGCCAAACACACTCTGCCCATCTGCCTTTGCCTCAACTCCCAGCACTCCCAACACACATTCTCAGGCTCACTCTCACTCTCACTCCCGGCACAGACCACCTCCCAAAGTGCAAACCTCCAAGCCATTTCTCCCACACGATAGGCCTAAGTGCTTAGAGCTGTTGCTGGTCCTCACCTTCCCTTGACACCGCTTTCACAGCCAAACACACTCTGCCCATCTGCCTTTGCCTTGCCTCCCAGCACTCCCAAAACACTCTCACTCCCGGCACAGACCACCTCCCAAAGTGCAAACCCCCAAGCGATATCTGACAAACGCTAAATCTAAGGGCTTAGAGCTGTTGCTGGTCTTCACCTTCCCTTGACACCGCTTTCACAGCCAAACACACTCTGCCCATCTACCCTGGCTTTGCCTCCCAGCACTCCCAACACACATTCTCAGGCTCACTCTCACTCTCACTCCCGGCACAGACCACCTCCCAAAGTGCAAACCTCCAAGCCATTTCTCCCATACGATAGGCCTAAGGGCTTAGAGCTGTTGCTGGTCCTCACCTTCCCTTGACACCGCTTTCACAGACAAACACACTCTGGCCATCTGCCTTTGCCTTCCCTCCCAGCACTCCCCACACACTCTCACTCCCGGCACAGACCACCTCCCAAAGTGAAAATACCCAAGCGATTTCTGACACACGCTACATCTAAGGGCTTAGAGCTGTTGCTGGTCCTCACCTTCCCTTGACACCGCTTTCACAGCCAAACACACTCTCCCCATCTACCCTGGCTTTGCCTCCCAGCACTCCCAACACACATTCTCAGGCACGCTCACGCTCTCACTCTGACTCCCAGCACAGACCACCTCCCAAAGTGAAAATACCCAAGCCATTTCTGACACACGCTACATCTACGGGCTTAGAGCTGTCACTGGTCCTCACCTTCCCTTGACACCGCTTTCACAGCCAAACGCACTCTGCCCAACTGCGTTGCCCTTGCCTCCCAGCACTCCCAACACACATTCTCAGGCTCACTATCACTCTCACTCCCGGCACACACCACCTCCCAAAGTGCAAACCTCCAAGCCATTTCTCCCCTACGATAGGCCTAAGGGCTTAGAGCTGTTGCTGGTCCTCACCTTCCCTTGACACCGCTTTCACAGCCAAACACACTCTGCCCATCTACCCTGGCTTTGCCTCCCAGCACTCCCAACACACATTCTCAGGTTGAATCTCATTCTCACTCCCGGCACAGACCACCTCCCAAAGTGAAAATACCCAAGCGATTTCTGACACACGCTACATCTAAAGGCTTAGAGCTGTTGCTGCTCCTCACCTTCCCTTGACACCGCTTTCACAGCCAAACGCACTCTGACCATCCACCTTTGCCTTGCCTCCCAGCACTCCCAACACACATTGTCAGGCTCAATCTCACACTCACTCCCGGCACAGACCACCTCCCAAAGTGCAAACGTCCATGCCATTTCTCCCTACGATAGGCCTAAGGGCTTAGAGCTCTTGCTGGTCCTCACCTTCCCCTGACACCGCTTTCACAGCCAAACGCACTCTGCCCATCTACCCTGGCTTTGCCTCCCAGCACTCCGAACACACATTCTCAGCTTGAATCTCATTCTCACTCCCAGCACAGACCACCTCCCAAAGTGAAAATACCCAAGCGATTTCTGACACACGCTTCATCTAAGGGCTTAGAGCTGTTGCTGGTCTTCACCTTCCCGTGACACCGCTTTCACAGCCAAACACACTCTGGCCATCTACGCTGGTTTTGCCTCCCAGCACTCCCAAAACACATTCTCAGGTTGAATCTCACTATCACTGCCGGCACAGACCACTTCCCAAAGAGCAAATACCCAAGCCATTTCTGACACACGCTACATCTAAGGGCTTAGAGCTGTGGCTGGTCCTCACCTTCCCTTGACACCGCTTTCACAGCCAAACACACTCTGGGAATCTGCCTTTGCCTCAACTCCCAGCACTCCCAACACACATTCTCAGGCTCACTCTCACTCTCACTCCCGGCACAGACCACCTCCCAAAGTGAAAATACCCAAGCCATTTCTCCCACACGATCGGCCTAAGTGCTTAGAGCTGTTGCTGGTCCTCACCTTCCCTTGACACCGCTTTCACAGCCAAACACACTCTGCCCATCTGCCTTTGCCTTGCCTCCCAGCACTCCCAAAACACTCTCACTCCCGGCACAGACCACCTCCCAAAGTGCAAACCCCCAAGCGATATCTGACAAACGCTAAATCTAAGGGCTTAGAGCTGTTGCTGGTCCTCACCTTCCTTGACACCGCTTTCACAGCCAAACGCACTCTGCCCATCTACCCTGGCTTTGCCTCCCAGCACTCCCAAAACACATTCTCAGGTTGAATCTCACTCTCACTCCCGGCACAGACCACCTCCCAAAGTGCAAACCTCCAAGCCATTTCTCCCATACGATAGGCCAAAGGGCTTAGAGCTGTTGCTGGTCCTCACCTTCCCTTGACACCGCTTTCACAGCCAAACACACTCTGGCCATCCGCCTTTGCCTTGCCTCCCAGCACTCCCAACACACATTCTCAGGTTGAATCTCACTCTCACTTCCAGCACAGACCACCTCCCACAGTGCAAACATCTAAGCCATTTCTCCCACACGATAAGCCTAAGGGCTTAGAGCTGTTGCTGGTCCTCACCTTCCCTTGACACCGCTTTCACAGCCAAACACACTCTGGCCATCTGCGCTGCCCTTGCCTCCCAGCACTCCCAACACACGTTCTCAAGCACACTCACGCTCTCACTCTCACTCCCAGCACAGACCACCTCCCAAAGTCAAAACACCCAAGCGATTTCTGCCACATGCTACATCTAAGGGCTTAGAGCTGTTGCTGGTCCTCACCTTCCCTTGACACCGCTTTCACAGCCAAACACACTCTGGCCATCAGCGCTGCCCTTGCCTCCCAGCACTCCCAACACACATTCTCAAGTTCAATCTCTCTCTCACTCCTGGCACAGACCACCTCCCAAAGTGCAAACACCCAACCGATTTCTGACATACGCTACATCTAAGGGCTTAGAGCTGTGGCTGGTCCTAACCTTCCCTTGACACCGCTTTCACAGCCAAACACACTCTGGCCATCTACGCTGGTTTTACCTCCCAGCACTCCCAAAACACATTCTCAGGTTGAATCTCACTATCACTGCCGGCACAGACCACTTCCCAAAGAGCAAATACCCAAGCGATTTCTGACACACGCTACATCTAAGGCCTTAGAGCTGTTGCTGGTCCTCACCTTCCCTTGACACCGCTTTCACAGACAAACACACTCTGGCCATCTGCCTTTGCCTTCCCTCCCAGCACTCCCAACACACTCTCACTACCGGCACAGACCACCTCCCAAAATGCCAACACCCAAGCGATTTCTGACACACGCTACATCTAAGGGCTTAGAGCTGTTGCTGGTCCTCACCTTCCCTTGACACCGCTTTCACAGCCAAACACACTCTCCCCATCTACCCTGGCTTTGCCTCCCAGCACTCCCAACACACATTCTCAGGCACGCTCACGCTCTCACTCTGACTCCCAGCACAGACCACCTCCCAAAGTGAAAATACCCAAGCCATTTCTGACACACGCTACATCTATGGGCTTAGAGCTGTCACTGGTCCTCACCTTCCCTTGACACCGCTTTCACAGCCAAACGCACTCTGCCCATCTGCGTTGCCCTTGCCTCCCAGCACTCCCAACACACATTCTCAGGCTCACTATCACTCTCACTCCCGGCACACACCACCTCCCAAAGTGCAAACCTCCAAGCCATTTCTCCCCTACGATAGGCCTAAGGGCTTAGAGCTGTTGCTGGTCCTCACCTTCCCTTGACACCGCTTTCACAGCCAAACACACTCTGCCCATCTACCCTGGCTTTGCCTCCCAGCACTCCCAACACACATTCTCAGGTTGAATCTCATTCTCACTCCCGGCACAGACCACCTCCCAAAGTGAAAATACCCAAGCGATTTCTGACACACGCTACATCTAAAGGCTTAGAGCTGTTGCTGCTCCTCACCTTCCCTTGACACCGCTTTCACAGCCAAACGCACTCTGACCATCCACCTTTGCCTTGCCTCCCAGCACTCCCAACACACATTGTCAGGCTCAATCTCACACTCACTCCCGGCACAGACCACCTCCCAAAGTGCAAACGTCCATGCCATTTCTCCCTACGATAGGCCTAAGGGCTTAGAGCTCTTGCTGGTCCTCACCTTCCCCTGACACCGCTTTCACAGCCAAACGCACTCTGCCCATCTACCCTGGCTTTGCCTCCCAGCACTCCGAACACACATTCTCAGCTTGAATCTCATTCTCACTCCCAGCACAGACCACCTCCCAAAGTGAAAATACCCAAGCGATTTCTGACACACGCTTCATCTAAGGGCTTAGAGCTGTTGCTGGTCTTCACCTTCCCGTGACACCGCTTTCACAGCCAAACACACTCTGGCCATCTACGCTGGTTTTGCCTCCCAGCACTCCCAAAACACATTCTCAGGTTGAATCTCACTATCACTGCCGGCACAGACCACTTCCCAAAGAGCAAATACCCAAGCGATTTCTGACACACGCTACATCTAAGGGCTTAGAGCTGTGGCTGGTCCTCACCTTCCCTTGACACCGCTTTCACAGCCAAACACACTCTGGGAATCTGCCTTTGCCTCAACTCCCAGCACTCCCAACACACATTCTCAGGCTCACTCTCACTCTCACTCCCGGCACAGACCACCTCCCAAAGTGCAAACCTCCAAGCCATTTCTCCCACACGATAGGCCTAAGTGCTTAGAGCTGTTGCTGGTCCTCACCTTCCCTTGACACCGCTTTCACAGCCAAACACACTCTGGCCATCTGCCTTTGCCTTCCCTCCCAGCACTCCCAAAACACTCTCACTCCCGGCACAGACCACCTCCCAAAGTGCAAACCCCCAAGCGATATCTGACAAACGCTAAATCTAAGGGCTTAGAGCTGTTGCTGGTCCTCACCTTCCTTGACACCGCTTTCACAGCCAAACGCACTCTGCCCATCTACCCTGGCTTTGCCTCCCAGCACTCCCAAAACACATTCTCAGGTTGAATCTCACTCTCACTCCCGGCACAGACCACCTCCCAAAGTGCAAACCTCCAAGCCATTTCTCCCATACGATAGGCCAAAGGGCTTAGAGCTGTTGCTGGTCCTCACCTTCCCTTGACACCGCTTTCACAGCCAAACACACTCTGGCCATCCGCCTTTGCCTTGCCTCCCAGCACTCCCAACACACATTCTCAGGTTGAATCTCACTCTCACTTCCAGCACAGACCACCTCCCACAGTGCAAACATCTAAGCCATTTCTCCCACACGATAAGCCTAAGGGCTTAGAGCTGTTGCTGGTCCTCACCTTCCCTTGACACCGCTTTCACAGCCAAACACACTCTGGCCATCAGCGCTGCCCTTGCCTCCCAGCACTCCCAACACACATTCTCAAGTTCAATCTCTCTCTCACTCCTGGCACAGACCACCTCCCAAAGTGCAAACACCCAACCGATTTCTGACATAGGCTACATCTAAGGGCTTAGAGCTGTGGCTGGTCCTAACCTTCCCTTGACACCGCTTTCACAGCCAAACACACTCTGGCCATCTACGCTGGTTTTGCCTCCCAGCACTCCCAAAACACATTCTCAGGTTGAATCTCACTATCACTGCCGGCACAGACCACTTCCCAAAGAGCAAATACCCAAGCGATTTCTGACACACGCTACATCTAAGGCCTTACAGCTGTTGCTGGTCCTCACCTTCCCTTGACACCGCTTTCACAGACAAACACACTCTGGCCATCTGCCTTTGCCTTCCCTCCCAGCACTCCCAACACACTCTCACTACCGGCACAGACCACCTCCCAAAATGCCAACACCCAAGCGATTTCTGACACACGCTACATCTAAGGGCTTAGAGCTGTTGCTGGTCCTCACCTTCCCTTGACACCGCTTTCACAGCCAAACACACTCTCCCCATCTACCCTGGCTTTGCCTCCCAGCACTCCCAACACACATTCTCAGGCACGCTCACGCTCTCACTCTGACTCCCAGCACAGACCACCTCCCAAAGTGAAAATACCCAAGCCATTTCTGACACACGCTACATCTACGGGCTTAGAGCTGTCACTGGTCCTCACCTTCCCTTGACACCGCTTTCACAGCCAAACGCACTCTGCCCATCTGCGTTGCCCTTGCCTCCCAGCACTCCCAACACACATTCTCAGGCTCACTATCACTCTCACTCCCGGCACACACCACCTCCCAAAGTGCAAACCTCCAAGCCATTTCTCCCCTACGATAGGCCTAAGGGCTTAGAGCTGTTGCTGGTCCTCACCTTCCCTTGACACCGCTTTCACAGCCAAACACACTCTGCCCATCTACCCTGGCTTTGCCTCCCAGCACTCCCAACACACATTCTCAGCTTGAATCTCATTCTCACTCCCAGCACAGACCACCTCCCAAAGTGAAAATACCCAAGCGATTTCTGACACACGCTTCATCTAAGGGCTTAGAGCTGTTGCTGGTCTTCACCTTCCCGTGACACCGCTTTCACAGCCAAACACACTCTGGCCATCTACGCTGGTTTTGCCTCCCAGCACTCCCAAAACACATTCTCAGGTTGAATCTCACTATCACTGCCGGCACAGACCACTTCCCAAAGAGCAAATACCCAAGCGATTTCTGACACACGCTACATCTAAGGCCTTAGAGCTGTTGCTGGTCCTCACCTTCCCTTGACACCGCTTTCACAGACAAACACACTCTGGCCATCTGCCTTTGCCTTCCCTCCCAGCACTCCCAACACACTCTCACTACCGGCACAGACCACCTCCCAAAATGCCACCACCAAACCGATTTCTGACACACGCTACATCTACGGGCTTAGAGCTGTTGCTGGTCCTCACCTTCCCTTGACACCGCTTTCACAGCCAAACGCACTCTGCCCATCTGCGCTGCCCTTGCCTCCCAGCACTCCCAACACACATTCTCAGGCACGCTCACGCTCTCACTCTGACTCCCAGCACAGAACACCTCCCAAAATGAAAATACCCAAGCCATTTCTGACACACGCTACATCTACGGGCTTAGAGCTGTTGCTGGCCCTCACCTTCCCTTGACACCGCTTTCACAGCCAAACACACTCTGCCCATCTGCCTTTGCCTTGCCTCCCAGCACTCCCAAAACACTCTCACTCCCGGCACAGACCACCTCCCAAAGTGCAAACCCCCAAGCGATATCTGACAAACGCTAAATCTAAGGGCTTAGAGCTGTTGCTGGTCCTCACCTTCCCTTGACACCGCTTTCACAGCCAAACACACTCTCCCCACCTACCCTGGCTTTGCCTCCCAGCACTCCCAACACACATTCTCAGGCACGCTCACGCTCTCACTCTGACTCCCAGCACAGACCACCTCCCAAAGTGAAAATACCCAAGCCATTTCTGACACACGCTACATCTAAAGGCTTAGAGCTGTCACTGGTCGTCACCTTCCCTTGACACCGCTTTCACAGCCAAACGCACTCTGCCCATCTGCGTTGCCCTTGCCTCCCAGCACTCCCAACACAAATTCTCAGGCTCACTATCACTCTCACTCCCGGCACACACCACCTCCCAAAGTGCAAACCTCCAAGCCATTTCTCCCCTACGATAGGCCTAAGGGCTTAGAGCTGTTGCTGGTCCTCACCTTCCCTTGACACCGCTTTCACAGCCAAACACACTCTGGCCATCTACCCTGGCTTTGCCTCCCAGCACTACCAACACACATTGTCAGGCTCAATCTCACTCTCACTCACGGCACAGACCACCTCCCAAAGTGAAAATACCCAACGCATTTCTCCCATACGATAGGCCTAAGGGCTTAGAGCTCTTGCTGGTCCTCACCTTCCCCTGACACCGCTTTCACAGCCAAACACACTCTGCCCATCTACCCTGGCTTTGCCTCCCAGCACTCCGAACACACATTCTCAGCTTGAATCTCATTCTCACTCCCAGCACAGACCACCTCCCAAAGTGAAAATACCCAAGCGATTTCTGACACACGCTTCATCTAAGGGCTTAGAGCTGTTGCTGGTCTTCACCTTCCCGTGACACCGCTTTCACAGCCAAACACACTCTGGCCATCTACGCTGGTTTTGCCTCCCAGCACTCCCAAAACACATTCTCAGGTTGAATCTCACTATCACTGCCGGCACAGACCACTTCCCAAAGAGCAAATACCCAAGCGATTTCTGACACACGCTACATCTAAGGCCTTAGAGCTGTTGCTGGTCCTCACCTTCCCTTGACACCGCTTTCACAGCCAAACACACTCTGGCCATCTACGCTGGTTTTGCCTCCCAGCACTCCCAAAACACATTCTCAGGTTGAATCTCACTATCACTGCCGGCACAGACCACTTCCCAAAGAGCAAATACCCAAGCGATTTCTGACACACGCTACATCTAAGGGCTTAGAGCTGTTGCTGGTCCTCACCTTCCCTTGACACCGCTTTCACAGACAAACACACTCTGGCCATCTGCCTTTGCCTTCCCTCCCAGCACTCCCAACACACTCTCACTACCGGCACAGACCACCTCCCAAAATGCCACCACCAAACCGATTTCTGACACACGCTACATCTACGGGCTTAGAGCTGTTGCTGGTCCTCACCTTCCCTTGACACCGCTTTCACAGCCAAACGCACTCTGCCCATCTGCGCTGCCCTTGCCTCCCAGCACTCCCAACACACATTCTCAGGCACGCTCACGCTCTCACTCTGACTCCCAGCACAGACCACCTCCCAAAGTGAAAATACCCAAGCCATTTCTGACACACGCTACATCTACGGGCTTAGAGCTGTCACTGGTCCTCACCTTCCCTTGACACCGCTTTCACAGCCAAACACACTCTGCCCATCCGCCTTTGCCTTGCCTCCCAGCACTCCCAAAACATATTCTCAGGTTGAATCTCACTATCACTGCCGGCACAGACCACTTCCCAAAGAGCAAATACCCAAGCGATTTCTGACACACGCTACATCTAAGGGCTTAGAGCTGTGGCTGGTCCTCACCTTCCCTTGACACCGCTTTCACAGCCAAACACACTCTGCCCATCTGCCTTTGCCTCAACTCCCAGCACTCCCAACACACATTCTCAGGCTCACTCTCACTCTCACTCCCGGCACAGACCACCTCCCAAAGTGCAAACCTCCAAGCCATTTCTCCCACACGATAGGCCTAAGTGCTTAGAGCTGTTGCTGGTCCTCACCTTCCCTTGACACCGCTTTCACAGCCAAACACACTCTGCCCATCTGCCTTTGCCTTGCCTCCCAGCACTCCCAAAACACTCTCACTCCCGGCACAGACCACCTCCCAAAGTGCAAACCCCCAAGCGATATCTGACAAACGCTAAATCTAAGGGCTTAGAGCTGTTGCTGGTCTTCACCTTCCCTTGACACCGCTTTCACAGCCAAACACACTCTGCCCATCTACCCTGGCTTTGCCTCCCAGCACTCCCAAAACACATTCTCAGGTTGAATCTCACTCTCACTCCCGGCACAGACCACCTCCCAAAGTGCAAGCCTCCAAGCCATTTCTCCCATACGATAGGCCTAAGGGCTTAGAGCTGTTGCTGGTCCTCACCTTCCCTTGACACCGCTTTCACAGACAAACACACTCTGGCCATCTGCCTTTGCCTTCCCTCCCAGCACTCCCCACACACTCTCACTCCCGGCACAGACCACCTCCCAAAATGCCAACACCCAAGCGATTTCTGACACACGCTACATCTAAGGGCTTAGAGCTGTTGCTGGTCCTCACCTTCCCTTGACACCGCTTTCACAGCCAAACACACTCTCCCCATCTACCCTGGCTTTGCCTCCCAGCACTCCCAACACACATTCTCAGGCACGCTCACGCTCTCACTCTGACTCCCAGCACAGACCACCTCCCAAAGTGAAAATACCCAAGCCATTTCTGACACACGCTACATCTACGGGCTTAGAGCTGTCACTGGTCCTCACCTTCCCTTGACACCGCTTTCACAGCCAAACGCACTCTGCCCATCTGCGTTGCCCTTGCCTCCCAGCACTCCCAACACACATTCTCAGGCTCACTATCACTCTCACTCCCGGCACACACCACCTCCCAAAGTGCAAACCTCCAAGCCATTTCTCCCCTACGATAGGCCTAAGGGCTTAGAGCTGTTGCTGGTCCTCACCTTCCCTTGACACCGCTTTCACAGCCAAACACACTCTGCCCATCTACCCTGGCTTTGCCTCCCAGCACTCCCAACACACATTCTCAGGTTGAATCTCATTCTCACTCCCGGCACAGACCACCTCCCAAAGTGAAAATACCCAAGCGATTTCTGACACACGCTACATCTAAAGGCTTAGAGCTGTTGCTGGTCTTCACCTTCCCGTGACACCGCTTTCACAGCCAAACACACTCTGGCCATCTACGCTGGTTTTGCCTCCCAGCACTCCCAAAACACATTCTCAGGTTGAATCTCACTATCACTGCCGGCACAGACCACTTCCCAAAGAGCAAATACCCAAGCGATTTCTGACACACGCTACATCTAAGGGCTTAGAGCTGTGGCTGGTCCTCACCTTCCCTTGACACCGCTTTCACAGCCAAACACACTCTGGGAATCTGCCTTTGCCTCAACTCCCAGCACTCCCAACACACATTCTCAGGCTCACTCTCACTCTCACTCCCGGCACAGACCACCTCCCAAAGTGCAAACCTCCAAGCCATTTCTCCCACACGATAGGCCTAAGTGCTTAGAGCTGTTGCTGGTCCTCACCTTCCCTTGACACCGCTTTCACAGCCAAACACACTCTGCCCATCTGCCTTTGCCTTGCCTCCCAGCACTCCCAAAACACTCTCACTCCCGGCACAGACCACCTCCCAAAGTGCAAACACCCAAGCGATATCTGACAAACGCTAAATCTAAGGGCTTAGAGCTGTTGCTGGTCCTCACCTTCCCTTGACACCGCTTTCACAGCCAAACACACTCTCCCCACCTACCCTGGCTTTGCCTCCCAGCACTCCCAACACACATTCTCAGGCACGCTCACGCTCTCACTCTGACTCCCAGCACAGACCACCTCCCAAAGTGAAAATACCCAAGCCATTTCTGACACACGCTACATCTAAAGGCTTAGAGCTGTCACTGGTCGTCACCTTCCCTTGACACCGCTTTCACAGCCAAACGCACTCTGCCCATCTGCGTTGCCCTTGCCTCCCAGCACTCCCAACACACATTCTCAGGCTCACTATCACTCTCACTCCCGGCACACACCACCTCCCAAAGTGCAAACCTCCAAGCCATTTCTCCCCTACGATAGGCCTAAGGGCTTAGAGCTGTTGCTGGTCCTCACCTTCCCTTGACACCGCTTTCACAGCCAAACACACTCTGCCCATCTACCCTGGCTTTGCCTCCCAGCACTACCAACACACATTGTCAGGCTCAATCTCACTCTCACTCACGGCACAGACCACCTCCCAAAGTGAAAATACCCAACGCATTTCTCCCATACGATAGGCCTAAGGGCTTAGAGCTCTTGCTGGTCCTCACCTTCCCCTGACACCGCTTTCACAGCCAAACACACTCTGCCCATCTACCCTGGCTTTGCCTCCCAGCACTCCGAACACACATTCTCAGCTTGAATCTCATTCTCACTCCCAGCACAGACCACCTCCCAAAGTGAAAATACCCAAGCGATTTCTGACACACGCTTCATCTAAGGGCTTAGAGCTGTTGCTGGTCTTCACCTTCCCGTGACACCGCTTTCACAGCCAAACACACTCTGGCCATCTACGCTGGTTTTGCCTCCCAGCACTCCCAAAACACATTCTCAGGTTGAATCTCACTATCACTGCCGGCACAGACCACTTCCCAAAGAGCAAATACCCAAGCGATTTCTGACACACGCTACATCTAAGGCCTTAGAGCTGTTGCTGGTCCTCACCTTCCCTTGACACCGCTTTCACAGCCAAACACACTCTGGCCATCTACGCTGGTTTTGCCTCCCAGCACTCCCAAAACACATTCTCAGGTTGAATCTCACTATCACTGCCGGCACAGACCACTTCCCAAAGAGCAAATACCCAAGCGATTTCTGACACACGCTACATCTAAGGGCTTAGAGCTGTTGCTGGTCCTCACCTTCCCTTGACACCGCTTTCACAGACAAACACACTCTGGCCATCTGCCTTTGCCTTCCCTCCCAGCACTCCCAACACACTCTCACTACCGGCACAGACCACCTCCCAAAATGCCACCACCAAACCGATTTCTGACACACGCTACATCTACGGGCTTAGAGCTGTTGCTGGTCCTCACCTTCCCTTGACACCGCTTTCACAGCCAAACGCACTCTGCCCATCTGCGCTGCCCTTGCCTCCCAGCACTCCCAACACACATTCTCAGGCACGCTCACGCTCTCACTCTGACTCCCAGCACAGACCACCTCCCAAAGTGAAAATACCCAAGCCATTTCTGACACACGCTACATCTACGGGCTTAGAGCTGTCACTGGTCCTCACCTTCCCTTGACACCGCTTTCACAGCCAAACACACTCTGCCCATCCGCCTTTGCCTTGCCTCCCAGCACTCCCAAAACATATTCTCAGGTTGAATCTCACTATCACTGCCGGCACAGACCACTTCCCAAAGAGCAAATACCCAAGCGATTTCTGACACACGCTACATCTAAGGGCTTAGAGCTGTGGCTGGTCCTCACCTTCCCTTGACACCGCTTTCACAGCCAAACACACTCTGCCCATCTGCCTTTGCCTCAACTCCCAGCACTCCCAACACACATTCTCAGGCTCACTCTCACTCTCACTCCCGGCACAGACCACCTCCCAAAGTGCAAACCTCCAAGCCATTTCTCCCACACGATAGGCCTAAGTGCTTAGAGCTGTTGCTGGTCCTCACCTTCCCTTGACACCGCTTTCACAGCCAAACACACTCTGCCCATCTGCCTTTGCCTTGCCTCCCAGCACTCCCAAAACACTCTCACTCCCGGCACAGACCACCTCCCAAAGTGCAAACCCCCAAGCGATATCTGACAAACGCTAAATCTAAGGGCTTAGAGCTGTTGCTGGTCTTCACCTTCCCTTGACACCGCTTTCACAGCCAAACACACTCTGCCCATCTACCCTGGCTTTGCCTCCCAGCACTCCCAAAACACATTCTCAGGTTGAATCTCACTCTCACTCCCGGCACAGACCACCTCCCAAAGTGCAAACCTCCAAGCCATTTCTCCCATACGATAGGCCTAAGGGCTTAGAGCTGTTGCTGGTCCTCACCTTCCCTTGACACCGCTTTCACAGACAAACACACTCTGGCCATCTGCCTTTGCCTTCCCTCCCAGCACTCCCCACACACTCTCACTCCCGGCACAGACCACCTCCCAAAATGCCAACACCCAAGCGATTTCTGACACACGCTACATCTAAGGGCTTAGAGCTGTTGCTGGTCCTCACCTTCCCTTGACACCGCTTTCACAGCCAAACACACTCTCCCCACCTACCCTGGCTTTGCCTCCCAGCACTCCCAACACACATTCTCAGGCACGCTCACGCTCTCACTCTGACTCCCAGCACAGACCACCTCCCAAAGTGAAAATACCCAAGCCATTTCTGACACACGCTACATCTACGGGCTTAGAGCTGTCACTGGTCGTCACCTTCCCTTGACACCGCTTTCACAGCCAAACGCACTCTGCCCATCTGCGTTGCCCTTGCCTCCCAGCACTCCCAACACACATTCTCAGGCTCACTATCACTCTCACTCCCGGCACACACCACCTCCCAAAGTGCAAACCTCCAAGCCATTTCTCCCCTACGATAGGCCTAAGGGCTTAGAGCTGTTGCTGGTCCTCACCTTCCCTTGACACCGCTTTCACAGCCAAACACACTCTGCCCATCTACCCTGGCTTTGCCTCCCAGCACTCCCAACACACATTCTCAGGTTGAATCTCATTCTCACTCCCGGCACAGACCACCTCCCAAAGTGAAAATACCCAAGCGATTTCTGACACACGCTACATCTAAAGGCTTAGAGCTGTTGCTGCTCCTCACCTTCCCTTGACACCGCTTTCACAGCCAAACGCACTCTGGCCATCCACCTTTGCCTTGCCTCCCAGCACTCCCAACACACATTCTCAGGCTCAATCTCACACTCACTCCCGGCACAGACCACCTCCCAAAGTGCAAACGTCCATGCCATTTCTCCCTACGATAGGCCTAAGGGCTTAGAGCTGTTGCTGGTCCTCACCTTCCCTTGACACCGCTTTCACAGCCAAACACACTCTGCCCATCTACCCTGGCTTTGCCTCCCAGCACTCCCAACACACATTGTCAGGCTCAATCTCACTCTCACTCACGGCACAGACCACCTCCCAAAGTGAAAATACCCAACGCATTTCTCCCATACGATAGGCCTAAGGGCTTAGAGCTCTTGCTGGTCCTCACCTTCCCCTGACACCGCTTTCACAGCCAAACACACTCTGCCCATCTACCCTGGCTTTGCCTCCCAGCACTCCGAACACACATTCTCAGCTTGAATCTCATTCTCACTCCCAGCACAGACCACCTCCCAAAGTGAAAATACCCAAGCGATTTCTGACACACGCTTCATCTAAGGGCTTAGAGCTGTTGCTGGTCTTCACCTTCCCGTGACACCGCTTTCACAGCCAAACACACTCTGGCCATCTACGCTGGTTTTGCCTCCCAGCACTCCCAAAACACATTCTCAGGTTGAATCTCACTATCACTGCCGGCACAGACCACTTCCCAAAGAGCAAATACCCAAGCGATTTCTGACACACGCTACATCTAAGGGCTTAGAGCTGTGGCTGGTCCTCACCTTCCCTTGACACCGCTTTCACAGCCAAACACACTCTGGCCATCCGCCTTTGCCTTGCCTCCCAGCACTCCCAAAACATATTCTCAGGTTGAATCTCACTATCACTGCCGGCACAGACCACTTCCCAAAGAGCAAATACCCAAGCGATTTCTGACACACGCTACATCTAAGGGCTTAGAGCTGTGGCTGGTCCTCACCTTCCCTTGACACCGCTTTCACAGCCAAACACACTCTGCCCATCTGCCTTTGCCTCAACTCCCAGCACTCCCAACACACATTCTCAGGCTCACTCTCACTCTCACTCCCGGCACAGACCACCTCCCAAAGTGCAAACCTCCAAGCCATTTCTCCCACACGATAGGCCTAAGTGCTTAGAGCTGTTGCTGGTCCTCACCTTCCCTTGACACCGCTTTCACAGCCAAACACACTCTGCCCATCTGCCTTTGCCTTGCCTCCCAGCACTCCCAAAACACTCTCACTCCCGGCACAGACCACCTCCCAAAGTGCAAACCCCCAAGCGATATCTGAAAAACGCTAAATCTAAGGGCTTAGAGCTGTTGCTGGTCTTCACCTTCCCTTGACACCGCTTTCACAGCCAAACACACTCTGCCCATCTACCCTGGCTTTGCCTCCCAGCACTCCCAAAACACATTCTCAGGTTGAATCTCACTCTCACTCCCGGCACAGACCACCTCCCAAAGTGCAAACCTCCAAGCCATTTCTCCCATACGATAGGCCTAAGGGCTTAGAGCTGTTGCTGGTCCTCACCTTCCCTTGACACCGCTTTCACAGACAAACACACTCTGGCCATCTGCCTTTGCCTTCCCTCCCAGCACTCCCCACACACTCTCACTCCCGGCACAGACCACCTCCCAAAATGCCAACACCCAAGCGATTTCTGACACACGCTACATCTAAGGGCTTAGAGCTGTTGCTGGTCCTCACCTTCCCTTGACACCGCTTTCACAGCCAAACACACTCTCCCCATCTACCCTGGCTTTGCCTCCCAGCACTCCCAACACACATTCTCAGGCACGCTCACGCTCTCACTCTGACTCCCAGCACAGACCACCTCCCAAAGTGAAAATACCCAAGCCATTTCTGACACACGCTACATCTACGGGCTTAGAGCTGTCACTGGTCCTCACCTTCCCTTGACACCGCTTTCACAGCCAAACGCACTCTGCCCATCTGCGTTGCCCTTGCCTCCCAGCACTCCCAACACACATTCTCAGGCTCACTATCACTCTCACTCCCGGCACACACCACCTCCCAAAGTGCAAACCTCCAAGCCATTTCTCCCCTACGATAGGCCTAAGGGCTTAGAGCTGTTGCTGGTCCTCACCTTCCCTTGACACCGCTTTCACAGCCAAACACACTCTGCCCATCTACCCTGGCTTTGCCTCCCAGCACTCCCAACACACATTCTCAGGTTGAATCTCATTCTCACTCCCGGCACAGACCACCTCCCAAAGTGAAAATACCCAAGCGATTTCTGACACACGCTACATCTAAAGGCTTAGAGCTGTTGCTGCTCCTCACCTTCCCTTGACACCGCTTTCACAGCCAAACGCACTCTGGCCATCCACCTTTGCCTTGCCTCCCAGCACTCCCAACACACATTCTCAGGCTCAATCTCACACTCACTCCCGGCACAGACCACCTCCCAAAGTGCAAACGTCCATGCCATTTCTCCCTACGATAGGCCTAAGGGCTTAGAGCTGTTGCTGGTCCTCACCTTCCCTTGACACCGCTTTCACAGCCAAACACACTCTGCCCATCTACCCTGGCTTTGCCTCCCAGCACTCCCAACACACATTGTCAGGCTCAATCTCACTCTCACTCACGGCACAGACCACCTCCCAAAGTGAAAATACCCAAGGCATTTCTCCCATACGATAGGCCTAAGGGCTTAGAGCTCTTGCTGGTCCTCACCTTCCCCTGACACCGCTTTCACAGCCAAACACACTCTGCCCATCTACCCTGGCTTTGCCTCCCAGCACTCCGAACACACATTCTCAGCTTGAATCTCATTCTCACTCCCAGCACAGACCACCTCCCAAAGTGAAAATACCCAAGCGATTTCTGACACACGCTTCATCTAAGGGCTTAGAGCTGTTGCTGGTCTTCACCTTCCCGTGACACCGCTTTCACAGCCAAACACACTCTGGCCATCTACGCTGGTTTTGCCTCCCAGCACTCCCAAAACACATTCTCAGGTTGAATCTCACTATCACTGCCGGCACAGACCACTTCCCAAAGAGCAAATACCCAAGCGATTTCTGACACACGCTACATCTAAGGGCTTAGAGCTGTGGCTGGTCCTCACCTTCCCTTGACACCGCTTTCACAGCCAAACACACTCTGGCCATCCGCCTTTGCCTTGCCTCCCAGCACTCCCAAAACATATTCTCAGGTTGAATCTCACTATCACTGCCGGCACAGACCACTTCCCAAAGAGCAAATACCCAAGCGATTTCTGACACACGCTACATCTAAGGGCTTAGAGCTGTGGCTGGTCCTCACCTTCCCTTGACACCGCTTTCACAGCCAAACACACTCTGCCCATCTGCCTTTGCCTTGCCTCCCAGCACTCCCACAACTCTCACTCCCGGCACAGACCACCTCCCAAAGTGCAAACACCCAAGCGATATCTGACAAACGCTAAATCTAAGGGCTTAGAGCTGTTGCTGGTCCTCACCTTCCCTTGACACCGCTTTCACAGCCAAACACACTCTCCCCACCTACCCTGGCTTTGCCTCCCAGCACTCCCAACACACATTCTCAGGCACGCTCACGCTCTCACTCTGACTCCCAGCACAGACCACCTCCCAAAGTGAAAATACCCAAGCCATTTCTGACACACGCTACATCTAAAGGCTTAGAGCTGTCACTGGTCGTCACCTTCCCTTGACACCGCTTTCACAGCCAAACGCACTCTGCCCATCTGCGTTGCCCTTGCCTCCCAGCACTCCCAACACACATTCTCAGGCTCACTATCACTCTCACTCCCGGCACACACCACCTCCCAAAGTGCAAACCTCCAAGCCATTTCTCCCCTACGATAGGCCTAAGGGCTTAGAGCTGTTGCTGGTCCTCACCTTCCCTTGACACCGCTTTCACAGCCAAACACACTCTGCCCATCTACCCTGGCTTTGCCTCCCAGCACTACCAACACACATTGTCAGGCTCAATCTCACTCTCACTCACGGCACAGACCACCTCCCAAAGTGAAAATACCCAACGCATTTCTCCCATACGATAGGCCTAAGGGCTTAGAGCTCTTGCTGGTCCTCACCTTCCCCTGACACCGCTTTCACAGCCAAACACACTCTGCCCATCTACCCTGGCTTTGCCTCCCAGCACTCCGAACACACATTCTCAGCTTGAATCTCATTCTCACTCCCAGCACAGACCACCTCCCAAAGTGAAAATACCCAAGCGATTTCTGACACACGCTTCATCTAAGGGCTTAGAGCTGTTGCTGGTCTTCACCTTCCCGTGACACCGCTTTCACAGCCAAACACACTCTGGCCATCTACGCTGGTTTTGCCTCCCAGCACTCCCAAAACACATTCTCAGGTTGAATCTCACTATCACTGCCGGCACAGACCACTTCCCAAAGAGCAAATACCCAAGCGATTTCTGACACACGCTACATCTAAGGCCTTAGAGCTGTTGCTGGTCCTCACCTTCCCTTGACACCGCTTTCACAGCCAAACACACTCTGGCCATCTACGCTGGTTTTGCCTCCCAGCACTCCCAAAACACATTCTCAGGTTGAATCTCACTATCACTGCCGGCACAGACCACTTCCCAAAGAGCAAATACCCAAGCGATTTCTGACACACGCTACATCTAAGGGCTTAGAGCTGTTGCTGGTCCTCACCTTCCCTTGACACCGCTTTCACAGACAAACACACTCTGGCCATCTGCCTTTGCCTTCCCTCCCAGCACTCCCAACACACTCTCACTACCGGCACAGACCACCTCCCAAAATGCCACCACCAAACCGATTTCTGACACACGCTACATCTACGGGCTTAGAGCTGTTGCTGGTCCTCACCTTCCCTTGACACCGCTTTCACAGCCAAACGCACTCTGCCCATCTGCGCTGCCCTTGCCTCCCAGCACTCCCAACACACATTCTCAGGCACGCTCACGCTCTCACTCTGACTCCCAGCACAGACCACCTCCCAAAGTGAAAATACCCAAGCCATTTCTGACACACGCTACATCTACGGGCTTAGAGCTGTCACTGGTCCTCACCTTCCCTTGACACCGCTTTCACAGCCAAACACACTCTGCCCATCCGCCTTTGCCTTGCCTCCCAGCACTCCCAAAACATATTCTCAGGTTGAATCTCACTATCACTGCCGGCACAGACCACTTCCCAAAGAGCAAATACCCAAGCGATTTCTGACACACGCTACATCTAAGGGCTTAGAGCTGTGGCTGGTCCTCACCTTCCCTTGACACCGCTTTCACAGCCAAACACACTCTGCCCATCTGCCTTTGCCTCAACTCCCAGCACTCCCAACACACATTCTCAGGCTCACTCTCACTCTCACTCCCGGCACAGACCACCTCCCAAAGTGCAAACCTCCAAGCCATTTCTCCCACACGATAGGCCTAAGTGCTTAGAGCTGTTGCTGGTCCTCACCTTCCCTTGACACCGCTTTCACAGCCAAACACACTCTGCCCATCTGCCTTTGCCTTGCCTCCCAGCACTCCCAAAACACTCTCACTCCCGGCACAGACCACCTCCCAAAGTGCAAACCCCCAAGCGATATCTGACAAACGCTAAATCTAAGGGCTTAGAGCTGTTGCTGGTCCTCACCTTCCCTTGACACCGCTTTCACAGCCAAACACACTCTCCCCACCTACCCTGGCTTTGCCTCCCAGCACTCCCAACACACATTCTCAGGCACGCTCACGCTCTCACTCTGACTCCCAGCACAGACCACCTCCCAAAGTGAAAATACCCAAGCCATTTCTGACACACGCTACATCTAAAGGCTTAGAGCTGTCACTGGTCGTCACCTTCCCTTGACACCGCTTTCACAGCCAAACGCACTCTGCCCATCTGCGTTGCCCTTGCCTCCCAGCACTCCCAACACACATTCTCAGGCTCACTATCACTCTCACTCCCGGCACACACCACCTCCCAAAGTGCAAACCTCCAAGCCATTTCTCCCCTACGATAGGCCTAAGGGCTTAGAGCTGTTGCTGGTCCTCACCTTCCCTTGACACCGCTTTCACAGCCAAACACACTCTGCCCATCTACCCTGGCTTTGCCTCCCAGCACTACCAACACACATTGTCAGGCTCAATCTCACTCTCACTCACGGCACAGACCACCTCCCAAAGTGAAAATACCCAACGCATTTCTCCCATACGATAGGCCTAAGGGCTTAGAGCTCTTGCTGGTCCTCACCTTCCCCTGACACCGCTTTCACAGCCAAACACACTCTGCCCATCTACCCTGGCTTTGCCTCCCAGCACTCCGAACACACATTCTCAGCTTGAATCTCATTCTCACTCCCAGCACAGACCACCTCCCAAAGTGAAAATACCCAAGCGATTTCTGACACACGCTTCATCTAAGGGCTTAGAGCTGTTGCTGGTCTTCACCTTCCCGTGACACCGCTTTCACAGCCAAACACACTCTGGCCATCTACGCTGGTTTTGCCTCCCAGCACTCCCAAAACACATTCTCAGGTTGAATCTCACTATCACTGCCGGCACAGACCACTTCCCAAAGAGCAAATACCCAAGCCATTTCTGACACACGCTACATCTAAGGCCTTAGAGCTGTTGCTGGTCCTCACCTTCCCTTGACACCGCTTTCACAGCCAAACACACTCTGGCCATCTACGCTGGTTTTGCCTCCCAGCACTCCCAAAACACATTCTCAGGTTGAATCTCACTATCACTGCCGGCACAGACCACTTCCCAAAGAGCAAATACCCAAGCGATTTCTGACACACGCTACATCTAAGGGCTTAGAGCTGTTGCTGGTCCTCACCTTCCCTTGACACCGCTTTCACAGACAAACACACTCTGGCCATCTGCCTTTGCCTTCCCTCCCAGCACTCCCAACACACTCTCACTACCGGCACAGACCACCTCCCAAAATGCCACCACCAAACCGATTTCTGACACACGCTACATCTACGGGCTTAGAGCTGTTGCTGGTCCTCACCTTCCCTTGACACCGCTTTCACAGCCAAACGCACTCTGCCCATCTGCGCTGCCCTTGCCTCCCAGCACTCCCAACACACATTCTCAGGCACGCTCACGCTCTCACTCTGACTCCCAGCACAGACCACCTCCCAAAGTGAAAATACCCAAGCCATTTCTGACACACGCTACATCTACGGGCTTAGAGCTGTCACTGGTCCTCACCTTCCCTTGACACCGCTTTCACAGCCAAACACACTCTGCCCATCCGCCTTTGCCTTGCCTCCCAGCACTCCCAAAACATATTCTCAGGTTGAATCTCACTATCACTGCCGGCACAGACCACTTCCCAAAGAGCAAATACCCAAGCGATTTCTGACACACGCTACATCTAAGGGCTTAGAGCTGTGGCTGGTCCTCACCTTCCCTTGACACCGCTTTCACAGCCAAACACACTCTGCCCATCTGCCTTTGCCTCAACTCCCAGCACTCCCAACACACATTCTCAGGCTCACTCTCACTCTCACTCCCGGCACAGACCACCTCCCAAAGTGCAAACCTCCAAGCCATTTCTCCCACACGATAGGCCTAAGTGCTTAGAGCTGTTGCTGGTCCTCACCTTCCCTTGACACCGCTTTCACAGCCAAACACACTCTGCCCATCTGCCTTTGCCTTGCCTCCCAGCACTCCCAAAACACTCTCACTCCCGGCACAGACCACCTCCCAAAGTGCAAACCCCCAAGCGATATCTGACAAACGCTAAATCTAAGGGCTTAGAGCTGTTGCTGGTCTTCACCTTCCCTTGACACCGCTTTCACAGCCAAACACACTCTGCCCATCTACCCTGGCTTTGCCTCCCAGCACTCCCAAAACACATTCTCAGGTTGAATCTCACTCTCACTCCCGGCACAGACCACCTCCCAAAGTGCAAACCTCCAAGCCATTTCTCCCCTACGATAGGCCTAAGGGCTTAGAGCTGTTGCTGGTCCTCACCTTCCCTTGACACCGCTTTCACAGCCAAACACACTCTGCCCATCTACCCTGGCTTTGCCTCCCAGCACTCCCAACACACATTCTCAGGTTGAATCTCATTCTCACTCCCGGCACAGACCACCTCCCAAAGTGAAAATACCCAAGCGATTTCTGACACACGCTACATCTAAAGGCTTAGAGCTGTTGCTGCTCCTCACCTTCCCTTGACACCGCTTTCACAGCCAAACGCACTCTGGCCATCCACCTTTGCCTTGCCTCCCAGCACTCCCAACACACATTCTCAGGCTCAATCTCACACTCACTCCCGGCACACACCACCTCCCAAAGTGCAAACGTCCATGCCATTTCTCCCTACGATAGGCCTAAGGGCTTAGAGCTGTTGCTGGTCCTCACCTTCCCTTGACACCGCTTTCACAGCCAAACACACTCTGCCCATCTACCCTGGCTTTGCCTCCCAGCACTCCCAACACACATTGTCAGGCTCAATCTCACTCTCACTCACGGCACAGACCACCTCCCAAAGTGAAAATACCCAAGGCATTTCTCCCATACGATAGGCCTAAGGGCTTAGAGCTCTTGCTGGTCCTCACCTTCCCCTGACACCGCTTTCACAGCCAAACGCACTCTGCCCATCTACCCTGGCTTTGCCTCCCAGCACTCCGAACACACATTCTCAGCTTGAATCTCATTCTCACTCCCAGCACAGACCACCTCCCAAAGTGAAAATACCCAAGCGATTTCTGACACACGCTTCATCTAAGGGCTTAGAGCTGTTGCTGGTCTTCACCTTCCCGTGACACCGCTTTCACAGCCAAACACACTCTGGCCATCTACGCTGGTTTTGCCTCCCAGCACTCCCAAAACACATTCTCAGGTTGAATCTCACTATCACTGCCGGCACAGACCACTTCCCAAAGAGCAAATACCCAAGCGATTTCTGACACACGCTACATCTAAGGGCTTAGAGCTGTGGCTGGTCCTCACCTTCCCTTGACACCGCTTTCACAGCCAAACACACTCTGGGAATCTGCCTTTGCCTCAACTCCCAGCACTCCCAACACACATTCTCAGGCTCACTCTCACTCTCACTCCCGGCACAGACCACCTCCCAAAGTGCAAACCTCCAAGCCATTTCTCCCACACGATAGGCCTAAGTGCTTAGAGCTGTTGCTGGTCCTCACCTTCCCTTGACACCGCTTTCACAGCCAAACACACTCTGCCCATCTGCCTTTGCCTTGCCTCCCAGCACTCCCAAAACACTCTCACTCCCGGCACAGACCACCTCCCAAAGTGCAAACCCCCAAGCGATATCTGACAAACGCTAAATCTAAGGGCTTAGAGCTGTTGCTGGTCCTCACCTTCCCTTGACACCGCTTTCACAGCCAAACGCACTCTGCCCATCTACCCTGGCTTTGCCTCCCAGCACTCCCAAAACACATTCTCAGGTTGAATCTCACTCTCACTCCCGGCACAGACCACCTCCCAAAGTGCAAACCTCCTAGCCATTTCTCCCACACGATAGGCCTAAGTGCTTAGAGCTTTTGCTGGTCCTCACCTTCCCTTGACACCGCTTTCACAGCCAAACACACTCTGGCCATCCGCCTTTGCCTTGCCTCCCAGCACTCCCAACACACATTCTCAGGTTGAATCTCACTCTCACTTCCGGCACAGACCACCTCCCACAGTGCAAACATCTAAGCCATTTCTCCCACACGATAAGCCTAAGGGCTTAGAGCTGTTGCTGGTCCTCACCTTCCCTTGACACCGCTTTCACAGCCAAACACACTCTGCCCATCTGCGCTGCCCTTGCCTCCCAGCACTCCCAACACACGTTCTCAAGCACACTCACGCTCTCACTCTCACTCCCAGCACAGACCACCTCCCAAAGTCAAAACACCCAAGCGATTTCTGCCACATGCTACATCTAAGGGCTTAGAGCTGTTGCTGCTCCTCACCTTCCCTTGACACCGCTTTCACAGCCAAACACACTCTGGCCATCAGCGCTGCCCTTGCCTCCCAGCACTCCCAACACACATTCTCAAGTTCAATCTCTCTCTCACTCCTGGCACAGACCACCTCCCAAAGTGCAAACACCAAACCGATTTCTGACATACGCTACATCTAAGGGCTTAGAGCTGTGGCTGGTCCTAACCTTCCCTTGACACCGCTTTCACAGCCAAACACACTCTGCCCATCTACGCTGGTTTTGCCTCCCAGCACTCCCAAAACACATTCTCAGGTTGAATCTCACTATCACTGCCGGCACAGACCACTTCCCAAAGAGCAAATACCCAAGCGATTTCTGACACACGCTACATCTAAGGCCTTAGAGCTGTTGCTGGTCCTCACCTTCCCTTGACACCGCTTTCACAGCCAAACACACTCTGGCCATCTGCCTTTGCCTTCCCTCCCAGCACTCCCAACACACTCTCACTACCGGCACAGACCACCTCCCAAAATGCCAACACCCAAGCGATTTCTGACACACGCTACATCTAAGGGCTTAGAGCTGTTGCTGGTCCTCACCTTCCCTTGACACCGCTTTCACAGCCAAACGCACTCTGCCCATCTGCGTTGCCCTTGCCTCCCAGCACTCCCAACACACATTCTCAGGCTCACTATCACTCTCACTCCCGGCACACACCACCTCCCAAAGTGCAAACGTCCAAGCCATTTCTCCCCTACGATAGGCCTAAGGGCTTAGAGCTGTTGCTGGTCCTCACCTTCCCTTTACACCGCTTTCACAGCCAAACACACTCTGCCCATCTACCCTGGCTTTGCCTCCCAGCACTCCCAACACACATTGTCAGGCTCAATCTCACTCTCACTCACGGCACAGACCACCTCCCAAAGTGAAAATACCCAACGCATTTCTCCCATACGATAGGCCTAAGGGCTTAGAGCTCTTGCTGGTCCTCACCTTCCCCTGACACCGCTTTCACAGCCAAACACACTCTGCCCATCTACCCTGGCTTTGCCTCCCAGCACTCCCAACACACATTGTCAGGCTCAATCTCACTCTCACTCACGGCACAGACCACCTCCCAAAGTGAAAATACCCAAGGCATTTCTCCCATACGATAGGCCTAAGGGCTTAGAGCTGTTGCTGGTCCTCACCTTCCCTTGACACCGCTTTCACAGCCAAACGCACTCTGCCCATCTGCGCTGCCCTTGCCTCCCAGCACTCCCAACACACATTCTCAGGCACGCTCACGCTCTCACTCTGACTCCCAGCACAGACCACCTCCCAAAGTGAAAATACCCAAGCCATTTCTGACACACGCTACATCTACGGGCTTAGAGCTGTCACTGGTCCTCACCTTCCCTTGACACCGCTTTCACAGCCAAACACAATCTGCCCATCTGCCTTTGCCTCAACTCCCAGCACTCCCAACACACATTCTCAGGCTCACTCTCACTCTCACTCCCGGCACACACCACCTCCCAAAGTGCAAACGTCCAAGCCATTTCTCCCATACGATAGGCCTAAGGGCTTAGAGCTGTTGCTGGTCCTCACCTTCCCTTGACACCGCTTTCACAGCCAAACACACTCTGGCCATCCGCCTTTGCCTTGCCTCCCAGCACTCCCAAAACATATTCTCAGGTTGAATCTCACTATCACTGCCGGCACAGACCACTTCCCAAAGAGCAAATACCCAAGCGATTTCTGACACACGCTACATCTAAGGGCTTAGAGCTGTGGCTGGTCCTCACCTTCCCTTGACACCGCTTTCACAGCCAAACACACTCTGCCCATCTGCCTTTGCCTCAACTCCCAGCACTCCCAACACACATTCTCAGGCTCACTCTCACTCTCACTCCCGGCACAGACCACCTCCCAAAGTGCAAACCTCCAAGCCATTTCTCCCACACGATAGGCCTAAGTGCTTAGAGCTGTGGCTGGTCCTAACCTTCCCTTGACACCGCTTTCACAGCCAAACACACTCTGGCCATATACGCTGGTTTTGCCTCCCAGCACTCCCAAAACACATTCTCAGGTTGAATCTCACTATCACTGCCGGCACAGACCACTTCCCAAAGAGCAAATACCCAAGCGATTTCTGACACACGCTACATCTAAGGCCTTACAGCTGTTGCTGGTCCTCACCTTCCCTTGACACCGCTTTCACAGCCAAACACACTCTGGCCATCTGCCTTTGCCTTCCCTCCCAGCACTCCCAACACACTCTCACTACCGGCACAGACCACCTCCCAAAATGCCAACACCCAAGCGATTTCTGACACACGCTACATCTAAGGGCTTAGAGCTGTTGCTGGTCCTCACCTTCCCTTGACACCGCTTTCACAGCCAAACACACTCTGGCCATCTACCCTGGCTTTGCCTCCCAGCACTCCCAACACACATTCTCAGGCACGCTCACGCTCTCACTCTGACTCCCAGCACAGACCACCTCCCAAAGTGAAAATACCCAAGCCATTTCTGACACACGCTACATCTACGGGCTTAGAGCTGTCACTGGTCCTCACCTTCCCTTGACACCGCTTTCACAGCCAAACGCACTCTGCCCATCTGCCCTGCCCTTGCCTCCCAGCACTCCCAACACACATTCTCAGGCTCACTATCACTCTCACTCCCGGCACACACCACCTCCCAAAGTGCAAACCTCCAAGCCATTTCTCCCCTACGATAGGCCTAAGGGCTTAGAGCTGTTCCTGCTCCTCACCTTCCCTTGACACCGCTTTCACAGCCAAACACACTCTGCCCATCTACCCTGGCTTTGCCTCCCAGCACTACCAACACACATTGTCAGGCTCAATCTCACTCTCACTCACGGCACAGACCACCTCCCAAAGTGAAAATACCCAACGCATTTCTCCCATACGATAGGCCTAAGGGCTTAGAGCTCTTGCTGGTCCTCACCTTCCCCTGACACCGCTTTCACAGCCAAACACACTCTGCCCATCTACCCTGGCTTTGCCTCCCAGCACTCCCAACACACATTCTCAGCTTGAATCTCATTCTCACTCCCAGCACAGACCACCTCCCAAAGTGAAAATACCCAAGCGATTTCTGACACACGCTTCATCTAAGGGCTTAGAGCTGTTGCTGGTCTTCACCTTCCCTTGACACCGCTTTCACAGCCAAACACACTCTGGCCATCTACGCTGGTTTTGCCTCCCAGCACTCCCAAAACACATTCTCAGGTTGAATCTCACTATCACTGCCGGCACAGACCACTTCTCAAAGAGCAAATACCCAAGCCATTTCTGACACACGCTACATCTACGGGCTTAGAGCTGTGGCTGGTCCTCACCTTCCCTTGACACCGCTTTCACAGCCAAACACAATCTGCCCATCTGCGTTGCCCTTGCCTCCCAGCACAACCAACACACATTCTCAGGCTCACTCTCACTCTCACTCCCGGCACAGACCACCTCCCAAAGTGCAAACCTCCAAGCCATTTCTCCCCTACGATAGGCCTAAGGGCTTAGAGCTGTTGCTGGTCCTCACCTTCCCTTGACACCGCTTTCACAGCCAAACACACTCTGCCCATCTACCCTGGCTTTGCCTCCCAGCACTCCCAAAACACATTCTCAGGTTGAATCTCACTCTCACTCCCGGCACAGACCACCTCCCAAAGTGCAAACCTCCAAGCCATTTCTCCCAACGATAGGCCTAAGTGCTTAGAGCTGTTGCTGGTCCTCACCTTCCCTTGACACCGCTTTCACAGCCAAACACACTCTGCCCATCTGCCTTTGCCTTGCCTCCCAGCACTCCCAAAACACTCTCACTCCCGGCACAGGCCACCTCCCAAAGTGCAAACCCCCAAGCGATATCTGACAAACGCTAAATCTAAGGGCTTAGAGCTGTTGCTGGTCCTCACCTTCCCTTGACACCGCTTTCACAGCCAAACGCACTCTGCCCATCTACCCTGGCTTTGCCTCCCAGCACTCCCAACACACATTCTCAGGTTGAATCTCACTCTCACTCCCGGCACAGACCACCTCCCAAAGTGCAAACCTCCAAGCCATTTCTCCCATACGATAGGCCAAAGGGCTTAGAGCTGTTGCTGGTCCTCACCTTCCCTTGACACCGCTTTCACAGCCAAACACACTCTGGCCATCCGCCTTTGCCTTGCCTCCCAGCACTCCCAACACACATTCTCAGGTTGAATCTCACTCTCACTTCCGGCACAGACCACCTCCCACAGTGCAAACATCTAAGCCATTTCTCCCACACGATAAGCCTAAGGGCTTAGAGCTGTTGCTGGTCCTCACCTTCCCTTGACACCGCTTTCACAGCCAAACACACTCTGGCCATCTGCGCTGCCCTTGCCTCCCAGCACTCCCAACACACGTTCTCAAGCACACTCACGCTCTCACTCTCACTCCCAGCACAGACCACCTCCCAAAGTCAAAACACCCAAGCGATTTCTGCCACATGCTACATCTAAGGGCTTAGAGCTGTTGCTGGTCCTCACCTTCCCTGGACACCGCTTTCACAGCCAAACACACTCTGGCCATCAGCGCTGCCCTTGCCTCCCAGCACTCCCAACACACATTCTCAAGTTCAATCTCTCTCTCACTCCTGGCACAGACCACCTCCCAAAGTGCAAACACCCAACCGATTTCTGACATACGCTACATCTAAGGGCTTAGAGCTGTGGCTGGTCCTAACCTTCCCTTGACACCGCTTTCACAGCCAAACACACTCTAGCCATCTACCCTGGCTTTGCCTCCCAGCACTCCCAACACACATTCTCAGGCACGCTCACGCTCTCACTCTGACTCCCAGCACAGACCACCTCCCAAAGTGAAAATACCCAAGCCATTTCTGACACACGCTACATCTACGGGCTTAGAGCTGTGACTGGTCCTCACCTTCCCTTGACACCGCTTTCACAGCCAAACACACTCTGCCCATCTGCCTTTGCCTTGCCTCCCAGCACTCCCAAAACACTCTCACTCCCGGCACAGACCACCTCCCAAAGTGCAAACCCCCAAGCGATATCTGACAAACGCTAAATCTAAGGGCTTAGAGCTGTTGCTGGTCCTCACCTTCCCTTGACACCGCTTTCACAGCCAAACACACTCTCCCCACCTACCCTGGCTTTGCCTCCCAGCACTCCCAACACACATTCTCAGGCACGCTCACGCTCTCACTCTGACTCCCAGCACAGACCACCTCCCAAAGTGAAAATACCCAAGCCATTTCTGACACACGCTACATCTAAAGGCTTAGAGCTGTCACTGGTCCTCAGCTTCCCTTGACACCGCTTTCACAGCCAAACGCACTCTGCCCATCTGCGTTGCCCTTGCCTCCCAGCACTCCCAACACACATTCTCAGGCTCACTATCACTCTCACTCCCGGCACACACCACCTCCCAAAGTGCAAACCTCGAAGCCATTTCTCCCCTACGATAGGCCTAAGGGCTTAGAGCTGTTGCTGGTCCTCACCTTCCCTTGACACCGCTTTCACAGCCAAACACACTCTGCCCATCTACCCTGGCTTTGCCTCCCAGCACTACCAACACACATTGTCAGGCTCAATCTCACTCTCACTCACGGCACAGACCACCTCCCAAAGTGAAAATACCCAACGCATTTCTCCCATACGATAGGCCTAAGGGCTTAGAGCTCTTGCTGGTCCTCACCTTCCCCTGACACCGCTTTCACAGCCAAACACACTCTGGCCATCTACGCTGGTTTTGCCTCCCAGCACTCCCAAAACACATTCTCAGGTTGAATCTCACTATCACTGCCGGCACAGACCACTTCCCAAAGAGCAAATACCCAAGCGATTTCTGACACACGCTACATCTAAGGCCTTAGAGCTGTTGCTGGTCCTCACCTTCCCTTGACACCGCTTTCACAGCCAAACACACTCTGGCCATCTACGCTGGTTTTGCCTCCCAGCACTCCCAAAACACATTCTCAGGTTGAATCTCACTATCACTGCCGGCACAGACCACTTCCCAAAGAGCAAATACCCAAGCGATTTCTGACACACGCTACATCTAAGGGCTTAGAGCTGTTGCTGGTCCTCACCTTCCCTTGACACCGCTTTCACAGACAAACACACTCTGGCCATCTGCCTTTGCCTCAACTCCCAGCACTCCCAACACACTCTCACTACCGGCACAGACCACCTCCCAAAATGCCACCACCAAACCGATTTCTGACACACGCTACATCTACGGGCTTAGAGCTGTTGCTGGTCCTCACCTTCCCTTGACACCGCTTTCACAGCCAAACGCACTCTGCCCATCTGCGCTGCCCTTGCCTCCCAGCACTCCCAACACACATTCTCAGGCACGCTCACGCTCTCACTCTGACTCCCAGCACAGACCACCTCCCAAAGTGAAAATACCCAAGCCATTTCTGACACACGCTACATCTACGGGCTTAGAGCTGTCACTGGTCCTCACCTTCCCTTGACACCGCTTTCACAGCCAAACACAATCTGCCCATCTGCCTTTGCCTCAACTCCCAGCACTCCCAACACACATTTTCAGGCTCACTATCACTCTCACTCCCGGCACAGACCACCTCCCAAAGTGCAAACGTCCAAGCCATTTCTCCCATACGATAGGCCTAAGGGCTTAGAGCTGTTGCTGGTCCTCACCTTCCCTTGACACCGCTTTCACAGCCAAACACACTCTGGCCATCCGCCTTTGCCTTGCCTCCCAGCACTCCCAAAACATATTCTCAGGTTGAATCTCACTATCACTGCCGGCACAGACCACTTCCCAAAGAGCAAATACCCAAGCGATTTCTGACACACGCTACATCTAAGGGCTTAGAGCTGTGGCTGGTCCTCACCTTCCCTTGACACCGCTTTCACAGCCAAACACACTCTGCCCATCTGCCTTTGCCTCAACTCCCAGCACTCCCAACACACATTCTCAGGCTCACTCTCACTCTCACTCCCGGCACAGACCACCTCCCAAAGTGCAAACCTCCAAGCCATTTCTCCCACACGATAGGCCTAAGTGCTTAGAGCTGTTGCTGGTCCTCACCTTCCCTTGACACCGCTTTCACAGCCAAACACACTCTGCCCATCTGCCTTTGCCTTGCCTCCCAGCACTCCCAAAACACTCTCACTCCCGGCACAGACCACCTCCCAAAGTGCAAACCCCCAAGCGATATCTGACAAACGCTAAATCTAAGGGCTTAGAGCTGTTGCTGGTCTTCACCTTCCCTTGACACCGCTTTCACAGCCAAACACACTCTGCCCATCTACCCTGGCTTTGCCTCCCAGCACTCCCAAAACACATTCTCAGGTTGAATCTCACTCTCACTCCCGGCACAGACCACCTCCCAAAGTGCAAACCTCCAAGCCATTTCTCCCATACGATAGGCCTAAGGGCTTAGAGCTGTTGCTGGTCCTCACCTTCCCTTGACACCGCTTTCACAGACAAACACACTCTGGCCATCTGCCTTTGCCTTCCCTCCCAGCACTCCCCACACACTCTCACTCCCGGCACAGACCACCTCCCAAAATGCCAACACCCAAGCGATTTCTGACACACGCTACATCTAAGGGCTTAGAGCTGTTGCTGGTCCTCACCTTCCCTTGACACCGCTTTCACAGCCAAACACACTCTCCCCACCTACCCTGGCTTTGCCTCCCAGCACTCCCAACACACATTCTCAGGCACGCTCACGCTCTCACTCTGACTCCCAGCACAGACCACCTCCCAAAGTGAAAATACCCAAGCCATTTCTGACACACGCTACATCTACGGGCTTAGAGCTGTCACTGGTCGTCACCTTCCCTTGACACCGCTTTCACAGCCAAACGCACTCTGCCCATCTGCGTTGCCCTTGCCTCCCAGCACTCCCAACACACATTCTCAGGCTCACTATCACTCTCACTCCCGGCACACACCACCTCCCAAAGTGCAAACCTCCAAGCCATTTCTCCCCTACGATAGGCCTAAGGGCTTAGAGCTGTTGCTGGTCCTCACCTTCCCTTGACACCGCTTTCACAGCCAAACACACTCTGCCCATCTACCCTGGCTTTGCCTCCCAGCACTCCCAACACACATTCTCAGGTTGAATCTCATTCTCACTCCCGGCACAGACCACCTCCCAAAGTGAAAATACCCAAGCGATTTCTGACACACGCTACATCTAAAGGCTTAGAGCTGTTGCTGCTCCTCACCTTCCCTTGACACCGCTTTCACAGCCAAACGCACTCTGGCCATCCACCTTTGCCTTGCCTCCCAGCACTCCCAACACACATTCTCAGGCTCAATCTCACACTCACTCCCGGCACAGACCACCTCCCAAAGTGCAAACGTCCATGCCATTTCTCCCTACGATAGGCCTAAGGGCTTAGAGCTGTTGCTGGTCCTCACCTTCCCTTGACACCGCTTTCACAGCCAAACACACTCTGCCCATCTACCCTGGCTTTGCCTCCCAGCACTCCCAACACACATTGTCAGGCTCAATCTCACTCTCACTCACGGCACAGACCACCTCCCAAAGTGAAAATACCCAACGCATTTCTCCCATACGATAGGCCTAAGGGCTTAGAGCTCTTGCTGGTCCTCACCTTCCCCTGACACCGCTTTCACAGCCAAACACACTCTGCCCATCTACCCTGGCTTTGCCTCCCAGCACTCCGAACACACATTCTCAGCTTGAATCTCATTCTCACTCCCAGCACAGACCACCTCCCAAAGTGAAAATACCCAAGCGATTTCTGACACACGCTTCATCTAAGGGCTTAGAGCTGTTGCTGGTCTTCACCTTCCCGTGACACCGCTTTCACAGCCAAACACACTCTGGCCATCTACGCTGGTTTTGCCTCCCAGCACTCCCAAAACACATTCTCAGGTTGAATCTCACTATCACTGCCGGCACAGACCACTTCCCAAAGAGCAAATACCCAAGCGATTTCTGACACACGCTACATCTAAGGGCTTAGAGCTGTGGCTGGTCCTCACCTTCCCTTGACACCGCTTTCACAGCCAAACACACTCTGGCCATCCGCCTTTGCCTTGCCTCCCAGCACTCCCAAAACATATTCTCAGGTTGAATCTCACTATCACTGCCGGCACAGACCACTTCCCAAAGAGCAAATACCCAAGCGATTTCTGACACACGCTACATCTAAGGGCTTAGAGCTGTGGCTGGTCCTCACCTTCCCTTGACACCGCTTTCACAGCCAAACACACTCTGCCCATCTGCCTTTGCCTCAACTCCCAGCACTCCCAACACACATTCTCAGGCTCACTCTCACTCTCACTCCCGGCACAGACCACCTCCCAAAGTGCAAACCTCCAAGCCATTTCTCCCACACGATAGGCCTAAGTGCTTAGAGCTGTTGCTGGTCCTCACCTTCCCTTGACACCGCTTTCACAGCCAAACACACTCTGCCCATCTGCCTTTGCCTTGCCTCCCAGCACTCCCAAAACACTCTCACTCCCGGCACAGACCACCTCCCAAAGTGCAAACCCCCAAGCGATATCTGAAAAACGCTAAATCTAAGGGCTTAGAGCTGTTGCTGGTCTTCACCTTCCCTTGACACCGCTTTCACAGCCAAACACACTCTGCCCATCTACCCTGGCTTTGCCTCCCAGCACTCCCAAAACACATTCTCAGGTTGAATCTCACTCTCACTCCCGGCACAGACCACCTCCCAAAGTGCAAACCTCCAAGCCATTTCTCCCATACGATAGGCCTAAGGGCTTAGAGCTGTTGCTGGTCCTCACCTTCCCTTGACACCGCTTTCACAGACAAACACACTCTGGCCATCTGCCTTTGCCTTCCCTCCCAGCACTCCCCACACACTCTCACTCCCGGCACAGACCACCTCCCAAAATGCCAACACCCAAGCGATTTCTGACACACGCTACATCTAAGGGCTTAGAGCTGTTGCTGGTCCTCACCTTCCCTTGACACCGCTTTCACAGCCAAACACACTCTCCCCATCTACCCTGGCTTTGCCTCCCAGCACTCCCAACACACATTCTCAGGCACGCTCACGCTCTCACTCTGACTCCCAGCACAGACCACCTCCCAAAGTGAAAATACCCAAGCCATTTCTGACACACGCTACATCTACGGGCTTAGAGCTGTCACTGGTCCTCACCTTCCCTTGACACCGCTTTCACAGCCAAACGCACTCTGCCCATCTGCGTTGCCCTTGCCTCCCAGCACTCCCAACACACATTCTCAGGCTCACTATCACTCTCACTCCCGGCACACACCACCTCCCAAAGTGCAAACCTCCAAGCCATTTCTCCCCTACGATAGGCCTAAGGGCTTAGAGCTGTTGCTGGTCCTCACCTTCCCTTGACACCGCTTTCACAGCCAAACACACTCTGCCCATCTACCCTGGCTTTGCCTCCCAGCACTCCCAACACACATTCTCAGGTTGAATCTCATTCTCACTCCCGGCACAGACCACCTCCCAAAGTGAAAATACCCAAGCGATTTCTGACACACGCTACATCTAAAGGCTTAGAGCTGTTGCTGCTCCTCACCTTCCCTTGACACCGCTTTCACAGCCAAACGCACTCTGGCCATCCACCTTTGCCTTGCCTCCCAGCACTCCCAACACACATTCTCAGGCTCAATCTCACACTCACTCCCGGCACAGACCACCTCCCAAAGTGCAAACGTCCATGCCATTTCTCCCTACGATAGGCCTAAGGGCTTAGAGCTGTTGCTGGTCCTCACCTTCCCTTGACACCGCTTTCACAGCCAAACACACTCTGCCCATCTACCCTGGCTTTGCCTCCCAGCACTCCCAACACACATTGTCAGGCTCAATCTCACTCTCACTCACGGCACAGACCACCTCCCAAAGTGAAAATACCCAAGGCATTTCTCCCATACGATAGGCCTAAGGGCTTAGAGCTCTTGCTGGTCCTCACCTTCCCCTGACACCGCTTTCACAGCCAAACACACTCTGCCCATCTACCCTGGCTTTGCCTCCCAGCACTCCGAACACACATTCTCAGCTTGAATCTCATTCTCACTCCCAGCACAGACCACCTCCCAAAGTGAAAATACCCAAGCGATTTCTGACACACGCTTCATCTAAGGGCTTAGAGCTGTTGCTGGTCTTCACCTTCCCGTGACACCGCTTTCACAGCCAAACACACTCTGGCCATCTACGCTGGTTTTGCCTCCCAGCACTCCCAAAACACATTCTCAGGTTGAATCTCACTATCACTGCCGGCACAGACCACTTCCCAAAGAGCAAATACCCAAGCGATTTCTGACACACGCTACATCTAAGGGCTTAGAGCTGTGGCTGGTCCTCACCTTCCCTTGACACCGCTTTCACAGCCAAACACACTCTGGCCATCCGCCTTTGCCTTGCCTCCCAGCACTCCCAAAACATATTCTCAGGTTGAATCTCACTATCACTGCCGGCACAGACCACTTCCCAAAGAGCAAATACCCAAGCGATTTCTGACACACGCTACATCTAAGGGCTTAGAGCTGTGGCTGGTCCTCACCTTCCCTTGACACCGCTTTCACAGCCAAACACACTCTGCCCATCTGCCTTTGCCTTGCCTCCCAGCACTCCCACAACTCTCACTCCCGGCACAGACCACCTCCCAAAGTGCAAACACCCAAGCGATATCTGACAAACGCTAAATCTAAGGGCTTAGAGCTGTTGCTGGTCCTCACCTTCCCTTGACACCGCTTTCACAGCCAAACACACTCTCCCCACCTACCCTGGCTTTGCCTCCCAGCACTCCCAACACACATTCTCAGGCACGCTCACGCTCTCACTCTGACTCCCAGCACAGACCACCTCCCAAAGTGAAAATACCCAAGCCATTTCTGACACACGCTACATCTAAAGGCTTAGAGCTGTCACTGGTCGTCACCTTCCCTTGACACCGCTTTCACAGCCAAACGCACTCTGCCCATCTGCGTTGCCCTTGCCTCCCAGCACTCCCAACACACATTCTCAGGCTCACTATCACTCTCACTCCCGGCACACACCACCTCCCAAAGTGCAAACCTCCAAGCCATTTCTCCCCTACGATAGGCCTAAGGGCTTAGAGCTGTTGCTGGTCCTCACCTTCCCTTGACACCGCTTTCACAGCCAAACACACTCTGCCCATCTACCCTGGCTTTGCCTCCCAGCACTACCAACACACATTGTCAGGCTCAATCTCACTCTCACTCACGGCACAGACCACCTCCCAAAGTGAAAATACCCAACGCATTTCTCCCATACGATAGGCCTAAGGGCTTAGAGCTCTTGCTGGTCCTCACCTTCCCCTGACACCGCTTTCACAGCCAAACACACTCTGCCCATCTACCCTGGCTTTGCCTCCCAGCACTCCGAACACACATTCTCAGCTTGAATCTCATTCTCACTCCCAGCACAGACCACCTCCCAAAGTGAAAATACCCAAGCGATTTCTGACACACGCTTCATCTAAGGGCTTAGAGCTGTTGCTGGTCTTCACCTTCCCGTGACACCGCTTTCACAGCCAAACACACTCTGGCCATCTACGCTGGTTTTGCCTCCCAGCACTCCCAAAACACATTCTCAGGTTGAATCTCACTATCACTGCCGGCACAGACCACTTCCCAAAGAGCAAATACCCAAGCGATTTCTGACACACGCTACATCTAAGGCCTTAGAGCTGTTGCTGGTCCTCACCTTCCCTTGACACCGCTTTCACAGCCAAACACACTCTGGCCATCTACGCTGGTTTTGCCTCCCAGCACTCCCAAAACACATTCTCAGGTTGAATCTCACTATCACTGCCGGCACAGACCACTTCCCAAAGAGCAAATACCCAAGCGATTTCTGACACACGCTACATCTAAGGGCTTAGAGCTGTTGCTGGTCCTCACCTTCCCTTGACACCGCTTTCACAGACAAACACACTCTGGCCATCTGCCTTTGCCTTCCCTCCCAGCACTCCCAACACACTCTCACTACCGGCACAGACCACCTCCCAAAATGCCACCACCAAACCGATTTCTGACACACGCTACATCTACGGGCTTAGAGCTGTTGCTGGTCCTCACCTTCCCTTGACACCGCTTTCACAGCCAAACGCACTCTGCCCATCTGCGCTGCCCTTGCCTCCCAGCACTCCCAACACACATTCTCAGGCACGCTCACGCTCTCACTCTGACTCCCAGCACAGACCACCTCCCAAAGTGAAAATACCCAAGCCATTTCTGACACACGCTACATCTACGGGCTTAGAGCTGTCACTGGTCCTCACCTTCCCTTGACACCGCTTTCACAGCCAAACACACTCTGCCCATCCGCCTTTGCCTTGCCTCCCAGCACTCCCAAAACATATTCTCAGGTTGAATCTCACTATCACTGCCGGCACAGACCACTTCCCAAAGAGCAAATACCCAAGCGATTTCTGACACACGCTACATCTAAGGGCTTAGAGCTGTGGCTGGTCCTCACCTTCCCTTGACACCGCTTTCACAGCCAAACACACTCTGCCCATCTGCCTTTGCCTCAACTCCCAGCACTCCCAACACACATTCTCAGGCTCACTCTCACTCTCACTCCCGGCACAGACCACCTCCCAAAGTGCAAACCTCCAAGCCATTTCTCCCACACGATAGGCCTAAGTGCTTAGAGCTGTTGCTGGTCCTCACCTTCCCTTGACACCGCTTTCACAGCCAAACACACTCTGCCCATCTGCCTTTGCCTTGCCTCCCAGCACTCCCAAAACACTCTCACTCCCGGCACAGACCACCTCCCAAAGTGCAAACCCCCAAGCGATATCTGACAAACGCTAAATCTAAGGGCTTAGAGCTGTTGCTGGTCCTCACCTTCCCTTGACACCGCTTTCACAGCCAAACACACTCTCCCCACCTACCCTGGCTTTGCCTCCCAGCACTCCCAACACACATTCTCAGGCACGCTCACGCTCTCACTCTGACTCCCAGCACAGACCACCTCCCAAAGTGAAAATACCCAAGCCATTTCTGACACACGCTACATCTAAAGGCTTAGAGCTGTCACTGGTCGTCACCTTCCCTTGACACCGCTTTCACAGCCAAACGCACTCTGCCCATCTGCGTTGCCCTTGCCTCCCAGCACTCCCAACACACATTCTCAGGCTCACTATCACTCTCACTCCCGGCACACACCACCTCCCAAAGTGCAAACCTCCAAGCCATTTCTCCCCTACGATAGGCCTAAGGGCTTAGAGCTGTTGCTGGTCCTCACCTTCCCTTGACACCGCTTTCACAGCCAAACACACTCTGCCCATCTACCCTGGCTTTGCCTCCCAGCACTACCAACACACATTGTCAGGCTCAATCTCACTCTCACTCACGGCACAGACCACCTCCCAAAGTGAAAATACCCAACGCATTTCTCCCATACGATAGGCCTAAGGGCTTAGAGCTCTTGCTGGTCCTCACCTTCCCCTGACACCGCTTTCACAGCCAAACACACTCTGCCCATCTACCCTGGCTTTGCCTCCCAGCACTCCGAACACACATTCTCAGCTTGAATCTCATTCTCACTCCCAGCACAGACCACCTCCCAAAGTGAAAATACCCAAGCGATTTCTGACACACGCTTCATCTAAGGGCTTAGAGCTGTTGCTGGTCTTCACCTTCCCGTGACACCGCTTTCACAGCCAAACACACTCTGGCCATCTACGCTGGTTTTGCCTCCCAGCACTCCCAAAACACATTCTCAGGTTGAATCTCACTATCACTGCCGGCACAGACCACTTCCCAAAGAGCAAATACCCAAGCCATTTCTGACACACGCTACATCTAAGGCCTTAGAGCTGTTGCTGGTCCTCACCTTCCCTTGACACCGCTTTCACAGCCAAACACACTCTGGCCATCTACGCTGGTTTTGCCTCCCAGCACTCCCAAAACACATTCTCAGGTTGAATCTCACTATCACTGCCGGCACAGACCACTTCCCAAAGAGCAAATACCCAAGCGATTTCTGACACACGCTACATCTAAGGGCTTAGAGCTGTTGCTGGTCCTCACCTTCCCTTGACACCGCTTTCACAGACAAACACACTCTGGCCATCTGCCTTTGCCTTCCCTCCCAGCACTCCCAACACACTCTCACTACCGGCACAGACCACCTCCCAAAATGCCACCACCAAACCGATTTCTGACACACGCTACATCTACGGGCTTAGAGCTGTTGCTGGTCCTCACCTTCCCTTGACACCGCTTTCACAGCCAAACGCACTCTGCCCATCTGCGCTGCCCTTGCCTCCCAGCACTCCCAACACACATTCTCAGGCACGCTCACGCTCTCACTCTGACTCCCAGCACAGACCACCTCCCAAAGTGAAAATACCCAAGCCATTTCTGACACACGCTACATCTACGGGCTTAGAGCTGTCACTGGTCCTCACCTTCCCTTGACACCGCTTTCACAGCCAAACACACTCTGCCCATCCGCCTTTGCCTTGCCTCCCAGCACTCCCAAAACATATTCTCAGGTTGAATCTCACTATCACTGCCGGCACAGACCACTTCCCAAAGAGCAAATACCCAAGCGATTTCTGACACACGCTACATCTAAGGGCTTAGAGCTGTGGCTGGTCCTCACCTTCCCTTGACACCGCTTTCACAGCCAAACACACTCTGCCCATCTGCCTTTGCCTCAACTCCCAGCACTCCCAACACACATTCTCAGGCTCACTCTCACTCTCACTCCCGGCACAGACCACCTCCCAAAGTGCAAACCTCCAAGCCATTTCTCCCACACGATAGGCCTAAGTGCTTAGAGCTGTTGCTGGTCCTCACCTTCCCTTGACACCGCTTTCACAGCCAAACACACTCTGCCCATCTGCCTTTGCCTTGCCTCCCAGCACTCCCAAAACACTCTCACTCCCGGCACAGACCACCTCCCAAAGTGCAAACCCCCAAGCGATATCTGACAAACGCTAAATCTAAGGGCTTAGAGCTGTTGCTGGTCTTCACCTTCCCTTGACACCGCTTTCACAGCCAAACACACTCTGCCCATCTACCCTGGCTTTGCCTCCCAGCACTCCCAAAACACATTCTCAGGTTGAATCTCACTCTCACTCCCGGCACAGACCACCTCCCAAAGTGCAAACCTCCAAGCCATTTCTCCCCTACGATAGGCCTAAGGGCTTAGAGCTGTTGCTGGTCCTCACCTTCCCTTGACACCGCTTTCACAGCCAAACACACTCTGCCCATCTACCCTGGCTTTGCCTCCCAGCACTCCCAACACACATTCTCAGGTTGAATCTCATTCTCACTCCCGGCACAGACCACCTCCCAAAGTGAAAATACCCAAGCGATTTCTGACACACGCTACATCTAAAGGCTTAGAGCTGTTGCTGCTCCTCACCTTCCCTTGACACCGCTTTCACAGCCAAACGCACTCTGGCCATCCACCTTTGCCTTGCCTCCCAGCACTCCCAACACACATTCTCAGGCTCAATCTCACACTCACTCCCGGCACACACCACCTCCCAAAGTGCAAACGTCCATGCCATTTCTCCCTACGATAGGCCTAAGGGCTTAGAGCTGTTGCTGGTCCTCACCTTCCCTTGACACCGCTTTCACAGCCAAACACACTCTGCCCATCTACCCTGGCTTTGCCTCCCAGCACTCCCAACACACATTGTCAGGCTCAATCTCACTCTCACTCACGGCACAGACCACCTCCCAAAGTGAAAATACCCAAGGCATTTCTCCCATACGATAGGCCTAAGGGCTTAGAGCTCTTGCTGGTCCTCACCTTCCCCTGACACCGCTTTCACAGCCAAACGCACTCTGCCCATCTACCCTGGCTTTGCCTCCCAGCACTCCGAACACACATTCTCAGCTTGAATCTCATTCTCACTCCCAGCACAGACCACCTCCCAAAGTGAAAATACCCAAGCGATTTCTGACACACGCTTCATCTAAGGGCTTAGAGCTGTTGCTGGTCTTCACCTTCCCGTGACACCGCTTTCACAGCCAAACACACTCTGGCCATCTACGCTGGTTTTGCCTCCCAGCACTCCCAAAACACATTCTCAGGTTGAATCTCACTATCACTGCCGGCACAGACCACTTCCCAAAGAGCAAATACCCAAGCGATTTCTGACACACGCTACATCTAAGGGCTTAGAGCTGTGGCTGGTCCTCACCTTCCCTTGACACCGCTTTCACAGCCAAACACACTCTGGGAATCTGCCTTTGCCTCAACTCCCAGCACTCCCAACACACATTCTCAGGCTCACTCTCACTCTCACTCCCGGCACAGACCACCTCCCAAAGTGCAAACCTCCAAGCCATTTCTCCCACACGATAGGCCTAAGTGCTTAGAGCTGTTGCTGGTCCTCACCTTCCCTTGACACCGCTTTCACAGCCAAACACACTCTGCCCATCTGCCTTTGCCTTGCCTCCCAGCACTCCCAAAACACTCTCACTCCCGGCACAGACCACCTCCCAAAGTGCAAACCCCCAAGCGATATCTGACAAACGCTAAATCTAAGGGCTTAGAGCTGTTGCTGGTCCTCACCTTCCCTTGACACCGCTTTCACAGCCAAACGCACTCTGCCCATCTACCCTGGCTTTGCCTCCCAGCACTCCCAAAACACATTCTCAGGTTGAATCTCACTCTCACTCCCGGCACAGACCACCTCCCAAAGTGCAAACCTCCTAGCCATTTCTCCCACACGATAGGCCTAAGTGCTTAGAGCTTTTGCTGGTCCTCACCTTCCCTTGACACCGCTTTCACAGCCAAACACACTCTGGCCATCCGCCTTTGCCTTGCCTCCCAGCACTCCCAACACACATTCTCAGGTTGAATCTCACTCTCACTTCCGGCACAGACCACCTCCCACAGTGCAAACATCTAAGCCATTTCTCCCACACGATAAGCCTAAGGGCTTAGAGCTGTTGCTGGTCCTCACCTTCCCTTGACACCGCTTTCACAGCCAAACACACTCTGCCCATCTGCGCTGCCCTTGCCTCCCAGCACTCCCAACACACGTTCTCAAGCACACTCACGCTCTCACTCTCACTCCCAGCACAGACCACCTCCCAAAGTCAAAACACCCAAGCGATTTCTGCCACATGCTACATCTAAGGGCTTAGAGCTGTTGCTGCTCCTCACCTTCCCTTGACACCGCTTTCACAGCCAAACACACTCTGGCCATCAGCGCTGCCCTTGCCTCCCAGCACTCCCAACACACATTCTCAAGTTCAATCTCTCTCTCACTCCTGGCACAGACCACCTCCCAAAGTGCAAACACCAAACCGATTTCTGACATACGCTACATCTAAGGGCTTAGAGCTGTGGCTGGTCCTAACCTTCCCTTGACACCGCTTTCACAGCCAAACACACTCTGCCCATCTACGCTGGTTTTGCCTCCCAGCACTCCCAAAACACATTCTCAGGTTGAATCTCACTATCACTGCCGGCACAGACCACTTCCCAAAGAGCAAATACCCAAGCGATTTCTGACACACGCTACATCTAAGGCCTTAGAGCTGTTGCTGGTCCTCACCTTCCCTTGACACCGCTTTCACAGCCAAACACACTCTGGCCATCTGCCTTTGCCTTCCCTCCCAGCACTCCCAACACACTCTCACTACCGGCACAGACCACCTCCCAAAATGCCAACACCCAAGCGATTTCTGACACACGCTACATCTAAGGGCTTAGAGCTGTTGCTGGTCCTCACCTTCCCTTGACACCGCTTTCACAGCCAAACGCACTCTGCCCATCTGCGTTGCCCTTGCCTCCCAGCACTCCCAACACACATTCTCAGGCTCACTATCACTCTCACTCCCGGCACACACCACCTCCCAAAGTGCAAACGTCCAAGCCATTTCTCCCCTACGATAGGCCTAAGGGCTTAGAGCTGTTGCTGGTCCTCACCTTCCCTTTACACCGCTTTCACAGCCAAACACACTCTGCCCATCTACCCTGGCTTTGCCTCCCAGCACTCCCAACACACATTGTCAGGCTCAATCTCACTCTCACTCACGGCACAGACCACCTCCCAAAGTGAAAATACCCAACGCATTTCTCCCATACGATAGGCCTAAGGGCTTAGAGCTCTTGCTGGTCCTCACCTTCCCCTGACACCGCTTTCACAGCCAAACACACTCTGCCCATCTACCCTGGCTTTGCCTCCCAGCACTCCCAACACACATTGTCAGGCTCAATCTCACTCTCACTCACGGCACAGACCACCTCCCAAAGTGAAAATACCCAAGGCATTTCTCCCATACGATAGGCCTAAGGGCTTAGAGCTGTTGCTGGTCCTCACCTTCCCTTGACACCGCTTTCACAGCCAAACGCACTCTGCCCATCTGCGCTGCCCTTGCCTCCCAGCACTCCCAACACACATTCTCAGGCACGCTCACGCTCTCACTCTGACTCCCAGCACAGACCACCTCCCAAAGTGAAAATACCCAAGCCATTTCTGACACACGCTACATCTACGGGCTTAGAGCTGTCACTGGTCCTCACCTTCCCTTGACACCGCTTTCACAGCCAAACACAATCTGCCCATCTGCCTTTGCCTCAACTCCCAGCACTCCCAACACACATTCTCAGGCTCACTCTCACTCTCACTCCCGGCACACACCACCTCCCAAAGTGCAAACGTCCAAGCCATTTCTCCCATACGATAGGCCTAAGGGCTTAGAGCTGTTGCTGGTCCTCACCTTCCCTTGACACCGCTTTCACAGCCAAACACACTCTGGCCATCCGCCTTTGCCTTGCCTCCCAGCACTCCCAAAACATATTCTCAGGTTGAATCTCACTATCACTGCCGGCACAGACCACTTCCCAAAGAGCAAATACCCAAGCGATTTCTGACACACGCTACATCTAAGGGCTTAGAGCTGTGGCTGGTCCTCACCTTCCCTTGACACCGCTTTCACAGCCAAACACACTCTGCCCATCTGCCTTTGCCTCAACTCCCAGCACTCCCAACACACATTCTCAGGCTCACTCTCACTCTCACTCCCGGCACAGACCACCTCCCAAAGTGCAAACCTCCAAGCCATTTCTCCCACACGATAGGCCTAAGTGCTTAGAGCTGTGGCTGGTCCTAACCTTCCCTTGACACCGCTTTCACAGCCAAACACACTCTGGCCATATACGCTGGTTTTGCCTCCCAGCACTCCCAAAACACATTCTCAGGTTGAATCTCACTATCACTGCCGGCACAGACCACTTCCCAAAGAGCAAATACCCAAGCGATTTCTGACACACGCTACATCTAAGGCCTTACAGCTGTTGCTGGTCCTCACCTTCCCTTGACACCGCTTTCACAGCCAAACACACTCTGGCCATCTGCCTTTGCCTTCCCTCCCAGCACTCCCAACACACTCTCACTACCGGCACAGACCACCTCCCAAAATGCCAACACCCAAGCGATTTCTGACACACGCTACATCTAAGGGCTTAGAGCTGTTGCTGGTCCTCACCTTCCCTTGACACCGCTTTCACAGCCAAACACACTCTGGCCATCTACCCTGGCTTTGCCTCCCAGCACTCCCAACACACATTCTCAGGCACGCTCACGCTCTCACTCTGACTCCCAGCACAGACCACCTCCCAAAGTGAAAATACCCAAGCCATTTCTGACACACGCTACATCTACGGGCTTAGAGCTGTCACTGGTCCTCACCTTCCCTTGACACCGCTTTCACAGCCAAACGCACTCTGCCCATCTGCCCTGCCCTTGCCTCCCAGCACTCCCAACACACATTCTCAGGCTCACTATCACTCTCACTCCCGGCACACACCACCTCCCAAAGTGCAAACCTCCAAGCCATTTCTCCCCTACGATAGGCCTAAGGGCTTAGAGCTGTTCCTGCTCCTCACCTTCCCTTGACACCGCTTTCACAGCCAAACACACTCTGCCCATCTACCCTGGCTTTGCCTCCCAGCACTACCAACACACATTGTCAGGCTCAATCTCACTCTCACTCACGGCACAGACCACCTCCCAAAGTGAAAATACCCAACGCATTTCTCCCATACGATAGGCCTAAGGGCTTAGAGCTCTTGCTGGTCCTCACCTTCCCCTGACACCGCTTTCACAGCCAAACACACTCTGCCCATCTACCCTGGCTTTGCCTCCCAGCACTCCCAACACACATTCTCAGCTTGAATCTCATTCTCACTCCCAGCACAGACCACCTCCCAAAGTGAAAATACCCAAGCGATTTCTGACACACGCTTCATCTAAGGGCTTAGAGCTGTTGCTGGTCTTCACCTTCCCTTGACACCGCTTTCACAGCCAAACACACTCTGGCCATCTACGCTGGTTTTGCCTCCCAGCACTCCCAAAACACATTCTCAGGTTGAATCTCACTATCACTGCCGGCACAGACCACTTCTCAAAGAGCAAATACCCAAGCCATTTCTGACACACGCTACATCTACGGGCTTAGAGCTGTGGCTGGTCCTCACCTTCCCTTGACACCGCTTTCACAGCCAAACACAATCTGCCCATCTGCGTTGCCCTTGCCTCCCAGCACAACCAACACACATTCTCAGGCTCACTCTCACTCTCACTCCCGGCACAGACCACCTCCCAAAGTGCAAACCTCCAAGCCATTTCTCCCCTACGATAGGCCTAAGGGCTTAGAGCTGTTGCTGGTCCTCACCTTCCCTTGACACCGCTTTCACAGCCAAACACACTCTGCCCATCTACCCTGGCTTTGCCTCCCAGCACTCCCAAAACACATTCTCAGGTTGAATCTCACTCTCACTCCCGGCACAGACCACCTCCCAAAGTGCAAACCTCCAAGCCATTTCTCCCAACGATAGGCCTAAGTGCTTAGAGCTGTTGCTGGTCCTCACCTTCCCTTGACACCGCTTTCACAGCCAAACACACTCTGCCCATCTGCCTTTGCCTTGCCTCCCAGCACTCCCAAAACACTCTCACTCCCGGCACAGGCCACCTCCCAAAGTGCAAACCCCCAAGCGATATCTGACAAACGCTAAATCTAAGGGCTTAGAGCTGTTGCTGGTCCTCACCTTCCCTTGACACCGCTTTCACAGCCAAACGCACTCTGCCCATCTACCCTGGCTTTGCCTCCCAGCACTCCCAACACACATTCTCAGGTTGAATCTCACTCTCACTCCCGGCACAGACCACCTCCCAAAGTGCAAACCTCCAAGCCATTTCTCCCATACGATAGGCCAAAGGGCTTAGAGCTGTTGCTGGTCCTCACCTTCCCTTGACACCGCTTTCACAGCCAAACACACTCTGGCCATCCGCCTTTGCCTTGCCTCCCAGCACTCCCAACACACATTCTCAGGTTGAATCTCACTCTCACTTCCGGCACAGACCACCTCCCACAGTGCAAACATCTAAGCCATTTCTCCCACACGATAAGCCTAAGGGCTTAGAGCTGTTGCTGGTCCTCACCTTCCCTTGACACCGCTTTCACAGCCAAACACACTCTGGCCATCTGCGCTGCCCTTGCCTCCCAGCACTCCCAACACACGTTCTCAAGCACACTCACGCTCTCACTCTCACTCCCAGCACAGACCACCTCCCAAAGTCAAAACACCCAAGCGATTTCTGCCACATGCTACATCTAAGGGCTTAGAGCTGTTGCTGGTCCTCACCTTCCCTGGACACCGCTTTCACAGCCAAACACACTCTGGCCATCAGCGCTGCCCTTGCCTCCCAGCACTCCCAACACACATTCTCAAGTTCAATCTCTCTCTCACTCCTGGCACAGACCACCTCCCAAAGTGCAAACACCCAACCGATTTCTGACATACGCTACATCTAAGGGCTTAGAGCTGTGGCTGGTCCTAACCTTCCCTTGACACCGCTTTCACAGCCAAACACACTCTAGCCATCTACCCTGGCTTTGCCTCCCAGCACTCCCAACACACATTCTCAGGCACGCTCACGCTCTCACTCTGACTCCCAGCACAGACCACCTCCCAAAGTGAAAATACCCAAGCCATTTCTGACACACGCTACATCTACGGGCTTAGAGCTGTGACTGGTCCTCACCTTCCCTTGACACCGCTTTCACAGCCAAACACACTCTGCCCATCTGCCTTTGCCTTGCCTCCCAGCACTCCCAAAACACTCTCACTCCCGGCACAGACCACCTCCCAAAGTGCAAACCCCCAAGCGATATCTGACAAACGCTAAATCTAAGGGCTTAGAGCTGTTGCTGGTCCTCACCTTCCCTTGACACCGCTTTCACAGCCAAACACACTCTCCCCACCTACCCTGGCTTTGCCTCCCAGCACTCCCAACACACATTCTCAGGCACGCTCACGCTCTCACTCTGACTCCCAGCACAGACCACCTCCCAAAGTGAAAATACCCAAGCCATTTCTGACACACGCTACATCTAAAGGCTTAGAGCTGTCACTGGTCCTCAGCTTCCCTTGACACCGCTTTCACAGCCAAACGCACTCTGCCCATCTGCGTTGCCCTTGCCTCCCAGCACTCCCAACACACATTCTCAGGCTCACTATCACTCTCACTCCCGGCACACACCACCTCCCAAAGTGCAAACCTCGAAGCCATTTCTCCCCTACGATAGGCCTAAGGGCTTAGAGCTGTTGCTGGTCCTCACCTTCCCTTGACACCGCTTTCACAGCCAAACACACTCTGCCCATCTACCCTGGCTTTGCCTCCCAGCACTACCAACACACATTGTCAGGCTCAATCTCACTCTCACTCACGGCACAGACCACCTCCCAAAGTGAAAATACCCAACGCATTTCTCCCATACGATAGGCCTAAGGGCTTAGAGCTCTTGCTGGTCCTCACCTTCCCCTGACACCGCTTTCACAGCCAAACACACTCTGGCCATCTACGCTGGTTTTGCCTCCCAGCACTCCCAAAACACATTCTCAGGTTGAATCTCACTATCACTGCCGGCACAGACCACTTCCCAAAGAGCAAATACCCAAGCGATTTCTGACACACGCTACATCTAAGGCCTTAGAGCTGTTGCTGGTCCTCACCTTCCCTTGACACCGCTTTCACAGCCAAACACACTCTGGCCATCTACGCTGGTTTTGCCTCCCAGCACTCCCAAAACACATTCTCAGGTTGAATCTCACTATCACTGCCGGCACAGACCACTTCCCAAAGAGCAAATACCCAAGCGATTTCTGACACACGCTACATCTAAGGGCTTAGAGCTGTTGCTGGTCCTCACCTTCCCTTGACACCGCTTTCACAGACAAACACACTCTGGCCATCTGCCTTTGCCTCAACTCCCAGCACTCCCAACACACTCTCACTACCGGCACAGACCACCTCCCAAAATGCCACCACCAAACCGATTTCTGACACACGCTACATCTACGGGCTTAGAGCTGTTGCTGGTCCTCACCTTCCCTTGACACCGCTTTCACAGCCAAACGCACTCTGCCCATCTGCGCTGCCCTTGCCTCCCAGCACTCCCAACACACATTCTCAGGCACGCTCACGCTCTCACTCTGACTCCCAGCACAGACCACCTCCCAAAGTGAAAATACCCAAGCCATTTCTGACACACGCTACATCTACGGGCTTAGAGCTGTCACTGGTCCTCACCTTCCCTTGACACCGCTTTCACAGCCAAACACAATCTGCCCATCTGCCTTTGCCTCAACTCCCAGCACTCCCAACACACATTTTCAGGCTCACTATCACTCTCACTCCCGGCACAGACCACCTCCCAAAGTGCAAACGTCCAAGCCATTTCTCCCATACGATAGGCCTAAGGGCTTAGAGCTGTTGCTGGTCCTCACCTTCCCTTGACACCGCTTTCACAGCCAAACACACTCTGGCCATCCGCCTTTGCCTTGCCTCCCAGCACTCCCAAAACATATTCTCAGGTTGAATCTCACTATCACTGCCGGCACAGACCACTTCCCAAAGAGCAAATACCCAAGCGATTTCTGACACACGCTACATCTAAGGGCTTAGAGCTGTGGCTGGTCCTCACCTTCCCTTGACACCGCTTTCACAGCCAAACACACTCTGCCCATCTGCCTTTGCCTCAACTCCCAGCACTCCCAACACACATTCTCAGGCTCACTCTCACTCTCACTCCCGGCACAGACCACCTCCCAAAGTGCAAACCTCCAAGCCATTTCTCCCACACGATAGGCCTAAGTGCTTAGAGCTGTTGCTGGTCCTCACCTTCCCTTGACACCGCTTTCACAGCCAAACACACTCTGCCCATCTGCCTTTGCCTTGCCTCCCAGCACTCCCAAAACACTCTCACTCCCGGCACAGACCACCTCCCAAAGTGCAAACCCCCAAGCGATATCTGACAAACGCTAAATCTAAGGGCTTAGAGCTGTTGCTGGTCTTCACCTTCCCTTGACACCGCTTTCACAGCCAAACACACTCTGCCCATCTACCCTGGCTTTGCCTCCCAGCACTCCCAAAACACATTCTCAGGTTGAATCTCACTCTCACTCCCGGCACAGACCACCTCCCAAAGTGCAAACCTCCAAGCCATTTCTCCCATACGATAGGCCTAAGGGCTTAGAGCTGTTGCTGGTCCTCACCTTCCCTTGACACCGCTTTCACAGACAAACACACTCTGGCCATCTGCCTTTGCCTTCCCTCCCAGCACTCCCCACACACTCTCACTCCCGGCACAGACCACCTCCCAAAATGCCAACACCCAAGCGATTTCTGACACACGCTACATCTAAGGGCTTAGAGCTGTTGCTGGTCCTCACCTTCCCTTGACACCGCTTTCACAGACAAACACACTCTCCCCATCTACCCTGGCTTTGCCTCCCAGCACTCCCAACACACATTCTCAGGCACGCTCACGCTCTCACTCTGACTCCCAGCACAGACCACCTCCCAAAGTGAAAATACCCAAGCCATTTCTGACACACGCTACATCTACGGGCTTAGAGCTGTCACTGGTCCTCACCTTCCCTTGACACCGCTTTCACAGCCAAACGCACTCTGCCCATCTGCGTTGCCCTTGCCTCCCAGCACTCCCAACACACATTCTCAGGCTCACTATCACTCTCACTCCCGGCACACACCACCTCCCAAAGTGCAAACCTCCAAGCCATTTCTCCCCTACGATAGGCCTAAGGGCTTAGAGCTGTTGCTGGTCCTCACCTTCCCTTGACACCGCTTTCACAGCCAAACACACTCTGCCCATCTACCCTGGCTTTGCCTCCCAGCACTCCCAACACACATTCTCAGGTTGAATCTCATTCTCACTCCCGGCACAGACCACCTCCCAAAGTGAAAATACCCAAGCGATTTCTGACACACGCTACATCTAAAGGCTTAGAGCTGTTGCTGCTCCTCACCTTCCCTTGACACCGCTTTCACAGCCAAACGCACTCTGGCCATCCACCTTTGCCTTGCCTCCCAGCACTCCCAACACACATTCTCAGGCTCAATCTCACACTCACTCCCGGCACAGACCACCTCCCAAAGTGCAAACGTCCATGCCATTTCTCCCTACGATAGGCCTAAGGGCTTAGAGCTGTTGCTGGTCCTCACCTTCCCTTGACACCGCTTTCACAGCCAAACACACTCTGCCCATCTACCCTGGCTTTGCCTCCTAGCACTCCCAACACACATTGTCAGGCTCAATCTCACTCTCACTCCCGGCACAGACCACCTCCCAAAGTGAAAATACCCAAGGCATTTCTCCCATACGATAGGCCTAAGGGCTTAGAGCTCTTGCTGGTCCTCACCTTCCCCTGACACCGCTTTCACAGCCAAACGCACTCTGCCCATCTACCCTGGCTTTGCCTCCCAGCACTCCGAACACACATTCTCAGCTTGAATCTCATTCTCACTCCCAGCACAGACCACCTCCCAAAGTGAAAATACCCAAGCGATTTCTGACACACGCTTCATCTAAGGGCTTAGAGCTGTTGCTGGTCTTCACCTTCCCGTGACACCGCTTTCACAGCCAAACACACTCTGGCCATCTACGCTGGTTTTGCCTCCCAGCACTCCCAAAACACATTCTCAGGTTGAATCTCACTATCACTGCCGGCACAGACCACTTCCCAAAGAGCAAATACCCAAGCGATTTCTGACACACGCTACATCTAAGGGCTTAGAGCTGTGGCTGGTCCTCACCTTCCCTTGACACCGCTTTCACAGCCAAACACACTCTGCCCATCTGCCTTTGCCTCAACTCCCAGCACTCCCAACACACATTCTCAGGCTCACTCTCACTCTCACTCCCGGCACAGACCACCTCCCAAAGTGCAAACCTCCAAGCCATTTCTCCCACACGATAGGCCTAAGTGCTTAGAGCTGTTGCTGGTCCTCACCTTCCCTTGACACCGCTTTCACAGCCAAACACACTCTGCCCATCTGCCTTTGCCTTGCCTCCCAGCACTCCCAAAACACTCTCACTCCCGGCACAGACCACCTCCCAAAGTGCAAACCCCCAAGCGATATCTGACAAACGCTAAATCTAAGGGCTTAGAGCTGTTGCTGGTCCTCACCTTCCCTTGACACCGCTTTCACAGCCAAACGCACTCTGCCCATCTACCCTGGCTTTGCCTCCCAGCACTCCCAAAACACATTCTCAGGTTGAATCTCACTCTCACTCCCGGCACAGACCACCTCCCAAAGTGCAAACCTCCAAGCCATTTCTCCCATACGATAGGCCAAAGGGCTTAGAGCTGTTGCTGGTCCTCACCTTCCCTTGACACCGATTTCACAGCCAAACACACTCTGGCCATCCGCCTTTGCCTTGCCTCCCAGCACTCCCAACACACATTCTCAGGTTGAATCTCACTCTCATTTCCAGCACAGACCACCTCCCACAGTGCAAACATCTAAGCCATTTCTCCCACACGATAAGCCTAAGGGCTTAGAGCTGTTGCTGGTCCTCACCTTCCCTTGACACCGCTTTCACAGCCAAACACACTCTGGCCATCTGCGCTGCCCTTGCCTCCCAGCACTCCCAACACACGTTCTCAAGCACACTCACGCTCTCACTCTCACTCCCAGCACAGACCACCTCCCAAAGTCAAAACACCCAAGCGATTTCTGCCACATGCTACATCTAAGGGCTTAGAGCTGTTGCTGGTCCTCATCTTCCCTGGACACCGCTTTCACAGCCAAACACACTCTGGCCATCAGCGCTGCCCTTGCCTCCCAGCACTCCCAACACACATTCTCAAGTTCAATCTCTCTCTCACTCCTGGCACAGACCACCTCCCAAAGTGCAAACACCAAACCGATTTCTGACATACGCTACATCTAAGGGCTTAGAGCTGTGGCTGGTCCTAACCTTCCCTTGACACCGCTTTCACAGCCAAACACACTCTGGCCATATACGCTGGTTTTGCCTCCCAGCACTCCCAAAACACATTCTCAGGTTGAATCTCACTATCACTGCCGGCACAGACCACTTCCCAAAGAGCAAATACCCAAGCGATTTCTGACACACGCTACATCTAAGGCCTTAGAGCTGTTGCTGGTCCTCACCTTCCCTTGACACCGCTTTCACAGCCAAACACACTCTGGCCATCTGCCTTTGCCTTCCCTCCCAGCACTCCCAACACACTCTCACTACCGGCACAGACCACCTCCCAAAATGCCAACACCCAAGCGATTTCTGACACACGCTACATCTAAGGGCTTAGAGCTGTTGCTGGTCCTCACCTTCCCTTGACACCGCTTTCACAGCCAAACACACTCTGGCCATCTACCCTGGCTTTGCCTCCCAGCACTCCCAACACACATTCTCAGGCACGCTCACGCTCTCACTCTGACTCCCAGCACAGACCACCTCCCAAAGTGAAAATACCCAAGCCATTTCTGACACACGCTACATCTACGGGCTTAGAGCTGTCACTGGTCCTCACCTTCCCTTGACACCGCTTTCACAGCCAAACGCACTCTGCCCATCTGCGTTGCCCTTGCCTCCCAGCACTCCCAACACACATTTTCAGGCTCACTCTCACTCTCACTCCCGGCACAGACCACCTCCCAAAGTGCAAACGTCCAAGCCATTTCTCCCATACGATAGGCCTAAGGGCTTAGAGCTGTTGCTGGTCCTCACCTTCCCTTGACACCGCTTTCACAGCCAAACACACTCTGGCCATCCGCCTTTGCCTTGCCTCCCAGCACTCCCAAAACATATTCTCAGGTTGAATCTCACTATCACTGCCGGCACAGACCACTTCCCAAAGAGCAAATACCCAAGCGATTTCTGACACACGCTACATCTAAGGGCTTAGAGCTGTGGCTGGTCCTCACCTTCCCTTGACACCGCTTTCACAGCCAAACACACTCTGCCCATCTGCCTTTGCCTCAACTCCCAGCACTCCCAACACACATTCTCAGGCTCACTCTCACTCTCACTCCCGGCACAGACCACCTCCCAAAGTGCAAACCTCCAAGCCATTTCTCCCACACGATAGGCCTAAGTGCTTAGAGCTGTTGCTGGTCCTCACCTTCCCTTGACACCGCTTTCACAGCCAAACACACTCTGCCCATCTGCCTTTGCCTTGCCTCCCAGCACTCCCAAAACACTCTCACTCCCGGCACAGACCACCTCCCAAAGTGCAAACCCCCAAGCGATATCTGACAAACGCTAAATCTAAGGGCTTAGAGCTGTTGCTGGTCTTCACCTTCCCTTGACACCGCTTTCACAGCCAAACACACTCTGCCCATCTACCCTGGCTTTGCCTCCCAGCACTCCCAAAACACATTCTCAGGTTGAATCTCACTCTCACTCCCGGCACAGACCACCTCCCAAAGTGCAAACCTCCAAGCCATTTCTCCCATACGATAGGCCTAAGGGCTTAGAGCTGTTGCTGGTCCTCACCTTCCCTTGACACCGCTTTCACAGACAAACACACTCTGGCCATCTGCCTTTGCCTTCCCTCCCAGCACTCCCCACACACTCTCACTCCCGGCACAGACCACCTCCCAAAATGCCAACACCCAAGCGATTTCTGACACACGCTACATCTAAGGGCTTAGAGCTGTTGCTGGTCCTCACCTTCCCTTGACACCGCTTTCACAGCCAAACACACTCTCCCCATCTACCCTGGCTTTGCCTCCCAGCACTCCCAACACACATTCTCAGGCACGCTCACGCTCTCACTCTGACTCCCAGCACAGACCACCTCCCAAAGTGAAAATACCCAAGCCATTTCTGACACACGCTACATCTACGGGCTTAGAGCTGTGACTGGTCCTCACCTTCCCTTGACACCGCTTTCACAGCCAAACGCACTCTGCCCATCTGCGTTGCCCTTGCCTCCCAGCACTCCCAACACACATTCTCAGGCTCACTATCACTCTCACTCCCGGCACACACCACCTCCCAAAGTGCAAACCTCCAAGCCATTTCTCCCCTACGATAGGCCTAAGGGCTTAGAGCTGTTGCTGGTCCTCACCTTCCCTTGACACCGCTTTCACAGCCAAACACACTCTGCCCATCTACCCTGGCTTTGCCTCCCAGCACTCCCAACACACATTCTCAGGTTGAATCTCATTCTCACTCCCGGCACAGACCACCTCCCAAAGTGAAAATACCCAAGCGATTTCTGACACACGCTACATCTAAAGGCTTAGAGCTGTTGCTGCTCCTCACCTTCCCTTGACACCGCTTTCACAGCCAAACGCACTCTGGCCATCCACCTTTGCCTTGCCTCCCAGCACTCCCAACACACATTCTCAGGCTCAATCTCACACTCACTCCCGGCACAGACCACCTCCCAAAGTGCAAACGTCCATGCCATTTCTCCCTACGATAGGCCTAAGGGCTTAGAGCTGTTGCTGGTCCTCACCTTCCCTTGACACCGCTTTCACAGCCAAACACACTCTGCCCATCTACCCTGGCTTTGCCTCCTAGCACTCCCAACACACATTGTCAGGCTCAATCTCACTCTCACTCACGGCACAGACCACCTCCCAAAGTGAAAATACCCAAGGCATTTCTCCCATACGATAGGCCTAAGGGCTTAGAGCTCTTGCTGGTCCTCACCTTCCCCTGACACCGCTTTCACAGCCAAACGCACTCTGCCCATCTACCCTGGCTTTGCCTCCCAGCACTCCGAACACACATTCTCAGCTTGAATCTCATTCTCACTCCCAGCACAGACCACCTCCCAAAGTGAAAATACCCAAGCGATTTCTGACACACGCTTCATCTAAGGGCTTAGAGCTGTTGCTGGTCTTCACCTTCCCGTGACACCGCTTTCACAGCCAAACACACTCTGGCCATCTACGCTGGTTTTGCCTCCCAGCACTCCCAAAACACATTCTCAGGTTGAATCTCACTATCACTGCCGGCACAGACCACTTCCCAAAGAGCAAATACCCAAGCGATTTCTGACACACGCTACATCTAAGGGCTCAGAGCTGTTGCTGGTCCTCACCTTCCCTTGACACCGCTTTCACAGACAAACACACTCTGGCCATCTGCCTTTGCCTTCCCTCCCAGCACTCCCAACACACTCTCACTACCGGCACAGACCACCTCCCAAAATGCCACCACCAAACCGATTTCTGACACACGCTACATCTACGGGCTTAGAGCTGTGGCTGGTCCTCACCTTCCCTTGACACCGCTTTCACAGCCAAACACACTCTGGCCATGTACCCTGGCTTTGCCTCCCAGCACTCCCAACACACATACTCAGGTTCAGTCTCACTCTCACTCTCGGCAGAAACCACCTCCCAAAGTGCAAGCCTCCAGGCATTTTCTCCCATACGATAGGCCTAAGGGCTTAGCGTGCTTGCTGGTCCTCACCTTCCCTTGACACAGCTTTCACAGCCAAACACACTCTGGCCATCTGCCTTTGCCTTGCCTCCTCGCACTCCCAACACACACTCACTCCTGACACACACCGCCTCCCAAAGTGCTAACACCCAAGCGATTTCTGACACACGCTACATCTAAGGGCTTAGAGCTGTTGCTGGTCCTCACCTTCCCTTGACACCGCTTTCACAGCCAAACACACTCTCGCCATGTACCCTGGCTTTGCCTCCCAGCACACCCAACACACATTCGCAGGTTCAGTCTCACTCGCACTCCTAGCACAGACCACCTCCCAAAGTGCAAACGGCCAAGGCATTTCTCCCATACGATAGGCCTAAGGGCTTAGAGCTGTTGCTGGTCCTCACCTTCCCTTGACACCGCTTTCACAGCCAAACGCACTCTGCCCATCTGCGCTGCCCTTGCCTCCCAGCACTCTCAAAACACATTCTCAGGCGCACTTTCACTCCCAGCACAGACCACATCCCAAAGTGCCAACACCCAAGCGATTTCTGACGCATGCTACCTCTAAGGGATTAGAGCTGTTGCTCGTCCTCACCTTCCCTTGACACCGCTTTCACAGACAAACACACTCTGGCCATCTGCCTTTGCCTTGCCTCCCACCACTCCCAACACACATTCTCAGGCTCAATCTCACTCTCACTCCCGGCACACACCACCTCCCAAAGTGCAAACGTCCAAGCGATTTCTGACACACGCTATATCTCAGGCCTTCGAGATATTGCTGGTCCTCACCTTCCCTTGACACCACTTTCACAGCCAAACACAATCTGGCCATCTGCCTTTGCCTTGCCTCCCACCACTCCCCACACACATTCTCACTCTCGGCACAGACCATGTCCCAAAGTGCCAACACCCAAGCGATTTCTGACACACGCTACATCTAAGGGCTTAGAGCTGTTGCTGGTCCTCACCTACCCTTGACACCGCATTCACAGCCAAACACACTCTGGCCATCTACCCTGGCTTTGCCTCCCAGCACTCCCAACACACATTCTCAGGCTCACTCACTCCCGGCACAGACCAGCAACAATAGTGTAAATATCCAAGCCATGTCTTCCATACGATAGGCCTAAGGGCTTAAGGCTGCTGCTGGTCCTCACCGTCCCTTGACAGCGCTGTCACAGACAAACACACTCTGGCCATCTCTCTTTGCCTTGCCTCCCAGCACTCCCAGCACACATTCTCAGGGTCAATCTCACTCTCACTCCTTACACAGACCACCTCCCCAAGTGCAAACGTCCAAGCGATTTCTGACACACGCTATATCTCAGGCCTTCGAGATGTTGCTGGTCCTCACCTTCCCTTAACACCGCTTTCACAGCCAAACACTCTCTGGCCATCTGCCTTTGCCTTGCCTCCCACCACTCCCCACACACATTCTCACTCTCGGCACAGACCATGTCCCAAAGTGCAAACGCCCAAGCGATTTCTGACACACGCTACATCTAAGGGCTTAGAGCTGTTGCTGGTCCTCACCTTCCCTTGACACCGCTTTCACAGCCAATCACACTCTCGCCATCTACCCTGGCTTTGCCTCCCAGCACTCCCAACACACATTCGCAGGCTCACTCTCACTCTCACTCCCGGCGCAGACCACCTCCCAAAGTGCAAACGGCCAATCCATTTCTCCCATACGACAGGCCTAAGGGCTTAGAGCTGTTGCTGGTCCTCACCTTCCCTTGACACCGCTTTCACAGCCAAACACACTCTGGCCATCTACCCTGGCTTTGCCTCCCAGCACTCCCAACACACATACTCAGGTTCAGTCTCACTTTCACTCCCGGCACAGACCTCCTCCCAAAGTGGAAACACCAAAGCGATTTCTGGTGCACGCTACATGTAAGGGCTTAGAGCTGTTGCTGGTCCTCACCTTCCCTTGACACCGCTTTCACAGCCAAACACACTCTCCCCATCTACCCTGGCTTTGCCTCCCAGCACTCCCAACACACATACTCAGGTTCAGTCTCACTCTCACTCTCGGCAGAAACCACCTCCCAAAGTGCAAGCCTCCAGGCCATTTCTCCCATACGATAGGCCTAAGGGCTTAGCGCGCTTGCTGGTCCTCACCTTCCCTTGACACCGCTTTCACAGACAAACACAATCTGGCCATCTACCCTGGCTTTGCCTCCCAGCACTCCCAACACATATTCGCAGGCTCACTCTCACTCTTCTCCCGGCACAGACCACCTCCCAAAGTGCAAACGGCCAAGCGATTCTTGACACGCGCTATATCTAAGGGCTTAGAGCTGTTGCTGGTCCTCACCTTCCCTTGACACCGCTTTCAAAGCCAAACACACGCTGGCCATGTACCCTGGCCTTGCCTCCCAGCACTCCCAACACACATACTCAGGTTCACTCTCACTCTCACTCCCGGCACAGACCACCTCCCAAAGTGCAAACGGCCAAGCCATTTCTGACGCACGCTACATCTAAGGCCTTAGAGCTGTTGCTGGTCCTCACCTTCCCTTGACACCGCTTTCACAGACAAACACACTCTCGCCTTCTGCCTTTGCCTTGCCTCCCACCACTCCCCACACACATTCGCACTCTCGGCACAGACCACCTCCCAAAGTGCCAACACCCAAGCGATTTCTGACGCACGCTACATCTAAGGGCTTAGAGCTGTTGCTGGTCCTCACCTTCCCTTGACACCGCTTTCACAGCCAAACGCACTCTGGCCATCTACCCTGGCTTTGCCTCCCAGCACTCCCAACACACATTCTCAGGCTCAATCTCACTCTCACTCCCGGCACACACCACCTCCCAAAGTGCAAACGTCCAAGCCATTTCTCCCATACGATAGGCATAAGGGCTTAGAGCTGTGGCTCGTCCTCACCTTCCCTTGACAGCGCTTTCACAGCCAAACACACTCTGCCCATCTGCCTTTGCCTTGCCTCCCAGCACTCCCAACACACTCCCACTCTCGGCACAGACCATGTCCCAAAGTCCCAACACCCAAGCGTTTTTTGACGCACGCTACATCTAAGGTCTTAGAGCTGTTGCTGGTCCTCACCTTCCCTTGACACCGCTTTCACAGCCAAACACACTCTGGCCATCTGCCTTTGCCTTGTCTCCCAGCACTCCCAACACACATTCGCAGGCTCACTCTCACTCTCGGCACATACCGTCTCTCAAAACAATCATCCACCAATTTCTCCCCCACCATAAGCCTAAGTCTTAATAGCTTTTGGTCCTCTTCAGTTTCTGTTGAAAGCGCTTTCACAACCAAACACACTCTGGGCATCTGCCCTGGCCTAGGTGAGGGCTAGCAACCGCTCTTAGTCCGTAGGCCTATAGTGTGGGAGAAATAAGTGGATGATTGTACCTTTGGGAGCTGGTGTGTGCCTGGAGTGAGAATGAACCTGAGAATGCGTATTATTGGGAATGCTTGGAGGCAAGGCAAGGGCAGGTGGCCAGAGTGTGTTTGGCTCTGAAAGCGCTGTCAAGGGAAGGTGAGGACCACAAGAGCTCTTAGCCCGCAGGCCTGTGCTGTAGGACAAAACGCTGGAAATCTGGACTTTGGGAGGTGTTCTGTGCCGAGACTGAGAGTGAGTTTGAGAATTTGTATTGGGAGTGCTGGGAGGCTAGGCAAGGGCAGATGGCCGGAGTGTGTTTGGCTGTGGAAGCGCTTTCAAGGGAAGGTGGGAGCAGGAATTGGTCTAACCCCTTAGATCTACGGTGCGGGAGAAATCGTGGGACTTTTGCAGTGTCAGAGCAGGGCTCTGCCGATCCTGACGGTGACGGGGAGTGTTGGCAATGTAAGCAGCAAAGCAGACACGGGCGCCACAGTGTCCGATCAGGTCAGCCCTTCTCCGAGACTGCAAACATCCAGCGATTTCTCCCATAGCAAAGGTGCCAGCACGGAAAGTTCTCGCTCCTCCTTACCTTTCCTAGCCACCGCCTTCACAGGGAAACACACAATGGTGACCTACCCTTGCCTCTGTGCCAGGCACTCCGAAGACATGTTCTCAAGCTCACGCTCTCTCTCGGCAGAGACCAGCTCCCAAAGTGCAAACGTTCAGAGAGTCCTCCCACTGCAAGAGTCGAAGGCCTTAGTGCTGTGAAAGCGGTGGCTCGGGAAGGTGGGGAGCAACAAGAGCATTCAGTGCTATCATCATTGCTGTGGGAGAAATCGCTGTATGTTTGCAGTGTCGAGCAGGGGGCTCTGCTGATCGTGACAGTAAGACAGAGCTGGCAGTGTAAGGAAATAAGCAAGCCCGGAGCGCCACTGTGTGCTTGGCTGTGAAACAGCACACAACGAAAGGTGAAGAGCAGCAAGAGCTTTGAGTGCCGGAGCTTTGCTGTGGCAGAAAGCACTGGAAGTTTGCAGTGTCAGAGCAGGGCTCTGCCGACTGCACACAGTGCTTGCTTAGCTCCTTACCCGGCCAACCCTCCGTGTCACTGTCACGACAGGCAGAGCCCCGCTCCGATACTGCAAAAGTCCAGGGATTTCTCTCACAGCAAAGGTGCCAGAACGAAAAGCTCTCGCTCCTCCTTACCTTTCCCGGCCACCGCCGGTTTCAGTACTCCCCCCCCCCCCCCCCCCCCCCCCGCCATTCCTGGAGGGGGAACACCTCCTGCAGGAGCTGGCTCGCCGCTACATGGCTGCCATGGGTGACATGGAGGGCTGCAAGCCGGGGCCCACCAGCATGCTGGCTGAGTGGGGTCTGAGGGTCTGGGGGGAATCAGAGGGTGTCAGGGGGTCTCACGCCCCCAACCCCCCCAGGCACCTCACAGCTGCAGCCTGGGGAGCCCGAGGGCTATCTCATCCCCTTCAACCCCACCGGCACTGGCTGTGGGGCTGCCATGCGTAGCCTGGCCATCGGCCTCAGGTAGGGCCAGGGACACAGGAAAGGACGGGGAGGGGGGGATAGGGATATGGGGGGGTCACATGGGGACGGGAGGGATGGAGGTATCAGAGCTGGGGGCACAGGGACAGGATGGGGATAGGGATATGGGAGTGTCAGAGCTGGAGGGATGGGGACAGGAGGGTGTCAGGGCTGGGGACACAGGGGTGTCAGAGCTGGAAGGGAAAGGGACACAGAGGGGACAGGGATGGGGACGCAAGGCTGTCAGACCTGGGGGGGTGGGGACATGGGGAGACAGGGACAAGGCGGGATGGGGAGGACATAGGGATGGGGACACGGGGGTGTCAGAGCTTGGGGGATAGGGACATGGGGGTGTCAGAGCTGGAGGGAAGGGGACATGGGGTGCTGGGGAATGGGGTAACAGGGACATGGTGGGTGTAAAAGGTGGGGGAATGGGGACACAGAGGAGAATGGGGACATGGGGGGTGTTGGAGCTGGAGAGGACAAGGACCGTGGATTGGGGATATGCTGGTGCTGGTGCTGGTGCTGGGAGGCCGGGACCAGTGGGGATGGGGGGGGGCGGGGATGTCTGAGCTGGGGGAGTGGGGACAGGGAGCCCTAGGGACGGAGGACAGCAATAGGGAGGAGGGGACATAGGGGTCAAAGGGCAGATGAGAGGGGGACGTGGAGGTGGCAGGGCTGGGGCAATGGGGACAACAGGGATAAGGATGGTGGGGACAAGGGTGGCATGATGGGGATAGGGACGAGGCTGGGGATAGGGGGACAGGGAGGGGACAGAGGAGGATGGGGACAGGGCTGATGCCAATGCAGGTACCCGCATACCTGGGAGCTGCTGATGCTGATCCAGGTGAGCATCAAGAGTGGACGCATGACCCCCCACTACCCCACTGGTGGGTGTCAGGCCTTGGGGGACAGGGGAGGAGGGGACACTGGGGCGCCCCTGAAACCCCTGTCCCCACAGGGTACCTCGGCACTCTGGCAGTGGCCCACTTTGGGGGCTTGGGGGGGTGGCCCAGAGCACTGGGGGGGCCGAGCTGCTGCAGGTCCTGCCCCTTGCATGGGACTACGTGGAGGGTGCCGGGGTGGCCATGGGTGACAGTACTGCTGCCTGGCCCTTCTTCAGGGACACCTGGCACCGGTGAGGGGGTACTGGGAGGGTTCTGTGGGGTCACTGGGAGCACTGGGAGGTGTTGGTGAGGACACTGGGAGCGGCTCAGGGGGTCACTAGTGTCACTGGTGCCCGCAAAGTGCGCTCTGCTGGAGAGCCGCAGCCCAGTGCCCCCCAGTGTCACTGGTTACCCTGTTGTCACTGGTGACACCAATAACCCCAATGTCTCCAGTGTCCCTGGTGACCCCGGTGTCCCTGGTGACCCCAATATCCCCAGTGACCCCAGTGTCCCCATGTCCTCAATGACTCCAGTGTTCCCAGTGACCTCAATGTCCCCATGTCCTTGCAAGTACCTGGACTCCTGGGGGCTTCTGGAGGGTCATGGCCCACCATGGGTGCCACCCCTTCCATCACCAGCCGAGCGGGATGCAGCATACCTGGGCTGGGTGCTGGAGGGGTGGTGTCGTGGTTTAGCCCCAGCCAGCAACTAGGCACCACGCAGCCGCTCGCTCACTCCCCCTACCCCGATGGGATGGGGGAGAGAACTGGAGGAGTAAGAGTGAGAAACACTACTGTGTTGAGATAAGAACAGTTTAATAATTGAAATAAAGTAAAATAGTAATGATAATAATAACAATATAATAATGATAATAACAATAATAATATACAAAGCAAGTGATGCACAATGCAATTGCTCACCACCCGCCGACCGATACCCAGACAGTTCCTGAGCAGCAATCACTGCTCGCCAGCCAACCCCCCCAGTTTCTATACTGAGCATGACGTTACGTGGTATGGAATAGCCCTTTGGTCAGTTTGGATCAACTGTTCTGGCTGTGCCCCCTCCCAGCTTCTTGTGCGCCTGGCAGAGCATGGGAAGCTGAAAAAGTCCTTGACTAGCATAAGCAGTACTCAGCAACAACTAAAAACATCAGCGTGTTATCAACATTCTTCTCATCCTAAATCCAAAACACAGCACTATGCCTGCTACTAGGAAGAAAATTAACTCTATCCCAGCCGAAACCAGGACAGTATCCACCCCTTATTCTATACCATCTACATCATGCACAGGCCCTCCCCTTTCCAATGTGTTCTAATTAATCACCACCGCTTTCCCTATCTTGATATATATACACAGATATCATTCCCTTTGTCTATGGGCCATCCCTCTAAAATGTCCATTGAGTTCATTTAGCCCATGACTTTCCTTTGGAAAGGATCCCTAAGATCATCAGTCCAATCATCAACCCAATACCACCATGCCCACTAAACCATGTCCCAAAGTGCCACATCTACCCGTTTTTTGAACACTTCCAGGGATGGTGACTCCACCACCTCTCTGGGCAGCCTCTTCCAATGCTTGACTACCCTTTCTGTGAAGAAATTTTTCCTAATTTCCAACCTAAACCTCCCCTGGCACAGCTTGAGCCCATTTCCTCTCATCCTATCGCTAACTCTGTGGGAGAAGAGACCAACACCCACCTCACTACAACCTCCTTTCAGGTAGTTGTAGAGAGCGATAAGGTCTCCCCTCAGCCTCCTCTTCTCCAGACTAAACAACCCCAGTTCCCTCAGCTGCTCCTCACAAGGCCTGTTCTCTAGACCCTTCACCAGCCTTGTTGCCCTTCTCTGAACACGCTCCAGCACCTCAAGGTCTTTCTTGTATTGAGGGGCCCAAAACTGGACACAGGATTCCAGGGGCGGCCTCACCAGCACCGAGTACAGGGGCACAATCACCTCCCTGCTCCTGCTGGCCACACTATTCCTGACACAAGCCAGGATGCTGTTGGCCTTCTTGGCCACCTGGGCACACTGCTGGCTTATGTTCAGCCGCTGTCGACCAGCATTCCCAGCTCCTTTTCAGCCAGGCAGCTTTCCAGCCACTCCTCCCCAAGCCTGTAGCGTTGCATGGGGTTGTTGTGACCGAAGCGCAGGACCCGGCACTTGGCCTTGTTAAACCTCATACAGTTGGCCTCAGCCCATCGGTCCAGCCTGTCCAGGTCCCTCTGCAGGGCCATCCTACCCTCCAGCAGATCGACACTCCCACCCAACTTGGTGTCATCTGCAAACTTACTGAGGGTGCACTCAATCCCCTCATCCAGATCATTGATAAAGATATTAAGCAAGGCTGGCCCCAAAACAGAGCCCTGGGGAACACCGCTCGTGACCGGCTGCCAACTGCACTTAACTCCATTCACCACTACTCTCTGGGCTCGGCCACCCAACCAGTTTTTTACCCAGCAAAGACTACGCCCATCCAAGCCATGAGCTGCCAGCTTCCCAAGGAGAATATTGTGGGAGACAGTGTCAAAGGCTTTGCTAAAGTCCAGGTAAATGACATCCACAGCCCTTCCTTCATCTACCAGGCGGGTCACCAGGTCATCAAAGGAGATCAGCTTGGTCAAGCAGGACCTGCCTTTCATGAACCCATGCTGGCTGGTCCTGATCCCCTGGTTGACCTGCACTTGCCTGTTGAGTTCACTCAATATGAACCTCTCCATAATCTTCCCCGGCACCGAGGTCAGGCTGACAGGCCTGTAGTTCCCGGGTCCTCCTTCCGGCCCTTCTTGTACATGGGCGTCACATTGGCAAGCCTCCAGTCATCAGGGACCTCCCCTGTTAACCAGGATTGCTGATAGATGATGGAAAGTGGCTTGGTGAGCTCCTCTGCCAGCTCCCTCAGTACTCTCGGGTGGATCCCATCTGGCCCCATAGACTTGTGAGCATCCAGGTGGTGTAGCAGGTCGTTAACTGCTTCCTCCTGGACTATGAGGGCTCCATTCTGGTCCCCGTCCCTATCTTCTAGCTCAGGGGCCTGAGTACCCTGGGGATGACTGGTCTGGCTGTTAAGCACAGAGGCAAAGAAGGCGTTAAGTACCTCAGCCTTTTCCTTGTCCTCAGTGACAACGTTCCCCCCCCCGCATCCAGCAAAGGATGGAGATCCTCCTTGGCTCTCCTTTTATTGCTGATGTACTTATAAAAGCATTTTTTATTATCTTTTACAGCATTGGACAGATTAACTTCTTGCTGGGCTTTTGCTTTTCTAATTTCCTCCCTGCATGACCTAACAAGATCCCTGTACTCCTCCTGAGTTGCCCGCCCCTTCTTCCAAAGGTGGTAGACTCTCCCTTTTTCCCTGAGTCCCCGCAAAAGCTCCCTATTCAGCCAGGCCAGTCGTTTCCCCCGCTGGTTCGTCTTACGGCACACGGGGACAGCCTGTTCCTGCGCCCTTAAGACTTCCTTCTTGAAGAAGGCCCAGCCTTCCTGGACCCCTTTGCCTTTCAGGACTGCCTCCCAAGGGACTTTCCCAACCAGCGTCCTCAACAGGCCAAAGTCTGCCCCACGCAAGTCCATGGTAACACTTTTCCTGCCCCTCCTCTTTATTTACATCGCCCAGAATCAAGAACTCTATCATATCGTGGTCGCTAAGCCCAAGATGGCCTCCCACCATGACATCTCCACAAGCCCTTCTCTGTTAGTAAACAGCAGGTCAAGCGAGGCACCTCCCCTGGTAGGCTCGCTTACCAGCTGCGTCACAAAGTTATCCTCCACACACTCGAGGAACTTCCCAGACTGTTGCCTCTCTGCTGTGTTGTATTCCCAGCAGATGTCTGGCAAGTTGAAGTCCCCCACGAGAACAAGGGCTAGCGATTGCGAGACTTCTGCCAGCCGCCTGTAGAACACTTCATCTCTCCCTACATCCTGGCTGGGTGGTCTATAGCACACTCCCAACAGGACATCTGCCTTGCTGGCCTTCCCCGTCATCCTTACCCATAAGCACTTGACCTTATCATCATCACTGTCGAGCTCTATACAGTTAAAACACTCCCTAACATACAGAGCCACCCCACCGCCTCTCCTTCCCTGCCTATCCCTTCTGAAGAGCTTAGAGCCATCCAGTGCAGCACTCCACTCATGACAGTCATCCCACCACGTTTCTGTGGTGGTGACTATGTCATAGCCATCCTGCTGCACAAGGGCTTCCAGCTCCTCCTGTTTGTTGCCCATGCTACGTGCATTGGTGTAGATGCACTTGAGCCGGGCTATTGATTTTGCCCCCAGTGTTGCCATGCCGCCCCTGGGCTCCTCACTAGCGGGCCCGTTTATATCCCCTTCCCCCCTTCAAACCTAGTTTAAAGCCCTCTCAATGAGTCCCGCCAACTCATGGGCAAGGATCCTTTTCCCCTTTGGAGACAGCTGATCTCCATCAGCCGCCAGCAGGCCCGGTGCCGTGTAAACCTCCCCATGATCGAAAAACCCCAAATTCCACTGATGGCACCAGCCTCTGAGCCACCTGTTAATCAGGTGAGTTTTCCCATTCCTTTCAGCACTCTTGACTGCCACTGATGGGACTGAGGAAAACATTACCTGCGCTCCCAATCCTGCGACTAATCGCCCCAGTGCCCTGAAGTCCCTCTTCATTGCTTTAGGACTTCTCTCTGTAACCTCATCACTGCCCACCTGTACAACCAGCAACGGGTAATAATGGGAGGGCCTCATGAGGTCGGGGAGTTTCCTAGTAATGTCCCTAACCCAGGCCCCAGGGAGGCAGCAGACTTCCCTGTGGGATGGGTCCAGACGGCAGATCGGGCCCTCGGTTCCCCACAGGAGGGAATCACCCACCACAATTACCCTCCTTTTTTTCTTAACAGGGGCAGTCGTAATCCGTGGGGGTGACTGACTGGCCCTCGGCAACCCCCTGGCTGGACCTTCACCTTCACCTCCCTCCCCGCTTGCCTGGCCCTCAACTTCCAGGGCCCCATACCTGTTAGGTAAGGGCAGCTGGGAAGGTGAGGGAGGCCAGGAGGGGATTCGCCTGCCACCCCGGGCAGGGACCTGTTTCCATTCCCCCGCGTCTCTTGGATCCCCTCCTTCTGCTTGCCGGCAAGACGGTAGGGGATCCTCCACTCCTTGTGGGGCCTCCGCCTGCTGCCTTGGCCCCAGGGATGGTCAGGTGCGGCTCCACCAGTCTATTTCCCTCTCATACTCCCTGATACTCCTCAGCCTTTCCACCTCCTCCTTCAGCTCTGCCACCAGGCTGAGGAGATCATCTACCTGGTCACAGCCAAGACATTTGCCGTCTCCACTGCCCTCCGGTACAAGCGACAGGCTCAGGCACTCCCTGCAGCCGGCGACCTGGATGGCTGCATGTTTGTGCGGGAGCTCCGTCTGGGTCACCACATTCCTTCTGGCAGAGGCTTTCGGGCGGGTGGTAACCATAGCTGCCAGGCATTCTCCTGGGCGGATGATGACCACTGCCTGAGTTTCCCTTTGGAACTAGGAGCTGGGGAACTCGGCCTTCCCCACGCGCCCTGACCACGTGAACCGACGCGCAAATTGACGTGCCACGCCCTCCTGACGCGCCTCATGCTGGTGCCCTGGCACGATAGTCCGCAACAGCAGCAGCTGCACAAGACGCGGACTCCCTCCTCACCTCTCAACTACGCAGCAACACGACAACACAAGCACCTGCACAAGCCACAGCCATGCTCCTGCCTTATCACCTCCCCAGGCACCTAGGACATCACAAAAACATGCACGAACCCGCTGCGTCCTCCTGCCCTAACACCTGTAAAGATACCCTTGACATCACAAGCACCTGCACTGGCCACATGGCCAGTCATTCACAGCCACCTGCTTACACACCACTGACATCACAAGCAGCTGTGCAACACAACTTCCTGCTCCTGCTCTGCCAACTCCTCAGACACCTCTGACATCACAATGACCTGCACCAGGAACGTTCCTGCTCCAGCTACACCACCTACACAGCTCCACATGACACCACAAGCACCGCCAATACACACCTGTATGCTCTGCCCTACTACATACACTGCCACCACAGGCATCACACACCGATCTTTACTGTGCGAGAAGTCGCTGGCCGTTTGCAGTGTGGAGCAGGGCTCTGCTGATCGTGACAGTGAGACAGTGTTGGCAGTGTAAGAAAATTAGCAGTCACGGAGAGCCACTGTGTGTTTGGCTGTGAAACAACACTCCACGAAAGGTGAAGAGCAGCAAGAGCTTTGAGTGCTGGCAGCTTTGCTGTGGGAGAAATCGCTCAACGTTTGCAGTGTCGGAGCAGGGCTCTGCCGATTGAACATAGTGGCGCTCCGCGCTTGCTTGGCTGCTTACACTGCCAACCCTCCATGTCACTGTCACGATCGGCAGATCCCTGCTCCCACACTGCAAACACCCAGCGATTTCTCCCACAGCAAAGCTCCCAGCACGGATAGCTTTTGCTCCTCCTTAGCTTTCCTAGCCACTGCCTTCACAGCGAAACACACAATGGTGATCTGCACTTGCCTTGCCCCCAGGCACTTCGAATACACATTCTCCAGCTCACTCTCACTCTCGGCACAGCCCAGCTCCCAAAGTGCTAACGTCCGGCGATTTCTACCACGAAATATGGCAATGTGTATGGGGAGTGATGGTAGGCAAGGCAAGGGTGGATGCCCAGAGTGTGTTTGGCCGCAAAAGCGCTGGCAAGGCAACGTGAGGACCAGCAACAGCTCTCAGCTCTGAGGTGTATAGTGTGGCAGAAATCACTGGACGTTTGCAGTTTGAGAGCTGGTCTGTGCCGAGAGTGAGAGTGAGCTTGAGCAATTCTGTTGGGTGGCCTGGGAGGCAAGGCAAGGGAAGAGCAGCCGTGTTTGTGGGGCTGGGAAAGTGCCTGCAATTGCAAGCGAGGAGCAGCAAGAGCTTTCATTCCTGGCTCCTTTCTTACGTCACAAACCACTGGACACTTGCAATTGGGAAGCTAGGCCCCGACGAGGGTGAGAGCGAGCTTGGGGTATTGTTTAGGGAGTGTTGGGAGGCAAGTGCAGAGCCGCAGTGTTTGTGTGGCTGTGAAAGTGATGCCAAGGGCAGGCGAGGACCAGCAAGAGGTTTCAGTCCTGGCTCCTTTCTTCTGGAGAAACCACTGGAAGTTTGCAATTTCGGAGCTGGGCTCAGCCAAGAGTGAGAGTGAGCTTGCGAAATTGTGTTTGGGGGGCAAGGCAAGGGCAGAGGCGCCGTGTTTGCGGGGCTGCGAAAGTACCAGTAGGGGCAAGCAAGTAGCAGCCACAGTTTTCAGTCCTGCTCCTTTGGTGCGGGAGAAACCACTGGTGGTTTGCAATTTCGGAGGTGGGCTCTGCTGAGAGTGAGGAGGAGCTTGAAAAACATGTTTTGGGAGTGCTGGGAGGCAAGACAAGGGCAGATGCCCAGCGTGTGTTTGGCTGTGAAAGCGCTGGCACGGGAAGGTGCGGACCAACAAAAGCTTTCGGTGCTATCATCTTTACTGTGCGAGAAATCGCTGGCTGTTTGCAGTGTGGAGCAGGGCTCTGCTGATAGTGACAGTGAGACAGTGCTGGCTGTGTAAGGAAATTAGCAGTCACGGAGTGCCACTGTGTGTTTGGCTGTGAAACAACACTCCACGAAAGGTGAAGAGCAGCAAGAGCTTTGAGTGCTGGCAGCTTTGCCTATGTCTACAACATAGACAGTGCAATTAGGAAGACCACATGCAGCTTGCATGTGAACACCTTTGTTCTTGTGCAGGAGTTCTTTCACAATTTCCATTTTATGAAAAGAGAATATGGACATCCTCAGAGAGCCCAAGTAAGAATTCACACAGAGACTAAAACTCATGGATTCTTGCTGACATAGCTGACATAGTAAAAGCAAACTTCCTTTCCCTTTAAATACTACGATAAGAAGAAGCATCCCTTTTTTCAGGAGGAAGAGTTACAATTTTGGAATTATAGCAGGAGAGCTTATCTCACAAGTAATACCTTCAATGTCCAGAGCTCTTATAGCTGACTCCAGGGGAGAATCGTCCACTCAGAGTTCTAGAGTTTGGGAGATAATTTCAGTACTGTCTATCATATCAACAATGACATCACAACCGAGTAAATGACCTGTCACTACAACAAGAGAACAAATAATCCTTAATTCAGCATCTACAACCTCATACTGGCTTCGAAACTTGTGAAAAGCTAGTTCTAGTGAAAATAATAAAGAAGAAATAGGTGGCTTCCCATCCTAAAGAGCCTGAATAATATGCTATCACAAACCATAGGTTTTTCAACAGAATAATTAAATTGCTCTTCTTTCTAAAAATTTACATCTATGCGTACAATCCTGTGCTCTGTGAATTTTTACTTTTCTACCTACCACATTGCTCAGCTGTCACAACACTGCTTAGTTTTCCAGCTTGCAAAGACTGAGCAGACTCCAAAAGTTTTTTTTGGGAACAAAGGGCACCATTCTCATAAACGGGCTCAACAGTGACTTTGTCATAACGTGAGGAAGGCCTGAAAGACAGGATGATGTTTTTCCCCCCTCCGTTCACAGGTGTATCTTTAAATGAACTTAAAAAAAAAAGTGGCAGAGTGCTTAAATACATGCAGGTTTGTACTGTCATTAAACCACTCCCTTTTTTAGTATTTATTCCTGTAATAACCTGCTTTGATGCATTCATCTCAGTGCTGGGCAGAGCTCACTCACAACAGCTCACACATCAAGTTCCAAAGTTGCACAGGCCAACAGTTGATGGTCCCTCTTCTCCAAGTTTTGATGTTGACACCTGCCAACAATAAGAGCCCAGAAACCAAACCACCCCTGCTCTGACTACACAAACCGGCATCCCACAGCTAAGCACAAGTAGATGGGACAACATCCCCTCAGTCACTCGCTCCCTGCCAGATCTCAGAGGCCCCTCGGACCACAGTGCTTTTAAACACGGCAAGAGCCTTCTGTCTCGCAAGCACACAGTGCAGCCGTGCCCACAGGAAGAGCCTGAGCTCAGGGTTTTGGGTTTTTTTTCAGGACAGCCCCTTGTGCTCTCCAAATCTTTCCCTAAACCAGGAAAACAAGCCACTGGCTCCTCCTCTTGCATCCACCCTTAGCCCCTTCCTTCTCGAGCCCTGCTACCAGAGGGTTCCACCCCCTCAACACTCCCCATGTTATCCAAAACCGATGCTGCTATAGAATGTCCATTGTAAAGCCCAACCCTATCTATGCTTTTGTTTGGTTAATAGATTGCTAATGACAAATTGTCCAGCAACAGGACACAAGGCAATGTATTATTGCCTTGACTAGTAAACCATAAAGTTACTAAGGATCTGCCAAGAAGGAAAGTAGGGGAAAGGTAATTTCAGCAGGGGGAGATTGTGACCACCAACTTAATTAAAAAACTAGAAAGACTACCCCCCCCCCTCCTCGAGCATGCGTGGCAAGTTAAAATCAGGCTGTACCTTTAAATTTAAGCGAAGAAGATATGAACCAGTGAGAGACAAGTATGCTTAGCTAATTTAAAGATTATACAGTAGATAGGTGTGGTGTGTTAATCGTAATGTATAAAAATCACAGAATCACAGAACGCTTTGGGTGGGAAGGGACCTGTAGAGCCCACCCAGCCCCACCCCTGCAGCGACAGGGACAGCTTTAACCAGAGCAGGGGGCTCAGAGCCCCGTCCAGCCTGGCCTGGGATGTTCCCAGGGATGGGGCCTCCACCGCCTCTCTGGGCAACCTGTGCCAGTGCCTCACCACCCTCACTGTAAAAAATTATTTTCTTATGTCTAGTCTAAAAGTTAGAGAAAACTTTGGTAAGCGTGCTAGCTTTGTGGAATCACCACCTAGCACCCAAACTTGTGCAACTTCGAGAATAAAACAGTATCTTGTCTCAGTGTGTGAAGACTGGCGTATTGCACACCGGGTAAACGAGCCCTATTTGGGACAACACCCACAGCCTTTTTTTTTTTTCCCCTCCCCTCAACACCACTCCCTTTTTCACCAGGAGCAGCGGCACCTGCTTCCCCACTGCCCGCTCCCCAGGAATAACAGCGCCCCTCAGCCTCTAGCTCAAAGGGAGCTCCCGGCTGAGGGCTAGCAACACCTTGGGCACATTTAGCTTAAAACAGGAGGAGGAAGAGGAGAGCAGACAGCCCAGACCGCCTCACCCTGCCAGCCCGCAGCCGCAATGGCGCCGGCGCCCGCGCGCCCTCCCCTCCTGCCCCCCCCGCGCATGCGCGTGGGCGGCCCCGCCCACCCCCCGCTGCGCGTGCGCCCTGCCGCCCGCCCCCCCGCGGCGCCGAGGCCGGCGGCCGCAGCAGAGAGGGCAGGGCTCGCCCCCCCCCCCCCCCCGCACCCCCCGGCCCGCGGGCCGCAGCGGCTCCCCGGGAAGGGCCGAGGGGAAAGCGGGAGGGCAGGGCTCGCCCCCCGGGCCCGCCTTTGCGCTCTGGCCGCGGGCAGAAGCGGGCGAGGCTGGCCTTAGCCCACCCCCGGTCTCCTCCCTGAGGGAAGGGCACAGGCCCCCCCCATCTCCAGCCCCCCCCGCAGGCCCAGGCGGAGCGGCTCGCACACAGTAAAGGTCTGCAGCCGGACAGCAGCATGGAGGGATTGGTTTTTATTTCAAAAGACAGTAAGACAATTTTTCAATTTAGTATCAAAACACTTGATAGGGTTCTTTTTCTCCCGCTCGGCGCCTAAAACTGCTACGACCAAGTAGCATGCTCGAGCACAAGCTACACGCTGCGAGCCTGACACATCTCCACACTCACGCCTCACAACAACTACACATCAGCGATGCACAGCAAGATGGCTTGTACCTTAAGACACTAATAGCACTCCTGGGCAGGAGGGGTGGCCTCGGTTCCCTCCCTCAGGATAGGCAAAAAAAAAACTTCCTCAAGAAAACAAGGCTGTGGTACTTAAGCTGTTAAGTGTAACCCAGCAACGAGAGATAAAGCTTGGTGTGGCAGCACTTAGTGAAGGCGAATTCAGCCCCTGTGTAGCAATGGGTTAGAGGCCACGGCTTCTCTAAGCCTACCAGGAAAGGAAGTGGCCAACAGTGGCCGGGAAGGGAAATAACCCCTGTGAAGGTTCAATTGTTCAGGTAATAGGCTTGGCTTTAAAAAAAAAAAAGTCTCCTTTTTGCCCAAGTTACTTCTCCTCAACGCAGAGTTAGCTTAAAGCTGAGAAACTGAACTGCTCTTTTGACAAACAGCTCGTGGAAAGGACATTTTCCCCACAGGCTTCCATCCCTAGCCCAGCTGGTCTGATTCAGTGGCCCGCAGCCAGGAACCGTCACATTCTTTCCTCCCCTGCCAAAGCAGGGTGGTCCAGAGCTGATTAACAGAAGGTTAATACAGATTTTTAAAGCCAAGAGCTTTGAAGTGTATCTCACCAGCCTCGGAGTTATTTGGAATGTTTACAATGGTTGCTACAAAAAAATGGTAGTTACAAAATGTATACATCTCAAACATGCTCCCGAAACATTATTGCATTGTTTATTTCCCTTAATAATGCTGTTTGAAGCTCTGCCCAACCTGATGGCCTTTAACCCCAAGGCAAAGGAGATTTGTGTTTGGTCAAGTTGGCAACAGAAAGTAAACTCTGGTCCCCAAGGGTTAGAGGTCAGCAGCAGCTGGGCTGGCCCCCCCAGGCATTGTGTGGCGGAGGCAGTGGCAGGGATCCATTACATCTCGTTCAGGTCTAGCAGGGTCTGGTCCAGCATTCTTTGCGTGCAGAGATGCTCCTCTTTGGTGGATTTCAGTTTATCTGGCAGGAAGCAAGAGTCAAGAGTTACAAGTCAGCTTCAGACAACTGAGAAACCTTTGCCAAAGAAAGCTTGCGCTAGCCCCTTCCCAGCACACTGCTGCAGCAAGTCCTCAGACCAGAGGTGCCTGGCTGGGTGCAGCTAGAAGCTCTGAAGTTACCTGGCTCATTTGTAGCCCTGGCCCCTCGCATTGCCGGTGCTCCCAGTCGGCATGGTCACGCTGTACTTTTAGCCAGTGCTCTAGGCAGTGTTTTGCATGCAGGTGCTTCCGAACTGTAGCTAGCTTTCCCCAGGGCTTCAACACTTCCAGACAGCAGACCCCCGTGGCCCAGCAAGCCACCCAAGAGCAACGCGGAGGTAAATCACTTTGAAATCACCCCCCTGGAATTACAGCTGATTGTGGCCCACCCCCCCACACCCCCTTCCCGCCAGCAGAGGACAGAGATGCCAAGCTGGTCACGAAGACCATAACTACCTAGCAGCAGGGAGCAGACAACCATGCCTCAAGGACAGCAGGGAAGAAGCTGTTTTCAGTGGAGGGCAGGCAGGGAGCAAGTAGGAGCTAGGGTGCTGCAACTCTGCCCAACACTACAGGCAGCCGCACAGTTGATTCTCACATGTTCCTTAAGCCAGGAGGAGAGCTCAGATCAGCAACTAGCGCTCTAGGTAGGCTTTACTCCAAAGGTGAGCCCACCCTTATCACTGAAGAAATCCACACGCTGGGACACTGGACAGACAGGCTGTAGAAAGATGTCCTTTAGGTACAGGCAGTTTCTCAAAGCCGCTCCCCAACCTCCCCACGGTCAGGAACCGTGCACAGAGCGAGAAGCAGCCTTCCTAGAGCACTAGCAACTGCAGTGTTTAAAGATTCCCTGCAGGCAGTCAAGACACAGCTTCATGCTGTGGATTTTGGGACTTGCTTTCAAGATGTCCATGAGCTTTCCCAACCCATTCTGGGGCTCTGCAGCTGCACTAGGGTCAGGCCCTGGGAATGACCACGTCCCCCAAACCTTATAGGTTAGGACTCAACTATATAGGAAAGTACTACAGGTGTGCAGCATCTTAGACACCACAAGCTCAGTCATTTATTGTTAGAAGCCATCATTCCATGCAGCAGGAAATCCTACAGTCATTCAGCTAACAGTAAACTAAGTCATAGCTCTTGACAGGCATCTTTCAGCAGACTTAAGCCTAACTTCACCCCACCCCTCTCTTGGTGGGTGCAACCATTCTGGTTCCATGGAGGAGCCAGGCAGGACCCCCTGGACAAGTGAACAAGACTGCTCAAAAACCTGCCAAGTCTGAGGGTTACTTCACCAAGAATAGAGGTTACCTTTATTAAAAAAAAAAATACACCACACCACTCAAATTAGAGAATAAATTCAAGTGCCCCATTAAATAGCAGCAACTGCATAAAATTTGCAAGTCTGCCAGTCTTAAGAATAATCAGATTTCACTGTGGTCCACAGCATTGGTGGTCGCAACAAGCTTGTTTAATGGCATTAGTGGGCCCCCTTCTCAGTCACACAGATCATGCAGCGTTAACTTCAGCTCGTTAGAGAGCAGGCGATTTTTCTCAAGCTGGCTGTACAGGCGCTCTGCAGCAGCAACAGGATTAGGGGAAACAAGAGGAAGAGACAAAAAGAGAGAAAGGGAAGGTTAGTAGAGTACCAAGATAGGCACATCAAATAAGCTGTCTCCATAACATGTGCCTCTGAGGATCAAGTCTAGGCTATTACACAGATGAAGCCAGGGAAGACAAAGGTTTGTCTTACTCTAAATTGTGTTTCAGCTCAGGAAGATCAGAGGAAACCAAGTGCAGGCAGAAATGGAAGTGCTGCCAAGGACTTGCAAAGGCAAAGAAAGGAAGAAGAAAACCCCAGAAGAGGAGCCTGCTGGCTGGGCTATACCGAGGTACAGAGAGAGACTTGGGATGAGCTTTAAGCCTGTGGAGCACTTTGCAGAAAGAAGTTGTCCTACCACAGAAGCACCTTCCAGAGTGAGCCACACCACACAGCAGTGGGATTGGTGGGGTTTTAACAGTAGGACAGGGACACCAGAAGAACAGAGAACAACAGCATCTCATACCTAACCTGGAGGACGCTCCTCCGAGGCCCTGCCTTTGTGCCACACTAACAACCCACCACATCTAGGCACGGACTGAAGACTTCAGGTACAGGACATACGAAGTTCTGGGGCACAGGCTCCTGTTTTATATCTGCCCCAGAACAAGTAAGCAGGGCACAAACTGCCACTGCATCTGACAGTCCTCACAGCCTCGCAGGGCTCTTGCGGCCACGCTCGTCCAAGGCTGGTACCAAGCACATGTACTCACCACCAACTCCAGGGAAAGGAAGAACCAGTCTGATCCTCTCCCAGGACAGGTCACCTCCTGGGGCTAGATGGCCACTGTCCTGCCATGCAGCTTGTCAGCCACAACCAGCCACCGCAGAGAACCAACTCATTGTCTACCTCTGCCCATCTACACAGGCAGGGCCCTCCCAGCCTGACAACTCCAATTCCCGCATTTGGGGGAATTCCAGGCCGTTAAAAAATCCTTACACGACAGCTTCCAGCCTGGCAGAACTAATCATCACAAACTGCAGTGACACACACAGTGTGCTGCCTCTGCCCGATGAATGAGCATAAAGCACAGCAATTCTTGCTGGCCTTAGGCTTCTTGCTGATTGATTGTCCCTTCTTTAAAGCCACGAGGGACCAAGCAACAGCCAGAGAAGCCAACAATTTCTATCCCACTAGAATCTAACTAGAAATTGAGGGAAGTCGTGGTATGGGGGACAGGTACACCCCATCCTGGCCTCCAGCAGAGCCTACCTCGCACATCAGCTACTGCTGCTGCTAGGGACTCGCTGTCTGGCCTCCATGCTGGCTCTGAGCAGGTAGGCTGGGCACCCTGATGCCAGTCTCCAGCCCCAGGCAATCAGGGCTGGTCCTGGGTCTCCAGAGTGGCAGATTATGGGAGTGAACTGCAGTCAGAAGCACCAGTGACTGTAGGCTGGTGCAACAGCTCGCAGCCTTCAAGCAAGCCTTACTGCTTGTGGACAGGGACCCGATGATCCACCCACATGAGGGAGCAGACTGACTGAAGGAATTAGCATGACCCTTCCCAGACCCCAGGAACAGCTCGTCAATGTGGAACGCTTGCCCAGGTCTGCTGGGGCTAGCTCCAGTGTTTGGCCTGCTCCCTTCTCCACCCAGCCCACAGGGCAGCCTTACCAGACATGCTTGCAACCTGGGGAACTCCAGGACCCGTGCCTCCTGGTCAGCTAATCTGCATTTGCAGTGCTCCTGAGTCAACAGCCCAGCTCACAGTAACCAGCCTGCACAAGCCTAGCATTCCAGTCAGACCAGAAGCCTCCCAAAACCTCCCAGGGCAGAAGTTGCATCACCCACCCATTCATCCATCTACCACCCAGCGTGGAGTTCTATCAGGACAAGCAGGGAAAGAGCCTGCCACAGCCCAGCCTTTGATAACCTCACTTGCAACACCACTGTGCAACAGCAGAGCCACCAGCTCCACACAGCACAAGCCAGTAATAAACCCACAGCTGAGAGGACCTCCCCGTGAGGAGAGAAGCCGTTTCACAAAGGCAGGGTGCCACCTCCCACCCGGGAAGAGCTGGCAACTGAACACTGGGCTGGAAGCCTCCACACACCCAGACACTTGCCACAGAAGCCCTGCCCCTCCCACAGGATCCAGACCCCCTACTCCAGCTGCAGGTTTGGTTACTGAGGAGTTACAGGTTCTTGCTTTGTGCTTACAGGGCACAGAGTTACTGCCCCATACCCTAGGAGAGTCAGACCACCATCTGCCAGAGCTTTCCAAGCTATTACCCTTTGAAATTCCTTGCGGGAATGCTCCCTCCTTCCCCACCCAGGCCCAGCAGAGAGGGGATAGCCCTGACACAGAAGACAGAGTGAGAACAGGCTGGGGCAGTTCAGCCTGTCTGGACTGTCCTTACTGCTAGTGCCATTTGTGTGGAGAATGGAGTGACACAAACCTGAGGAAACCACGGGAGGTGTCCCATTTCATCAAAACTCTGTTCATGAAGGGCTCTTCGGGCACTGTGGCAGATGAACCAATCCAGAACGAAAAAAGTATTTGACAAGCCACCATGAGGCAGCACATACAGTTACAAGACCCTGATCAGTGTTTACAATACCAGAGCAACTAGCAACAGACTCCGACCAGCAGTGACGTATGTCAAGTGTTTGCAGCCTGCTGCCCACTGCAGTGCTCAGTGTAAAGCTCCATGCCACGCTCCCAGGAAGATCCCATCACCCTCAGCCCCTGCACGGAGAGGGGAGGACTCTGCAAAACACTGATTCCCTGGCTCAGATGCCCACAGCTCTGCTGCAGTGCATTCACATTCCTGAAGCAAGGGGCCATACATCATCCCCCCCCCCCCCCCCCCCCAGGCACAGGCAGCACCTCACACCCAACCAGTCCTGTTCCAACTGGAAACCAGCCAGAGCTCACTTAATATTTATTAGCTTTCACACCCTACCAGTGACCTAGTGACTATCAGGTGTGGTGACTTCCCACTGCAAGCCAGTATTTGGCAACTGATGCCAGTGAACACTACAGAGCAGGCAGGTGTGAGGAGTGTGTTCAGCCAGGCTGCAGTGGGCACAGCTCAAGGACTTCCCTCCCATTTGAGCCTACAGAGCATGCTGCGTGCCAAGGCACCCTTTGCAGAGCTGCAATTCACATCTGTGAGCCAGTAAGACACCCAAAAGGAAAAATCCAGCACATTAATGAAGTCTGTGTATTCCACCAAGGGTGATGAGGGTTACACTGGTTTGAAGGCAACATTGAAACAGTTACTCTAAAGCAGCAAGTGGTCACTAGAAACCCATTTCTCAAAAGCACCAGCCGTTCCATTCAATTTATACAAGAATTGTTTTCCTTAAAAAAAAGGTGACATCATGCTCCAAGCAAGAGGCAAGAGAAATACAAAAGGCGCTTTATGGTTCTACACAAGATATGCAGATGAGAACAACATACTCCCAGCTACACCCAGACATTGAAAGGGCAGCCCCTCAGAGCACAGCAGTTTCTGGCACATCAGGTCAAACAGAGGGAGCTTTGTTTAGGAGCAAGTGCAGCATAACTGGGGGCAGCTGCTGCTGCTGTCAAGCTTCAACATCTTTACAGCACTCGTTCCCAGGGATGCCCTGTGTACAGTAACTGGAAAAAGGTACTGGAATTCAGAGCGAGATGATGAGAGCGTGAATGCAGGGTGCGGATGCAGAACAAGCCACCAAGCAGAGGCAAATCCAAAGTGAAGTTTGGAATCACAAGACTTATCTGTGTGAGACAGAAGGAGACACTAATTTTAAGAGAAGCTTAAGTGTTTGTGCACAGCAAACTTTGCTTAGGGAGCTTTCAGATGCTAGCGTTAAGGCTCTTCTTCTGCAGTGCAAGTACCTGGCCTCTCCTCAGTTAGTGGTAAGGACTGCGTGGAGCAGCTGTTAGCAGAACCCACTGCAAATCTGAACAAAAAGCCAAGTAGCAAAGTTGCAGAAACATATGAGTTCAGCTACTTCCACAGATCACTTCATGATCCAGCGCATCTCAAGCCTGTCACGGCAATTCCTAAGGAATCCACTTGAGCACTATCCACAGCCTCTTCCAGGAGGAATCCCGAGACTGTGGCCCAGTGGCTGCAGCAGGCGACTAAGCCACATTACCTTAGGAAGCCTTTCCCAGCGGGACTGGGAATTGCACTTGTAGAGTTCAAGTCAGAACCCTTTCAGGCCAGCACAGCACTTAGTGTTACACATGCAGATCACGAGGACCTAGAGTTAGAGTACAGCATGCTGCAGGGAAGTCTCCACAATCCTCGAGGCAGAGATCTGTAGAAGTAACCTAGACACAGTGCCATTGATTCTCCAACTATGAAAGTCACAGCAAACCAAGCAAGCTCTGGCGGTCTAGCCTGCTGAAGCGAGAGGCAAACACCAGCCAGCTCATATTTACATGGAAGTCATGTCATTCAGGGCGTGGTCCAGTTCCTCACTAATTGCTTTGTACTTCAGTTTCTGGGCATAGAGCTCATCTAGAAGAGGTTTAGGAGGAGAACAAAAGGGAAACAATGAGGGAAGGCAAAGGAGTTCTTCCAACACCCTGGGGCAGGAAAAGCAGTATGGGATTCATGAACAGAAGAAAATGAAGTTAGATGTAGAGCCATCATGACTCCGTAGTAGTTCCCAACAACAAACGGGAGGGTTCCAACAGCCTGAGGACAGTCTGACCAGCAAGTGCCTTCCAGGATGACAAGTGAGCTCTGAGGGGAGCAGAGCCAAGAACTCAAACCACATCAGCTTGTGAGAACAACCTGCCCAGCTCAGTCAGTAAGAACCACTGACAGAAGGAGCAGCAGGGAAGAGCAACTCCATCCACTTAGGGAGAAGCTTGCTACACCTAAGGCAGGCACAGATCAATTAAGGTGCTTTGTTCTCACCTTCAGTCTCAATATAAAAAAAAGCTTGGGAGAAGTCAGTCATGTAATAGTCTTGGGCATCAGAGGGAATCCCCATTCTGTAGTACACAGCTAGGCAGGGTGAGCCAAACAGACAGGCCACACCTGTGTTCTCCATCAGATAACGGAGCAGACCAGCAGATCACCCACCAGAGGCAGCGGCAGTCCTGAAACTCGTACTGATGCACTCCTTGAGCGCTGCGCAGAGCTGGCACAGACTTCTCCCAGCTCTGGCTGCCTAGGCTACACTACAGCTGGTAATGTTGTTAACAGCTTCACAGAGCCCAGAGAACTTTGTCAGTTGTCATAAACTAGGTCACTGCAGCAGCAAGGCTGGAGACCGGAGCCAACTCTTAATCAACATGTTTCAAGGGGAGCGTGCAGGGCTTTGGAGGAGTTTTTGCACTTCCCAATAAAAGCTTGCCCTGGATCATGAGGTGGCTCAAATTGCTGCTTGGCTGCGGTTCTGGAACAGCTCAGCTGACACCATTGCTATTTCTAGATTAAAAAAACCTCCTGAGTGACTCCAGACAGTAGGATATGGCTTTGAATCTCCAAGACCTGGCACTAAAAGACCACAAAGGCACATGCTGTGGTCAAGGCAGGAGGCCTGTAAGAGTTTTCGTTTACCAGCACCACCACTCCAGCCACAGCTATCCACAGAAGAATCCAGGCACAGCCCCAGATTTAAGGGAGGCAGTTGGAACCTTCTCCTTCCACAGCTTGGGGAAAGGTAGGATTCTGCAACAGCTGGCCTCAGGAGTGCCCCCGAAGTACTGTGAAACCAGGAACAGGAGGAGGAAAGGAACCCAACCTTGGCACAGGCTCACCACCACACTGCATGGATGGGGCTTCTGGTGATTTCATCTTGAACCAGGACCGACACTGGGGAGTCTGAGTCTTCATGGGGGCTGTTTCAAGACTCACCAACTACCATGGTTGACTTGCAGCAACACAGTCTGCAGCAGCCAGTCACATGCATGAGATTTTGCACAGAAGTATGTTATTGTAACAAATACCTGTTGGGTTCAGGTGTTTTTTTTCCTATGCCACTCCTTAAATTGGGTTAAGCTGGAGCATAGGAATCCAGTTACATTCCTGAGGACATCACAACCAAAGACACACCAGCTGTGCTATCTCTCACTATCAGTCAGATACAGCAAAGTGTTTGGATCAAAAGCTTGAGATCAGCTGCAGCACAGCCAGGGAACTGTTTTCAGAGTAGATACATGGGGCATGACTCTTGAGCCCAGAAGCACCAAGCCTCACCTTGGAGGCCAAGTTAGGTCATGCTCCAAGTACTGAGGAGCAGAGCAGTGTCTCCACTCTCCAGCTACCTGGGAGACAGCCTTCCTCAGCTCCCCACTCCTCACCACATATTCTTTGGCTTCCCATCCCCAGAATCTACCTTCCAAATCATCAATGGTCTTCTCCAGCTTGGCTACAGACCGTTCAGCGAATTCAGCACGGGTCTCCGCCTGCCAGACAGAAGCAAGCCCGTTAGTACAACAGCTCTGGGATACAGGAAAGGACAACAGAGGCATCAGCCTGAGGGCATGAAGTCTCCCACCCATCCATGTCTCTCCCAAGTCAAGCTGAGACCAGCTCACCCAGCTGGGCCATCCCGACATGGTCACTCACCTCTTTGAGTTTATCAGTCAGGATCTTGATCTCTTCTTCATATTTATCCTCTTTTTGAGAGTACTGTGGAAGAGGAGAGGAGTCAGCAACCAGCAGCCCCCAGCAGGCCCAGCTACCTCTCACTCCAGAGAGCCCACAGCTACAGAGGGAGACGTGAACTCCTCACTGCAGTGCACAGGCCCACAGGAACTTCCAGCTGGGAGCTGTTCGCATCCCTACCCTAGTCCAATAGAACTGGGTCAGGAAGCAAGTCCCACATCACACCTGTAACACAAACTTGGGCACAGAAAAATTCTCATCGCAGCAGCATAAACGTCTTGGCTGATCAAGTCTGCCCCAAGGCAGGGAAGGGCAGCCAGACTTCCTGCACTCCCAGCTTCTACAGTCAACATTAGTGCTGCACTGAAATCCGTTAGCTCTCCCAGCAGAGCAAGCACAGCTCTCCTTGCCTGCTTGAGGCTGCAGTTGCATCATTTCCATCCCAGCAGGTGCTCTGGTGTCACACACCCTCCAAGCAAAACAGATGTTTCTGGCCCTTGGACAAGCAGCCCTACCTTCTCAGCCTGAGCCTCAAGAGACTTGAGATTGTTGGTGACATTCTTCAGCTCTTCTTCCAGCTCGGAACATTTACTGTGGGGTTTTGTAAAGAAAGGGGGGAGATAAAGGAAAAGAAGTGGGAGGGAAAGACAGGAGAGACAAGAAGTGAATCCATGTGCAGGGAAGACCAGGAAGTTCTTTTGGAGACAGTCTGCAGTCAGACTGGATGGGACCCTGCTTTGAGGCACTTGTGTGGAAAGCAAGTTCCCTTCCCGCCTCCAAGTTCATATTTTAAGTATTCCGCCAGCACACGCACAGGGCACTGAGCTGAGCAGCCGAGATTTGGACACAGATTTCTGCCAGACCTGGAGCCTTCAATTAGAAACTGCATGTTTAGTTTGCTGTAAGGAGGGAAGCTGTTCTGATGGACAGATGGACAGCCACCACCAGACACGCATATTTATGGGCAGAGAGGACAAACCATTCCAGGATAGAGAAAGGCGCAGTTAAGCTGAGGGAAGGAGCATAGCAAGAAGACCACAAGAGTTCTGGTTTAATGGTTCAAGAATGGAAAGGTTAGTACCTCTTCTTCAGCAACAGACAGACACTTCAAGTTCTGGTCCATCACTCTGATCTGCTCCTGCAGCTCCCGGCAACGACTGTTAGTGACGGTCACACGATGGCACAAGCCAGGTGGGGGCAAGGGTCAAAAGGAGCACCAATAACACAATACCGCAGAGCAAAAAAGGGGGTAAGGGAAAAACACAAAAAAGTCATGGTCATGACATGCATGTCTGGGCAGGAAGCACAGTGCTACTGCTGCGTACATGCTAACTTTGTTAGACAAGGCCCAGAGTACAGAAAGGCCCTGACCAGCTCCTCACGGATCAGCTGAAGCATCCGAACACGTGGGAGGAGCCCAAACACCAATTTGTGTCTGCTCCAAGCAGAGGAAGTCTAGCTTGCTGCTCAGCAGTGCAGAAGCCTGTAGTGATTACTGCAAATATTTTAAGAGGCCAGAGACCAACCTCAGCCTCAGTTCTGCCCTTGGACATCCCACATGCCACTTCAGCTCCTAGCCTGGGAGGCCTCTGCCACTTTAGGATGAGTGCTGTGCACTCACGTGCCCCACAGCAACGTGTAAGGATCTCGTGACATTAGGTACAAAGCAGTGCTGGTGAATACCAAGTGGAGGAGGATTCTCTGGCCCCGCTAACTAGGGAGCCCCTCCATCCAAAGGGGCAGAACATCTCCACTGCAAGGCAAATGGCACCATCGCAAACTCCACATCCTCAGTGGACCTAATCCAGTTCCGAGCAGGAGAGTGCTTCCAACTCTTTCACCTGAGGATCTAAACCCACCCTGTGCTTCAGGCCTTGTGTAACAAGGTTAGAAATGGTGTGTTAGTTCCCATGCAAAGGTAGACATGCCAGTTACATGCAAGCAGATTACTCACGACTCTGCAAGCTCAGCTCTCTCTTCAGTACGCTCCAGATCTCCTTCTATGATCACCAGTTTCCGAGCAACCTGGAAGGGAGAATCAGAGTTAAGAGGAAGGAAGATGATTTTGTACTTGCAGGCTGTGCAAGGCAGTAAAGGGAACAGCTGCAGGAGTCACTGGAGCTGCCAGAGTCTTTTGGCCAAGGGGAACACTGAGGTAGCTCTGCTGAGAGCCAGGCTCTTCCCTGAGGTTTGCTGAGGAAAGCCCTGTCAGCAGGGAGAAGAGCCACCTCTCCTGGCCACGGTCAGCTGTACTCAAGCATCCAAGGGTCTCACCTCCTCATACTTCCTGTCCGCCTCCTCTGCAATGTGCTTGGCTTCCTTGAGCTGGATCTCCTGCAGTTCCATCTTCTCCTCATCCTTCAGAGCTCTGTTTTCAATGACTTTCATGCCTCTGCCCAAAAGAAAGCACAGGGAGGGGAGATGTATAAAACAATCCTGTACAAGCCAGCAGAGTAATGAGTTTCAGAGCATTAAGAGTGCTCCCCCAGGGCCACATTGCTTCCTCATGAGCCACGACACCTCCAAGTGCAGAGGGTAGCACAGGAAGGCAGACACTGCTGGGCTGATGCAAATACAGCAATCTCAATTGCTCAGAATTAACTGTTCCTTGGAGCATTACTCCAGCAGCTCTTTGGGCTCCTGGGCCAAGGGAAATGCGGTGCTGCCGAGAAGAACAAGCCAGGCTGTCTTAGGGACTCCACACAGCTCAGCCAAGCACTTTCCAGGCCGGAATGCAGGAAGAGCCAAGTCCATCTTTATGGCAGGATATCAGCTGGGTCAGGCTGCTCACTACAGCGTGCACACCGATGAAGCACATCAGCCAACTGGAAGTGGACCGCTCCCCTCTGAATCACACCAGCAGGTCAGGGGACATCTGCCAGAAGGGAGGATGCTGGCAGAGGCAGTGGGAAGAGAGGCTTCCCCACCAGCAGCCACCTTTACAAGTCAGCAGTGTCCCAGAATCCACTTATTTCTCCTCCCTTGGCAGTGGGGATGCATGGTAGCACACAGCACTTTCTCACTCCTTAGCCTCAGGTTCCAAGATATTCACTCAAGGCCAAGAGCATTGTTTTAGTTGCTCCGCATAAGCAGGTACCGACTCCCACATCCAGCCTTGATGTGGTATCTACTTCCCACCCTCCAGGAAGCCCAAGAGGTTGATGGCACCAGGCCCTTGGTCAGGAACACGTCTGAGATGTTTGACAGAGTGAGAGCAGCAGCCCTTGCTCACCTTTCACTTTCATCTGCAGCCTTCTCTGCCTCTTCCAGCTTCTGCAGAGCTGTGGCAAGGCGCTCCTGGGCTCGGTCTAACTCCTCCTCTACCAGCTGGATACGGCGATTCAAAGATGCCACTTCTGCCTCAGCCTAGAGGGAGCAGATGAGGGCGACTCAGTCTGTGGCAGGTTTCGCAGTTAGGGCAGGGCAGTCAAAGTCTGCCTTCAGGTCAGCAGCAGCACATGGGAAGCCAAAACAAAGCCAGGGTGCTTTATCCACTTTCTTACAGAGGCTGCACTCCCATAGGCTTGCGCGCACAACATTTCACACACGCTTTGTCCACACAGCAGTCATCCTGCAGGTTTCTTGCCTGTCAACTTGAGCTGACATGACAGTTTAAGCCATAAACACTAAGTAGATGATTTACACTAATGGATCTTCTCTGCAGCTGCTGTAATCCTGCCAGGCCATCAATCAGTCCTATTTATCCACCACACCAGAGCTCTGTGACAGCTACCACTTAGCACAAAGTCAGTTTACACATGTGATCTGGACATGAGCATTGCTTGAAACAAGCTCTCTCATCAGCAACATGATAAAGACTAACAGGTTCAGAGGTCTGCCAAGCTGTGTCAGGGCACTGGCAGGCCAGGCTTTCTACAGCATGGCCCTCACCTGGGGCAGCAGCAGGGCTCAGCTGATCCCTGTAATGCCTACAACTGCAGTGGCTCAAGCCCTGGAGAGCCCACTGTGCTCTAGGCTTCCTTCCCCGCAGCAATTCACTAATAACCCAGAGAAAGAGCAAAAGCCTCAATCCAGGCTTGAGACAGGTTGAGGAGGCTGTTGCCCAGCAACAGCCACATGCAGACAGCCACCTCAGCTCAGTTGTACGTGCCAGGAGCCGGTGAAATTGCCGAGAGCCCGCAGGCGCCACACATTTGCCAGAAGCGCGACCAGAAAAGTGACCAAGGCTTTAATGAACCAGCAGAGATCAGAAGCCATCGCACCCCCCCAGCCAGGCCTGTCACAGCAGCACTGCTGTTGACCACGAGGCATCTGCTTACAACCCAGTCTGTGTCAACCCCAGCCAGAGCCTGGGGGGAAGCTGAGACACCTTGAGGACACTAACGCCCCACCTGAGCCACCCCAGGGGAGCCCAAAACCCAATGTACAAAGATGGACAGAGCTGTAGAAGATCACAGTGCTGCCCTGAAATGGCTGCAGAGACCTGTGCACAGGCACATGCCAGGCATATATGAAATATTCAAGCTACTTGTAACAAAGCAGCCTGCAAGGACATGCTGCTTCTAATCATGCCCAAGGAGGGAGGAGCAGAGCAATGAAAGAAGCCAGTGTTAGAGCAGGGCCCAACAAATCCTGTTCAGTTCCTGGGAGAGGCTGTCCGAGCTCTTCCCCCCCCCCCCCCCCCCCCCCCCGCCGGCCAGCGGCAAGGCGCTCAGCACCCCCCCTGCATAATGTTTTGAGACCAGGTTGTGAGAACAGAAATTGAAGAGGAGCTCTCATGCCGGCACGCCCTGCTTTCACCAGGGAAGCCCGCAACGCTTTGATGCTCGCACAAGGCAGCACTGCAGCCGGCTGCCCCAGAGCCAGCCCCGCCGGCACGTTCCTCCGGAGGAGGAAGTGGTCTGGTCGAAGAGGAACAGAATGATACATTAAACAGAACTGGGAAGGAGACTGCTTGACACACACACATCTTTTGCCTATCAAAAAGGCAATGAGCCGTCAAGGTGGAGAGCTTCCTCCCATGGGACAGAGACACACCAGCACAGCAGGCCTCCATTTCCTGACCCCCTGAACCGCACCATTTAGCCCTGACTTCCTGCCGGCAGTGCTCAACCCACCCAAAAAGACACCATTACTTTTAAGGAACTGCCTCCCCACCTCTGCAGAAGGGTCCTTATACCTCCCCTTTCTGCTTCTTCTCACTGGATACAGCTGAAGTTGTCAGGCTTCCCCAGGGTGACAATTCCAGGCAGCTCTGCTGCTGAGCGGCGCATTCCTGTAACTCCATGCTTCCTTCAGGAAGACTACCCCAAGTCAGGGACCTACTGGGAGCCCTGCAAGCCAAGGGCAGAGCTCGCCTCAGCCTTTGAGGCTCACCTTGGCTTCCCCAGGCCACAGAGAGCTAACAAGGACATTCCTCAGGACCCAAGGGCCAGGCCACAGGGTGAGTACAAGATGCCGCTACACAGGGAACACGGGTTCTCTCCCCTGTAGTGAGGCTCCAGCAAGCTGGGAGAAACATGCACGTTCCCATGACAACACCGCTATTGCAAGAGAATTCCTTATGTGGCTGCAAAGAAAGAACCCAGCTGAGGTCTGGGAGTGGCCTCGACCCACCACGCGGCAGAAGCTTCTGTCGTCAGCCTCAGCAGCAAAACCCGATCAGTCCCACGGCAGCAGCACCATGCCGCTTGTCACAGACATCGGACTTGGGCACCAGGCGTGGAAAAGCCTCAGTTTCATATTTTGAACAGAATCGGCAAAGTCACCGTGCAAATTTGCAGAGGGTCACCCTCAGATCCAAGCCAGTCACCTGCAAGGATCTGCCCCGTGTCACCCCAACGGTGACACTGGCCTTGCCTGCTTCCCCGACCTGATGGAGCTGCACAAGTGGGTGCGCATCAGTTTGCATTCTGCCGTGGCAGCTCCTTCCCTCCCTCCAAGCATTCCCGGCCCAGTCCTGGCCTGCTCCCAACACGCTCTCGCACAGCTGCCAGCCTTGGGGACAGCGGAGATCCCCACGCTGGCTGGGAGCGGGGCAGGATGCGGAGCTCTGGAGCGTCCCACTCAACTCCTGCGCTGGCAACGCATCACGAGTGAGATCACTTCCATTTTATCAGCAGACACCAAGGCTACTCACACCTTTGTGCTTGCAACACTGGGCCAGACAAGATGGCCGGGTTCCTCCCCTTCCTCTCCAGCAGCTCGGAGCGAGCAGGCAGCCAGGGAACCCGGCCAGGGACCGGGCGCCCTCCCCGACCGCCTCCGGCCTCCCCAGCAGCCGCTTCCAGCTCCAGGCTGGCTCAGGAGACCGGTAACGATGCCGGAAAGGCCGGCCGGCCCCCCCCAGCCCCAGGCACCCCTCAGCCCCGGCCGAGGCACCGCGCTCGGGGGCTTGGGGACCCCGGCGATGGCCGCCGCGGGACGCAGGGCGGAGAGGGACCCCCCGGCCCCAGCAACCACCTCGGCGAGGTGCGCAGGGCCCCGATCGCTGCGAGGTGAGGCGGCGAGGGAAGGCGGAGACCCAGGCCGCGATCCCGCAGATGCTCCCGCAGCCCCGGGCCCGGCTCGAGGCGACCCCCAGCACCGCCACAGCCGTGGAAGCACCGCCCACCCCGGCCGAACGCCCCCCCGCGCTCCGGGGACCGCGACGGCGGGCTGCGGGGCACCCCCTCCCCGGTGACTGGGCCGGCGCACAGCGCGGCCCGCCCGCTGCACCGGCCGTACCTGCTCCCGGTTGCGGCGCTCGGCCTCCACCTCCCGCTGCAGGCGGTCGGCCCGCTCCTCGGCATCGTCCGCCTGCTGCTGCAGCACCTGGATCTTGCGCTTTACCGCCTCGATAGTGGTGGCCCCCGCCATCCTCCCGCCGCTCCGCTCCGCACGGCCCCGCCCTGAAATACCGGAACCCACCGCCCCGGCCCGCCGCCCGGGAAGTGACGTCACTTCCGGCCCCTGCCCGCCCGCCCGCGTTGCCGTGGAGACGGGGAGCCGCCGCCCGGCTCCGTGGTGGCGGGGCCTGGGGACACCGGGACCTGCCCCACGTGGGTCTGGGGACACCGGGTCCTGCCCCGCACGGGCCGAGGGACACAGGGAACCGCCCCACACAGGTGGGGGGGCACCGGGACCTGCCCCACATGGGCCTGGAGACACAGGGACCTGCCCCACGCGGGTGGGGGGACACCAGGACCTGCCCCACATGGTACAGGGACCAGGGACAGCACCACAGGGGCCCAAGGACCTGGGCCTTACCCCACACATTCCTGGCAGCCTGCCCCACACAGGCCTGCACGTCCTGCCCCACAAGGGTGCACGCACCCCTTGGCCCCCACCCTGACCCACACGGCCCCCCCACCCCTCAGGGTCCTGCAGCCAGGCGGCCGTGCAGCCCAGGAGCGCCGTGGGGCTGGGGCTGCCCTGGGGCCGCTCCGTCCGTGAGCCCCACGGGCCTTATATGGGCACGGCCGGGCCGCAGCAGCGCCGCATTCCCGTCGGCTGAGCTCACACACCGCCTCCCCCCACCCACTCCTGTCCCGGAGCACCCCAGGACCCCCTGGACCCCCCGGACCCCCCGGACCCCACAGCCCTGTGGCAGAACACGCTCCCCTCCTTCCTCCCCGGGGCCAGGGCTCTGGCAGCTGGTGGCTCCGCTGAGCCACGGTGCAGAACGCTGCTTCCAAGCTCCCACTCGGCTGCCAAAACTCGCCATTGCGACAGCTTTAGCCATTGCTAAAACTCTCCGGTCTCAGTTAGGGCAGAAAATGCTGCTGCCAAGAGCAGCGTTCCTCTGTGCTGCGAGGGTCACAGAACCCCCTGAGAGCTCAATAAAAACACAACCGAGACCTGTTGCTGCCCTTGCTCACCATGAAGCCCGTTCAGCAGCGCTTCGGGCACACGAATAAAGGGGAAAGGGGTGCCAGGCTGCCACCCCTGCGCTGCCTCCTAAAAACCTCTGCAGCTGGGCCAGCACATGCCGCAGGGGTGCGTTTGCCAGGGCGGAGGGGGCTGGCGTGCACTCGGCCAGCCAAAGGGCTTGGCACGTCCCCCAGAAATGAGCTGGCAACCAAAAGGGCCTGGCCCTGCACAATCCCGCTGGCTGGAAGGAGCCAGGAGGCAGCTCTGCACATCCAACGCTCCAGGGTGCGAAATCCCTCCTCCCTCCGCTTCCCTGAGCTAGGGTGAAACCGGGGGAGCCCCAAGAGCCACCCTGGGGGGTGGCGGCCAGAAAAAGGGGGCCCCAAATGAACAGAAAGGGATGAACGAGTTGGGAAGCAAGTGGGGGTGCGGTCCTCAGCACTGCATGTGACAGCATGGAGAGAGTATGAAAATGCCAGTGGGGAGCGAAGGGAGGCAAGAAGGGTGCAAGGGAGGGAAAGGACTCCCCAGAGCTCTGCAATGGCGTGCTCGGCACGTGCCGAGCTCCAGCACAGGGCCGGCACCACTGGCACGCTCAGCTGGGGCCAGGACAGGAAGCCGTGAGCAAGGCCATGGGGCTGATGAACTGCCCAGGGCTCAGGGAAGGCTCGGGAGTTCCAGATTACACCCCGGCCCTCAGCTCAGAGCCAGGACGTGCTGGCAAGAGCCAGCCCAGGTGCCGTGCCAGGGCTTGGGGTGCTTCCCCATGGCCCAACGTCAGCAGCGTAGCGGGAGGGGAAGGCTCCTGCCTCCGGGCTGGACGTCAGAGCTGGGCCCATTGAGGGAGAGGAGCCGGGGGCTTTCTCCCGGCTCCCGCAGGAGGTAAGATCTGCATCTTCCCGACGTTTGACCCCTGAGACATCACAGCCCCATGGGGTGACAGTCCCTCCAGCTGCCAGGTCCTGGCAGGTGACGAGCGGGGCCAGACGCCACGCCATGTGATGCCCGGCAGAGCTGTCGGCAAGCGAAACCCTGCACTGCTCGCACCATTGTTTTCCTGGAAACAGTGGCCAACAATAGCCGGGCTGTGCCATTGTCACGCTGCCCACACGGCCTCCGCCTGCCCAGGGAGATGAGGGCTCCCTCCTCCTCCTCCAGAGCTCAGCTCCTCCAACGGCAGCCCCATCTCGGAGCTTCCTGGGGACACACACAGACCCCACATCCCATGCTCAAGGGGGCTGTGGCTCTGCCCCCCAACTCGGGGTCCCCGTGCCCTGCTTCAGGAAGCCTTACTGCCCAGCCTGCTCCGTCCCTGCTCCCAGGCTGCCCAGGACTTCCTTACCCAGGAAAAAGCTGGGACCAGCCCCTGCCAGCATCCCTCTGTCCCCTGTGTGGCCGTGGGATGTGTCCTTCCTGGGGTCTCTCTGCCCCCAGATACCCGCACAGCTTTGCCAGGGGTGCGCTGGGCCTGACAGGGACCTTCCTCCATCCTCAGGGAAGGGCTGCAGTCCCACCGGGAGGGTGACAAGAGGAGGGTAGCCAACCCAGCTCCCACCCTGCACCCCATACGTACATCCGCCGCCTTCTTCTCCGCCAGCTCCAGCTTCTCCTGGGCATCTTTCAGGGCCTCGGAGTATTTGTCCAGCTCATCCTCCGTCCCTTTCAGCTTCTTCTGCATGGCGGCAAGCTCGTCCTCCAGCTGGAAGGGTGGCAGCAGTCACTGCAGGTGGACACCCCTTGGGACCCCTGCATGGCGGGAGAGCCCTGCTTACCCCATCCCAGGCTCAGGTCTGCCCCACAGCATCCCTCCTGCCCCATCGCAGGGCCAGCTCTGCCCCACAGTGCCCGTCCCTGTCCCACATGACACCATCTGGCAGGGGCTGAGCCCTCAGAATGCCCCACAGCATCGTGACATGGTACCCGAGCTGTGGGACGGTGGCAGCTCTTGCACCCTTGTTCCCCTTGCCAGAATCTGGGTCTGGGCTCAGCGTGGCCTGGCATGGGGAGAAGCCGTCCCCCCAAACATCCCCACCTGGGGGCCTCTGCCACCTGCCCTACCTGCTTGCTCCGCTCCTCCGCCTGCTTCTGCTCGGCTTCCGCCTGCTCCGCCCGGTCCAGGGCGTTCTCCTTGTCCAGCTTCAGCATCTGCATCTTCTTCTTGATGGCCTCCATCCTCGGTGGGACACGGGCACTGGCAGCGGGGCGGCAGGCAGCAGAACAGGCAAGGGGCAGGCAGAGCAGCAGTGCTGCCCGCTGCCCTGCTGCCCAGTTTATCAACTCTGCCCTGCCTGCCGGTGCGGGGGCTTTGCCTTTCTTGGGCCTAGCCGCCTCCCCACTTTCCCAAAAAGTCTGTGCTCGGGACCCATTGTCTGCCCTGGGGGGGTCCGGGCGGCCACAGCCTTATTTGGGCTCCTGAGGACAGCTGAGGTGGTTATAAAAAGCAGCGGCAGATCTGCGAGCGGGGGGTCCCGCATTGTCCCGGCCACCCACACCCCCCTGCCATGCAATGGGACACCCTGGCTGGTGTCACAGGGACACCGTGCTCCCACCCGGCACCCCCCTCACTGGGCAGGCATCGAGCCGGGTCCATGTGGCACCAGCATTGAAGCCCCCCCCAGTTTGCAGCCCACTGGTGTCTCGGGATGTTTTGGTGGCCCCCAGGCTGACATTTACCCGTGCCTGTGGGCAGCATGGAAAAGGGCAAGCTCAGCCCGGTACTATTTTAAGAGCAGGGGCTTAGCAGCAGCCCCTGGCCCGAATTGTTTGGCTCAGCAGGGAATAGCAGGGGGAGCCAAGCCCAAAACCCAGGGAAGAGCCACCCAGGAGCCTGCTGAGCCCTGAGCCCGGCTCTGGCCACGCTGGTCCTTGGCAGTGAGGCAGAAGATGCTGTTGGCAGCTGGAGGAGCAAATTCCCCAGGCGCAGGGAGGAATTCTCAGGGAGAGCAGCAGCACTTCCTATGCAGCCGGGGGATTAGCAGCCTCCTCGCGCCCGCCACGAGGTCCTGCCAGCCCTGCGAGCCAGGCTGGGATGTCTCACGGGGGAGACCCACTTCTCCCATCTGGGGATAGATTTTGGAGGTTGAGGGGGTCAGCACCCAGGAAGCCAGGAGACAGAGATTGACCCCGGTGGCAGCTCCTTGCTTCGTGGGCAGGGTGCCAGGAGGGACGGGTGCCCACAAAGGGCCACCTCCATGCCCTGGGAGCCATAAATAACCCCATGCACCGGGGCAGCGGAGCCAGCGGTGGGCACAGGGCCACGTGCCTTCATCCTGGGATCATCCCAGGCGTGAGCAGGCGGACAGGTGGTGAGCGCTGACCCCGCCGCCATCCCAAACCTTTGCCGGCCACCCGGGGATGGCAGCTCCCGGCTCCCTCTACCCGGCCCCGCAGAGACAGGCGCGCGGTGCAGGCAGACGGGTTTTATTGCGGCAGCGAGAGGGTGGGCAGGGGGCGCGGGAAGCGGCGCAGAGGGATCCCCCACGCTCCCCCCTGCCCGTGGGAGGGCACAGGCAGCATCTCGCCGGGTCGGTGCTGGGCATCCCTGGCGCTGTAAGAATATGTTTGATATTTAGTTGGTTTTCCAATAAAACAACCTAATATCAAACATATCAGACAGAGGCAGGGGCAGGCGGAGGCAGATGGGACCTGGGGCTCAGCTCCCTGCAAGAGAAGGAGAGAAGGAGAGGCTGAGAGCAGGGGGGTGGGTTACCTTCTTGCTGTTTGCCTGGCCAGGACCCCCCCAGGGCACCGCACTGGCAGCACCGCGGAGGCCCGGAGCCTGCTTGGACGGCCACACCGGCATTGGGATGCTCTGGGATCTGGTGCCTGAGCAGGAGGCGTCTTGCAGCGGGGATGAAGCAGGAGCAAGGCAGTGTGGGCACAGTCTCCTAGTGTGGCACAGCACAGCATGGCATGGCATGGCACGGCACGCCATGGCACAACATGTCATGGACTGGCGGGCCACGGCATGGCATGGCACAGCATGGTGGGAAGCGCTGCCCACCCAGCCCTGCGCACCCGGGGCCGAGGGGACCCCACGTCCGTCACTGCCTTACCTGAGCCGGCTCAGGGGGCTCCTCAGCGGTCTGGCTCAGGGGCCACCCAGCCACCATTTATAACCGTGCTCAGCTGCACCCAGCGGGGGGATGCAGCCAGTGAGTGCCCTGGCCCCACACACGTGGCCTCGTTCCCATTAATTACCACCCATCGGCGTCCCCTGCCCCCTCCACAGACCTCCGTGCCCTTGCCGCTGAGCGCTGCTGGTCAATATGGGTCGATGGCCCTGCACCGCCTGCTCCTGCCCCCGGTCACACTTCGCCGTCATTAGCGGGGCTGTCAATACTGGGAAGCCGGCCCCATCCCGGCAGGCTCTGCAATGCTGAGGGACTGTCTGTGACTCTGCCCAAGGATGAGCCCCAAATGGTGCTTGGGGGGCTGTGCCCCACATTCCCTCCTCCTGTGTCGCTGTCCCCTCGCTTTGGGGGAGCTGCTGGGACCCCCTTTCTGCAGGAGCATTTGCTCCACGGGGCGGCCAGAGGAGGTGACCACCTGTTACCCTGCCCCGTCCCTCATGCAGATGTGGACCCCCATGCTGGACACAGCTGGGTGACAAAGGCAGGACCCCAGACCCGCTCTGGGGCGGCTGCTGGGACCTGGCTGGCGGCGTCCAGATACGAGGGTACACGGGGTCTTTTGGGATGCTGGGGGCATGTGTCTCTCCATGCCATGCCAGCAGTGGGACGCAACAACCTTGTGAATCGCACTGGGGGACTCTGCAGGGGCCCAAATTTTGGGGGGCCCAATGGGGCAGGATGTGGGGCAGCCAGAGCCCTGAGTGCCACGGGGGGACGGGGGCACAGCCCCTACCCCGCTGCCTGCCCGGGATGGGGGACCAGGGGCTGCAGCCCCACAGAGGCGGCAGCAGGGCGGCAGGGCCATGCGGGGAGGGTGGCAGCGGTGTGGCAGGGACACATGTGGCAGCAGCACAGTGCTGGCAGCCAGGGGCGCGCACGCAGTGGCAGCTGATGTGATGCAACCCGACAACCCAGCTAATGAAGGGCCGTTGGCGGGGGGTGCCAGCCCAGCGGCCCCCAGCCCTGTCAATAAGAAGAGCCAGGGCAGGCACTGATAGGCCCTGGGGCCGGGAGACACCAAGGTCAGGTGCAGGCAGCAGGGATGGGAGGCGGGGGATGGGGCCCCCCCAGTTGGCAAGCAGACGGGGGTTCAGGGGTGCCTGGACAGCGAGTGGGGCCAGGGAGCATCACACCCAGCCTGGCCAGGCTCCTCTCCTGCAGGGTTGTGCCGCATGGCCGTGAGCACCGTGCCGCAGGGGACAGGAGCACGTGGCCAATACCGGCACAGCATGGCAGGACCCGTGCCAGGAGCGGGACCCAGCTGCAGAGCATGCAGGGCTGGCAAAGGCAGACTGGCTGTGCTGCCATCTCCTGGCGTGGCCACGGCCGGGATCGCACGTGCAAGATCCAGCGCGCATGGGGTCATGGGCAACATTGCCAGATCCCAGCCACGGCGATCATGCTGGGCTGCCCCTTCCCTCCACCTCCACCCAGGGCTGTCCCACATCCCAGCACGCAGCAGACGCAGACCCCATCTTGCTCAACATGTTTTATTCTCAGCCAGGAAACCGGGTGATGCCAGGCCGGTGCTGAGCCTGCCAGGTCAGGCGCTCACAGCCGCTCCACATAGAAGGCTTTTCCAAGCTGGCGCAGCTCCCGCTCGTGCTGCTGGTGCTCGTCCTGGAGGAGCCGGTGCAACACGGCTCGGCGGACCTGCCGGGCACAGGAGCTGGTGCTGAACCCCACCATCCTCCCGACTTGCCGTCAGCCCCAGGATGTGGTAACTGGGGGACAAGGGGAGCACCCAACCCTGGTGGCACAGGGCTTGGGCACACCCGGCCATGCCCGACACACGCCTGGCCTCACCGCTGTCTGCTCTTTGCCAGCGAGGCGCAGCTCCAACTCCATTCTCTGCTGCATCACCCCACGGGCTGCGGCCCAGATCCTCTCCCAGCACTGCGGGTGCCCCCCGGCTGCCTGCCCACAGCTGTGGGGACACGGGGCAGGCAGGACAGGGTGCCAGCGGGATGCCAGCACCCGGCCCGCCCAGCCTGCGCACAGGGCTGGGCCCCCGCCCGCCCCATGCCGCGGCTCCCCCTCGCCTGCTGCTGCCAGCACAGGGGGCTCAGCCCCCGGGGCTCCCTTTGCCAGCTCTACCTCTCCAGCAGCCTTGCATGGGTGCTCCCCTTCGCCAGGGCCTGCAACCAAAGCAATGAGTTTGGGGGGGGCGGGGGGCAGTGTTTGACCCACACGAGGGGGATGTTGCACCCCACTGTCCCCAACCGCTGCTGGGAGCCCCAGGACAGCCACCTCCCTACCAGCTGCCCCATCCCACCTCCTCCCGCCACAGCCAAGGGGTCTGGCTGCCTGCTGCTGCCATGGCCGGTGCCACAGGGGACCCCACAACCGACCTCTGCACCGTTAACGGCAGCCCGGTTACCGTGGCAGCAGCACAGGGACAGGTGTGGCACATGGAATGGGCTCCCTGCAGTCAGATCGGAGGCTGACGGCACGCATCCTGCTCAGGATTAACTGTCATTTTATTAAACAGCAATTAAAAAGAGTGCAGAGGCCCAGGCGAGGGGCAGGGGTCCCTGCCCCACATGGTGCACACTGCGGTGACTGGTGAGCAGCGGGTGCTGCTGGCGGCCTGGCTGGACACAGATGTCAAGTTGGGGGCTGCGAGCTCTCACCCCCGGGGGCTCGGCAGCCGCTGGCACGAGGCGCTGGTGAGAGTGGGAGAAAACACCCCCTTGGCAGGACAGCCAGGACCTCCGAAGCTGGTATTTGTCTGCCTGAGACGTCCCCAAATGCCCAGTTGCAGGAGAAAGAGTAGAAACCGCAGCCCAAAGAGACACCTCAGCCACTGCAGCTGAGAACTGGCCACCAAACTATTTACATTCTGTCCAGGCACCCCGGTGCACGGCCCGGGCACACAGGCAGGCTGGGCACACCTGGCCCAGAGCAGCAGGCAGCGACGGTGCCATGGGGAAAAGAGCATTCGCCCTTTGGAAAGAACAGATGAGTGGCTCCAGAGCCCAAGACCCACGCAGACAGGATGGACAGACAGCATCAGCCCTGCCACGGGGAAGGAGGACAGGTGGAGAGCACTGGCTGGGATCGACGTCTTTTATAAATAAGCTAAAGCTAATCAAAGTTTATTCACAGGGCCAGGGCTCCAAGATGTTGCTAGACTCAAAGCCTCAAGCCTGAAGCGTGTCCCAAACCTGCTGTGGAGGCGGCTGCACAGGCTGATCCCCTCCAGGTTCAGCAGGCGGGCGCGCTGCTTTCAAACAGGCTCCTGGCGAGGGCCGAGCTCCACCAACTGAAACGGAGCCTCCGCCACACGACGATCTCCAACGTCGTGCAAGAGGGAGACCCAAGAGCGCAACCGCTTCCTCCCAACGCTGCCTGCGCGCCAAACTGCAGCCAAAACCCGCCCAGGACACCAGCTGCACCCAGCAAGGGACTCTGCTCATGGCAGGTCCCTGGAGCAGTGCTCCCTGTGCAGCTCACAGGGTGCTCTCCAGCGTGTTGTAGTTGTCCTTGAAGCTCTTCAGCTCCAGGAAGTGTTTGGCACGTTTGCTCTTCTGGTTGGAAGGCAGGTAGGTGACCTGGATGGTGGCGGGGTTGGAGACTTCGGGGGAGAGGGTGAGGTCCTTCGCTGCTGACTGGTGCTGCCGCTGGCTGCTGCCTCCCCGGGCCTTGGTCCTGCAGGGAGAGGAAAGGAACCATCACAGCTGCCACCCGCCCCAGAGGAGCCACTCAACCATTGCGTCCATCTGTCCAACACCAGGCAGATCTGCCCTCAGGATGACGGCGCTCGCCATGGTTTTGAAACCCAAAGCTGGCACTTCTGCGGGTGCCACATCTGGAGCCTGTGTGAGGTCCCTGGCTCAAAGCGGCCAGCACAAGGAACGTGGACTGTGACCGAGTACCAAACCCAAAACCGCATTAACAGACGGGCTGTAAGGAGTAAGTAAACCTGGAAGGACAGACAGGCGTAAACTGCCCATGTCTCAGAGGCTGGGTTTTGCCCCAAAACCCGTCTCTGTTCACATGTCCACGACGGGCTGCTGGGGCACGAGAAGCCACCACTGCACCCCAGCTACACACCCAGGCAGTAACACTTACATGTTTGCCAGCTCGTTCAGAGCATCCTGGTACTGCAGATATTCCGGTTTCCCAAAGACCTGGACGCAAACAGAAAAGGCCTTGAAAAACCCAGCTGAGGTTACAGCATGACCTCAGTCCAGCCATCAGACTGGAGTGCAGGAACAGGCCCCTGCGCTGCTGTGGGGGTGGGGTGAAGCGGTGCTGGCACTTACCCCGGTGCCGTAGCGGGCACTCTCGTACCCATCCAGCAAGGTGTCAATCAAGGCTTTGCGGATGCCTTTGAAGGAGGTGCTGGAATTCCGCAGTTCCAGCAGATAGGCACAGAAGTTCTTCCCTATTAAAGACTTTGGGTACCGGCCCTCTGCGTGAAATGGGATTTCTGGAAAATAAAAAGGCATAATACAACCGGCTGAAGCGCAGGTCAAAACCATTGTGTTCACCCACAGACAACGTCAGAAGTTGGCGGCTAATTAAATTCCCATCACATCTGCTGCCTCTGTTTGCTGACTGCTCCCAATGTGTGAGCAAAGCAGACCCTCAGCCTGCCAGCCCCGGGCGGGATAAGTGACTGCTATTCCCAAGCAAGGACCTTGAACCTTATCATGAGGCTGCTGGCACCCTTATTTCCTCCACACACAGGCTCTCTCCACCCTTCCCCTCCCACTCCTGCCCTGAGCTCCCTTACCAGATGTTCTGATCGCATCCAGCGCCTTCATCCTGTACAGGTAGTTATAGCAGCCTGGCAAAGAGAAAACCCAAACTGAAAGCTCTGCAAACCACCGGCAGCGGGAGGGAGGTGGGGAAAGCGGATAGGAGCAAAGTGCAGAGACACCAGCTCGTATCAGCTTGCCAAACGCCACACTGCGACAGGACAGCCGACAAGAGAGGGCAGTGACGCGACTTGGCCCCAGGGGAATGATCTGCCATAGCGGGACAAGCACTGGACGGTGCCTGTGGTGGCCTCTGACTGACACGCAGTGAGAGAGGGTACCTTGTGCCTCCAGCTGCAGAAGCCTGCTGTCGTCCTCAGCCAACAACCGGGGCTCGTACTTGATGTCTTGCACCCTCGACAGTCGAATGTCGATTTCTTCCTTTAAATCCTACACAGTGGGGAAAAAGCCCCATGTTTACAGAGCACTGGCTTTGTTTGTGGGATCACAAGGATGATAACAGTCATGTCCTGGGGGCCCTCTGAAATAAACCCACTCCCTCTCTTAGCTGCCCATCACCACACCAAGGTGGCAGCTCCTGGAAACATCTGATTTTGAAGCAGACCCTGCCTGCCCCTCCAGGCATGGACAGGTCTGTGGGTGCGGGGAGGGAGGGCACGTCCCCACCGCGGGGCCATGTGCACCCACCTTGGGTGCATGCTGTCCGACAGGCACATGGGGGCCACGGCGGGACTTCATGGCGAAGCGCATGATCTGGCGTTTCACAAAGATGAACAGCAGCACGAAGACCTGGAGCCACAGCAGGGACAGAAGTTAGCCGCACCGAGTGGCACCCCAGGGGGGGTCTCACGGCCAGCCTGGGCCAGCCCCGCTGATGCCTGGTTCCCAACCCCGTGGACACCCCAGGCCGAGCAACCACGGGGCCCCACAGACCCCCCCCAAACCCGGCAAGCACAGGGGCTCCTGTTCAGCCCATCAGGAGCCCCACGGACACCCAGGCCGGCCCCACAAACACCCCAGCCTCCACAGAGGCTCCTACTCACATCCTCTCCCTGCCCCACAGCCGCCAGGACCCTACGGGTGCTCCAGCCCAGCCCTGTGAGGGCCCCGAGTCCGGCTCTAGGGGAGTTCCCCACGGATACCCTGGGACGTGTCTCTCGGGCCTGGCTTCATGGGGGTCCCACACCCCAGGTCCAGCCCCACGGACACCCTGGCCTCACAGGGGCCCGTCAGACACCCCGGGACCGGCCTCACAAGGGCCCCACGGACACCCCAGGCCAAACTCTACGGACGTCCCAGCCCCACGGGCGGGAGCCCCACGGAAACCCCGGGGAGTGGCTTCACAGGAGCCCCACGGACACCCCGGGCCCGGCCTCACAGGAGCCTCGGCTCCCCGGACACGCCAGGCCCGTTCCCCTGGGCCCGCCCCCGTCCCCCCGGGCTCACCAGGCTGCCGTAGGCCATCACCAGCACCACATTGACCCCGGAGAGCCAGTTACTGCCGGCCCCCGCCATCCCCGGCCCAGCCCGGGGCCGCACAACATGGCGGCCAACGAAGCCTCTCCGCACCCCCGCCACGTGACAGGAGAGAGCCAAGCCCCGCTCCCACGTGACGCGGCGCGCCGCTGCGCGTCACACACGCGTACCGCCAGGGGAGCGCTTCCCCCCCAGCCCGGAGAGTCACGTGGGTGAAGCCGGGGAGGCCCCGCCCCCGCGCCCTCGCCACGTGATGGGGGCGGGCGCCGCTGGTAGTTGTCAGTGTGGTGAGACCCAGGTAAAGTTGGCTGCGCGGAGGCGGCGGCGGCTCCGGTAACTGCGCGCGGCCCCTTTAAATCCCGCCCTCCCCCCTCCCCTTTCCCTATCGTCGTCCCCGCCACCGCCGCGCTCCCCTCGGCCCGCCCGGCCCCGCCGCCGCCCGCCCGGCCCCGCCGCTCCGCTTTGCTCCGGGGGCGGCCGCCGCGCCCCGCCGCCGGGCCCCGTGCGGCCTAGTGGGCCGGGTCGCAGCCGGGGGCTGGCGTAGAGCGCGGCCGCCGCAGGTGAGGGCGGGCGGGCGGGCTGGAGGCGGGCGGAGGGGGGGGGAATGGCGGCCGCGGCCATGAGGGCGGAAGCGGCCCGCGCTTGCCCGCCTCCCGGGTGCGGGCCCGGCCTGGCGCCGCGCCGCCGCGGGGGCTCCCGCCCGGCCCCGCGGGCCGCCCCCTCCGCCCGCCTCCGGTTCCCTCCGGCCGCTCGCCCCCATTGTCTGCCGCGGGCTGGGCCGCCGGGCCTGCTGGGCCGCGGGACCGGGCGGTTCCGGCCCTGCCGTGCTCCCGGGGCCCGCCCGGCCCCGCCGCTGCCGGCGGTAACAATGGGGCCGCGCCGCCCCGCTACCGCCGAGCTCTCGGGGCTCCCCGCGTGTGAGCGGGCCCGCCTCCGGCACCCTTTCTTCGGCAGCGCCCCGGGGGCCGTGACCGGTGGCGGCCCGTCGGTGCGGGGCGGGTTCCCGCGGCCCACGCGGGATTCCCGGGCGGTGCCGGTGCGGTAGTCCTGGAGCAATCCCGGCCCGCCGGCGTCTGCCCCGCTCGAGGTCCCGTGCGTGGCGCTTGGCTCCGTGCCGGTTTTGGGGCGCTTTGCCTGCGTGCTCCCGGGCGGCAGCACCGGCCGGTGAGTCTTCCCAATAAAGCGCTGCACATCGGTACCAGTCTGGGGTCTCTGATGGTATATCCGGGGGCTTCCCCCCTCCCGCCCCCAAAATCTTGTACTCTGCACACACGGGAGTTATTCGGTTTGCAGCTGCAATGCGTTTGCTCCAGAGGAAAAATGGTAACACTGATAAACCAGCCCCCCGCATCGGGCTCCTTCGGGTGCTTGTTCTGCCCCACATTGCAGGAAAATCTTTCTGAGTGCTTGACCCTCTGTGGTCCTTTCCTTTGGAGCCTTTTGCACGTGTTAATTAAGCTTTGTCGGAGGGAAACGGCAATACCAATTTTCTGTGTTAACAGATAAGGGAAACTGAGGTTGGGATGTGCCAGGACTCGCCCAGCATCAGCCGGCAGGTCTGACACAGCCGGGGATAGTGGATGTGACCGACAGATTCTTGTTCTAAAATTGTAACTTACCTGAAATTTCTAATAAAATAAACAGTTTGTTACGTTTCTGTATCACCTCTTTTTCTGGAGACTCCGCACTTCACGTTTCGTGTCGCTGAGATTCTCTCCTCTCTAGACGTGGAAGGCGAGTGGCGGTGTAGTCTGAAAAGGAAAAGGGGTGACGACAAAGCGCAGCATGTTTACTTGCAGCTTCTTTGAAGAAAAGGTGTTGTAACCTGTAGCTATGAAGCTTTTTGTTTTCCCTAAACCCTGTATGAATGCACTGCTTTCCCGTTGTCTCGAAATGTAAGCGTTCACCTGGTTTAACGATGTTTCTCTGGTGTGGATCAGCCACGATTCACTTTGGCTGAAGTTGCCCTTTTTTATTACATCTCTCTTGGTGAATGTATATGGGTTTGCTCTTTGAGGGGGAAAAAAACCCACAAACCACTTTTGATGAAAACTGCTTTGAACCAGTAAACTCATATTAATGTTACTTCAGTGCAGGGCGAGTTCAAGTGTCAGAAAAACCAAGATTTGCAGTTAAATGTTGCCCATGAGCTATACTGAATTTATACGATTGAGGAATAAATTTTCAGCAGCCGAGTCATCTTCCCTCAATGCAGCACATGGGGTGTTTTATGGGGACGCCTGCTTACCCAACAGTCTTAGCAGAGTCAGGGCCTGGCTGATATCTCTATAATAGATGGGGTTTTTTGTGCGTTTTGCGTGTTAAAGAAAAAAAAAATAAGAATGATTTAATCGTGGCAGGAATGCAGCTGGGCAGAGCAGAGCATGGCAGCTGTTGAACAATGCCCAGCCACTGCACAAAGGTTCGGGGCAGCAGACTGCTGGACCTGTATCCTATTGAAATTGCAGATTAAGTTACTGCAAACGTGCAGGATTGCTTCCCTCTGGGCCTGCAGTTCTGCTGTCAAATTGGTTTAATATGATAACTTGTTTGTGCGTCAAACACTTAGAACTGGAAGAGACGTAGTGGTGGAGAGTGAAAATAAATACTGTGGGGAAGGAGCCTGCATGGAGTGTGGGAGGGATGGCTGCGTAGCCCAGGAGGCTTTGTCTGCTCTGCCTTGGGTGAAGCCCAGGCTTGGTGCTCTTCCTTAAATCTGCTTGGTGTCACACGCACCTCAGGGGGTCCTGGTGACTGGACAGGTAGCTTGGATTGTTGCCTGACAAGAAACCTTGGCACTGTATAGCTGGAAAACTGTGTTTTTAAGTTACCGCGAGGCATGGGTGGCCCCAAAGGGCAAACTTTTGAGGTTTTGTGGGAAGGTATGGGAGCAATTGCTTTTGAAAACTTGCCTACAAACACACACTAGGCGCTGATGGGAGCAGGAGCGGTGGCATGTGCATTGAGCCATGGTGCGAAAGTGACGTTAGGGTCCCCATGCTCTCTGGGAAAGGTCTCTCAGCCTGGTCGAGGCCTCCGCTTGTGGACTTTGACAAGACTCCCCAGTTCTTACAGGGCTGTTTGCTACCACTGCTTCTGAGCTTTCCCTGCTTTGCACACCAGGTCTTGCTCCGTGCTGCCACGTTGGTGTTCACAAGCAATGTTTCAGATCGTATACTGCAGGTCGGATTTGCTTGCTTGGGTTTCCTCCCTGCTCTTACACTCTGTTTGTGGCTCCTTCCCTTGTCCCAAGCATCTGCCTGCAGCACCAGCACCTGGAGCAGACCCTGCTGCTTTGGACGAAGGCATCGCAGTCTTACTAACGAAATCCGAAAATGTGAAGTTTGCGATTATTGTGATTGCAGGGGCTTGGAAATAGCAAGTCCTGGCGAGTGCTGTGGGATGTGCCTGGCATTCCTTGTGTCTGGGAGGCAATAGGCAGCGTAAAACTGCTCAGTGCTGATCCTGGTCTAAGTGTCCGGTCTTCCCTTGAAGGCCAGTGCGAGGTTATAAAACTCCACTTGCTATGGATGCTCCATGGCCCGAACTCTTACTGGGATTTTTTGCCTCGGGCAGTTTCCTAACAACGTTACTGGCTGTTACTACTTGTTGACATCTAGTTCACTTTTTTGGTAGTTTTTTAGTCTGGAATACTCAGTAGAAGAAAACTCAATATTTTCAGTTCTGGGGAATAATCGAAGCAAGCAAAAATGGGCAGTTTTACAAGGGTGGTATTTTTTTTAAAAGAGTATCCCACAAACCTGTAGCACCACTTATTACTGGAATGTTTTTGCTTCCCCTGCTCTGAAGGCAAGAAAGGAGAAGGGGAAGTAGCTGATGTGTGGCTCTGAGATGTTCTGCTCTCAAAGTGAAGTTTCTTTAGAGCTTTTTTCAAGCATTCCTTGCTTCAGTTAATCGCTGAATTAGCCTCTAATGGCCCCAGCCATGGCAAATCTGTGCCCACTCACACACTTGCATTTTCGTAAAGAGTTGTTAAACCCTTTACCCCACGTACTTCTGCTCCTGGGTCCCGATCGCTCCCACCTGGATGCAGGTGACGTTTCACTTGGAGCGCTCCGCTGTGGTAGCAATGTAGAAACCTCAAGAAGTACAAGTGGCCTTTTTGTCTTGGGGGCACGTGGAAATGGTAGGCTGGCCTGCCATGGCTTTTGGGGAAGCGGCGGGGAGGGTGGGGGCCCACGACAGCTTTACTGGCTGCCTTGCCCACGCGATCGTTCAGTCTTGGTGCTGCCTTTTGTTTTTGGTTTCTAACAGTCTGTTCTCTCTTTTCCCCTGACCCACCACAGAGTTCTACCTTGTAAATACTGTTATTTGTATATACTGTAAATGATGACATCGGTGGGCACTAACCGAGCCCGGGGGAACTGGGAGCAGACACAGACACAGAGCCAGACACAGCACAAGCAGCGGCCGCAGGTAAGAGCAGCGTCCATGGAAACCAGTTAGCTTGGAGGTGGAGACCTGGCACTCTTGCCTGGTGCAGCGCTAACGGCTGGGCTTGGCCTAACGAACTTCCCGCATGCTGCAGGGTGCTGCTCACAGAGCCAGGTTAATTGGGCGGCCACTGACGGTGGGGTTTCCACATCGGTGCCTCCGAGCTGGGAGCCGGGGCTGAGATTTGTTTTCACTTCCATCTGACCATTCCCTGTTCACTTTAATAAACGCAAGTGGCTGAGAAGCTGCCTGCAGTGGGTCTTGACGTTCTGGCGGTGGTAAGGTCTGCCTCAAAATGGTCGTAGTTTAGGTGATTGTCGCTCACGTGGTGCTGCGAGGCCATCCGGCGGTACATCCCTTTCTTCCAGACTCCCCTCGCTTGCTCCTCTTCTGCGTGACTTTCTCTCTGAAGCTTGCTTTCTTCTGACCCTTGTTTGCACCTCTTCTTCACCGTATAGATTCCTTTCCAGATATCTCAGGGAAGCGGTATGGCCTTTGAAGGAAGGTTTGTTGGAAACACGCTGCTCTAACCATGCTCTCTTTCCATTCAATTTCTTTAGGCCACTGCAGAACAGATTCGACTTGCACAGATGATTTCGGACCACAACGATGCTGACTTTGAGGAGAAGGTGAAACAAGTGAGTGTGGAAAGTGAGGGTGAACCCTGATGGGAGGGCAAGATCGATGTCAAGAATACCGTGAATGCTGCAGGGAGTGGGAGGGACGTGGCTGGCTGCTCGCTGAATTTCCTTGGACTGGCTTGTTTTTCAGGGGCTCTAATGCCTGCCATGTTGAGCACCAGCATGCAGGGAATGATGTTATCCTGAGAAAAGGAGGTTGTAGGGTGGGTTGTGGTGAAACAGCGGTAACTCAGAAATTCCCACTCTCAGTTACTTCTCATTGAGGGGACATAATTAAGCTGAGGAAGCTGGGGAGACTCCAAAACCCTGACATTTCTTTGTAGGATTTCTGGTTTGGGATTCAGCTTGCTTCCCTCCTAGGAGTTTCATAGAGAATTTGGTGCCGCCTTGGTTTAGAACGTGCTGACTGTGGTGTTGTCTTCTCTACAGCTGATTGACATCACAGGCAAGAACCAGGATGAGTGTGTGATTGCTCTGCATGACTGCAACGGAGATGTTAACAGAGCTATCAACGTGCTGCTGGAGGGCAATCCGGACACGGTAGGATTGGGTCCTGTAAATCTGGTGAGGCCCAGTTCAGTGTAACTGCATATTTGGAGACAAGACATAGAGTGGTGTCTAGATAACAAGAGCCAAAATGACTGATTAGTTCCATAAGTAGCATGTAAAGTGTGATTGTGTCCTGGCTTCTTAACGCTGCTCTCTGTAGGCTTGCACAGAATACAAGTGTGGTCAGCAGGCCCAAAGGAGTAGAGGGGAAAATGCAGTAAACCGTTTGCTTCCTATTCCTTTTGAATCCAAGCACTCTGACAACAGTACAGTGGCATCTGTATAAGCTTTCACACTGCCGTGAGCTTGAAGTAACTTATCTTTTCCCACAAGGGCTAAGTGACTTGTGTTGAAAGGCAGGTATGTGTCAGCTGTGGTTCATTTCTGTTAGACTAATGCAGTTTTGTGTCTCTGGCCCTAAACATTCGGTTCTTAGCAATGCGCTGACTGGCTTGTACACCGCTGCCCATGCCACGTTTTTGAGGGTCTTTTTGCTGTTTGTTTTCTGTGGAGTTAGGCTTGGCTGCTGTCACTCACACAGGTGCCTGTCTCAGGCAAGCCAAAGTCAGCTCTGAGAACAAGTGAGCGCTTGCTTAGGAGGAACCTTCTGCCTGGTGTGTGGCATGTCATTCATTTTTGTGACAAAGACAGCAGAGATGCAAGTTCTGTTACAGCCCAGTAAAAAGCCTGCAAATATCAGATCCTTCCAAACTGCTGCTGATCAAACATACCCTCCCTGTACCCTGGTTTGGCTGAAGCCAATTCAACTCTTTGTAGAGTGAAGGCTCTAAACATCACTTCACAATATTATGCATTAGCTGATTTTTTTTTTTTTTCTCATTATTAGCCCTGAGTGTAGATGGATGAGCTGGACAGCTCAGACTTTATTCTGTGTAATGTAGCTGCTCCCCGATGTCAGATGCTTTGCTAGCTTTGGCACCAGCCAAGTTCATTACAGTGCATGTAAGGGTCCGTCCTTGCCTTTAGAGAGCCCTTTCCATTGACAACCAAACAAAATAGCTGTTGGAAAATCCTTTTAGAAAGGGGGATGATATGAATGTGCATTGCTGAGGCAAAGCTCTGCCATGACTGTATTTTCCTCCACATCCCTTGTAACCGGCGGCTTCTAGTTAAATGACAAACTCCTGCTATCCCAGCAATTGCATTTCCTAGATAAACGTGTTGCTTGTGAAAACAGCAGCCAGGATAGTGTGCAGCAAACCGCGTTATGTAGCAGTACCTGCTTTATTCGAGCAGCTGAAACTCCCAGCAGCATGAGATGCAGGGCAAGGCATGGCTACTGCAGAAGATTTGTAGAGGCAGAAATGGAGTTGGCAGAGCAAAGCCCTTGAGTGCCTGCCACTTCTCCACCCTGCAGTGCCATGGGGGGCCTGTGGGCTGGTACCTGCAGCACTGAGCACAGGCAGTGTAATTGGTCAGCAGTCTTGGAGCTGCTGCTGGCCTGGGTTCAGCTTGTGCAGTGGTCCAGTAAAGGGGATTTTCTGATAAGAGACAGACTTGCTAACGGCTCAGATATTCCCGTGATGATCAAGACAGCTCACCTGCTGACCTAGTTACTCATAACGTACCATATTTCAAACAGTAAAGGAGATGGAATGATCTTAGCATTGGGTTAGATTTGGCTTAAAATTACAATGTTCAAAGTAAATATTTTCCTAAATTTCCTTCTGAGCCAGATACATATGGAGACTTCAGCAGCCTTGGGTTTGAAGACAGTTTGTGCTTCTTTTTTTTTTTTTTTGTCACTGTCCCTGCATGTTGCCATCCAAACCCAGCTGTTTATTTGTCTGCCAGTTATGTTTTCAAGTGTTTGTCAATGACTTGTGACTATTTTTAATTGTTCTAACAGTGTGCAGCATCAGTTTAAGGGTATGAAACCACTGCAGACTGTCATAAAATAAACCAATGCGGGCCCACAGCAGTAAGCTGGAGGCATGCTTAACTTCTTACAGTTGAACTTGGGATGACTTGAACTTGCCTGTTGTATAAACTCTGTGATACTCCTCTGTCTGTGAGCTGCTGTTTAGGGGGAGGGGTTTTGTTAAATCACTCTGCATCTGAGAGAATAACTTACACTGAAATGTTGATTGCAGAGGACTTTGGAACCTTTACCTGGGTTATTCTGAGAGCACCCCCAAAACAGTGACCTATATGAAATGGCAGGGTTGGGTTTTTTCCCCTAAACAGGGTAAATCTAACCACGCTTTGATCTTGAGTAAGTATTATGTCTGCTCTATTTAAGAGGTTTAGTAGATCTTTGCAGAAATAGAATAACTTGTCTCCTGTTACCTGAAACTGCATGCCAGTCAGCTGTAAGAAAGCTTTCCTCGAAGGAAGAAACTGTACTGTGTGTAGGCTGATAGACTCTTCTAAAAAAAATTGGGCTGGAAACGATTTTTCTGGAGATCCTTGTTATATTCTCTGTAGCATGTTTAAATATGCATGTATTTGCATCTTGCATCAGTCAAACTGTGATTAACTCCTTTCCCCTCTGCAAACCTTCAGCATTCCTGGGAAATGGTCGGGAAGAAGAAGGGTGTCTCAGGACAGAAGGAGAGTGGACAGACAGAACCCAGTGAAGAAAGCAAAGAAAACCGGGAGAGGGATCGGGATTTCAGCAGACGACGTGGTGGGCCACCGAGGCGGGGGCGAGGTGCCAGCCGTGGAAGAGAGTGTATGGACCTGCCCTTTAATAACACCCGTAACTGTCACGGTGCACACCGAGGCACTTTGTGCTGCATACAAGCTATCAGTAAAGCTTCTTGGTCAGACATGTCTTTGAGGAAAAGCATCCTTTTGCGTGTGGCAATCTGTTTCATGCTCCCCTGTCTGAGATGATTCCTTGAGCGATACCCTTAATACCGTCAGCTTAAATAAAAGAAGTTATGGGAGCGTTTGGCAGCATGGTCTCCCACACAGCCACTGCACTTTGGTGTTTGAGGTCTGGTCTTGTATCCTCCCTAAAGTAGGATGAATCTTGAAATTGTCTTTGCATTGTTCTATCTTTCAGTTCGGGGCCAGGAGAATGGACTAGACGGTGGTAAGAGTGGAGGATCTTCTGGAAGAGGCACAGAAAGAGGGAGGCGGGGACGTGGCCGAGGCCGAGGTACACATGGGGTTTGAGGTCAGAGGGGGTGGGAGGAAAATAATTACATCAGCAGATCTATCTCCTCCATGAGGTTTGAAAGCCTCTTTTTATGGGAGGAATTGCCAAACTGAAAATAAGCACTTGATTTTTTTTCTGTTCTTATGCTTACACTTAGTGCCTACACGTGGCTTCCCCACCTTAAGCATGCTAGAAACAGTATCTGTTCTTGCATCCCATCTGTGGAGTTAGAAAAAATAGGACTTTATTGTATAGAGGTGGGAAGTTGAAGAAACTAAGGTGACTATTTGGCAGGTGAGGCCAAATGCTTGTTAGCAACAGAATCTGGATCCTCCTCATTCTTGCTCATGTGTCTCTGAGCACCATTGCTGTGCAAATGCTTGTCTTGGGTTTCAAATATTCAGCAGCAGAAATTCATTTTCCCACAAAATCTGTGCTGCTCAGGAATTGTTGCTGAGGACACATGCTGCAGAAATCAGAACCTGAGGTCCGGTACTTACGGTTTGTGCCAGCTGAGGTCATTCCCATACATATAAAGACGCTGCTGGAAATCACATCAGCTCAGGAAGATCCTCACCACTTTCATATTCTGGGCATCAGAACTCCATATGTTGTTGAAATGTTTCCTTTCCTGGTGATGCAGAGCCAAGGGAGATGCTCAGCAGTACGTGTGTATATTTTACAGGTGGCTCTGGAAGGCGAGGGGGAAGATTTTCAGCTCAAGGCATGGGGTAGGTTTCACTGGTACAAACCACAGCAAAAATAAAAGTCTTTGTGCATGAATAGTACTGTTTGTGTCAGTCATTTGTGTTCTGATTTTCCTTTTTTTGTTAATGAAGCCAAAACTCCATCATGCTAACTTAAATTTGCAATGGCTGGTGTAGCTGAAGCATGCCTCTGCTGAGAGAACTGTCTTTTGAGACTCTTTGAGATGTGTCATGGTCTGAATAAAACCAGTTGCTTTTAAAATGCTTAGGGAGAGGGAGTAAACATTTCCATCCTCGTATTTCTTACAGAACTTTCAACCCAGCTGACTATGCCGAGCCGGCTGGCACGGATGAGAACTACGGGAATAGCAACAACAACACGTGGAACAACACTGGCAGCTTTGAGCCAGATGATGGCACAAGTAAGTGGTCTTCATGTGTGTGTTCGCTGTTTTGTATTTAGAGGGTAAGTGGATTTTGTGTCCATCCAGTTGCGCTGAGGAGGTTCTGGGTAGGTCTTTGGCTCAGGGACAGAGGAATGGGTTGTTAGTTCAGAGATGGATTTCAGTGACCCTGTTTCTTCGCACCCAGAGGTGCCTTTGTATCCATTAGGGTGACCACGTTGGAGATTGGGAGCTGGATGATTGTTCTGGTGTGAGCTTGTGTGTGTTGTTGCCCAGCAGAGGCACAGGAACACTTGCTTCCGTTTGTTTTCCATGTAGTAACCATGCTGCCGCTTTGGAAGAGTCTTTTTATAAACTGCAGTGTGATAAACACACACAAGTTCTCCTGATATTTGGTGCATCCTCCAGAGAATATTACTCAGAGTTCAGATGTCTTGCTCTTGATTTCGATACGGGGAGCATTCTCTTTCATGGCCACCTTGCTCGAACTGCCGTAGGATGAGACCTTGTTACAGAAAGCTAGCTGAAAAGAAATCTTCATCGCTTGCCTGTTTGAAGCAAACATTTCTTCACTGGGTGGTTCCTGAACGCCAGTCTGCCCTTGTACATTCTCTTGCATTGGAAAAATGGTACTTTTTTTTTTTCCAAGTATGTGCACTATTGCAAGACACAAGTGAACTCAGATTATTGCAGTGTGATAACTGCACAGAGTCGCAAGGGACAATGCTTAATCGTAAGTAGTCTGTTTGTGTGGGTTTTCTTAAGAGTGGGTTGGTTTTCTTTCTTTCTTTTTTTTTTTTTATGGAGGCATCTTGCACCACTGTGAAGTAAAGCTATTTTTCCATTATTTTTGAGCATTCAAGTAAATACCACATCTTGGTTATAAGAAGCATTCACAACCATACTGATGTTGCTTTAGGCCACTTCCATATTTCTTGTATTTGCTGAAAAACTGGTAGCTTTGGAAAGAGAGAAATAAAGTAATAAAGTACTGTAAACTGTGATACCTTTTTACTACACATTGTTAGTGTAGGGGTTTTTGGTTGGATTGTGTTTTGGTGTTTTTTTCTTGGTGTGGTTTTTTGTGGTGGTGGGTTTTTTTTGTTTGTTTGGGGTTTTTTGGTCCAGAAAATGGAGAGCTCTTTTGAAAGGGGAAAAAAAACTAAGCATGGTTTTGTAAAATGCTAGGAGATTGGGTGATCATCTTCTTATCGACTGAGAAATGGAGTTTTAAATACCGGAGAGAGTAGTATAGCCATGTATTAAGGGCAATGAGTACGCTTGTCTCTGGAGGAAAAAGGGATGGGAGTGGATGAGCTCTAGGTGCTGGAAGTTTAACTGTCTAGTCTGAACAGGCTTCTGTGTGCGGTTTGGTTTTGGTTTGGTTTTTTTTTTTCCTGTGTTGGTGTTTTGTGGAATTGTGGAACAAAGTGGTTGGGGGGAATTGAAGATTTTTCTGATGGAAGAACTCAAATTTGCTCTAGTACTACAAGGCAGCTGTAAAGTTTATCGTGCAGCTATGCTGTTCACCTGTGTCATGCGTGGTCGTTTTGTTTCCATTTTAGTAGCCACAGGTATCTCTTTAAATTAACAATATCCACAGGTACAATGTGACTGGTGTAAATGGAGGCATTGAAACTCACCTGCGCTTCTTTAAGTCAAAATTTCACTGGTTGTCTGTCTTTTCTTTTTTTTTTGTTTTTTTTTGTTTTTTTTGTTTCAGGACTTGATTTCATTGGGGGTGAGGGGTCAAATTATCCCCGAAAATTTGACACTGCTCCTGGTACGATACATCCAGGTGCACTAACTGCCCCGGATACCTTTACTTTATAGCTTTTTTTTTTTTTTTTTTTTTAAAAATGAAATATCTGTGGATATGTCATTCTTCTCTCTCTTAATTTGTTCATTTTAATGAATATTTGATGTTTATTCTGACTGTGCTTTTACTAATGCTGACACCTTGAATGTAAATTGGGAGAGGTTAACCCAAATTCTTGTGGATTATGTAAATTTTAACTTCAGCCACTGCTTCTTGGTACCCTGAGCAGCTCTGTGTCCACAGCACTGATGACAGAGTATCCCACCTGAGGGGAGGAAGTGTGAGGCAGCTTAGTTGTGTATCCCACCTGAGGGGAGGAAGCGTGAGGCAGCTTATTTGTATCTCGCTTGTCCATACAGAAAGCTGTGACTTGCTGTTGTCCCCGTGCCATTTCCTCTGCACGGTAGTTCGGTTCTGCAGTGATCACTTCGCTGGCCTCTCTGCTATGTTTCTGCTTAGGGTCAAAACAATGCTGCAAGGGGAATTAGTCTGGCTAAACTATCTCAGTGCTTTGCCTCTGCTTACAGCTACCTCTGGGTGAGTGATGCTCTTGATGGCTGCTTTGGCATGCTCTTGCTGCCTGGCTGCTCTTCTTCACCTGAGCAGACTTGCCCTGCAGTTGAAGATGACGGTGGATTTTGAGGTGACCAGGATGCTTGATGGCAAAGCTGCTCAGTGCCTGGCCACTTTATTTCATGCTCTTACACCTTTATGCCTTATGAAGCCCATGAGACGATACAGTTTGCCTTATACCTGCCAAATCGTGTTGGCATCCTTAACAAGGCCAAAATCGTGTTTGACTAATGTCTCCTCCATCTAACCCGAGGTCTGGAAGTCAAGGCGTAGGGCCCTTCTGGAGGAACTTGCCACTTTACTCTTGAAGGTCAGGACAGGAGGAGTGTTGAGGCTGTAGAGTCTGTTTCACAGGGGCCCAGAGGCAGACATGCTTGGAGTGCTTCTGTTGCTTTGGAGTATCTCCTGATTCTTGCCTCCAGGTTAATCTTTAACTCCTGCAGGCAGCACAAGGCCATCTGCTCCAGTGCTGCCATTGTGTTTTTGCCAAACTGTGACTTTGTTTGGATTTACATTCCTTTGAGGTGCAGAGTGGGGGGTTTGGGGCCTGTCACCCTGCCAGGCTGGGGCATGGAGCATGTACGCAGCCATTGAGATAGCAGCAGACCGCCTGATAGGCTGTGGGAGGAGCAAGCTGGTTGCTCATCTCCCAGTTTAAAATGAAGAGAGAGTGTATTGGGGGTGGGGGGGAATCTTGAAGACACAATGGGATTTTCTTCTTCAGCGCATTCATATTTGCAAATGCCTGTTGACTTAATTTTATTTTTTTCCCTTTCCCTGGTTTGAGGAGCTTAAAGAGCAGCAGCTCTTTGAAGGGCTGTCTTAAAGCAGAGAGAGGGATTGCGGTTCAGAAGACGACACTTCTGAAATGGTGTTAGAAGTGTCAGGGTGTTGCTTGCGTTGCAGCTCTCCGCTTTGGAAGAGCTTGATGGAGAGAGATACACTCAGTTTCTTTAAAAAAACTAAACAGACTGTGCTGGTTAGGAAGCTTTCTGGAGCATTTCTGGCGAATGCCTGCTTGTACATCACAGGTCTTTGGTTTTCCATCTGTCCCTTTGTGTGCAAGGAGCACAAGCCATGCTGAATAGGTGCCCAGTACTGGAGAAACAGACTTGCCAGGAAAGCCCTATCAATGCCTGCTCTTCGTCTGCAGGATTTCCTTCTGCTTTTTGCACTGCTTTGCTTTTCTTCTCATTTCCCCCAAATGAGAAAGACTGAGAGCGCCCTGTGCCATGTTCCTACATGCACAAACTCTTCCTGGGGCAACTTTCCTAGCTTCCTACTCTCCCCAGCCAGCTGCAGCTGTCCCAGGCGCCTCTAGCTCCCACTTCACCTCTTGGGTAATGGTTGAGCTGGTAGGATCTGTCTGATCCATGAAAATCTGGAAAGGAGCCTTCCCACTACTGCTGTGACGGCACAAAAAAAAATTTAAGGAACGGTGGAATCCGGGTTTTTAAACCCCAGATGTGTTTTGCATTGAATGTGTTGAACTCCTGATGCTTCTGGCTGGGGAGGAAGGGGTAGTGTACCTTGAGACTCCTGGCACTCAAGGAAGTTGTGTTGTATTAATATCTGTATTTCTAACTTGAATATTTAAAAAAAAAAAAAAAAAAATCCAGGAAGGCTTCTTGAATTGGCTCAACTTGTCAGGCAAAACAAAACACTCAACAAAACAACAATGAAAAAAGAATAATTCACTGATAATGTACTTATTTCATGCACTAAATCCCCCACTTCTAGACAAGCAGTTGTTTGCATGTTTTGGCCTCATAATTAAAGTGTATATGGGAAGATCTGGTGTGTTGTTGCCTCCAAAATCTCAGCAAGCCTGGTTATGTTCCACTGAAGAATCCACAATGTTCTTGTTCCCTACATGCTATGTTTTTATGCTGTAAAAGGCTTTAGGCTTATAAAAGGGCTGATGCCAACTTGTTCCGTCCTTGTAAATTTCCCCAGGATTAAACCTGTTGGCTGTGCCGGGTTTTGTTGATCTGGTTTGCATGGGCTGAAAACAAGCTGCGCAAAACAGGGCTGTTTTTACGCTTTGAGTTTTTTGGGATGTAAAATGCTCTCGCTCTCCTCCCACACCAAAGTTTAAGTTGTCTAATGGATTCGGAAGTTGCCATGTAATATTCAAAGTACTGAGGTTAAACTGTGATGGAAGTGAGGGACAGAACAAGTTGAAGATGCGGCCAGGCAAAACTTTTTTTTTTCCCCCCACCTCCCCTGTAAATTTTGCTCTCTTACAAATTGTGCTGTGCTGGATTGTGGCTGAAATCTCATGCTTTTCTCCCTGATACTTTAAGCTATTCACTTTGAGCATCTCTCTGAAATTGGTCACAGAAAATGCAGGAATTGCTTAGTTCCTTAAATTTTCCTTTCCAATTCCCATTTGCCTGTGCACAGGACATCCTGGTGCAGTGAGGTTTCAACATTTTTGGGGGGCAGGGGAGAAGACGAACCATGTGAATGGTTCAGTTGTCCCTGGGTTTTGTAGAAACTTAACGTTTAACTGGGTGGTGAGGTCCTGCACAAGAGCTGGCAGGAAGCCCCTGAAGGAGGTGCTCTGTCCGACCTGCTGGGGTAACACTTACTGCTCATGGGTGCAGAAACTTGCAGCTACTGCAGTACAAGGGGAAATCAGGAAAATGGGACAGGGAGGCTGGGGATGATGCTGGGGCTTCCTTGCCAAGCTCAGCTTCCCTGTTCGGTGTCGGGGTGTGTGCGTTGCCCTAGCTGCCAGCCCTGCGGTCCCTCTCTTTCAGCCTAGCCTGCCTGAGCAAGGCTGAGGCAATCCCATTGTGGTAGCCTTACCCATGAATTGTGGGTTGGGGTTGACTGCTTTAACTTGTCGATTGGCAAACAGAAATCCATTCAGCTGCTTGCAAAGCTCCCCAGTGCTTCCCTGGCTCTTGGAGGTAGAGCTTTGATGCACGCGTAACTTCTTTACCTGTTGTTATCCTTGTAGGTGCGTGGAGGGCAGCGACAGAAGAATGGGGCACGGAGGACTGGAATGAAGATGTAGGTACTCTCCAAACCCCTCTCCTCCATGCATCTGCTACAGACTGCTGTCCTGTTTGTACACACACAGCTACGAGAGGAGCGCAAAGCCCATCCTCCCCAAAATATGGGCATAGCCCAAGCCAGGCTCCCAATTCCAGGAGCTATGATGAAGTAAACATCACTGCTCCTAAAGTACGTGTGTAGTAGAGCTTGTCATAGGAGTCCAAGACAGGAAGGGATCTCCTGGGGCATCGAGTCTGGTCCTCTCATTCCCTGCAACTGCGTGATTGAATTCTTCCATAAACTGGCCTGACTCTACACAAGATTCATGCTCTGCTTCTCCAGTGGAGTGGCATTTTGGGAAGGTTTGCCTTTGACCCATACCATGTGCCATGGAGGAGGTGGCAGCAGTTTCATGCATATGTCATGTGCCCCAGCTGGTCCTTGTGGTTTGGATTGAACAGAAGGTCTTGGCTTTACCTTCTGACTTCTGCTCTTTGGCATGTCTCGCTGCTTTTTGTTGTCTGCCTGGGGTCTCCTTCAGGGAAGACGGGATCCTGTTATCACCTGCTTTTAATGTCTCTGTATCAGTTTCTCCTGAAATGGGCTTCAGTCCCTCTTTGAATCAAGGGAGAACTTCTGTTCTTGCAGACAGGAGAGGGGTTGGGCTTTTTTAGTAGTAGTATTAGTTTTGCATGCTCATTTTTGCTAAGCCTACAGAACAGGCACAAAGGGAAGGTTTTTGCTTTCCAGACACCGTCTGAAGGAAGTGCTTCTGTGTTTGGAGACACAACCAGCTTCTCTGTCTGTTCAGTCAGGTCTCTGCTTGAAGAGAGCCTTTGATAGCCCTTCTTGCCTTCCGCGTGTGTGATATGCTCCCAGGGGTTCCTGATTTTGTTTCTAAACTCTTGCAGTTTAGTTGCTGGCAGCTCCTCAGTCTGGAGTAAAAGCTGTTCATATTCAGATATGTTCTGGGCTAAATCGCAGGTGGTCATTAAACCTCCCCTTCATTCATTTTTTAGCAATGTTATTTTCTCTTCCATAGTTGAAGTAGATCTGTTGGTCTCTGGTCCGATCATCCAGGTGAGGCCAAGATCATTGGAAGCTTAACTATGGGTCTGAAGCTTTTTTTCTTTGACTTCTCTAGCAATGATTGCACGTACCTGTGCGGTGGGCTTGCAGATCAGTGCTGCGTACCATCAATTCAGAGCACCTAAGACCCCAGCAGCCCTAGTGGATTTGTGGACTAGAGGAAATTTGTAGGAGGATTTGGGTTTTTCTTCCACTGACAGGTGGTTTGTGCACTTGCCTGAGAAGCAACAAGTGAAATAGAAGCTGATTCTGATGGGAGCCAAATATTAGAGAAGCTTAAGTCTAAACACTTGAGTTTCTTGAAGCTTTCTGTGGCTGTTTGTCTCAAACATTTGTGTGCTTTACTTGGAGTCCCAAGATGCTGTTCTCACTTTTGGATTCTTTTCCCTTTTTTTTTTAATCTTTCAGCTATCTGAGACTAAGATCTTCACCGCCTCCAATGTGTCTTCAGTGCCTCTGCCTGCTGAGAATGTGACAATCACAGCTGGACAGAGGTGATAGCCCATGGCAATGTTGTTTATGTGGGAAAAGTGGCACACAAGGCCCAGAGCAATTTGCCATCTCAGACGAAACCTTGCCAGCTAGCTAAAATGCAGCAGCTCTGAATAAGATGAGATGGATTTAAATGGAAAAGTTGAGTTATGAGTTTCCAGGTCCTAATCCTGGATTAGAGTTTTCCTAGGCTCTGCTGCTGGTTCTTCAGACCTGGGGGCATTTTGCTGTGCTACATTAATGGAAGGCATGCTTTAAAATAGAAGGCTATGCAGGATTTGCTTGGTCTCTGTCCTTTTGAGGTTGCTACTGGCAGTTGTGAGTTAACATTCTGCAGATTCATTCAATTTGTAAAGTAAAAGCTATAAATTGTGAGGTTGGTGGTAGAATACAGCTGTAATGGAAGTGAGAGGTGTGACAGAGCTCATGTTAACCTCAGTGGGTTATCTTCTTTCTTTACCCAGAATCGATCTTGCAGTCCTGCTAGGAAAGACACCTTCTTCTATGGAGAATGAGTCAACAAACCTGGAGTCGTCCCAGGCTCCTTCCCTGGCCCAGCCGCTGGTGTTCAGCAATTCCAAGCAGAGTGCTATATCCCAGCCTGCCTCTGGTAACTCCTTCTCTCACCACAGCATGGTAAGGAAATACTGGTCTCTGCCAGTGTGCGGGTTTTGGCAGGTCTTCGTTTCCCTGACGTTCTCTGCCTCCATTTGAGCAATATGGGAAATACAGTTCTGACACCTGCTCGCTTCTTGTGGGTGGCAGAATCCTCTGCTTGGATGATTTGTCTGTCTGCTCTAAATAAGAGGCATGAAGTCTATTGCTTAATTAGAAATAATTGGGGTAATTCCTCCCCTGTTGCCCTTGCAACACATGCTTCTTGCCTGCTCAGAGGAAAGGAAAAACTCTTGCAGTCCAGGGCATGCAAATTGTTGGGAGTTTGGTGTGGGATGAAATGCTGGCATCTACTGATAGGTGAAGGAAGAAGGCATTGAATCTGAATTGGGGATGTGCACCGACCTGGGCAGATGCTTCTTTGTGTAACTTCAGCAAAAGAAATAAAAATTGTGCACTCAATGGTGAGATAGTTCAGGAAGGATTTTTGAAAAACACCTTAACTGTAAAGCTAAGTTCTCCTGGTAGCTGTCTTTTTTAGTGCAACTGAATGCTTGTGAATAACTTAGTACATTTTTTTTTAAAGATCCTATCTGTTACCTTTCTTTGTAAGCCTTCATGGCACTGTAAAATGCCACGGGTTGGGCAACAGATAAGTGTACCTGCACTCACATGCGATAAAGGCTGTGAGAGAAGTATGAGCTTTCCTTGCCAGTGGGCATCTGGAGCTCAAGAGTGTTAAGCTGAGGCACCCAGTGAAAAGCAGCAGGGTACAGCATGTTCAGGCTTATGTTAAGAGATGTATCTGTCCTCTGAGCCAAGTTCCAAGCCAAGGGAGATGTTGACTTTGTTATTTCATTGTTGATGTTGCAGGTGAGCATGCTGGGGAAAGGGTTTGGAGATGTCGGGGAGGCCAAAGGCAGCAGTACCACAGGTTCTCAGTTCCTGGAGCAGTTCAAGACAGCCCAGGCTCTGGCTCAGCTGGCTGCTCAGCACACCCAGCCTGGTGGGAGCACCACTGCTTCTTCTTGGGACATGGGATCCACTACGCAGACTTCGTCTCTCGTGCAGTATGGTAAGGAAAAGCAGCGTGGCTCCCCAAAGGGGAGCATGTTCTCCCAGAACTGCAGAAACACACTGCAAGCAGCAGTGTGAGGGATTCAGCAGAGGGCCAGATCACAAGTTTGCAACCAAGCCAGTTGTGCTGGAGAAATTAAAAGGACCGTGGGTGCAAGCTTGTGAGAGTAAAATGTAATAGCGTGCGACTCTTTCCTTGTTCCTTTTATACTTAGAACAGTTGAATCTGTCTGCCTCTTGGTCATTCCAGCCAGCTTCAGGGCCAGGTATCTGGTGTTTCCAAGACCCTCACAGTGTGCAGAACTATTTCCTGGTGTAAAGCTGTGTAACAGAAGGGATCTGAAAGTGGGCACCTCTGGAGAATAGTTCCCTGACACTTGTCAGTTAGCTGATGTTATCTTTTCAAGGAATGTGATTCTGGTGACTGTTGAATGCCGAGAAGTAACTCTACCTCTGGGCTGGCATGAGAGAATAAACAGTGATTAAGAGAGGCTCCTGCTTTTCAGATGAGATGCTGAGCCCTCCTGTGGTCGAGTACTAGTGCCATTTCTTTCAGCTTGTGCGTTTTATTTCTTGCTATAGGGAAATGGCTCTGGTTCAAATCTAAGCTGAAGAAAAATCAAGCCCTGTCCTAGTAACAGTCAGCGTTGGCAGCTCCTGATCTTTTCAGACAAGGAGCTACAGAGGAGAGTCAGAGAGAATAGAAGTTGTTTTTTAATAAGCTGCGGTAAGGCTTAGGCGAAGGAGGAGGGTGGTGCAGTTGTGCAAAGACCTGAGGGTGGGCAGCCCTCAGTGATGTTGCTTGGAGGATACCCAGGACTTGCACGGGAAAGAGCAGGCAACGAAATGCAGCAATGTTGGCAGAGAGGGGGAAGGAAGCAGTGTCAGGCCCGTGCAGGAATCTAACATGTAGTGCCTCCACACAAGGGACTCTGAAGTCCAGCTTTTCTTGGAGGATCAAGGACTTCTGCTGTGCAAGCTTGCTTTGTCCCGTAGAGATGGTGGAGGGAGCTGAGGGGAGAAGGGCTTAAAAGGCTTGGCGTTGATGGTGGTGAGAGCGCAAGGCTGGGAGTGGAGATGCTGGGGTTCTCTGCTCTCTGATTTTAACAGGCTCCAGGAAGAGTCATAGTGTGAAATGGTTTTCTTGATGCTGAGAAGTGTCAGAACTTGATTTAGTTTTAAGGAAACAAATCCTGCTCACTCTACTCTGTCTCCCCCGGTAGATCTCAAGAATCCAACAGACTCTTCCGTGCATAGTCCCTTCACCAAGCGTCAGGCCTTCACGTCAACTTCAACCATGATAGAAGTGTTCATGCAGGAGAAACAGCCTGTGGTGACTGCCTCCACAACCGTGCCGGCACCCCCTTCCTCACCGCTGCCCAGCAAAGCCAATCCCATTCCCCAGATGTCCCCAGGGTCATCGGACAACCAGTCCTCCAGTCCCCAGCCAGCACAGCAGAAGCTGAAGCAGCAAAAGAAAAAAGCATCATTAACATCAAAGGTGCAAATCGATGGTGGGGAAGGGGACATTGTATTGTGTTAGAGCTGCATTAAAATCAGTGTGGGCTGGTGAGGGAAGGGCTGGGCTTGGCCTTCCTGCTGTTAGCGTTGGGTGTTTGTGGGGGTGACGGAGAAAAGCTTGCCTGACTGGGTTGAACAGTGTAATTCAGAGGATGCAAGCCTGTAACTACTGTCATGTGCTGGGAAATGTGGATACTAAAGTCATTTTCTGTGCTTGTCCCAGGGAGCGATTGACCCTTTCTGTTGTTCCTCCCTTGCAGATTCCTGCGCTTGCGGTGGAAATGCCTGGCTCAGCAGATATCTCAGGGCTAAACCTGCAGTTTGGGGCGTTACAGTTTGGTTCAGAGCCTGTTCTTGCGGAGTATGAATCGACGCCCACAACAAGTGCTGCTGTTAGCCAATCTCAAAGCAGCCTGTACACCAGCACGGCTAGGTGAGGGCCAGGCAGAGGCGGGTAGCTTTGGAAGGTAGCTGGTTCTGTGGACTTTAGTTATGCTGCATACTAGTAGACCCTTTCTGGCTGTGCTGTGGTCACAAAGGGGGGACAATGTATGCAACAGCAAAGCATAAGTTGCCAGCAGACTCATTCAGGCAGCTCTATGACTGATTGTCCTGTGGTACTTATACAGAAAGCAGACATTTCCTGCTGCTGTTAAACTGTGTTGCTGGAAACACAGGAGGGGAATCCCCAGTGTGACTGCTCCTTGTCCCTGGTGAACAGATTCTGTGTGTTTTGTCCTGCTTTTTGCCTGGCAAACAGGGACGCAGTGGAGTAGGTGTATCTATGGTGATGAAGCCTTGCCAAAACGAAGTGTTTCTATCTTCTGTTGGGCTGACCCTTAGGATCTGGCCAGTCCCTTGAGTGCTGGGACCTGAGTGGTGGCAGCTCATGAAATGTCACCCAGAGCACAGCAGTGTGTGAGGCAAGGCTGAAGCTCGGTGCCAGGCTAGGATCCTGGGGTTGGGCTAGCCCTTGTCTGGGTATGGTTCTCTGCTTGGTTTGCTTGGCTGCTTTGTGTGGTGCCTTTATGCTGATGTTTGGGGCCCTTTATTTTGAAGATTTAAAATGCAGAGCCTACAGTCTGGGTCAGCAGCTTACAGCAGGGCTCTTTTGGAGGAAAACTCAAGGAGTAATGGTTTTAAACTAAAGGAGGGTAGATTTAGACTGGATATAAGGAAGAAATTTTTTACAATGAGGGTGGTGAAGCACTGGAACAGGTTGCCCAGAGAGGCAGTGGAGGCCCCATCCCTGGAAACATTCCAGGTCAGGTTGGACGGGGCTCTGAGCACCCTGGTCTGGTTAAAGCTGTCCCTGCTCACTGCAGGGGGTTGGGCTGGATGGCCTCTAAAGGTCCATTCGAACCCAAACCATTCTATGTTTCTATGAAAACATAAACTTTTTCCCCCTGCCTTTGTAGTGAATCTTCATCCACAATTTCGTCCAATCAAAGCCAGGAGTCTGGTTACCAGAGCGGCACAATACAGACAGCAACGTTTACCTCCCAGAACAGCGCTCAGGGACCACTGTACGAACAGAGATCCACCCAGACGAGGCGATACCCAAATTCAATCTCCTCCTCGCCCCAGAAAGATCTGACCCAGGCCAAGGTAGGAAAATAGCTTTGCTCATCCTTTGTGCTGAGTCAGCGTAGCATGTGAAGCACTGTCTCGGGGGAAGCTAAGTGGTTTATCAAGTGTTTCTGTGATTCTCCAGCCTCACCACGTGGCTTGTGGACTCTGATGAGAGCTTTCTTCTGGCTGCTGCCAGAGCCCTTAGTTATGTTAGCAGCGGTTAAGTTGGTTGCAGGCCATGTGTTGTGTCACACATAATTACCATGCTGCAGAGTGGCATTCAGGTTAAGGATTTAGTTTTGTTGTAATGATTCGATTCTTGCATGCTGCACACAAGTTCAGTAACACCAATTTTGGCTAATGAACTTGGGTTGAGGGTGTTGAGCCAGTCTAACTACCAGCAGCAGAGAAACTTCTTGTGCTGCTTTCTCAAATATTCGCTTGGGGGTCATGCCGGCACTGGGCTACTTGAGCTTGGGACTGACCACGACGCAGTCTGGTGACATGTCTTGGTAGCATGCCTTTTTCACAACTGAGGAGGGAGTGTGGGAGGGGGATGACAGTAGATCTGCCTCTGGAAATGAGCAGCTGCAATGCCCAGTACTCTTTTTCTCTTCTTCCTCAGAATGGTTTCAGTTCTGTACAACCCACGCCATTACAAACCACACAGGCCGTTGAAGGTAAGAGTCTGTCAGTGCAGTGGGTGTCCTGAGTCTCTTGTACTGCTCATATTCTTTGCTTTGGATGAAAAGCTTTATCTGTGCTAATAGCAAGTTCTTTCCCTGATGGACTAATTGCTGCCACTCAGATTATTTGCTTGCCTTGAAATGTTCAGCTTTCTGCTGACAGATCCATGAGATCCTTCATGAGTCACTCCCTGATGACAATAATTTACTCTGATTTGTTTGTGAAAGGCACCTCACCTGTAGGTCTTGAAACTCTTTGCAGAGCTGATGGCAGTGGTGGGGTAAAGTGAGACACAGAACACAATCACGCTGTCGCAAGTGTTTAACTGGTTGGCAGCAGTGAGGGAAGCCCCAGATCTCCCAGCTCCTCTAGCTGAGCCTTTGCTGATCCTCACCTCTGAATTTGCCCTCCAGGAGCTGCTAGTAGCTGCCCCTAATCCAAAGCTTTTGTTCGCAGGTGCTACAGGCCCCGCAGTGAAATCTGATTCCCCCTCTGCTCCCAGTATCACGCCTCTCAATGATGGGGTATCTGCATCGTCCTTGCTGACGACAGCCAGCCAACACTCGACAGCTCTGAGCAGCCTGAGCCACAGTGAGGAACTCCCCAGTACAACCACTGCCCAACTCAGCAGGTGAGCAAGCACGGTGGATGGATTTCTAGAGAAGCAGAACTAGAGCAGGGATCTGTAGTAGACATCAAAGTCTGTCTCGTGCAGTAGGGAGGACTGAGTTGATTCATCCCATCCAAGTAGACGGGGAGCGGGATCTGGCCTGGTGCTACCAATGGTGACTCTTGCACCTTGGCTTGACAACCTTTTATTCCTCTTTCCGCAGTACGTTACCCACCCAGCAGAACAGTCTGTCCTCATCCACATCCTCTGGGCGAACATCAACTTCAACTCTTCTGGTGAGTCTAGGTGTGCTCTAGTACTGGGTACCCCCATTCCTGCTCAGATAGGTCTGCTGATGTGCCCGACCTTGGGTGTGTGGCCAGCGGGGTCTGCAGTTATGACAGGAGCTGCCAGGCTGCTGGTTGTCCCGCTGGAGTTTGGATGTTGTGTGGAGAGAGGACAGAGGGTTATGTCAGAACCCAGTCTGTGCACCTCTGGCTCAAGGCTTTTGACACCCTGCCCATTTCAGACATAGCAGCGGCTTCTTTTGAGCCTTCTTTTGAACTCTTGAAAGTGCTGCAGAGTTGCAACCAGATGGCAGAGCAAACTGGGGGCTGATGGAGTGTCACATGTTCAAATGTATATACTGCTGGAGGTCCTGCAGTACAGAGTCCCTGGGTATTGGCTTCTGCAGCAGAATCAATCTCCCTGCCACAAACGTGGTGTTCAGCCCTGCTTCTCTTGGCAGATAGACATGTTGGGACACAGCCGCCTGAGAGGCTTGGACGCATTAGGGGTTGGCTGCTGTCAGGACTTTGGACTTAAGCCAGATGCAAAGCAGGTTTCTTTGTAGCCTGCAGCAGCCAAGTTCATTGCAGGAACATCCGGGTGCAGACAGAGCTGTGCAATATCCTGCGTAGACAGCGTCCCGCAATATTTCTGCACTCAGGTATATCTGCCTTGGTCCCCTAACTCTCTTCCCTTCCTTCCCTAGCACACAAGTGTGGAGAGTGAAGCAAGCCTCCATTCTTCTGCTAGCACTTTCTCCACCTCCTCCAGCACAGTGTCAGCCGCCCCACCAGTTGTAAGCGTTTCATCCAGTCTCAGCAGTGTCAGCAGCCTGGGCCTCAGCCTCAGTAGTAACTCCACAGTGACTGCCTCGACTCGCAGCTCTGTTGCAACAACATCAGGTACTTTCCTGGGTACTGCTAAACAGGAGAAGGGTGCGGGGGCTAGGAGAGACAGCTTCTGCTGTTTGCTTCACTGTGGAACTTTTCCTTTCTCTTCCTTTTGCAGGAAAAGCCCCTCCCAATCTCCCTCCTGGAGTCCCACCATTGTTGCCTAATCCGTACATCATGGCTCCAGGGTTGCTACATGCCTATCCGGTGAGTGGGACGACCGACTCTTTGCAGTCATGCTATTAGATCCCTCCTAGCTTTGTGCCCCGCTAGCAGGGAGTGATGTAGTATAGTAGAGAAACGAGAAACTGTAACATCAGCCCAGCAGGACTACCTTGGATGGGAAGAGTTTAGACCTGCTGTTCTCTGTAAAACAGTAGCAGAGGGAATCTGTGTGCCCGTGGGGGTAAATGTCTGTAATTCTGGTCACTGCAGAGCAGATTCTGTCTGCCTCTACTCTACAGCCTCCCCAACCTTTGGGGAGTAACAGCCCTTGGTCAGAGCATGGCTCATGAAAGTGTGGAGCTGTTTTAGCAGCATGGTATTGCAAAGGCCAAACAGTCAGAACAAGGAGGGCGACTGCCATGAAGTCTAGGGGTGTGTCACAGCCCTCTTCTGAAGGTGAGGACAGCTTTTGGTGTTGGAATAATTTCTAGAGGAAAATTGTTGAGTGCCTTTGTGGTCTGGAGCAGTGGTGCCAGGCATTGGTGCTCACTCTTCACTTGAGCAGCTCATAAAAAGACTCTTGGCAGTGTCAGTCTTGCGGTAGTGAATGCTGGCTGCCTGCACCTAGGTAATTGTGTAGCCTCTGATCATCTGCTTCTGGCTTTATCTAATGTTTATCTAAATGTTTAATCTAAAATTAGGGAAGTGTCTTTATCTAGTCTGTGTTCCTAACCTAATCTCCTGCTCTTTTTCTAGCCACAGGTGTATGGATATGATGACTTGCAAATGCTCCAGACGAGATTCCCGTTGGTGAGTACTGAAGACTGACAGGGACAAACCACTTCCACTGGTCTAACAGCTCGCTGGTGCTGCATGCACTGTGTACACAGATAGGCCAGGCTGTGAGGTAGTCGTGAAGAGCTGTCAAAACAGGGTGTTAAACAGATGCACCTCTCCCTGGCAGTAGTGAGGATTTAATCAGTCACTCCTTTGCACTTGGAGAGTTAGGAGCACTCGTTATTCAGACAGCGGTATCAATGCTGGGGCTAGGGAATAGAAAACTACAGCAGGCAGAGCTGTTTTGCCCGACAGCGGTATGAGGAGCTGTTGTAAATACTTGCCTCTGATCCTTGAAAGAGGCAGGAACTAAATACTTCTATGAGAATGGGTTTTATTTAGCAATATGACATGTGTCCCTTGTGTTGTGGAGGGGTAAGTCCAGGCAGTTTCAGGACTGCATACCAGTAGACCTTATCTGGTTCTCCTAATAGCCAGACAAGGGGGATGGTGCATGCTACAAAAACCTGGGGTTGCTGTAGGCTGTGATCAGCTGTGATGTGGCTGATTGAACTGCAATACTCCAACATAATTAGTGGCTGCAGTCCAGAAATCCGTCTTTTCCAAAAGATACTGCTTTGCGTCTTTGGACAGAGCTCATAAAACAACTTCTCCTTTTGTTTTTATCCTTCAGGATTACTACAGCATCCCATTCCCTACACCCACCACCCCGCTGACTGGAAGAGATGGCAGCCTGAGCAGCAATCCATACTCTGGTAGGGAAAAAGACTGCTCTGATCACCTATCCCATCAGGTGTTCATGCTGCTGCTTGCTAGGTCCCTGTGCTGTTGTCCGCTGGAGCTACATCTGCCCCTGCCTCCTGCACTGCCTTTGGTCTGGAGCATGTTTCTCAGCAGCTAAATTCTTGACTTCCCTTTGATCATCTGGTCGTGTTGAGGCATGTTAGCAGGAAGATGCGGACAAGTAGGAGTCGATGCGCAGTTGGAAAGGGAGCAAGGAGGGGCTGAAAGAATCTGAGAGGTGTAAAACTGGGGAACTGCTTTTCAGGTTGTGGTGACGCAGGGGTTAAGCAGTGCTTCTTAGAGTAAAAATACAAAGAAACACAAAATCTGGAGAAATTAAGTTTATCTATGTGACAGTCTCATGGAGAAAGAAAACAGGGCATTTAGGACCTGTCAAATTCAAACCAAATGCCCAGTGCCTGGCTGATCTCTTGCTGACCTTGGTGGTGCGTTTATTCACACTGCTGACTTGCAGTGGGCAGCGCTTGTGCTGAGCTTTCACGTGCTTTAGGACTTGTTGCACTTTGTGGGTCACTCTTTTTCCAGCACCACTTCTCCCCTTCTTCAGCCGGAGCTTGCTTGTGCGGAAGTGCTTTTGCCCGGCACACTGTGGCTGAAATCTGAGGCTCAGAGTGCGGCACTGTTGCATGCGTAATTTGCCAAGTTAATGTCAGTGATAATTAATGTTTGTGGCTATCCTGGACTCACTTGTGAGCTGGGGCAGCACTGAGAAATTCACTGGCTTACTGTGTGAGCTCTGAATAGGGAGAGTGTTTGCATGGGAGAGCCAAGCAGGTGCTTGTGAAGAGCAGCAAAGGGAGCTCCCCCAAGCCCTGCAGCCAAGCCCTCACGCAGTGCCCAGTCTGGGAAGAGGGGCGATATTTCCGAGTGCTCTCTGCGGGCTGCTGGGCCTTTGCAGCAGCATTTGATTTGGTGCCACCAGCAAGGGAGGGAGGCGTGAGCCCTGCTGTAAAAAGGGGCCATTCACACATCCTCAGCTGCAAGGTATTTGACTTGCCGGTAGGACAGGGCTGCCAGGCTGCTGCCCTGCTTCGGGCCTGGCTCTGGAAGGAGTTGAGTTGTGTTCGGGCCTGCTGCTGATGCACGGAGAGGGCTTAGGGAGAGCTCTAGCATCTGGGCTCTGTTGCTGCGCAGGCAGCCAGTGGCAGGTTTATCCAGGGCCAGATCGTAGGCTGACAGCAGGCGGTGCAGCACTATACCTTAGCTGCTGTAGGTTTCCCTTCCCCTCTGAGCACAAGTCTTATGAGGAGCAGCTGAGGGAGCTGGGGTTGTTCAGTCTGGAGAAGAGGAGGCTGAGGGGAGACCTTATCGCTCTCTACAACTGCCTGAAAGGAGGGTGTAGTGAGGTGGGGGTTGGTCTCTTCTCCCAAGTAGTTAGTGACAGGACGAGAGGAAATGGGCTCAAGCTGCGCCAGGGGAGGTTTAGATTGGATATTAGGAAAAATTTCTTCACGGAAAGAGTGGTCAAGCATTGTGCCCAGAGAGGTGGTGGAGTCACAGTCCCTGGAAGTGTTCAAAAAACGGGTAGATGTGGCACTCTGGGACATGGTTTAGTAGGATGATCTTAGAGATCCTTTCCAACCTTAATGATTCCTAGTTTTTAGTTTCATTAAAAAATAATCTAGCCACCAAGCCAGGAAACTTGAAATTAATCACTACTCTACCCTTAATTGGTTTAGTGGTGAACTTGGCAGCATTGGGTTAATGGTTGGATTGGATGATCTTAAAGGTCTTTTCCAACCTAAATGATTCGATGATTCTATCTCCAGGTGACTTAACAAAATTTGGCCGAGGTGATGCCTCTTCCCCTGCTCCTGCAACGACTTTGGCCCAGCCTCAGCAGAGCCAGACCCAGACTCACCACACCACGCAGCAGACGTTCCTGAACCCAGCGCTGCCTCCTGGCTACAGTTACACCAGTCTGCCGTACTACACAGGGGTACCAGGGCTCCCCAGCACCTTCCAATACGGGCCCGCCGTGTTCCCTGTGAGTTTCCCAGAGGCAGGGCTTGAAATTCAGGCAGGAGGGCAACACAGCAAAGCCTTTCCTCATTCTGCTTCTCTCCTTTCTGTAGGTTGCTCCTACCTCTTCCAAGCAGCATGGTGTGAATGTCAGCGTCAATGCATCAGCAACCCCTTTTCAGCAGCCCAGCGGCTATGGCTCTCATGGATACAGCACTGGTAAGAGACCCGACAGCATCTTTCTCGGCAGCAGTTACCAGTAGTAGTAGGGCTTGTTCACAATGTTGCTGGCCGTGTAAGGGGACTGCTGCCTTACCGCCTCCGGCAGTAAGGGAGGAAAACAGCCATGGTGCAACTCGCAGGTCGTTTTATTCTCCTTGGAAAGGCCAGGGTTTGTTCCACATCCAGGTTTGGAGCGGGTTTGAGGAGTACAGAGCACTTCATGCCCTCCTCTGTGCCCAGCTGGAATGGATGGGGCCTTGGACTTGTGTCAGAGAGCTTAAGCTGCTGAATTGTTTGGGTTTGGTTTTTTTTTCACTGCCTGTGTGTGATCCATAGAACAATAATTATTCCAGATTTGAGCCTGGGAACTTGTTTGACTCCTGTGTTTGGCAGATGCATGGTTTCTAGAGAAGTGTCCTCCTTGATTCAAAGATGCAAGGTTGTGAACCTGTCACTTGTCTCTGTACTGGGTTTCACTGGTTAACCTCTGGCTGACTATAAAGGGCGTGCGTTTGGGTCCACCTTCCAGCCTTTACATTCCTGTTGTGCCTTTTTGCACTGCATTAGAGCCCTTTGAGATGCAAGTTTCTCTTTGTGAAGATACTTCAGCTCTGTACCAGGTCACCTGGTGCTGAGTCTTTCAAACCTCTTTAATTTCCATGCTTTTTCTGGGCCTTAAATGATTGCTGAGGCTCTCCTCCGTACCACCACCTTTTAGAAACAGCCAGCATCAAATACGGGTTGTGTGCTGGTGTTGTCAGTCATCACACCAACCATCCCAGCCCGCAGTTGAGTCGCCTTTACATGCAATTGCCTGTTTTACAGCCAAGGAGCTCTCGGGCTGTTCTTGCTACCATGTCGTGCTGGGAGTTTGTTAATCCTTGTCTGTCTGCTGCACACCCCAGCTCTTCTCAGAGTTGCTATATTCTGGGCTCTTCGAGAATGTGCATTTCTCTGGGTGGCACCAGGCCCCTAAATTTGTTTCTGGAGGCATTCAGAAATTGCTCATATCCAGAGCAAAAGAATTTACACTTGTGCGGGCACTTTGTAGCTTGACCTTGCCAAGACCCTGCTGTCTGTCTCCAGATCTTACCTGGCTGCTGGGCTAGAGCTCTCCACCACCCGATGCTGGCGTTAGCAGCAGTAGCTCCTGCTGAACCAGTGGCTGCTGCCTAATGCTTGCTTGCCTTTCCTTCTCCCCAGGTGTATCTGTGACATCCAGTAATACAGGAGTGCCGGACATCTCGGGCTCTGTCTACTCCAAAACTCAGGTTAGTGTCTGGTGCGTGCTCCAGGAAGGTGCCGCTTTGCCCAGGGAGGCTGTCTCAAAGCTGGGCTTCCGCTCCCCAGCAATGAGGGCTCTTGCCCTTGGAGCAGCCAGCCAGGGAGAAGGGAAATGCTCGGCCTTTCCCAACTTAGAGCAATTCCAAGCCCAGAAAGAGCCATGGGCAGAGACTCTGTCCATTTTCTGTACCACGCATTGACTCCCGGTCCCGTGACTTGTCAAGCTGGGAAAGGACATGCTGCCAGCCAGGGGCAGGGGAGTGCTGCCCAGCTCCCAGCCCTTACTCCGCTGTTGGTGTCTCCTCCTCAGCAATCCTTCGAGAAGCAGGGATTTCACACTGGAACCCCGGCAGCCTCCTTCAACCTGCCTTCGGCACTGGGCAGCGGCGGCCCCATCAACCCTGCAACAGCGGCAGCGTACCCCCCCACCCCTTTCATGCACATCCTGACCCCGCATCAGCAGCCCCACTCGCAGATCCTCCACCACCACCTGCAGCAGGACGGGCAGGTAAGCGACCCCCCCCGGCCACCTGGCCCTTGCTGGGGTATCTCCTAGGGCTCTTGCTCCCCCCACCCCGGCCCCCCTCTCCCTCCCTCCCTCCCGCCCTGCGGCGGACACACACGGACACGTGGTGACACGCACATGCTCACACCTGCACATACACACAGGGCCGATAAGAGGATGAGGTGAGGAAGGCCCCGGGGTGCGCTCCGCTGGGGGGTACTCGGCACAGCCCCCTCGCTGCTGGGCCATACCAGGTACGGTCAGGTAGTGCCCCTTCACGCAGACATGCCTGGTACGCCCTGACCTCCCCCTTTCCTCGCAGTGGCGGCTCTGCAGGCCAGCAGCGAAGGGGTTACTCGCCACAGCCACAACCCCACCATAGCTTTCAGGTCTAACCGTGGATTTCTATTGTCATAGTTTGTCCCTTTATTTTACATATCCTGGTACTGCAACAGCTTCCATATTTGCAGATGATACTGTGCTGCCAACGCCAGCAGGAAGACCAGGTAATGAACCTCTCTGATAATGCATTGCACTTGCCCTGGGGTTCTTCCCCTGCCCCTAAGGCCCCCCAGGCTCACGTAGCCCCTTCCTTCTCCCCCTGTGGCCCCGCCAGGCGAGGAGAGAGGCCCTCAGTCAGTATGTGCACACACACACACCCGCGCGCACAGACACACACCCCCCCGCTCGACCCCTTCCCCCCCTTTCCCCCCTCCCTGCCATGTGGCAGCCCCTGCAGAGCTGCCAGGGCCCTCGCTGCCTGCGTTTCCTGGCACGGTGCTGGTCTGGAGGAAGGCGCAGAGCGGAGGGGAGGGTCCTGTGGCTGCTGGGGCAGCAGACGGCATGGCGCAAGAGCCACTGGCCTGCTGCTCGGTGCGGAAGGCAGCCTGTGCCCTGGTGCCGGTGGTCCTAGGGAGCTTGTGCTGGGTCAGCGAGCGCCGAGGAGCCGTAGCCTGCAGCGCCCGGGGTCTGCGGGCTGGAGCCATCCTGTGAGGACGGCAGTGCCTGCGGCCGAGCCGCCTGAGGCACGCCAGTGTCACCCCGCAGAGCAGGCCACGGTTGAGACCCTGGAGACGGCGGCACCAGTTCCCCCCGCGATAACCGCCTACTTCTCCTTCTTGCCCCCTTCCTGCAGGGCGGCTCCGGGCAGCGCAGCCAAGGCAGCTCCATCCCCCAGAAATCCCAGGCCAACAAGTCTGCCTACAACAGCTACAACTGGGGCACCAACTGAGGCCGGGGTGGCCCTCGCCCACCACTTGCTTCCAGAAGAGAATCCCACCGAACCCGACGCCGAAGGATCCCGGGGAGGAGAGCGCCCTGCCGTGGGGCAGCACCCGGGCCCTGCAGCCCCCAGGCAGGGCAGGCCAGCAGGCAGCTCTGCGTTGTCTCTTCAGCCACCTTTCCTGTTGTATGTAATATAGAATTTGTATTTTTTCTTTTTTTTTTCTCCCCCCCTCTTTCTGCATTCAGATTCTGAACTGTTTGCCGTAGGGGCCTTTTTTGGTTTTTACTCCTTTCTCCCTTCTCCCCCCACCTCCTGCTGCCCCAGAATCTCTCGGATCCAAAGGAGTGGAAGCTGCGAGTCGCCTACAGCAAACCCCCTTATTATTAGGAATAAGAACAGTAATTGATATGAACAGCATTGTAAGATGAATTAGTTGAAGTGGTTTTTTTGTACCGTGTTCTAAATTTAATGGATAAATGTGTCTTGTATATAAAAACAAAAACCCCATGCCGTCCTGTAGTTCTCTCATTTCCTCGCCCACCCTCTGCTGCTCTCTGCCACCGGCCCAGAGGAGCCCCAGAGGGCACCCCCCTGTTTTACGTTCTCCATCCGCGCCCCTCCCTCCCTGCGGGCCCCGAGTGCAGGTCCTGCCTCCCCCTTGCACGCTGTAAGTATCTTCTGCTTTTGTTTTGGGGGTGTGGGTTTTTTTTTTTGGTGTCGTCCCGTCCCATCCCGTCCCCCCCCATGCAGTCCAGATCTTGTATTTTTCAGTTCAAATTGGTCACTTCAACTGAAGCCCCCGTGCGGGTGATTTACTAAAGAGAATAAAGATCACAAAGTGATGTGTGTATTTTTTAATACTTAACCTTCTCAGCCTGGTTCCGTATTTTTGGCGCAGGGTGTGGGAGGCCCTGGGCACAGGGATGCCCACCCCTCCCCAGTTTTTTGTTTTGGTTTTTTTTCCTTCCCCCCCTCCCCCCGCTTTTGCGGATTTTTTTCCCCTCCCTAGCTGTGGCACTGGGCAGCAGGAGCCCAGCACAGGGACATCACCACCATCCTTTTCCTGTCTGTTCCATTCCTCTGCCTCCCCCTGTGCTGGGCGCAGCTGCTCTCTGCCTGTGACTTGGGCTGTACCCTCCTAGCTGCCCCCTGCTCTGGTGCTGGTGCACCCTATCCCAGGGTGGGGGGTGTCATGGTTTAACCCTCTCTGGCAACTCAGCTCGCTTGCTTCCCCCCCGGTGGGAGTGGGAGAGAAGTGGAAGAGTGAGAGTGAGAAAACTCGTGGGTTGAGATCAAGGCGGTTTTATCGGTGAAGCAAAAGCCATGTGGGCAAGCAAAGCAAAACAAGGAATTCATTTGCTACTTCCCATCAGAAAAGCAGCGCTCCATCACGTCTAATGGTGACTTAGGAAGACAAATGCCATCGCTCTGACTATCCCCCCTTCCTCCTCCTTCCCCCAGCCCTCTGCTGAGCACGATGTGAGGTGTGGGGCATCCCTTGGTCAGTTGGGCTCGGCTGTCCCAGCCGTGTCCCCTCCCACCTCCTCCTGCCCCCCCGCCTGCTCGCTGCTGGGATGAGGAGCAGAAAAGGCCTTGGCCCTGTGCAGCGCTGCTCAGCAATAACATCAACATCCCTGTGTGATCACCACTGTTCCCAGCACCAATCCAAAACCCAGCCCTGTGTCAGCTACTGTGGTGACAACTAACTCCTAACTCAGCCCCCGTTCTGGATTTGGCTGGGGTAGCTCTCCGCCCCTCTCCTCACTGTGAGGGCCTCAGGAAAGGCTTGGCCATCATGGAAGGGGGGTCCCCAGTGCAGCGGGGCAAACAGGACCACTGGTGCGGCAGCAGGCAGCCGTGGGTGCCCCGATAGCGGGTGCTGAGCCGCCTTCCAGCCCTGCACTCCCCGTCACCCTGGGACGAGTGGGGGGCTTGTGAGGGGTCCCTGCCTCGGTGGGAGGGCAAAGCTGGAGCTGGCTCCAGCCCCTCCCATGCTCTGGGGGCCCGGTGGAGGAGCGGGAGGGTCGAGCGACGGAGCGGGGCTGCGGGACCCCCAGACGGTGCAGGACGGAGCCCAGCGCACCTCCAGCCCCATCAGGGCGCCGTGCAGGACACCCGGCCCTTCCCCGTGAGACCCCTGCAAGCGCGGCTGGCCCAGCACCACCGCGGCGTCCCCCAGCCCAGCCTGCCCCGCCGCGTACGGCTCCTGCCGGCAACCGGCCCCGGCAGCCCCCCGCTCCCGGGCGTGGGGGAGGGGGGGGGACCCCGGGGACGGCAGCGGCCGGAGCGAGAGGCCCCGGAGCCGCCCCGGGCGGTCAGATGGGGAAGGCTCCGGCCTGGGGGGGCGGGGGCCTGACGGGGCCGCGGGGGGGCTGCGGGCCGGGCCCTGAGCCCCCGGGGCCGGGCGGGACCCGTCGCTCCGCCCTCGCTCCAGGCCCGCGACACCTGGCGGCGCTTTACGGCCACGACGCTTTACGGCAGCGCGACCCGGGCGCGGCGGCGGGCGGAGGCTGGAGCGCGATGAGCTTTTACGACGCGTTTCGCGGCTTCTTCGGGTTCTCGGGGCGGCGCAGGTACCAGTACCCCGCCCCCGGCCCGGCCCTGCCCTCCCCCCCTCCCCCCCGGCCACCCCCGACTCCGCGCCCCTCGTCCCCGCAGACCCTGGCCCGGCTGCCCCCGTGGTCCCCAACCCCCTGTTGTCCCCCGGGTCCTGTCCCGGCCCCCCGTTGTCCCTCAGCCCCTGGTTGTCCTCCGGCCCCCGGTTGCTCCGGGTGCGGGTGTCTCTCGTCCCGGTTCCCCCCCGGTTCTCTCCCGCCAGCCCCCTGTTGCCCCGCGGGTGCTGTCCTCCGGCCTGCGGTTGTCCCCCGGCCCCCGGTTGCGGGTGTCTCAGCGCCGCGGTCCCACAGGCCCCGGGACCCACTCTTCGGCGGCACGGCGTGGGACGAGGAGGAGGAGGAGGGGGAAGATGACGGCCCGTCTCTAGCGCAGCCCCCCCAGGACTTCGCCTTTGGCTTCGGCTTCAGCCCTGGCGAGTCCCGCGACGCCTTCGAGGAGCTGTTCCAGGACGTGGGCGAGCTCCTGGGCGTCTTCGGGGGGGCCTGGGCCTGGGCCGGGCCCCCGCAGCCCTTCGGTGGGGATGGGAAGGGACTGCCCCAGGCAGGGCTCTGGGGGCTGATGCGGAGCCCCCCCGGGTGGCCCAGCCTGACCCGACCCCCTTCTGCTCCCCAGAGCCCCCCCTGCCCGGCCCCGGCGAGGGCAGCGCGGGGCAACCGCTGCGGGACTCCATGCTGAAGCACCCAGACAGCCCCGCTCCCAGTGACCTGGCCCGGCCCTGGAGACCCTTCCTGGGGGTGGGTGAAGGCTCTGCCTCAGTTGGGCTCGGCTGTGGTGGCTTTCAGAGCCTGCCTGCCGTCGCGGCGTCGCGCTTTGCCTCCCTGTCACTGGTGCATGGCTTTGCCTTGCAGCTGGAAGACGCTCGCCCAGCTCCTGGCCTCAAGGAAGACCAAGGTGGGTGCCGGGAGCGGGGCCGCGGGGTCTCCGCCTTCCCTGCCTGCGCTGCCGCAGCTGTCGGGGCCCGTCCCCACGCTGCTGTCACTGTCTCGCATCTCCCCTGCAGACCTGGACTCCCAGGTCTCCTCCACGGGGTTGGGGACCATCCTGAGACCCGAGGAGCCCAAGTCCCACTCGTACTTCCAGAGCGTCTCCATCACCAAAGTGACTCTCCCTGATGGGGTGAGTGTCCCCTGCGGGCACAGCTGTGGGCCACAGGTGACCTGGGGACACCATCCCCGGCACAGGGAGCCTGGGGTGCTGGCATCATCTCTCAGGGCTCGGTGCTCTGCACAGGCGGTGGAGGAGCACCGGACTGTGCAGGACAGCCAGGGCCGCCGGGAGACGACAGTGACGCACCGGAGGGGGGACCAGGCCTTCATCACCACCACCAAGGAGGACGGGCAGAGCAAGGACTACCGGGAGGAGGTGGTCAACATGGATGACCGTGAGTGGAGCTCTGAGGAGGGCGAGGGGAGTGGGCCGGGTCCCTTCTGAGCGAGCTCTCCCTGCTCTCCCAGGGGAGCTGGCACAGTTCACGGGCACGTGGCCGCAGCAAGACGAGCTCCGCACTCCCAACCTGAGCGACCCCTCGTCCATGCTGGGCAGCTTCTTCCGACGCTGGTTCTCGAGCTGGTAGCTGTGCGCACCCCAGGCTGAGCACCCCGTATGTGTGATGGGTGCGGGGTGGGGGGACCCTGGGGCTTCCCAGGTCTGCGGGGATGGACACCAGCTTGGGGGCTGGGGCTGCCGGCTCCATCCAGGGTGGGTAGTGGGCAGCAGCCCCTCCTCGCCACCTGTTTTTGTTGCAGATGTGTCAGATCCTGCTGGGAGCTGGCACCCAGCCTCGGGCTGCCTGTCTTCTGGGTGCTGCAGAGCTGCAGGGACCCCCATGGGGGCCAAGTGCGTGTGCATGCGTGTGTGTGTACAGAGCAATAAAATATATTTATGCTAATGGTGACCTGCCAAGCTCCTTCAGGCTGGAACCTCCCTGATTTGGAGGCAGGGACCCGCATGGCTGCTGGGGTGGCTCCTGGGGGCTGCCCCACAGGTGCAGGCAGCTGCTGGGCTCCTCCAGCATGGGAGGAGTGCCTGCACTACTCCCTGCCCACCTCCCTCTCCCCTTTCCCTGCCTGCCCAGTGCTGCACTAATGCCTCCCCTGGGCTGCTCTCCAGGGCCCATCCTGGGAGCTTTTCCAAGGCCTCTTCATGAGCACTGCCTGCGGTTATGGCTTGGGCAGGGATCTGGCAGGGAACAAGCTGGGCTCCCCGGAGGGGAAACGCCTGTGCCAGCTCACCTGAGCGAGGTCTTGATTCCCTGCAGCCGCTCGGGGATCCCTGGGGGCTCCCGCCACATCTGGCCCTACCGGGGGATGCCGGCATCACGAGGTGCCGCTGTCCCCAACCCCACACAGGACTCTGGTCCCTGCCAGGCATCTCCCTGCTGTGTGTCCCCGATTGGTTTAAAGTCTGCGTGTTATCACCCACCCGAGCACCAGGGCTCATAAAATTGCTCCGGGACAGACACACTGACACTGCTGTTGCTGCTGCCTGTTCCTGGCCGGCCCCATGGGCACCGATTCCTTCTTGAAGAGGGCCCAGGCTCTGGTCCGCATCCAGAACCAGCTGGCACGGGAGTGCCTGGTTGAGCTGCTGGCCATCTTTGTGCTCATCGTGAGCAGGGCACATGGGTGGGCCGGGGGTCCCAGGGCTGCCCGCCTGTCCCTCACTAGGGGTTTGGGCGGGGGTTGGGGCTGTGCCGTGCTCACCGAGTGACTTGGCACTGCCTGGCCTCCCACTTGGACCCTGTTCCCGCGGTGTGGTATGCTCTCCGCTGTGGCGGCTCTGGCACAATAAGGGCACGGGCACTGCCACGTGGTGCCTGAGGGAGCAGCACCGGGCAGTGAGTGCCTTGATGCCTCCTGCCCTGGAGCAGGCAAAGGTTGGGGCTCCGGAGCCACGCTTGGCATTTGGGCTACATCCTGTGACGGTGACACCATGGCTGCGCTGGCGGCACCCCTTCCCCGCTGTCTCCCCAGGGAAGCAGATTCCTTAATTGCTGATAATTTGTTTACCTTGCTGTCCAAACCACAAGCAAGACCGGTAACCACCTCCTTGCCTGTCCCCGTCCGGCACCCAAAGCTGAACCCCAGGGGATGGGGGAGCAAAACCGTGGAGACAGCGCAGGCAGAGCTACTGGAGCAGCCCTTGCCTCGCTGCTCTTCTGCCGCCCGGGATTGGCACTAATCCTGCCAGTGGCTGCGGCACGGTGGGGCAGCGGCCCTCGGGAAGCAGCGGCAGGGGGGTTGGCGATGGGTCAGTGGAGCCACGGTGGAGCTATGTCCCTCTTCTCCAGCTGATCACCCTGAGCGGCTTGGCACAGATGGTCACCAGTGCCATGACAAAGGGGAACATCCTCACCACCTACCTGGTGGGTGCCCTGGCTGTCATGGTGGCCGTCTACACGGTGGGGGGAGTCTCCATTGAGGCTGGGGAGGGGGCCGCAGCTCCCACTATTCCCTGGCTCCAGTTCCCCTGGGACCCTCCATGCCTGGTCCCTCTCCCTGCTCCATTGCAGGGGCCCACCTGAACCTGCCGTTCTCCCTCGCCATGTGCCTGCTGGAACAGTTTCCCTGGTGAAAGTTTCCCATCTTTGTGGCTGTGCAGACCTCGGGAGCTTTCATCTCTACTGGAGCCATCTACGTTCTCTACTACCGTACGGGGAGGTGGGCGGACGCCTGGCGGGGGAACACCAGGGCTGTGCCGGGGTGGCCAGGCTAGCAGACGGGCTTGGCCTGTGCTCTGCAGCTGCCATCCAGCACTACAGCAATGGGACCCTCACTGCCTCTGGCCCCTGGGGAAGCTGCCTCCATCTTTGCCACCTACCCCGCTGACTACCTCTCCCTCTCTGATGGCTTCTTGGACCAGATGGGTGCCGGCATCAGCTCCCGCAAGGCCCTCCATCGGTGCCAGTCCCCACGGCGCTGAGCTGCTGTGCTGGCCCCACAAGTGATGGGCACAGCGCTGCTGATCATGGGCGTCGTGGCCATCCTGGACACCCGCAACAAGGGTGTCCCCAAGGGCCTGGAGCCAGTGGCCGTGGCCCTGCTGGTGGTCTCCATCAAGCTCTCCATGGGCTCAAACTGCAGCTGCCCCATGAACCCCACACAGGATTTTGGGCCCCAGCTCTTCACCTACGTGGCGGGTTGGGGCGCGGAGGTCTTCAGGTGGGTAAGCGGGAAGGGGGCAAGATGGGGGTGGCAGGGGTGACCCCCTGCCCACCATGCCCCATCCCCAGTAGGGGCAATGGGTGGTGGTGGGTGCCGGTGGTGGCAACGCTGCTGGGGCTGCCGTGGGCTTGGCCCTTTACCAGCCCCTCGTGGCTTTCCACCACCTGGCCAAGGAGGGCGAGAGCTGCCTGGACCTCATCAGTGCCACCATCCCCCCAGACACTGAGATGTCACCTGAGGAGAAGCACACCAGGGGGGTGCTGCCCCAGAAGAAGGGATGCCGGGGACCCCTTCTGCCACCCCGAGCCAGCAGTGCGGTCCCCCCGTGGTCCCTGTCCCACCATTAAAGGAGCCCCGAGGCCGTGGGGGGGGGGGGGGGGGTCTTGTGTCCGGACATGGGGGCAGCAGTGCTGGGGCGGGGGGGAGGCAGGGGCCCAGCCAGGCCGGGCTGTGGGGGGACCCCAGCCCGGGGGGCATGTGCTGCCGGGGAGGAAGGGGCTGTCCCCGAGACTGCAGCCGGTCCCTCCCGGGGCTGCCGCTGGTGCCCCAGGAACCCGCCTGCTGCCCAGGACCCCTGGGACCCCCAGAGCTGCCGCTGGCCCCCCAGGACCTTCCCCAGCTCCCCTGCTACCCAGGACCCCCCCCCCCGGATCCCCTGCTGCCCGGGACCCCCGAGGCTGCCGCTGACCCCCAGGGACCCCCCCTGCTGCCCAGAACCCCCGGGACCCCCGAGGCTGCCCCGGTACCCCCTAGGGCTGCCGCTGACCCCCAGGACCCCCCCTGGCTCCCCTGCTGCCTGGGACCCCCCCGCCCCGCTCCCCGGGACCCCCCCGGGGCAGCGTCCGGTCGCTGCCCGCCGCCGCCCGCCCCGCCATCACTTCCGCCGCCGACCGGCGCCGCCGCGGCCATGGGGCGCTGAGGCGGCGGCAGCGGCGCGGCAGCGGGAGGGGGGCCGCAGCGGCCCCGGCCCCGACACCGGCCCCCGGCCCCCGGCCCCGGCCCCGGCCGCCCGCTCCCCATGGGCTGCGGGGCCGCGGGCCATGGAGCGGTGCGCGGCCCGCCGGGCCCCAGGTGAGCGGGGCGGGGCGGGGGGGCCGGCAGGCCCCGGTAGGCCCCGGTAGGCCGCGGTGGGCCCCGGTGCGGCCGTTGCCCCGGCAACGCGGCCGGGCGGGGCGGGAGGGCCCGGGCCGGGGCACCAGCAGCGGCAGCGCGGGATGGCGCCGCCGGGGCGCGCCGCGGGCCCGCAGCCATGACGGTGCCCCGGGAGATGCCCGAGAAGTGGCCGCGGATCCGCGCCCCCGGCGGGGCGGGTGGGTGCGCGGCGGGCGGGCCTGCGGCGGGGCCGGGCCGGGCGGCCGGGCCGGAGGAGTCTGGGGGTGCAGGCTGGGGTGGGGGCCTGGGGTGCAGGGCTGGGGCACTGGGGGTGCAGAGAAGCAGGGCTGGGGGTGCAGGATCTGGGGGTTCTGGGCTAGGGGCTGGGGGTGCAGGGCTGGAGGGGTCTGGGGGTGCAGCTAAGCCGGGCTGGGGGCCTGGGGGGTGCAGATAAGCAAGACTGGGGGTGCAGGATCTCGGTGTTCTGGGCTATGGGTCTGGGGGTGCAGATATCCAGGGCTGGGGTGCAGGGCTGGGGCTCTGTGGGTCTGGCGGTGCAGCTAAACAGGGCTGGGGTCCTGGGGGGTGCAGCTAAGCAAGACTGGGGGTGCAGGATCTGGGGGTTCTGGGCTAGGGGTCTGGGGGTGCAGGGCTGGAAGGGGTGTGGGCGTGCAGATATTCAAGGCTGGGTGCCTGGGGGTGCAGGGCTGGAGGTGTCTGGGGCCTGGGAGTGCAGAGAAGCAAGGCTGGGGGTCTGGGGGTGCAGTTCTGGGGATGCAGATAAGCAGTGCTGGGGGGTCTGTGGGTGCAGAAGAAGAGGGCTGGGGGTCTGGGGTGCAGGGCTGGGGGCTCTGGGGGTGCAGATATCCAGGGCTGGGGGCTGGCCGTGCAGCTAAGCAGGATCTGGGGGTGCAGGATCTGGGGGTGCAGATAAGCAGTGCTGGAGGGTCTGTGGGTGCAGAAGAAGAGGTCTGGGGGGTCTGGGGTGCAAGGCTGGGGGGGTCTGGGGGTGCAGATAAGCCGGGCTGAGGGTCTTGGGGTGCAGGGCTGGGGGGTCTGTGGGTGCAGAAGAAGAGGGCTGGGGGTGCAGGGCTGTGGGTCCTGGCATGGGGGGAGCGCAGGGCCACACAACGCGGCTGGGGGGGGCTTCGCTGTTGCCTCCTGGGCTTGCCTGGGGGGCTTTCGGGGTGCAGGGGAGCAGGGTTGGCGGCTGCAGGGTGCAGAGGGGAGGGCTGGGGCGCAGGGGCACGAGGCTGACGGGGCGCGCTGCCTTGCAGAAGAGGAGAGGCGGGTGCGAGCCAACGCGCGGGAGTACAACGAGAAGTTCCAGTACGCGGTGAGTGTGGTGAGCGAGCCCTGTCCCATGGGGCCTCATCCCGTGGCTCCGACAGGTTTGGGGGGGCTGGGGCCTGCGTCACCCTGTGGGTCAGCAGAGGGGGGGTTACGGCTAAAAATAGATGTTTGTCCCTGAGAAAATTGTGCTGACGAGCCGTTAATGCCAACGGAGCTCTGGGGCCGGGGCGGCCCGGCTGGAGGTGGGCACGGCGCACTCCCATGGTGGGGGATGCAGCCCCCCCATCCTCTGCCAGGGCCCGAAACCCCCCAGCTCTGCCTGCACCCGTGCCTGGTCCCCAATGCGGTTCTGTGTCTGGCTAATTAACGAGCTTCCGGAGCTGCTGGGGGAGGGGCACCGCTCACCTTGGCCTCCCCCTCCACGCTGGAGGTTGTTTCTGGCTGCTCCAGACCAGGCCCTGCCTCAGCTTCACTGCAGGGCAGTTGAGCAGGGGGTCTGGGTTGGGGTGACCCTTGGGGGGGCCGGGTGCTGCTGCCCGGGTGCTGCCGCCGGAGGAGGCTGGTCCCTGGGTACTGGCTGGTGACCGAGGCAGAGGAATTGGCTTCTCGAAGCTGCCACGGAGTTAGGGCAGGGGCAGGAGCTGGGGGTCCAGGCTGCTGTCCAGAGTGCCCAAATTAGGGGTACAGTGAGCCCCCAGAGCGATGCTGGGGGGTCACGGGGCCTTGGCAACTCCTGAACCCCCTTCTTGCCCCATCCGTCCCCAGAGCAACTGCATCAAGACCTCCAAGTACAACATCGTCACCTTCCTGCCTGTCAACCTCTTCGAGCAGTTCCAGGAAGTGGCCAACACCTATTTCCTCTTCCTCCTCATCCTGCAGGTGAGTGCTGGGGGGCCCAGGGAGGCAGACGGGGGTCCCCAATGCTGTCCTTCCCTGGCTGGGCAGCCGGGAGGGCCCGGGGCACATCCTACCCCAGGAAGCAGTGGGTTTGGCACCCTTGAGCAGGGGTAGCGTGGCCCTGGGGCTGGCCTGGTCCCCTGTAACTCCCGCTCCCCGTCCCCAGCTGATTCCGCAGATCTCTTCGCTCTCCTGGTTCACCACCATCGTGCCTTTGGTTCTTGTCTTAACCATCACAGCTGTCAAAGATGCCACCGATGACTACGTGAGTGGTCCCCCACACGCTCCTCTACCCGGGCTGGCTGTGGGCTGCCGGCTGGGCAGGGGGCTGTGACCCTGGTGCCAGTGTGCGGTGCCCAGGGCCATGGCGTTTGCCAGGGGAGGGACGCAGGACCCCATCCCCAGAGGGGCTGACGCTGCTGTCTCTTCCCCTCCGCACCCAGTTCCGCCATAAAAGCGACAACCAGGTGAACAACCGGCAGTCTCAGGTGCTGATTGGCGGAGTGTGAGTGTCGCGGGGATGGGGCAGCCGGGAAGGGTGCACAGGGCCCTGCGGGACACAGCACGGGGCTGCAGGCAGGGGCAGAGCGCAGAGGGGCAGGGAAGAAGCAATGCTGCCAGCTCAGGCCTAACTCCGCTCCGCTGTCCCTCTGCAGCCTCCGGCGGGAGCAGTGGATGAACGTCCGTGTTGGAGACATCATCAAGCTGGAGAACAACCAGTTTGTGGCGGTGAGCGTGGCCCTGAGATGAGGACAGTCCTGGCTGGGCAGTGCATAGGGACAGCAGCACGGCATGGTGCTGCGCCCACTCTGCTTTTGTGCTCCTCCATCACCTCCTGGGGTGGAGATATCAGGGACTTTCCAGCCTGGAATTGCATTTAGGTTGTAGCGTTTGAGCCATGTTTGAGCTCTGGGGATTTGGCTGATGCGGGCGCTTCAGGCGATGGCGTGCAGGCCAGGGTACCAGCAGTGCCCTGCTAAGGACGCGCAGCTCCAGAGACCCCACTGGCCTCTGGCATCTGAGGGCCGGGAGCTTCCCTGGGGAAGGCGTAGGGGAGCCCCAGTGTCAGCGCAACCCTTCACATGTCTCTCCCGGCAGGCTGACCTCCTCCTCCTCTCCAGCAGCGAACCCCATGGCTTGTGCTACATAGAGACCGCAGAACTGGATGGGTAGGTAACCCCTGCTTGCCTTGGGTGCCAGGGGAAGGCAAGAGGTAGGAGCGTGAACGGACTGCAGGCAGGCCAGGAGCTGCCGGGGACCTGAAACCAGGGAGCATCTGCGAAGGCCCTCCCTGCCAGGCTGTCGCTAACCCCGCACGTGGTGCCTCCTTGCCCACAGAGAGACCAACATGAAGGTGCGGCAGGCCATCCCCGTCACCTCAGAGCTGGGTGACACCAGCAAGCTGGCTCGGTTTGATGGTGAGTGCCTGCGACCGGTGCTCTGCGATGGGGCAGCCCCTGGGTTTCCTCCTCCATCACCTAGCATGGGTCCACCCTCGAGAGACCAGGACCATCTACATGGTGGTGTGGTCCTGTGGCTTGAAGCGGATCTCTGGGGAGCTGGGGACAGTACTGGGAGCCCTGGGATGGAGCTGGCTGCGTGGAGAAGGCACGTTACAGCCGAGCCATCCCCTGCTCCCAGGCGAGGTGATCTGTGAGCCCCCCAACAACAAGCTGGACAAGTTTGGCGGGATGCTGTACTGGAAGGAGAACAAGTACCCCCTGAGCAACCAGAACATGCTGCTGCGGGGCTGTGTCCTGCGCAACACCGAGTGGTGCTTCGGCCTCGTCATCTTTGCAGGTGGGCTGGGACGGCTGCTGCCGCTGCGCTGCACAGAAGGGAGACACCCCGCTGACACCATTCCCTCTCCCCAGGGCCCGACACGAAACTGATGCAGAACAGTGGCCGGACCAAGTTCAAGCGGACGAGCATCGATCGGCTGATGAACACACTGGTGCTCTGGGTATGCAGAAGGCAGATTCCAGGGAGCCCCGGCTCTGGTCCAGCTGAGGCTCTGATGTCCCATCCTGTCCCTAGATCTTCGGGTTCCTGGTGTGCATGGGGGTGATCCTGGCCATCGGCAATGCCATCTGGGAGCACGAGGTGGGCGTCTGCTTCCAGATCTACCTGCCCTGGGACGAGGGGGTGCACAGTGCCTTCTTCTCCGGCTTCCTCTCCTTCTGGTCCTACATCATCATCCTCAACACTGTGGTGCCCATCTCGCTCTACGTGAGGTAGGGCAGGGGCCGAGGTGCTGGGCTGGGGGCGTGCAAGGAGCAGGCACTAGGAATTAGGGGTGCCCTCTCTGGGGAGGGGAGATGGGGATGGAGACCCATGGGCAGAGATGTGTGCGTGGGGTGGGCGCGAACTGTTCTCCTGGTGATGGGCCACGTCTTGCCCTCAGGGATACCCCAAGACCTGAGACCCCACAGGTCCCTCGGGGCCCCCTGGCTGTGTCTGTCTGGCTGCTCATCTCTCCCTGCCCTGGCTGCATGCTGGTTATTTTGCTCTGCCCTCCTGCAGCTCCCAGGCTCCTGCACTGTCCCCTTCTCTCTCTCTTTTAATTTCTCTCTCTTTTCGTTCCCCAGCATGGGTTCTGTCACCCTTAGCCCCGAGGTAAGAACGTGTCACCCCCACCCCTCCCAGTAGCTCATTGCTGTCTGCCCTGGGGGACGGGGAGGAGGGTCGGGGCCTGTAGGTGTGCAAGATGCCCGGGGAGCCCCACGGGCTGCCCCTTCGGTGCCAGGCCCCATGTCCCCAGCCCTGGCTTGGCGGTGACCTTCGGTAGGAGCGGGTGCGGGCCAGCCCCAGGGAAGGGCGCGGGAGCCAGTGAGCAGTGTGGGGGCCCTGGGTGCCGGGGTGCTCCAGGCGCTTTGGGGCGTTTAGGGTGGGCGTGTGTGTGCCTGTTGCTGGCTCAGCAGGGCATGCTGCCCTGCCCCGGTGACACCCGGCTGTCCCCTGCCCTGCAGCGTGGAGGTGATCCGTCTCGGGCACAGCTACTTCATCAACTGGGACAAGAAGATGTACTGTGCCAAGCGCCGGACACCAGCCGAGGCCCGGACCACCACCCTCAACGAGGAGCTGGGGCAGGTGGAGTACATCTTCTCCGACAAGACCGGCACCCTCACCCAGAACATCATGGTCTTCAGCAAGTGCTCTGTGAACGGGCACAGCTACGGTGAGCGCAGGGCACCGGGGCCAGGCTGTGTCTGCCTGCGGGCTGTGGGTGCTCCAGCTCCCCTCCTGCAGATGCTTTGGGGCACTCGGGGCAGCTGAGGGACGAGGGGGCTCAGCCGTAGCGTTGTGGGGCTGCTGCTGCCCCTCGGCCCCCCTGGGCGTGGGTGCTGGTGGGGCAGCAGCATTGGGTCCCTGGCCTGGTTAACTTCGTGCCCCGGTTCACAGGTGACATGCAGGATGTGCTGGGTCACAAGGCGGAGCTGGGAGAGGTAAGAGTGCTGCAGGGCTGGTGCCTGGCTGGGCCGCGTGCCGCAGGGCGGTAACCCCATCTCTGCCCCTGCCAGAGGCCAGAGCCAGTCGACTTCTCCTTCAACCCACTGGCAGACCCACGGTTCCAGTTCTGGGACCCCAGCCTGCTGGAAGCTGTCAAGCTGGGAGACCCCCACGTGCATGAGTTCTTCCGCCTGCTCTCGCTCTGCCACACTGTCATGTCCGAGGAGAAGAGCGAAGGTGGGCGTGGAGGGCAGGACCTGTCCCTGCACGGCTCGGGGCGTGGCGCTGGCTCTGACCCCGCCCCGTGCTGTCCCCAGGGGAGCTGTATTACAAGGCTCAGTCCCCGGATGAGGGAGCGCTGGTCACAGCTGCCAGAAACTTCGGCTTCGTGTTCCGATCCCGTACGCCCAAGACCATCACGCTGCATGAGCTGGGTCGAGCCATCACTTACCAGCTGCTGGCCATCTTGGACTTCAACAACATCCGCAAGCGCATGTCCGTCATCGGTGAGGTCCTGGGCACGGTGCAGGGGCTGTGGGGCCGGGAGAGCCATGGTGGGGCTGGGGCATGGCAGCCCAGTGCGGTGTGCTGGGGACCAGCCCCACGCGCATCGTGACGTGTCTGGAGGCATTGTGGGGTCGTGGCTGGGGGTTGGAGTGGGACCTGCTCCTGCACCCCTGAGCCAGGCAGTTTGTACCCTGCTCCCCGCAGTCCGCAGCCCCGAGGGCAAGATCCGGCTGTACTGCAAAGGTGCTGACACCATCCTGCTGGAGCGCCTGCACCCCATCAACCAGGACCTGACCAACGTCACCACTGACCACCTCAATGTGAGTGGGGCAGGGTCCTGTGGGCAGGGCTGGGAAGGGAAGAGAAGCTGCCCAGAAGCATGGAGCCTGGCTTGTGCCCTGTCCTGGGGGGCTATCAGGGGTCTGAGGACACCATCGGGGTCTGCCCAGCTCCGGCCACTTGCAGGAATATGCTGGCGAGGGGCTGCGGACGCTGGTGCTGGCCTACAAAGACCTGGAGGAGGGCTACTACGAGGACTGGTCGGAGCGGCTGCACCGAGCCGGCAGTGCCCCCGAGGCCCGTGAGGATCGCCTGGCTCGGCTCTACGATGAGGTGGAGCACGATATGATGGTACGTGGGCTGGGGGCACTGGGGGGTGGGAGGCAGCTGGGGGACAGCCCCTGCTGACCTCCCGCCTGTTTGGGTCCCCCCAGCTGCTTGGAGCCACAGCCATTGAGGACAAACTGCAGCAGGGGGTCCCCGAAACCATTGCCATCCTGACGCTGGCGAACATCAAGATCTGGGTGCTGACGGGGGACAAACAGGGTGAGGCATTGTTGGGGTGGGGGTCTGGGCTGGCTGGAGACGAGGACATCCATGGGCTGGATCCCACCTGCCTGGGGGTCAGTGGGACAGATGCTCCCCCCCTGAGCTGACCCTAGCTCAGCCCCTGGTTTCCCATCCCCAGAAACAGCTGTGAACATTGGCTACTCCTGCAAGATGCTGACGGATGACATGACGGAGGTGTTTGTGGTCACGGGCCACACTGTGCTGGAGGTGCGAGAGGAGCTCAGGTGAGGGTCAGGGCAGGGCTGGGCAGAGGACACATGCAGGGCACGGCTGGGCATGGGGGAGGTGTGGGATACAGAAATGCCCTGAATCGGGGCCCCCTGACCCCTCTCTTTCTTTCAGGAAAGCCCGGGAGAAGATGATGGATGCATCGTGTTCCATGGGCAACGGCTTCTCCTACCAGGAGAAGCTCTCCTCCTCCAAGCTCACCTCTGTGCTGGAAGCCATCGCGGGTGAATATGCCCTGGTCATCAACGGGCACAGCCTGGTAGGGACCTGGGAGCTCCGGGCTGGACGGGGCACCATGCCCGGCTGTGGGCTGTGCCCCCCACTGTCCCCCCGCTCTCCTCGCAGGCCCACGCACTGGAGGCTGACATGGAGGTGGAGTTCCTGGAGACGGCATGTGCCTGCAAGGCCGTCATCTGCTGCCGCGTCACACCCTTGCAGAAAGCCCAGGTGGTGGAGCTGGTGAAGAAGTACAAGAAAGCTGTGACCCTGGCCATCGGGGATGGGGCCAACGATGTCAGCATGATCAAGAGTAAGTCCTGGGGTCTGGGGAGCCACAGGAGGGACAGGTCCCCCCTCGCACCATCCTGGGGCTCATGGCAGCCTCTGTTCTCACCCCTCTGTGCCCTGTGGAAGCTCAGTCCCGCTGCGGGGGTGCCACCCCCCATCCCCCGTGCTCCTGGCAGAGCTCTCCTCACCCCATGTGTCTCTTCCATCCGCAGCTGCCCACATCGGGGTGGGGATCAGCGGGCAGGAGGGCATCCAGGCGGTGCTGGCCTCCGACTACTCCTTCTCACAGTTCAAGTTCCTGCAGCGCCTGCTCCTGGTGCATGGGCGCTGGTCCTACCTACGCATGTGCAAGTTCCTCTGCTACTTCTTCTACAAGAACTTTGCCTTCACCATGGTCCACTTCTGGTTCGGCTTCTTCTGTGGCTTCTCGGCACAGGTGAGTTGCTGGCTTCTCGTGCTCAAGAGTTGGGGAGGGTTTGCCTGCAGGACCCCTCTGCTCAGAAGCATGCCCCGGGCTCCCTGTGGGGCCTCATCCTGCGCTAGCAGGCACAGCCTGGGATCCCTCTGGAGCATGGCAGCCTGCGCTGGGTGCGAGGGGCCTGTGTGGCCGGGGCTGCAGCACCCCACACCGCTTGGGGTGGGCACCCACGGGGCGCTGGCGGCAGCTCTCCTGTCCCTGCAGCTGTGGGCACAGGGACGCGGGGGCTGTCTGGGGCATGGGGCGGGCAGGTCTTGCATCCCCCTGAGCGCTCCGTTCCACGCAGACTGTGTACGACCAGTACTTCATCACGCTGTACAACATAGTCTACACATCGCTGCCCGTGCTCGCCATGGGCGTCTTTGACCAGGTATGGCGGGGGGCGATGAGGGGGGATCCCTGGGTGCATGAGGAGCTGGCCCAGCTCCCCTGCGTGGCCCACCCTGTGGGAGGAAGGGCTGCCCAGGAGCTTGGGCTGGGCTATCCTTGTCCCTTGGCGGGCGGTGGTGGAGGCTGGCCCAGCCCTGGCGAACAGGCTGTGCCTGCCCGGGGCTGGAGGGAGGTGCCCAGAGTGCCCTGTGCCCCCAGGACGTGCCAGAGCAGCGGAGCATGGAGTACCCCAAGCTCTATGAGCCCGGGCAGCTGAACCTGCTCTTCAACAAGCGAGAGTTCTTCATCTGCATCGCCCAGGGCATCTACACCTCTGTCCTCATGTTCTTCATCCCCTACGGTGTCTTCGCTGATGCCACCCGTGACGATGGTGCCCAGCTGGCTGACTACCAGTCCTTTGCCGTCACTGTCGCCACTTCCCTGGTGATTGTCGTCAGCGTGCAGGTAGGGACGCGGCTGCTTGGCCCTAGCCCCTTGCCTGTAACACAAAGGACAGGCGAAGGTTTGGGTCCCATCCTGTGGGACCACGGCTGTGGCCATGCTTGGAGCACTGCAGCCGTCCCCTGAGCCCTGCGTCCTCCTTCCCCTCTCCACCAGATCGGGCTGGACACGGGCTTCTGGACGGCCATCAACCACTTCTTCATCTGGGGCAGCCTGGCCGCCTATTTCGCCATCCTCTTTGCCATGCACAGCGACGGCCTCTTCCAGATGTTCCCCAACCAGTTCCGCTTTGTGGGTGAGTCCCAGGGGGGCTGAGCGATGCCCCCCACTGCAGCAGGGTGCTGCCCCAGCTGAGCCCCGGCTGGACTCGCACTTTTACCCCTCCTCAGGTAATGCGCAGAACACGCTGGCCCAGCCCACGGTCTGGCTGACCATCGCCCTCACCACCGTGGTCTGTATCATGCCCGTCGTGGCCTTTCGCTTCCTCAAGCTGGACCTGAAACCTGAACTCTCGGACACGGTGAGAGCATGTGGCCATGGATGTCGGACAGGGGGTCCTGTCTCCTGGGGTAGGTGGTTCTGTGGGTCCCTGACCCCATCCCGTTTCCCCAGGTCCGCTACACTCAGCTGGTACGGAAGAAGCAGAAGACCCAGCACCGGTGCATGCGGCGCGTGGGGCGCGTGGGCTCGCGCCGCTCTGGCTACGCCTTCTCCCACCAGGAGGGTTTCGGGGAGCTCATCATGTCAGGCAAGAACATGCGGCTCAGCTCCCTGGCGCTCTCCAGCTTTACCGCCCGCCCCAGCGCCGGCTGGATCGAGACCCTGCGCAAGAAGAAGGGCAGCGACGGCAGCACCGCCGGCAGCCCCAGCGGCACGGCCGACAAAACGCTCAAGGTGTGAGGCTGCAGGGGGGGTCGCATCCCCTCCTGTGCAGCTTGGGGACTCCCCTTACCCCCTTCTCTCACCATGACCCAGGGGGCGCAAAGCCCCTCTGTGGCGGGGGGCTCCCATGATGGGAGCAGAGGCCGTGTGAACCCCAATGCTGAGGTTTGGAGGAGTCTGGACTGTCGCAGTGTAACCAAAAAAATACTCTTTCCCCGTCCCCGGGATGGACGGGTGGACGGACACTGTCCCTGGCACTTCCCCCCAGGCTGCTCCTCTGTCAGTATTCACCTCCACAGTGCAAAGACCCCATCACACGCGAATGTATCACGCCAGAGCCACTGGTGCGGGCAGGCACGGGGGGCGGAGGGGGCTGTGACAGCGCCCTGCCCCCTCCCCCGCCCCTCACCCACGTGTCTTCTTTTTATATAAAAAAAGGTAAAAAAAAAAACAAACCACAAAAAACACCACCACAACAACAACAAAAAAAAAGGGAAGGAAAACACCTCCAAGTTCTACAGAGCGACTTGTTTCTCTCAGTGTTGGCACGGCTGGTTACAGAGAGAGCGCGGGGGGCCGGGCACTGGTGCCGGGGGTGAGGGGTGTCACCGTCCTCCAGCCCCCCGCCTTGGGGTCCTCCGGGACGGGGTGCCGGGTGGGAAAGGGGAAGTGTTCCCTGGTTCCTTCCTGCTTTCTGCGGGAAGCAGGGGTGTTTGCAGGCCGCTGTGATTCACTCCCACGCCGGGGTCTTGCACAACTCTCGGCCTCCGCTTCCTCCCTCCTCCTCCTTCTCCTCGCCAGCTCCCGAGGCACGGGACCCTCTCCCGGGGGTGCGGGTGGGTGTTGTCCCCTCCACCCCAGAGGGGCTGGGGGGGTCCCGGGGCCGCGCTCTCCTTGATACCAAAGAGGAAACCGTTCAGGATGGGCTCTGGTGTGGGCCGAAGTCTATTTTTGGGGAAGTTTGGGGGTTATTTTGTGTTTTTAGGGGGGACGAGGGCGAGGATCGGGGCGTCTAATTTATTACATGTTTCTATATTGCGGAATTGTATCATTTTATGGGTCTACGGAGAAAAAAAAACCCTAAAACCCAGCTTTTTATATATATATATAAAAAAAAAAAGTTCTGTGCACCCTCTGCCGTGTCCTGTGTCCTGCGGGGGGGCGAGCACCCGGGGGCACCGGGGGTCGGAGGGCTCCCCCCCGGCTGGCCCCGCCCCGCCCGGGCGCACGTGCTGCCGCCACGGAGCCGCCCCCGCGCCCCGGTTTCACAACCGCGGGCACCGGTCGCGCCGCGGGCGGCTCCGCCGATGTTTTCCTGCCCGGGGCCGGGCGCATGGCGCGGCCGCCGGGGCCGCTGCTCCCCGCCGCGCTCCTCCTCCTCCTCCTCCTCCTCCTCGCCGCCGCTGCCGGTCCCGGGCGGCCCTGCGGCCCCGCGGGTGAGTGCGATCGGTCCCGGTGGAGGGCGGGGGGGGGGCGGCGGGAGCCCACCGGCACAGTCCTCCCACCCCCGGGGAGGGCGGCGGAGGGGGGGGCACCTCTCCCGGTACCGGGGCCCCACGGGGAGGGGGGAACGCGGGGAACGGTGCCTTGCCCGCCCTGGCGGAGCGCAGTCGGGCCCGGGGAGACGGGCAGGGTGCGGTACGGGGCACCCTGGGGGGTGCTGGGGGTGGGGTGGTGCTGGGTTCTTGGTGCTGGGTGCCGGGTGCTGGGTGGGCGCTGTGTAACGGGCGTTGGGTGCTGGGCGCTGAGTGCTGGGTGGGTGCTGCGTACTTGGGGGTGAGTGCTGGGTGCTGTGTTCTTGGGGGTGAGTGCTGTGTACTGGGTCCCGAGTACTGGGTGCTGTGTGGGTGCTGGGCGGGTGCTGGGTGGGTGCTGTGTACTGGGTGCTGTGTACTTGGGGCTGGGTGCTATGTACTTGGGGGTACATGCTGTGTACTGGGCGCTGGGTGGGTGCTGGGCGCTGCGGACTGGGTGCTGGGTGGGTGCTGGGTGCGTTCCTGGCAGCAGGAGCCAACGGGAACCAGCAGGTCCGTGCTGGCTGGTGACCTTTGCAGCAAGAGCCGGGAGAGCTGCCCCGGGCGGCCTCCCTGGCCCCAGCCCAGGCCTGGCCCTGTGCCGCCGGCCAGCCCGGCCACTTAACCCCTCCAGCACCAGACCCCCAGCCCCCCCGGGACCCCCAGGACCCCCAGCCCACGGCTCTCCCGGAGCCCTGCTCCTGGTTTTCCGCTCCCTGTGCTGCTCAGCTGGGTCCCACCGCCAGACGCCCTACTCGCGCCTCGGCCAGGTGCTGTGGGTGCCGTCCCTGTGGCGGTGGCGGGGGGTCTGCATGCCAGGGGGCCGGTGCCCGGCTGGGTAGGGAATTGCTGGCTCAGCAGGAGCTGCCGCTCACTCCGGCTCGGTGCCTGCGGCAAATACTGACGCCAAGCAGCCGCTGGGCATGGGGAGCAGATGGGACACTCGCAGGGCCTGGGGTCTTGCCTCCATTGCCTGACCCCCTTCTCGTCCCCCCAGGGCTCTCGTGGGACACAGTGCTGGGACGCCCGGGAGCAAACGTCACCTTGACCTGCCGGGAAGGGGGGCCGGCGAACGTCACCGTGTCCTGGCGGGTGGAGGAGCAGGGCATGGCAGCAGGGGGGGGCCGCAGTCGGCGGCTGGCAGAGGGCAACACGCTGTTCCTGCGGCAGCTGCGCTATGAGGACTCGGGGCGCTACGGCTGCTATGCGGGGGGCCGCCCACTGCGCTCCCTGCGGCTGCTGGTGGAAGGTGGGTCCGCGCCAGGGCAGGGGCTTCCCTCACAGCATCGCCTGGTCTGGCGTCCCCCATCCCCCAGCGCCTCCCTACCTTGCAGACCCCCCCGAAACTCCCCGGGTCTCCTGCTACCGGCGGAGCCACGACAAAGATGTCCTGTGCGAGTGGCCGCTGAGGGTGAAGCCGTCCCCAGGGACGCGGGCAATGCTCTGGGTGAAGCAGAGGTGAGCGCCGTCCTGGCACCTACCTGGGGTTGGGACTGCATGGCATGGGATGTGGGAGACTTTACTGTCCCTCCCCACGGACCCTTTCCCCGGTGCCAACCGGGGCTGCCCTGTGCCCGGTGTGTGCCAAAGTCCCAGCCGAGCCACGTCCCCACAGGTTCGTGGCTGAGAATGCCACGGAGCAGCGGTGCCGCTACTTCTCCAAGGCACGGAAGTTCGTTTGCCGGGTGAAGGTGCCACCCGGTGCCGACGACACCAAACCGCTCGTGGTGTCCACGTGCGTCAACAATGGTGCCGGCGGCTCGGCTGGCGAGGACAGGATCATCACCCTTAGCAGCGTCCGTGAGTGCCGCTCCCATCTTGCGGGAGGCCAGGGCAGGCCAAGCGGCACGGTGCCAAGCCCTGAGCCCCTCCTTCCCTGGCAGTGAAGCCCGACCCACCCCTCAATGTGACGGTGGAGGCGCTGGAGAAGGCACCGCAGCGGCTACGGGTCAACTGGTCCTACCCCTCGTCCTGGGACCCCCGCTTCTACTGGCTGCGCTTCCAGGTCCGCTACCGCCCCGAGCCTGCCCAGACCTTCATGGAGGTGAGACCCCCAGTCCCTGGTGTGGGGCTGTCCCCTGGCCCTGGCGAGGCTGTCCCCAACCCCATGCTGCCTGCCGTCCCCTCTAGGTGGACCAGGTGACGACGACATGGCTGGACATCCATGACGCTTGGCGGGGGACGCGGCATGTGGTGCAGGTGCGGGCGCAGGAGGAGTTCGGCCACGGTGCGTGGAGCGAGTGGAGCCGGGAGGCGGTGGGCACCCCCTGGACAGGTAGGAGGGGGATGTGTGGCCCCAAGGCTGGGGGGCTCAGCCTTGGGATCCCCCAGCCTCACGCTTCCCCCTCACCTTGCAGACCCCAGGGACCTCACCTCTGAAATGGGACCCTTCAGCTCGCAGGTAGGGCACGGCCTCAGCCCCAGGCTGATATGACGTGTGGGGCCTCATGTCCCCGTGTGGGATAAGGGGACACCTGGGGTGGGGGGGCTGCCCCGTCCCATCGCACCCCCCTGCCTTCTCTTGCAGTTCCCCATGGAGGATGGCACGTACGGGGTCACACTGCCCCCTGAGCTCTTTGGGGAAGACGCTGCTGATGGTGCTGGTGGTGAGGAGGGGTCCCTGGGTTGACTGCAGGGTGGGGGGGGTCCCGCATCCCTCATCCTGGGTCCCTCATCCCCATGATGAGCCCGTCCCCCCCTCTCTACTGCAGCGGCCATTGTGGAAGCCAGCACTCGCTCCATAGCCTCCCCGTACACCTTCCTGGTGGCTGGGGGGAGCCTGCTCCTGGGCATCGCCCTCTTCGTTGGCATCGTGGTGAGGTGAGTGCCTGGGAGCCGGCGGGGTGGGGGGGCTCCACCTGCCCCCCCTGACCTGGGACCCCTCTCCCCTCCTGCAGGTACAGGCAGACGTGGCGGACGGGCAGGCGGCAGGGGGCCAAGCCGGAGGGCGAGGGGCAGCACATGCTGGTACCCCTGGGCCCCCCCAGCCCCCCACTCAGTGAAACCCCCCTGCTCTTGTCCCCCGGCCCCTCAGCCCCCGGGGCTCTCCACGTCACCAACTTGGACTATTTCTTCTCAGGGCAGTAGCCAGGGGCTGGACACACTGGCAGGCGCCTGCAGGTCAGGTGGGGGTCCCTGGCCCTGGGGGGTCCCAGGGCTGGGATGTGGCCCCGGGAGCAGCCCCACTCCCACCCCCCTATATCCGGGGGTGCCGAAAGCCGCCCCCAGGACCCGTGGCCTCTGAGGATGGGGATCAGCGCTGCCCCCATGCAGAACCAGCCAGCAGGGCCCCCCAAGATGGGTCCCAGGGGGGCAGCTCCAGGGCTGTGGCCAAGCTGGAGTGGCCAGGGGTGAAGGCACTGGAAGCGTGGCCGCGCCGGAGCGTGGGAGCGGGGCCGGGCTCTGCCCGCAGGGCCGGGCGTGAGGGTCCTGTGGGGAAAGGCGTAGCCCCTGCAGTGCCGCAGGGGGCGGGGAGGCGGGGGCCTGGCTGGATCAGCCCCATCCCTCTGTCCCAGCCCCCCCACGGGGCTTATTTTTAAAGCACGTGTTGGGGAAATGTGGCAAAATGTGTCTCAAATAAATGCCTTAGATTTGTAACGGAGCGGGTGCTTTCGAGGGGGGAGTAAACAGAGGGGTGGCTGCAGCCTCCCTCACCTGCAGGTGACTCCGGGGGGTGGTGGGGTGAGGCTGGGCTGTGCAACCCCCGATTGAGGCTGTGCACCCCCGGTCCATGCCCCCTCTGCCTTGCTGTGCCCCCTAACCTGGCCATGCCCCCCCTGCTGTGCCTCCCCATGCCACATACCCTATGCCACTGAGTGTCCCTCCGGCCGTGCCCCCCGCAGCAGCCCACCCCGCGCTGGGTTGTGCAACACCTCGGGGAGCTGCAGCTGCACCCGGGCAGGAAACCACAGGGCAAGGGAAGCGGGTGCCTGGGCACCCTGGGGACACCATGTTCCCCCCGCCCCAGCCGGCCCTACTCTATAAAAAGGCCAGCAGGATGCAGATGTGCAGGTGGGGGGAGCCCCGGTACCCTGTGCCCCCTGAAACCTGGGTGGCTCCTGCCGGCACGAGCCTGGGGCTGAGTCACCTGCTTCTGCGCTCCCCAGCAGGCAGGTGAGCCCCGGGGGGGCGAGGGGCCAGACCCTGGGATCCGCCCTGATGGGTCCCCGGCCCTCGAAACCTGCCCTGGTTTCCGGCAGTGCCATGGCCGTGCTGCCGGCAGAGCGGAGCCTGGCAGCCAGGCCCTGGGCAGGGAAGGGGCTGGGTATCTTGCTGCACCCCTGCCCCACAGCACCCGCACCTGGGGCACCTGTCCATCCCCGTGACCTCGGGGCCCCTAGCCCCATCCCTCCAGCCCCATCCCTTGCCCACTGCAGCCCCCAGCCCCATCCCTTCACCTCTGCAGCCCCCAGCCCCATCCTGTCAGCCTCTTCCCTGCACCTCTGCAGCCCCCAGCCCCACCTCTGCAGCCCCCAGCCCCACCCCTGCAGCCCCCAGCCCCATCCATTGCCCACTGCAGCCCCCCAGCCTCAACCCTTCCCCATCCCCTTCACCTTTGCAGCCCCCCAGGACCACCCGTCTCCTCTCAGCCAACAAGTTTATTTTACTATTTTGTTACACATCCCAATCTCACTGCAGCCCCCTGCCCCGGGCACCAGAGGCAGCCCCACAGCAGGTCGGCTCCGGCACAGGGCAGGCAGGATCCATCCTGGCGCGTGGGCAGCACAGCCCTGCCGGAGTCCAGCGGCGGGCAGCCACCAGGCAGGGCTGGGGACGCGACTGAAGGGTCCTCAGCCAGTCCCTTCCCGCAGCACAGGGCGATCACCGGGGCCGGACCCTGCCCCACACCCTGGGGGTTGCGGACCAGTCTGGGGGGCATTAGTGGGTGCTAATGCAGCTTGCAGTGGACGGGGTGCAGCAGGGCCATGTGCTCGGCCCCCTTGAAGGGCAGCTTCTCGGTGGAGTAGTAGTGCACGACCTCAGGGATGCTGGCGAAGACCCCGCTGGCCTGGCTGAGCGTGTACTTGTTGTCCTTGGTCTGGGCCACGATGATGTGGACGCAGCCCTGGCTGGTCCTGGGCGGCCAGCGGGCGTCAGCGGTGCCGGCGGGCGTCAGCGGTGCCGCCAGCCCCGCGGCGCCCGCCCGCCCCGTGGCCACGGCTGCATCCACCCCTGTTTGTTCCAATCCAGCTCCGATTGTTTCAGCTTCAGGGGCTCCGCTTCCTCAGGAAGGAAACGCCACCGGCGCTCCCGACAATGCGCCGGGGAGGGGGACGTGCTGCCCCCCCGCCCCGCCCCAACGCCACGCCAGGATGCCTGGGTCCCCCCGTGGGTTGCGGGGGGGGGGTGGGTGGGGGTGAGGGGGGTGGTCCTGGGTGCTCCCACCCCACCAGGGCTCTGGTGTGAACAAACAGGGGCTCCAGCTGCAGCATCCCTCCAGGGTGGGACCCCCCCCACCCCGTGAACCCCCCCACTCCACAGCCACTCGGCCACTCACTTGAGCGCAATGGAGTACTTGCCGCTGCCGGTCTCACTGGTGCGCACCAGGTAGCCGGCCTCCCGACATGCTTGCAGCCGGCTCTCTGCCTCGGCCCGCGTGATGGCCCCATGGTACCAGCTGCAGGGGGGCACACCGGGGGGGATGCTGAGCAAAGCCCCAGAACCCCACCACCCCATTTCCCGCCCCGGCTGCCGTGCTTAGCTCAGCCTTGCAACTCACGGCTGCTTCTCCAGTGCCAGGGCGGGGTCCACCCGCTCCCCCTCGCCATGCTCGGCGCCTGCTGGCTTCAGCATCTTGGGGGTCCAGCTCTTCTGGCGTAGGTGCTGCCACAGCACCTCCTCCTTGGGATGCTCCGAGCCCTCGAACTGGACTGGGGGGGGGACACACGAGATGAGCCCCCGAAAGCCTCCGCCATGCCACCTCCATCTCCAGCCCTAGTTCCGTCCCTGTCCCCATCCCCAGCACCGTCTCCATCTCTGTCCCCCTCCTTGTCCCCAGCCCTGTCCACATCCCCATCCCTGTGCCCATCTGTGTCCCCGACCCCATCCAGTCCAACCCCCTCCCGCCATGGGCAGGGACATCTTCACCCAGACCAGGCTGCTCCGAGCCCCGTCCAACCTGGCCTGGAATGTTTCCAGGGATGGGGCCTCCACTGCCTCGCTGGGCAGCCTGTGCCCATGTCTCACCACCCACAGCGTAACAAATTTCTTCCTTATATTCAGTCTAAATCTCCCCTCTTTTAGTTTAAAACCATTATCGCTTGTCCTATCACTACAGGCCCTGCTAAAAAGTCTGTCCCCATCCATATCCCTGTCCCCATCTGTACCCCTGTCCCCTACCTGACAGCGCTTTGACGATCTGCTCCTTCTTCCACTCCCAGGGCTGCTCGTACTCGCCCGCTGGGCGCTCGTCATTCTCGGGCAGGCGCCCGTCCCCGGCCCTTGCCCTGCGCTCTGGGGTCCCCCCGGCCACCCCCTCCCCAGGCTCGTACGGGGTGTCATAGAGCTGTGGCCCCTTCCCCGCCACCTCCTTGCCCCCCGGCCACTTGGCTGGCTCTGGCTTGCCACCCCCCCTCCCCAGGCTCGCCAGGACCGTCCAGCAGCAGGATGGCTTTGACCAGGGGGTCCTTGGAGCCTCGACGGCGGATTTCTGGAAGGAAAAGGGACAGGGGGTCAGGGAGGGGCCCCCACCCCAACGCCTGCCCTCGGGGAGGGATGTGCACCAGGGATGTGCATTGGGAACTGGCTTGGGAGGAGCCAGAGCTTGAAGGCGCCCACCCTTGTGGCACCTGGCCTGCTGTCGCAGCCCCAAGGCTGCCGGCACCGAAACACCCCGATGGGGCCAGCTGCAGTGGCAGGATGCTACACCCCGCACTGGAGCTCGGCCCCGCGGGAGGTCTCCCCGGAGGGATCATACCCCCCCCACCTCCCCCCAGCCACCCGCTTCGCCCCATGGCACTGGGCTCCACCAAACAGCCCGGGCTGCCCCGCACGGAAAAAAACCATCAGCAGCAAATCTTTTATTTCCAGCTTCCGGCCAAGTCAGTTCCTGTTGTTCTGGCCAGCTGGGCGGCCGCCGCACCGGCGGGGGGTTTGCTGGCTGGGGGGCACAGCCGCAGGGGACCCTCAGGGGTGCTGCATTTCCCCCCCCCCCAACACACACAGCGAGCTGGGTGGCATTGAGGGCTTTGCACTGGCCCCGTGCACCCATCAGGCAATGGTGATGGGTCACAGCACCAGCCAAGGGCCCAGCGGGCATGGGTCAGCGTCCGGCCTCTCGCCCGCTCCTTATCTGGCCCCGCGCAGCCACAGGAAGCGGCGAGCGGCTTTCCTGTTCCCGGAGCCTCCCGCGCCGGGCGGCTCCGAGGGCGGCCATGCGCTCTCCCGGCTGGGGACCAGTGCCAGCCGTGCCGCTGCGACATGGCACAGCACGGCACGTACCTGTGATCATCTGCTGGGCATCATAGGGCTCCATATAGCCATCGTTCTCCCCCAGGCGCTCGGCCTCCCTCTGCCCCTTGGTGCGCTTGGCGTCGTAGGGGTCGGCATAGTCCTCCAGGATGATGACCTGGGGAGGGGATGGGCACCGCCAGCCTCAGGGGGCTGCCAGGGGTCCCAGCGGCTGTGCCAGTGGCGGTGGAGTGGGAGGGGGTGGCAGGAGTGCCACCAGCGCAGGCAGGGGATGGGGACACCAGGGTCCCTGGGGGAGGATGGCAGCTCGTCTAGGGTAGATGGAGCCATGTCACAACCCCACGAGGGTGCACCCAGTGGCACCTTTGGGTGGGGGCAGTGCCCATCCCTATGCACCCCAGTGGTGGGGTGGGGATGTGCTCAGAGACCCTTTTGGGTGACACCACCACCGCCTCACACACCACCACCCACCCCCCCCACCCCACCCCCCCGCACTGGCTCCCAGCCACCCTGGTGCTGTGTGGAGGTAAAAGTCCGGCTTCCCAGAAAAGCTTTGCATCAGCCTTTGTTTAAACAGTGGCCGAGTGTTGGGGTCAGGGTGGGATGGGGCACAGCAGGATGCGGTGAGGGGGGCTGCCGAGTGCCCCCCCCACCTGGCAGATGAAGGGCAGTCGGGATGAAGGGAGCTTTGAATGGGATTTGAATGCAGCAGAGCTGGGAGCGATGAAAGGCTGGGGTTAGCCAGGCTAATGAGCTGGAGCCCAAAGTGGTTAAAGCTGCCAGTGCAATGCACTGCCCCAACCCCACCACCACCCCACCCCTCCCAATCCCGCCCTTACCGTCTCTGTCTTGGGGGTCTTCCCCTTGTCCTGCTCAGGGGCAGCCAGGCCAGTGGGCAGGGGCCCAGCGTACCCCTTCCCATTCTTCTCGTGAGCCTCCACCTTGATGAGGCGGTTGATGTAGGTGCCGCAGGTTTTGGGGGGTCCCTCCGGTGCACCCCCCTCCACTCGCGAGTTCTTCCGCATCTTCCCGGTGGCAGCCTGGAGCAGACCCTGCAGGTTGTCCCGCGACAGCCGGCCACCCCCCTCCTTGCCTCCCCCCGGGCCAGCCCGGCAGCCCCCCAGCTCAGCGGCCGAATTCTTGCGGCTCTTGCCCAGGCTACCGCTGCCCGGCCGAGCCCTCTCCGAAACTGTCTTCAGGTTGGAGGGGAACTCCTTGAACCATTTGGCCGCCATGGGGCCGGGAAGGGGCAGGGTGCCGTGGTCCCCCCAGGGCTCCTCGACACCCCACGGCCGCCCTGCCGGCTCAGGGCCAGCTCAGCCGGGGGGCACGGGGCAGCCCGGCTCCCCCCAGCCCCGGGAGCAGGACCCTCGGCACCCAGGGGCCAGCCCGGGAGGGGGATGCAGGCAGGGGGTCCGGGGCCTTCGCCCCCGGCGCGGGCGGGGGGCTCCAGGCGTCCTTCGCCCCCGCGGGGATGGCTGGCGGGTCCCCAGGGGTGCCGGCTCCCGCGTCCCGGGGAGGGGACCGCGTCTCCCCGGGGGTTCCTGGCCCCGGGGAAGGGTCCCGGGGGCGGCCGGGGTCTCTGCTCCAGCGATGGGACGAGGCGGGGGGGTCTCGCCGGGCGTCCGGCCGGGGCGGCCCCGCGGTGGCTCCGAGCGTCCTCTGCCCCCGGGGAAGGGGCCCGGGGGGTCTGTCCGTGCTCCGGGGGGGCCGGCCGGGGCCGGGCAGCCGAGGGGGTCCCGTCGCGGCTCCTCGGCGGGGCCCGTCTCCGGGGGCGGCGGGGCTGCAGCGGGGGGGGTCAGGCCGGCCCGGGGGGCCCCATGCGGCGGGACGGGACGGGACGGGACGGGACGGGACGGGACGGGACGAGACGAGACGGGACGGGACGGAGCCGGAGTGGCCGGAGGGGGCGGTGGGGCCGGCGCTCCCCGCCCAGATCCGGAGGGGGCGGCCCTGGGGGACGGCGCGGCACCGGCCGGGCGGGCGGGCGGCCACCAGCCTCGGGGAGCCCCGGCCCCGTCCTCCCCGGGCCGGGGGTCTCCGTCCGGCAGCTGCCGAGGGCTGCGTGGTTCCCGAGAGCGGCGGGGGGGTCCCGTTCCGGTGGGGCTAGGAGACCTCGGGACCCTGGCCCGGCTGCTGGGACAAGGGGGCTTGACCCTGCGCATGGACCCCACGTAGCCGCCCCGCCGAGAGCCCCCGTGCGCAGCCCTCCACTCACGGCCGCTTGTGCACAGACCCCCCTGTTATGCACAGTCCCCCCGAGTACGGAACCCCACAGACCCCACGCAAGGGCCCCGTGCACAGGCGCCGTGCAGGGGCTCGATGGGGCAAGGGCACGGCCCCTGGTGCGCTTGCTGCCCGCCGCGGCTGCAGTTCACACCACACCAGCAAAGACCTACTTTTGCTGGTGGTACTGAGCCATTGCCGGAAAACCCCAGCCGAGCCCAGCGATTTTGCTTCCTGCCGGGCTGGCAGCTGGGCTCTGCAGTGCTGGGGGGACCCTGACCAACCCATTTGTAACAGCACAACAGAAGGGGATGGGGTTCTGCAGGTAAAGATGCTCCCCCAGCCCCCCAGGACAAGGTTTGGGGCTGGACACGGGCTCCTCCTTTTTGCAGGGTCTGGAGAATGTGCCCAAGGACCAGCCAGCACCCACCCATGGCAGTGGGTCCTGCTGTGAGGGGACTCTGGGAGAATAGACCCTGACTTGGCAGGAACGGCTGGTTCCCAGCACTGTGCCCCCCTGTCTGGGTGCAGGGAGGTGCCAGGGCGCTGGGCAGCCTCCAGCAGCGGTGCCGGCAGTGCCGTAGGAAGCGGTGGCAATTTCCTCGCTGCTGCTGCTGAGCAGGATGCGCTTCACAGTGCCGAGGCGCCGCTGCTAGGCTGGTGCCCGAACTGGCGGTGGGATCTTGGCTGGCTTCGGCTTTGTCTTCTTGAGGCCAAGGAAAACGCCATGCCTCCACTGGGAAACTCGGGTGCTAGCTTAATGTGAAAGGTGCTGGTTCATTTTCTTTCCTTTGCAGATTTAAAACCCCTGTGAATCTTCCCAGGGGGCCTCAACAGCAGGACTGACACGCAGGCAGCGCCGTCTCGATGGCTTTGTACCACGGTGGCGTTCCCCGCGGCGCGCCAATCCACACATCTCCTTTGGGAAGTCTCTCCCCATCCCCTGCCAGGTCCTGCAAGGGAAGGCTGTGGGAGCATCTCTGGCAGTGGTGACAGATGGCACCGCGCGCCTGCTTCCCGAAGCAGCCAAAACAAGAGCCGAGCCAGCACGGCGGTGACAAGCGCTGAGCCTGTCTCGGAGCAGGACGGATCCCAACGCTCAGGCGGGTGAGAACAGACGGGACAGGCAGACGCCTGCCAGATGCCAGCTCGCGCTGTTCTGGCTGTGCTTGCAGCCTCAACGCCTGCCGGGTTGGCATCCAAGCGGCAGAGGGTCCCTGCAGGGCTCTGTTCAACTCTCCCACCTATCCCGGCCTGGAAAGCCACCGGGATTTGGGAATGCACGTGCCGTGAGCTCTTCCAACCAACTCAGCATAACCAAACCCAACCCCATCACTGGGGGCGGCGGGCACAGCCCCCACCTCACCAAATCTCAACACCACGAGATTTTTAAAAGTTCATTAACCCAACCCCTCTCCCCAGCGGGTTCCTTGGTGCAAATTGAGCTGAAGAGGGAAGCGGAGCGCGGCTGCCTCCGCCCCCCCAGCACCAGGAGCCCGTTGGGTGCCAGTCCGAGGCGGAGGAGCGGAGCAGAGAGCATGGCCGAGCTGCTCAGTGTCACAAACCCTCCCATCCTTCAGCAAAGCAACTTAAAAATAGTCCCCGGCCGAGGTCGGAGCAGCAAGCACAGAGCGTCCATCAGTAATCCCTCTCTTACAGCATCTTTTTATTCCAAGGCTGGAGCAGGGGAACAGCTGCTGGAGGAGATAATGGACTTCTTCTGAGGCCCTTTGATTTTCTAAGAACTTTTATTCAAACACAGTGAATTAATACTGATGGTCCAGCTTTGACACTAATGAATCAGCCATGTCCTCCAGCTGAGGACACAGTGTCAGAAGTTAGAGGAGCTCCAACACCCAAATCTTCCAGCAGCCTCAGGCCAGAGCAGGGGGGGATTCGAGCAAGGAACAGGGAGGGAAGCAACAGGGCATGACTGCAGCAATGCCTTCCACCAACGCCTGCAGCACTGAGCTGAGCAGGAACGATTGCTTGAGGAGGAAAAATAAAATAAAACCCTACAGCACCAGGCCACTTGCTGCAGGGATGAGGGCAGCGATAACACCCAGCGCTGCCCATACTCCCCTTCATTCAGCAGCTTTCATCACAGCGCAGGAATTACAGGCATGAGGGGCTCAGCCACCTTCCCTCTACACACATGGCTGGCAGGGAGAGACGGTGCACAGGGGTACGGCTCCTGGTTTGGCACAGCCGAGCCTCTGCTCATCTCTTGCTGCTTGGCAAGACAGGACATGGAGGAGTTTGGGGTGAGAGCTGGCAGCCCTGGGGTGCACCTACAAACCCCTCATCCACAGCAGGGCTGGGGAAAGCCTTACAGATCTTCCCCTCTCTGCTTCCAGAGGTGTAGTTTGCAGTTTATAAAGAGAAAAGTCTGTTCTTGGTCTAGGGGACAAGATGGAAGCCCTGCTCCCTTGTTGAAAAAAAAAAAAAAAAAAAAAAAAAAAAAAGATTTTCTTTTCCATCCACCGCCCCACCACAGGACCAGGGCTGAAGATGCAGCATGGCAGAGCTGCTACGAAGGGGTTTGCTCCCAGCCACTGCCAGTGTGGGTACAATCCACCCAGCAGCAGCTTAGGGGGGAAAAAAAAAAAAAAAATTCAGACCAGCATCTTCAAATTAACAAACTGTAATTTTTCTTGAAAGATACATTTTCCATACACATCCATCATACACTGTAACAAAAAAAAGCAGTGTACATGAAATAAGAAAATAAATTAAATCCATAGCATAGGTAAGGAGGACGCTCTAGACTGGAGTAGAGTTGAAAGTTTCCAGCGATACAAGAGGCTCAAAAGTTTGTTTTAACAAGAATGCCTGCTAGCAAGGGTCCAGCAAGTGTTTTACGTCAGTCCAACTGCTTAAACAGTTTTATTTAGAGTTTTTAACAGCCATTACTGTCCTGCAACAGGCAGAGCTATTACATCCTGGAGGAAAGCCAAGAGGCATCAAAGATCCAAGTAGAGCATCCAGAAGATAATCAGACTGGTCCTGCAGCATCCGTCTGTGCTAACCATCCTCCTTGGGTGGTGTGTACCAGCCTGAAAGAAGAAGAGAGATCCATGAGGGACAAAGCTGCACGAACCTACACGTGGAAACACGCAGCTGGAAAAGCTGCTGAAAGCAGCAGCGCAAGCATGCCAAGTCCCACTTCCAAAGGGCCATGTCTCCCAGATTACTGGGAGGCTTTCTCTCCAGGTTACTTCCCAACACCACCCGGACAATGGCGTGCTGTCTCTAGTTACAGCCGAAGGAGCGCAGCACTGACCGGTGGGGAAGGGCAGAGGGATGCCACAGCCGCGCGCTCCGTGTTAGATAGTGGCTGCCGTCACCGGCTGCCATCTCACTCCAGGTAATCTCCACACTTGGGGCAGAAAAATCTCAAGCAGCTTGTCTGGATGCCCAGACTAGCAAGGAGAAATGCAGGGCCTCTCCCTCAGCCCTTACCGTTCTTCTCATGGATCTGAACCAGGGACTTGTAGGACTGCTGTGCTCTCGTCAGGCTGTACTGATTCTGCAAGGGAAGCCAGGGTGGCCGTCAGTCCAGCCAGAAGCCGGTGCGAGCCACCCCACACGCCTTCCCTAAGCGAGCTGCACTGCCGCAGAGCCGGCTGTCCGCTCATTTGCCTCCGTCCCGCTCCCAACTGCTCCTCAAGTTCCCTTATGCTGACCGTGCCCCTACCTTGTTGGCTCCAAACTGTACTCGCGCTTTCCCTTTCACCAGAGTTGCGCTGATCTGCATAATCACTGACTCAATGGAGTACGCACTGCTCCAGCCCTGAGGGACAGAGCACAAGACGGTGAGGCCAGTGCAGACAGGACCCCCACCCAGGGGCTGCGCTTCCCCACAGCAACAAAGGGCCTTCCCCAGCCCGGCACAGGCGTTGCAAAGCCATGCCAGGCAACTGCCGGCCAGGGGTACAGGCAGGATTTGGCTGCCAGCAGGCCCTGAGCAGCAGGAATACAAAGCAGCAGCTACCCGAGTCCACGTAACAGCCAGCACCCACCTGTTTTGTAAGTAGCTCCATGCAGATGGCACCGCCACCCAGAACATACCTTGGGGAAGGAATCAGGCAAAATTATGTCAGAGATGGACAGAGCCACACCCACCGCTGCTCCAAAGATGAACCATTTTCTCAGAGTAGATCTCAGATGGAGAGATACACCAGAAAAAAAAAAATCCACCACCCCCATCTACGTTTCTTGGGAAAGCTACTGCAAACTCGTATCAGGGGGATTACAGGACTGCACAGCGCTGGATAAACTCTTAGTGAAAACTGAAGCAGTGCTGGAGAGCTCAGTGAGCAGAGACAGGCAAATAGGTACTTACCCCCCTGACAGCACCGGGGACACAACCCTTACAAATGGTGGATCAAAAGGAAAGTTATCCTGGAAGAAGAGAAGGGAAGCAAAGCCGCTGAGAAACATCATCTCTGATGACTCGCTGAGGCGGGTGTGTGTCAAGGAGGGGGAGGTACAGGAAAGCCTTACTTTAAAGGAGAAGTTTAGGAGGATGAAATCAGTTCCTTCTTTCTCTTTGAGGATCTGGAGGTCATTGTGCAAAGCGCTATCCTCGTCAACCCTGCCAAAGGAAAACCCCAGAGGGTCAGAGTCAAGGTCGTGCACCTCAAGTCAGCCATGCTCACTGCCACCGAACCCCAGAGCTACTGTACCTGCACAACCTGGCTGCCTCGTGGGCCCTCGGGTTCTCACCCAGAGGGCAGCGACAGCACGGGCTGTCAGCATTCTGCTCCCGGTTTGCAGAGAAGACCATCACACCCCTTTTGCATGCTGCCAGCTTAAAAATAAAGACTGCCTGGCCCAAGGAAAAGGCAGCACTGGTGTCTGGAGGGTGTGAAAGCTCGGGGTTTTGTCTGATGCACCTCTTCCAGGACTCTAGGAACAGCAGACAGACTTGCAGAGCCCTCAGATTATCTTTCTCTGGAGATGTCATCTCCTTTCTGATGCAGAGACAGCAAGCAAGCTGCCCAAGAGGCTAACTCAAGGTCTGCCAGGTGCTCCCCTGCCCTGCTCACTTCCCCTCTGGCTCATGGGGACATTTTGGTCCCACCACCAAGATCCACCACAGTTGCATGATCCCAAGCTATGCCACCTACTTCAGGAGTTTGACGTTCCAATCGTACAGGCTGTCATTCACTAGTTCAACTGCATAGTATCCTGCAAGGCAGAGAAGAGGTGTGTCACTACGGGGGGAGACTGAAGAGGGGGTTGAGCCACCACCCAGATTTCAAATTCCCTCGACCCTGCAGCACATCCTCAGCCTGGCACAGACCCTCCCCAAAAAGCAGCACTTATCCCGAAGGACTGTCCCGAGGGCAGCAGTTTTCCTACGACTGCTTTTTCCCCGAGTCCGTGGGCTCAGCAGAGGGGGAGGAGCACCATCACCCTCAAAGCCAGATAATCCACCCACAGCACGCTCCTCACTTCCATCCAGCACTGGCAGGGATGGTAAGGCACTTTTGCTCGCTCTTGACAGAGCCACAGCCACTGAAGGTCCTCTCCCCAGCTGAGCAGAGCAGAACAGCTCTAAGGCCCATTAGGTGCCACCTGGAACAAGGAGGAAAACCCCGGCACAAACAGTGGAGCAGCAGCCCTCGAGCTCCCCGCAGTACTTACCGCCCTTGAAACTTGGTGATCGGTAAATATCCCTGAGCTCCTTCATTAGCCGGTCAGTGGCCTGCACAGACCCAGACACTGCACCCTACGAGGAATTTGGGAAGAGGGAATTTGCATTGTTACACTGCACCAACCACAGCCGTTGCTCTACGAGGCCAATGCCTGAGCTAGAAATCCCGTTCGGCCTCTAAATGAGACCTTACCATGTCCCCCACCTCTCAGTCTTCACCTTTCCCCCTACAGCAACCTTCCTTGCCCCAAACAGGCCACCCTGGGCAGCGCAGCTGCAGCAAAAACGCCTCCATGCCCTCTCAGCTGCGTATGAATCTCAGCCCTGGAGTACAAAAGCACAACCCACCAGCCACCTCCACGGCCCAAAGTGAGGTGCAGCTCCTGGGAGCAGAGGGGAACCCCAGATCTCACTGCGGGAAGGCTGCCCCACGTAGCACTGATGCCTCGAGGGCACTTGAGGCCCACACTGACTTCCCTGAGCTGCAGAGGCAGTTCACAGGCTTCTCTGCATCAGCCACGCCAGCCCCCCGAGGGCCACTGCTGTACCTTTGGCCAGAGATGGCCCCTCTGATTCAGGGCTGGCAGGTGCCTCCATTGCTCTCACCCTTGGGCCCCTCTGCTTCCCCAACCCACCCGCCCGCCAGGTGACACGTACATTTAAGTAATCTTGCCTCTGGTTCTTTTTTATTTTCTCTAAAATGGCCAGGTTTTCCTTCCCAATTCCTTCATCCTCCGTCTTCTTCCCGTCTGCTGGCTCTTCCTCTTTCATCTCATAGTGGTCCAAGTCCTCAGTGTCCTGGGAAGGGGAGAGGAGAGCTAGTAGGAGACACGCCTTCGCTCCTCCCTGCTCCGAGCACTGCAGACAGAAGCTGCCTGGCCCTGAACCAGGAAGGATTCCCAGTGCATCTCTCCCTCCCCAGAAGTCCCAAGCCCTGATCTGAGGCACAAACCGAGTGGAAGGCACAAGGCCTGGGCATGCTCAGTGAAGAGGTTTCAGGCACTAGGCCCCCACCGCCCTCCCGTACCAAAGCCAGCAGGCAGAGTGGCACAGTTCCCTTTCCAGAATTAAACTGGGCTCATAGAAGCTCTTTGTTCGCTGGATTCTTCCCTGCCAAGTCTTGCGCCTGTTTATAATTACCCATTAATCTTACGCATGCTCCCCCGCGAGCCCCATGTAACTGAAGGGCACTTGCATCTCAGCAGGCACGTGGCTCAAGCAGCCCCGTGCCGCGTTTCTGGATGGCTGGAACAAAGTGCAGGCACTCGGCACAGTGCTGCTGGGCCGTGTTGCTCCCCCTTCATGAGCAAAAACCCAAAACGAACACAGGTTGCCAGCAGCGCACAAGAAGAGACCCTCACACACAAAATTCGGTAGTGCAGGATGTTTTCCCCTCAAAGAGGTGATGTTTCACAGCGTGTCTGGAGGCTCTTTGTAGATCAGCTCAGCTCTCCGCCGCACAGCACGCCCCCAGTGCCCTCCCTAACCCCGGCAGAGGCTCTGCCCCTCATCCCTTTCCACAGCAATGCTCATCAGGCTGACGTGTGCAAGATCCTGACGTTAATAACCAGTAAAAACCAGCGGCAGCAATCGGGGCCACCAGAGATCTCTCCCTGCGCACAGTGGCTGCTGCACTGTGTCAGCACACAGGGTTCAGCTCCCTGGAAGCTGCCTGCAAATGGCTGTGGGTACACACAGCTCCAGTGCTGGTATTGCATTCTCCGAACAAGTGTTTACTTCGGCCTCTCCAGGCTAGCTGCTGCTATTCTGGATGAGCAGCATTTTTGGAAGGCGCTTTGACGTTTTTAGACTGTCACACAGGAAAATAGATCCTCCTAGAAAATCCCTCGAGTGGATTAACCTGCATAATGCATCTCTGCAGCAGGGCACGGCTCTGCTCTTCCAACACAGCCCAACAAATCCAACCGCTCAGCAAGAAACCTTTGCTCTAAGCGAGCGCGTTGTCCCTGCACGACAACACACAGCGTTAGCAGAAAGCCCGAGGGGGAATGCGCAGTTCCCAAGGATTTCTTTTCCAGCCCACAGGAGCGTGAGGACTCGCACATCACAAATTTGCCACAAAGCAGCAAGTTTGCAGATATGCGAGGTTATGCTGGTACCAGTTTAAGCCTCCTCATTTTCTCCAGGGACCCTGGCAAAGGCCAGCCTTGATTTAGCAAGCTATTAACTTTGCTAAAACCCAAACAAGTGCTAGGTGTGCTGCTGCTAAGTGACCTGCCCCCAGGTTCTGTGGTGCTGCTGACTCGGTGCCCGTGCCTCTCGCACCCCAGAAGTGTGCGAGGCATCGCTAAACATCACCATGGAGATTCAAGATTATTCCACCCACTTCTAAAGATCTCTAAACCGCAAACCAAACAACTGAAGCCTGTGGGTTTTGCAGCATGATATTCTCATCCTGCAGTGAAGTATGGCTGCCTCTGCCGCTCCTGCCAATTAGCTCGCTCGCACACTCAGCCATCCTACCTAATCCTCTCTGCGGGAGTCCCATTTGCACGGTGCGATTTCCCCGCCAGCAATGGCAACCCGGAAATCCCATCGCTCATGAGTAAATTTCAGGCTCTACAGCAACAGCAGCACGAGCTGAGAGAGAAATTGTCCAAGGGGCTCCACTCTCAGCTCGTCTGCATGCCTTTGGAGGCCGCAGCTACACCTCTCGGCTGCTGCGGTCCCCTGTGGTTTGTGAACACATCACTCCCATCCGTGGCTCAGGACCTGGCTCCCCAGCAGCAAAACGCTGAGAACAACCCAGCCTTTGAGCCAAACAGCGGGCTCCTCCCTGTCTGGACTCCACAAGCTCCTCCCAGCCACGATCCCTGCGCCCTCGCACCTTTCAGCGGGCATCTCCCTGTGCTCAGTTCTCCGGTGTACTTCCTTATACAGCGAGGCAACACTTACCTCTGGCATCTCTTCATCTTCTTCTTCAGAGGACACCTCTTCGTGCGTGCTCTGCGGGGATAAAAGGACAGAAACGAAGATCACACCTTCCTGCAGCAACGCTCTCCTGCCTTCCCAGACACTTCTGAGGCAAGGTTAAACAGGGATTTACAAGCAGAACCAAGTTAAAACCAGAGCGAAGCCAAGAACCTTTACAGGAAACTACACCAGAGCAGCTAAACAGCACTGAGGCCCAACAGATCAGGCTGGCATCACCCGGGACAGGAATTCACCCCAGCGAGAGAAGATCAACACCTCACCTGCTGCGTTCCTCCTCTGGGGGTTAGGAAGCCTCAGCCTCTAAAGCTAACTCCAAGGAACTCATTTTATGAGCTTACAAAGTCTCATCCCGAGTCACTCACCTGTTCTGCTGGCAGAGGCTGGTCCAGCATTTCAACATCTGGATGTTGGGGGAGGTTGTAGAGTTTGCACAGGTCAGAGATTATTCGCTTCAGGTGCTGCAAAAGCTGTCCAGAGACCAAACAAGCGTCAGAGAAGCGCACAGACTCACACGCCAAGCTAAGCCTCAGCCATCCTCAGCACTGCAATGCTTTCCTCGCAAACAAGCGAGCGAAGGCCCGGACACCGCTCCTTCCCACTCCAAGCAGTGGTGGACACAGGGGGAAAATCACACTCCAGCACCAAACTCAACAGAAGTTGGAGCTGCTCATCCCAAATTCCCTGAACCCCTGAGACCAGACGCACCTCCTGCCTCAGACAATCAGAGACACGCAAGAGGGATTTTACCCTGCAGAAGCAGCCAGCCTCTCGCCACCCCTCCTCTCTCCCCAGGCAGCACCCCCTCACCAGTGTATTTCCTTTCCTGACTTCCACCAGCCTCTCCAGGATAGCTGCCAGGTTCGGATCGTCTGACTCCACAGACCATATCGGGGGAACAGCTGGATAAGACTCCTGGAGAGAAGAAGGTGGCGTGTGAGCTGCCACAAGCCTCCGTCCCACTGATGCAGCTGGCGGGGAACAGAGCAGCAAGCCAAGCAGGACAGGGAGCTGCAGCCCCGTGTCTCCTGCAAATGGATCCCTCCAGGCCACAGAGATCAGTGGAACGGCCCGCAAGCGACTGAATCCACTCTCCAGGCCAATCCTGGGGCCAAGAGCAAAACAAACCCCTGCTTCAACTGCACTGATCTGGCTCAGCTCCGCACCGCTTCCCCCCAGCCCAGGGGAATGGGGTGGAATACGGAGGGTGGTGCTGTTTTGGGCACCCCTTTGGTCGCCGGTGCCTTTTGGGGTGGGAAAGCAGTTAAGGCAGGACACCGAGGGCGTTCCATGCTGCCCTGCAGGCCTCTTGTCTCGCCAGCTCTGGACCAGAAGCGCCGCAGGAGAAGAATCAGGTGTGCACAACCCGACAGCACCCGCGCAGGGGCAGAGGCCAAGCAGGTGCTTTCAACCCAGGTTCGGACAACGCTCCCAAGTCGGCCCTCTGGAAAATCCTGGACAGCAGCCGCGTTCAGCATCCACACCGAGGGCTTTCCAGGCTCTGCTGCTCCTCGCCTGGAGCTGCAATACCAGCTGCAACTCGCCATACGAGATGCGATCTGCACCCCACTGCAAACCAACCCAGAACCAAGATCCCCTAAAACCCAGACGAGAACGAGCCAGAGCGGACGCAAAGAGCCCAACACAGATGTCGCAGGTACCCTCTCCTCCAGGCATCGCTGGTCAGGGCCACCTGTGAACCCCCAAAAAAATCCAGGGGTGAGCACGGAAAAGGGGGGCGGCAGAGCCTTGTGGAGGGGAGGAGGGGACCATCGGGATGGCGAGAGCACCCTGGGGACCCCAAAGTGCCGCCTAGGCCCTGCCTGTGCCTGCCGGCCGAGGGTGAAGGCTCTGGGGTTTGTTCTGCCGGGAGACGCTTCCCGGTGACGGGGGGCCCCGCGGGGGCTGAGTGCGGCTCGCAGCGCTCTCACACGGGCCCTGGGAGGGCGGGGGGCCGGGGGCAGATCCCCCCGCAGCTGCCTGCGCCTGGCCTCGCTCCCCCCGCACCCCGGGGCACGGCGGGGCCCGGTTCCCCCCAAGCCGCAGGGGCCGGGCCGCGCGCCCCGTCCCCGCAACGGTGCCAGGTTCCAGAGGGCCGCGGTCGCTCAACGGGCAGGCAGCCCCGGCCCCCGCCCCGGCTGGCTCCCCTGACCGGCTCGGGGTGGCCCCTCGGTCCCAGGGAGGGCTCCCCCGGCGCCAGGGCCCGTCGCACCGGGCCGGTGTCAGTTCCCCCCCGCTCCGGGCCTCACCGTGATGTTGCAGTGGATGCGGACAGGCCCCGGCGGCGGCCCCCGGGAACCGGAGGCACCGGCGCGGGCCCCGGCCCCCGGGACGAACTCGCAGCTGATCTCGTCAGGGCAGGCGCTGCCGATGCGGAACCGCTCGTGGCCCCGGTGGAAGATGGACTCGAGCAGCCGCAGCTCCCGCCTCAGGAGCCGCCCGGCGGGGGCCGCCGCCACCTCGGTCCCGCTCCGCCCGGGCCCCCCCGCCGCCGCCTGCGACCCCGCCGCCTCCTCCGCCCCCGCCCGCTGCATCTTCCCATGGAGGGACCCGCTCCGCCGCCGCCGCCGCCGCAGCCCCGGGAGCCGGCCCAAGATGGCGGCGGGACGGCCCCGCTCTCCGGAAGTGACCCCTCCCGCCACCAGCGGAAGGGGCGTGGCCGCAAAACCACCGGAAGCGCTCGTGCAACCGGGCGAGGCGCCACCGGACCGGAAGTGACGTCAGGGAGGCGAATCAGAGAGAGGGGCGGGGCGAGAGGTGTCACGTGGGGGTCACGTGGTGGCCGGGGCACCGGCGGGGGGGGCACGGGCGGGGGCGGGGCTGAGGGGTCCCCGAGGCCCGGGGGGGTTGCGGGGGGTGAGCCCCCTCCCCTCCCCCCACTGTGGCGGGGCCGCGGGGGGTCTCCGGGAGCTGCCGGGATCTGCCCGCTCCGTTGCCCCCTCGGTTCCCGGCTCGGGGCTCCCCCGCCCCGCTGGAACCGTGCAGGGACCCCGGTGGAGCGGAGGGGTCGGGGGAGCCCGGCCCGGCCCCCCCCGCGGTGCCCCCCGCTCCCCCGCTGTCCCCGGGGCGGAGGCGGGGGCGGCCCCGGGGCCGCTGACGGCGGCGGTGACGGCGGCGGAGCAGGGAGCGCGGGGCGGCCCCGGCGCAGCACCCGGCACCGCCTCCCGCCCGGGGCCGCCCCGCCCGGGCCGCCGCCGCCGCCGGCTCCAGCACCGCGGAGAGCGCGGGCAGCACCGGGGACAGCGCCCGGGCACCGGCAGCGGCGCCGGCAGCGGGCGGCCCCCATGGCGCTGCTCCGCGTCCTCTGCCTCCTCGCCGCCCTCAGACGTAAGTGCCGGGGCCCGGGGGAGGGGTGGGCACCGGCACCGGCAGCGGCACCGGCAGCGGCGGGGAGGGGACTGCACCGGGCCCCGGGGCTGCGCCTGTCGCACAGCACCGTCCTCCGCCGCGCCGGTACCGAGCTGGCACAGACCCGGCGTGGACCCGGTACTGGCCCCGCTGCGGTGCCAGCGCTGCCCGCTGCCCCGGTCCGGCTCGGCAGCGCTTCCCGGTGCTCCGGGTGCACCGCCTGGCCCGGGGGCTCCGGCTGCCTGAACCGCTGCGCCGGGGCGGTGCCGGGGGTGGGCAGGGATGGGCAGGGGGTGGATGGGGAGGGCAGGAGCAGGTAGGGGGCACCCAGCTGCAGGCTCACTGGCAGCACCGGGGCTCCCACCCAGCCCCGCCCGGAGCAGCTCCCACCCAGGCACCGCAGCCCCCCGGGACCCCCAATCTCGCCCCGGCCCCGAGAGCAGCCTGCACCTGGCTGTGATACCCACACCGGCACACCCGCCCTCGAGCTGCCAGGCCCAGACCCCCGGGACGGGCACAGGCTCAGCCCCGGGGGGGGTCTGGAGCCTCCCGGGGGGCCCTGCCCTCCGCCGTGGGCTCAGCCTCCTGCCGCGCCTCAGGGAGCCTGGGCACGGACACGGAGGAGCGGCTGGTCGAGTATCTGCTGGACCCCGCACGCTACAACAAGCTGATTCGGCCGGCAAGCAACGGCTCCGAGCTGGTGACGGTGCAGCTGATGGTGTCGCTGGCGCAGCTCATCAGCGTGGTGAGTTGGCCGGGGGCTCTGCTCCCCCGGCCCCCGGGGAAGGCAGGGGGCCCTGCAGCCCCTGCCCCGGCACCCCCAGTAACCAGCCCTGCTCTCTGCAGCACGAGCGGGAGCAGATCATGACCACCAACGTCTGGCTGACCCAGGTGGGAGCCCTGGACTCTGCCGCGGCCCTGAGACCCCCATGTCCACCCTGTCCTGGGGACCCCCTGCACCCTGCCCCGGGACCCCCATGTCCACCCTGTCCTGGGGACCCCTGCACCCTGCCCCGGGACCCTCCATGCCCACCCTGTCCTGGGGACCCCTGCACCCTGCCCCGGGACCCCCATGCTCACCCTGTCCTGGGGACCCTCTGCACCCTGCCCCAGGCCCCCCATGTCCACCCTGTCCTGGGGATGCCCTGCACCCTGCGCTGAGCCCCCCCACCCATGGCCGGGCCGTGCTGAGCCTGCCTGTCGGCAGGAGTGGGAGGACTACCGCCTCACCTGGAAGCCGGAGGACTTTGACAACATGAAGAAGGTCCGCCTGCCCTCCAAGCACATCTGGCTGCCTGATGTGGTGCTCTACAACAAGTAGGTGTTTTTTTTGGGAGGGCGCCTGCATGTCCTAACCCTACCCGGGGCTCGGGGCGGTGCCATTGCAGCACTGGGGCAGGGTCAGGGCTGACAGTGCATCCCTTCGCCCCAGCGCCGATGGGATGTACGAGGTCTCATTCTACTCCAACGCGGTGATCTCCTATGACGGCAGCATCTTCTGGCTGCCGCCGGCTATCTACAAGAGCGCGTGCAAGATCGAGGTGAAGCACTTCCCCTTTGACCAGCAGAACTGCACCATGAAGTTCCGCTCCTGGACCTACGACCGCACTGAGATCGACCTGGTGCTGAAGAGTGAGGTGGCCAGCCTGGACGACTTCACGCCCAGTGGCGAGTGGGACATCGTGGCACTGCCGGGACGGCGCAATGAGAACCCCGATGACTCCACCTACGTGGACATCACCTATGACTTCATCATCCGGCGCAAGCCGCTCTTCTACACCATTAACCTCATCATCCCCTGCATCCTCATCACCTCCCTGGCCATCCTTGTTTTCTACCTGCCGTCTGACTGCGGCGAGAAGATGACGCTCTGCATCTCTGTCCTGCTCGCCCTCACCGTCTTCCTGCTGCTCATCTCCAAAATCGTGCCACCCACCTCACTGGACGTGCCGCTGGTGGGCAAATACCTCATGTTCACCATGGTGCTGGTGACCTTCTCCATCGTCACCAGCGTCTGCGTCCTCAACGTGCACCACCGCTCGCCCACCACGCACACCATGCCGCCCTGGGTCCGCACCCTCTTCCTCCGCAAGCTCCCGGCGCTGCTTTTCATGAAGCAGCCGCAGCAGAACTGTGCCCGCCAGCGCCTGCGCCAGCGCCGGCACACCCAGGAGCGCGCTGCCACCACCACACTCTTCCTCCAGGCCGGCGCCCGCGCCTGCACCTGCTATGCCAACCTCGGCGCTGCCAAAGCCGAGGGGCTCAACGGCTACCAGGAGCGGCAGGGGCAGGCACCAGCCCCCGCAGCCAGCTGCACCTGCGGGCTGGAGGAGGCGGTGGATGGTGTGCGCTTCATTGCCGACCACATGCGCAGCGAGGACGACGACCAGAGCGTGAGTCGGGGCGGAGGTGGGCAGGGGATGTGGGGTGCATGCAGAGCTGTGGGGCACAGGCAGGGCTGCAAGATGCAGGCAGGACCATGGGGTATAGGCAGGGCTGTGGGGTGCAGAGCACACGTATGGCTGGCCTGCAGGAAGGGATGTGCATGAACACCAAGGGGGTCCCTGCCTGGGGACCCTCTGCAGCCCCTGCCTGGGCAGGGGCCTGGCCCTGGCCCCCGACCCGCCGCTGCGGCCCCAGCCTGAAGCAGTTACTCTGATAACCCAGGAGGGTCCCGCGAGGCCTGACCCTGCACAGCACCGTGAGGCTGCAGATTTTGGCAGAGCCAGCCCCAGCTGGGGCTGCAGGGCCAAGGGATGAGGAGTTGAATTTCCTGGGCTCGGCGGGGCAGTGGCAGTGGGGGGACGGAGCCCTGCGGGGCCCATGGCAGGCTGGCAGGCAGCCCTGGGAGCTGCAGTGCTGAGGGAGCAGATTCAGGGCTCTGCGGAGCTGCCAAGCTCCTGGTCCAGCCACCTGCCAGGGGCAGCACAGGCAGCGCTGGGTGATGCCGGAGGCCCTGGCCTGACGCAGCATCTGTCCCGGCCCTGCGCAGGTGAGCGAGGACTGGAAGTACGTGGCCATGGTCATCGACCGCCTCTTCTTGTGGATCTTCGTCTTTGTCTGCGTCTTCGGCACTGTTGGCATGTTCCTCCAGCCCCTCTTCCAGAACTACGCCACCAACTCCCAGCTGCAGCTTGGCCAGGGCACCCCCACCTCCAAATAGTGCCATGGCGGCCACCCACCCTCTCCGCCGGCCCCGGAGACAGCAAGGGACTGTGGGCTCCGCACCCTCTCCCCACTGCCGAGCTGGGGGCCGGCCAGTCCTGGGGCCGGAGAGCTGGGTGCCGGGCTCCAGGCACCCGCTGCAAAACAATAAATACTCACACAGGAGGGGCTTGTTCATTTTAGTGTCCTTTAATTCCACACCGCTCCCTGCAGGCACGAGGAAGCAGGGTGCAGCCAGGGCTGGGAGGGGGGCTCCAGCACCCTGTGACCAAGGTAAGAGGCCAGGGAGGAATCAGCTGTGGAAGAGGAAAATCCCAATTCCCGAGGGTGGGAGCGCAGCGGCATGAAACCAGCTTCATAGGGATGCACCCAGCTCTGTCCCACACCTCCGGGAGCACCGGCCACTCGCCACAGCTCTCCCGTGGATGCAACCATGCAGGGCCATGTGGGGCCAGTGCCCCAGCCCCTGCAGCCAGCTCCTGGCCCCCGCCAGCCCCCCACACCGTCCCTGGGGCTCCCAGGAGCCCGGCAGAGCCGTGCTGATGCAGCGGGAGCAGAGGCACAGGGAGGAGGATGGGGCTGCTCTGCTCTGGCTCCTCAAGGTGAGCTATTTTTAGGTCCTACCTGCAGGCAGGGCCGGGGCAGTGAGCACCGGGGACTGCTCCACGCCCCGGCAGTGCCACCTGCTAAACTCCAGGCTCGGTGCGCTGAAGCCAAGAGCAGCCATGAGACAAAATCATGCAAGGAAGGAAAATACAAATCGATCACAACTCGAGCCGGGAGCAGCCGGCAGCCAGGCCTCTGCCGCGGGTCGTGCAGGGGAGCTGGTGGGCTGGGCTGGCAGCCCTGGCCTGTCCGGCAGCGCTTCCCGCACTCTCCCTCGTAGGCAGGAATTGGCCTCATCAGGGAAAACCGCAGTGGAGCGTTTGCTATAAATACCACTAATCCTCCATGCTGGGGGGAGCGTGGCGCAGACGGGGGCCGGTAGCACACAACGCCGGGGGAAGCCACACGCTAGAAATTAATTTTAAATCCCAGCACTTCACCCAGCCAGAGAAATCCTGGGCTGTTCCAGCAGATCCTCCTGGAGCTCCCCCTCTCAGGGGTACCCCTCAATACTTAAACGTGAGGAGCTTTGCCCCTAAAGCAGCATCCTGCTGGCCCTGTGCCAGGGGCTTGTCCCACCTTGTTCCACCTCTACATCCCCTCTGCTGTGGGCGCAGGACAGGGGGTTCCCGCTGCACCCCGTCGGGGAGCAGAGACCCACAAGTTCCAGCAAAGCAGGAGGGTGCGGGGAGCACAGCGGGAGCCCCGGTAGCACCAGGCACAGCACCCGGAGCAGCTAGCAGAGTGATGGGGGGGGGCCACCGTGGACGAAGGAGCCCCCAGCTCTGTTCTTGTGCCGTTGCTGCCACCGGAGCCTTGCTCCATGCACGGAGATGCTGCCACCCAGCTCTGCGCTGCAGTCAGCGTCCGAGTGCTGTCCGGCCACCGCAGGCAGGGAGAGCCCGTGACAGCCAGCCTTTCAGCAAGCGTTTAACCTGCTTGGTGTGCCCGCCAGCATCCTTCCCTGCTGCACGGGGACGTGCAAGCCTGAGGCACAGCCGGAGTCAGGGCCTTGCTCCCCAGGCTGGGCTCCCCCAGCCTCAGGACTTCTCTTCACTTTAGACCACGCTCCCCACGCTAAGTGCTTCACGGTCGCTTGGTCCGATCTCACTGGTGTCGACTGTCCCGTCCCAGGCAAAGCTGGCACGGGCTGTGCGTGGGGAAAGGGGCTGCTCTACAACATCCAATAAACTCGCTGCTGGATGGGAACAGCATCTTTACTTCTCGCCTTCTACAAGTGCATCTGGCATGTGGTTGAGCTCAGATATCAGCAGGCACATGACGTGGCCTGCAGCCCCCGCCAGCCGCCTGAGCGACCTCCCGAGACCAGAGGGGAGATGCCCTGTCCTAGAGCCAGAGGTGAGGGAAGGAGCCAGGAGAACCCTGCCCCGTCATTTCAGGGTACACTCAAACCCCCTGAGGGCTCAGTTCTGCCTTCACAACTGCCACCATTCTACATGAGATGATCCATCATTTGGCAAACAATAACTCACCTCCGTTCCTCTCCAAACCCCACCCGGCTCTACCCAGGGCCCCTCTTTCACCCTGCAGGAATTAACATACCCATGGCGCAGAGCCAGCTATACTACAGAAATTTTCTTTTTTTATTATTAATGCGGAATGTTATGCTGGTCCTGCCGGCTGTCTTGCAGAGGTCAGTCCCATCAGCCACCTTCCAACAGAGACACATAAAACCAGCTAGTCAGCTTTTTTTTTTTTCCTCCCCTCTCTCAAAAGAGAAAATTTGCCTCAAAACCTGCCAGAGGGATCTGTAGTGCACAGTCCAAAGGTTTGGCTTGCAGTCCGAGAATCCCTCTGGTTTCTTGTGCCTTCTTTTAAAAAAAGAGGAGACGAAAACATAAAAGCAAGCAGGGACTGAGCCTGCCCTAGCTTAAAAAAAAAAAAAAACAAAACAGTAATTTTCATGCATGTTTTAAAAAGAGAAGGGGCAGGGTCTCAGAGTAACAAGAGCAGAGAGAAAAGGCAGCCAGGCCTATGGGGGAAAACCGCTGCACGCTCCTGATTCCACTTCAAAAAGGTGGCGGTGAAAGAAGGACGCATCCGCCCATGCACACGCCTGTGCACACTCACCCCCCCACGCACACAGGGCGTCTTGTTATGCATCAAGGAAAGAGAAATTATCTTCCTCTTGGGGTTTGCGGATCCAGCTGCCATAGCCCATCTCTTCCAGCGTGCTGAAGAAGCACTGCTTGGCTTCCTGGTACGCCGTGGCTGCCTCCTTAGCATCTGAGTAGACTGAGAGGTTCTGCAGGTCTTTGCAGTTGTTCTTAGCACATAACTGCTGGAACAGGGCGAACATTTTCCTCTTGGACACACGAGACACCTCCAGCTTCGGTCTGAGAAGGGAGACAAAGGCAGCAATCAAGGACACGACACTCAGAAAAGCAAAGAGGAGCAGAGGACACAGGGAAAAACCCACAGTGGGATGCCTGTGAGATCTCTCAGCTCAGTGGGGCTCTGTTGCAGGGTCCAGGCTGGGCAGTATTTTGTTTTGCTTCAAGAGCGCTCGCTTACGTCAGTTTGAAATTCCTCTCTCCAACCCACCCCACACGTAAGGTGCTGGAACAGCACAGAGGGTACTCATGCCTTCAGAGCTGCCCCTCTTTCCCAAAACAGAAAAGCAGCATCAGGAAAGGCTCTTCTTACCCGTCTACTTTCCCTTTTGTGCCATCCAAGACTTCAACTTCGCTTTCATCGGCAAGACACCAATTCACTGAAGACTCCTTCGTCTTGCCTGTCTGCCTCGCAGAGTCATATACGCTGACTCGCCCAACCTGCATAAGAGGTAAGAGGGTTTCTTAACACCGGTCCTGCTGCGCAAGCTTGCTGCTAAGGGCAGCCTCTTGCCAGCGGACTGGGCACATGGCACCCACAGCCCTGCAGAGGTGTGGCAGAGCCTAGCATTTACTTTCCATCCTGGATTCTCAGTGCTTTGCGTGTTAAAGCCTCAGTTACCCCACGCTCAAGGTGCCCGGCTGCTGCTGCTGTTCCTTTCGAGAGGCTGTCACACTAGGTCTGATCTTATCCGGGACATGTGAAATCCAAGGACCTTCCATCCCCCGCAAGCAGGGGTTCAGCTCATCCCAAACTCCTGAGAGCAGCAAGCATGAGGTTCTCACTAAGCTGAAGGCTACCAGGCCAACTTCGGTCTCCTTTTTCCCAGACCAAGACATTGCCCGTAACCCCCATGCACCGTGGGGTGACACAAAGCGGGCAGGTTTCTGGCCATCAGCCTCCTGACCCTGGCCAGAGAGTTTCTGCCAAGTGACCCCACTGCAGAGCGAAACCCAAAGCCAAGAGCAGAGGTGGAAGGGGGGATGGAAAGACAAAGAGGTGCCAAGCCCACAGTACCTCAGGATGGTTAATATGATACGGAGCCTGGAGCTTTTCCTGCAGTGCATTCCCATCTCTTGCCACGCGGCAGCAGATTGCACGTGTTAAATGACCCTGACTGTACAAGTAACCTGTGAAGACAGACGTGAAGGCGTTAGGAAACAGGAATGGCACAGGTGATGGACGGGCCAAACCCTGAGAACCACAGCGCTTCCCACAAGCTCCAAAAAGCTTGCGGCCATGTGGATCAGCAACAGCTACGTCTACCCTAGATGTGTAAGATGAAGCTTTATAGACTGCAATGTTTCTCACAGAAGACACAAACAGGCAATTTTTGTCTCACCCTCCTAGATCACATGTGGCTTCTAAAAATCAAGAACCTTGGAGAAAAACCCACTCCACCCACAGCACAGAATCCACAAACTCCCTTTTCACTTCCAAACAGCACAGCTCTGCCAAGAACGACGTTTCAGTCTGTTACTCCTACAGCTTCCACAAACAAGCTCTTCCATCACTTGGGGAAGGGAGGTTACTTGTCGCTGCAGCCTGGTTCTAAGGAGCAGGGCAGCACATCCATCCCGACCCAGAAAGGATGGCGGGTCTCATACCGAGTGTAACAGAGCTGAGATAAACTGGTTCTATGAAGTGCGACAGCAGTGCCCCTTGCAAGCCAAGTATATTCCAGCGTAAGATTTTGTCACTGCAGGACATGGTTCGCAACCGCTCCCCATGCTGGATCCCATCCCACGTGGGCACGATGTCACTCGACTCCACAGGAATGGTACCTTCCCCTGCACAAGAGAAGAAGAAAAGCTTTCCTGTAAAGAGTGAGATATTCTATAAATCAAAACCCCACCAGCAGCTGCAGAAGAAACTATATTCTATGCACAGGTAGGGAGTGACCTCTGGAGTCTGTTTGTCCCCAGGTTTGGGGAATGTTTTAGAACCACATGAAAAAGGGAACTCGGTACTGATTACAGATGAGTCATTTTTCAAATGACTGAAGCAGAATTAAATAGTGCTTGAAAGGGAGGTCAGAGATGTATAAGCTTTGCGGCAAACTTCAGCTGTACTCTTGCTAGCGTGGCAGTCCGACAGGCAGAGTGGGGAGAGGTGAAGGGACTCCCCCTAATGCCCCCCATCCCTTTTACCCACCCCCAAAGTTCCCAAATGCTTTAAATCATAGAATGGTTTGGGTTGGAAGGGACCTTGAAGACCACCTGGTTCCAGCCCCCTGCCATGGGGAGGGACACCTTCCACTAGACCAAGTTGCTCAAAGCCCCGGCCAACCTGGCCTTGAACACTTCCAGGGATGGGGCATCCACAACTTCTCTGGACAACCCGTTCCAGTGCCTCACCACCCTCAAATGCCGCAACAGCACCACACAGAGAGGGGTAAGAAAACTCTAGAGCTCCCGAAAGGCTCAGAGGAGAGGACTGGAGCCACCACACCGTGCAGGGAGCGAACACACTCACCGTTCTCCACCTTGGTCCGCAGCTTGCCTTGTTTGGGGTTCTCAAAGAGAGGCTGGTGCTGGGCTTGCCCCACCACGCTCGCCTGATCGCTGCAGGATTTGTCAAAGAGTGCCCCGTCTCCACAAGGTGCTGTGCTAGAAAACAAATACTCCCCAGGTTAGCACCGACTCTCAGAAAACAGCCAGGGCCAGGGGTGCGATAGCACTGCTGACGCCGGTCACTTGCTGCACAACCCCACACAAACCTGACGTAGAGGTGAAAGGTAATGCTGCTCTTTATTTTGAGTCTCTTCCCTCCTGCTGGCTCAAAAATGCTCTCTTCTGCAGAGGAAGGATTAGATGGGTCATACTTCATCAACTCACTGTAGAGAAACCTGAAAATAACAAAATCACGTCAAAAGGCTGCTTTGCTCCTCAGACAAGGAGAACGTCAATCCAGCCACTGCCCATGCTGGGACAGGCAGCGTCCCAACCTCTGCCTCTGTCTGCTCCTGACGCGTAGGAGAGTGAAGACCCGGAGCTGCAGCTGAGAATACCTGGAAGCCAATGAACAGCGCTGAGAATACTTGGAAGCCAACGAACAGTGCTTGACACCACAGAAAAGGCAAGAAATAAAGCCGATTTCCTACCATGCAGAGGACATGCAATAGAAAATAAGCATTCCGGCAGGTGAGCAGAGGGAAGCAATGGCAGGAGAAACAAAGGAGCCTGGCTGGCTGCTGCTCGTGTGTATCTGATCCAAGCGTGAAGAAGACTTCAAGGTTCTTAACCTAGCACCTTTACTCTTAATGCCAACTTGGTGCTGCCTAAACAGCCCCATGGGCAGCTGAATGCTAAGTGGTATTATTAGCACAACCCCACGATCTGTTTACAGTGACTGGGTCTTTTATGGCCACTTCTGTCCAGGGACAGGGAAAAACCTTGAGGTCTCCAACATAGCATCAAGGACTAAAGAAAAACTGCAGCTTCACAAACTCCTCCAGCAGAGCCTGTGCAGGGATTTGTTTTGCAAGGAGAGGTGGAACTCGCTGTTCTCATCTCTGACAGGCTCTGCTGTGCCACAGCAGCCCATCAGTCACAACTGTCAAGATTAACAGCCGAGACAGACAGTAAGCAAGAGAGCAATCCTCAGACTTTACGGCTTGCCGGGGACCTGCCCTCAACACCTTCTGGTGCCGAGGAATGCACAGAGCATGGTGGCAACAGGCGAAGGCTTTAAGAAAGCAGCTGGCTTTGCTGTTCATAACTGGAAGGGCAGACATTAACAAGGGTAGTCCAATTTCATCTCACTTTAAAAAAAAAAACCAAACCCCACAACAGTGCCACACTGAATGTTTATAAAGAGAAGAGAACAATTGTGCAGTTTAGTTGGGAAAACCCTTTCCAACCGATGAAAAGGGATTTCTGACTTATCAACACAAACACATTCAGTGTTTTTTCCTGAAGCCTTCTACATCCAGATCCAAAAGGCCACAGGGAGACCTGGCCTGCAGATTCCCCAGCACCTTGGCTCAGAGCTGTGCTCAGACTCAAACAGTGTGTTGCGTGCCGGCCAAGCAGCCTCTGCAGGATGCTTTAAGTACATCAGATGCGGCCCTTGGGCTCTTGGCAAGTTTCCAGTTCAGTACTAATTTAGGCACCATTCAAGCATGGCCCTTTCTTATCAGAAATAACTTCCCTCTATTTAACAACACATGGATAAACAGCAGTGTTAGAGGATCACAGCCTCTCTCAACACAGCAAGGAACCGTCACAGCTACATCCCTCTAGAATGGGTCAGCACCTCCTGGCAGGCCCCTCTCCTTCAGGTTTTCCCTTGTCTCACCTCACAAAGCCTCTTCGAGAAATTATTTCTGCATGACAGTCATTCACTGTCTCCCCCTTCAAGCTCAGCTCTTCTCCTTTCACGCAACGATTACCTGAAATAAAAAAAAAGGCAAGTGTCAAAGTCAACACACAGCTTCACAGAAAAAGGGAGGGTTTCATTTTGCTTCAAGTTTTCCTTCTTTGGGCTCCTGAGCAGCAGCAGCACCCTAACTATTAAATCATTATCCTGATCCAAGCAGTTAGGAAAATAAAGGGACAAAGAGCACACACTACTTTAGGGACAGCAAAGACTTAAATTGCCACAGGTTTAGGGCCAGTGTCCCTTCCTGAGTGCTTTTCAGCACACCGCTCTGGCTGGAAGCATGGCAACTAACTAGGCAGGGAGCTAAGGTACGTGCAGCCAAGAGAAGCTGGGGGATCTTTTGCTGTATGATGCAAGGAATCCATGCTCTGATGCACAGACTAGCGCGTAGCAATGGAAGCAAAGATTAAGAGCAATATAGCTGCAGGCACATTTGCTTTGTTCTCTCTCTATAACCAGATCGTTTGTGACACCATGCAAGCCCTGGGAACGTTTCTTGCCCTCTCTGAAAAAGCCTACAGCAAGAGCCATTCCCTAGTTGTAGCTGACAGGGAATCTAGCGGGGAAGCGAGAGTTCAGCTTATGCTGTTCATACCCGTTCCGATGCTGACCACCACTCCCAGGTCCTTGTTTCCTTTCCGCATGATGATGGCAGCCAGGATCTTCCGCCCAAGCAGACTGTGCTGGATGCGAGCAGTGAGGGTGTTGAAGCGCTGGTGGCTCAGCATAGCCATCTGATCATGTAGGGTACTGCCGCTCACGGGGAGCTGGAACGGGCACACAACACCAGGATTGCTAAGAGATCACGAGCAGGTCACGGAACAAAACAGCTGAAGAAGTAGCCAACCTGAAGCACAGCGATCCAAGCAGAAGGCAGGAACACAGAAAACATGAGCTACAGGCAGTGCAAGTTTGGGTTGAGTGCATGGACAGTATTGTGTCAAAGGGTGGGTGAAGTTCTTTTAGGTATTTCTGGGAAAACCCTGTCCAATGCTTTGAGTTCTGCTTTGAGCACATCATTAAGAGACAGCGGCAAGCTGTCTTCCTGGCAGCAAGCGAAATGGGCTGAGGAATGGCCTCCCGAGATTGCCAGGGGAAACCCCCATCGCAAAGGAACAAAACCCATCTTGCCTGTTCCCACAGACTCAGCCAAGGAAATCTGTTACTGGCTTTGGAGGAATTCCTTCCCTGGCTGCCTGTGAGGAGACTGCACAGTCACTCCCATTGCAGACGGGCACTTGCCTCCTCTAGCACTGCTGACTGACAAATCCTCCCTGATGGCTTTTCTATTTAGAGGCACAGCTGCTGTGCTCAGCTGTGCGGCCTGGAACGCAGCTTTTAAGAGATCACAAAACTCTAAGTTTGATTTAAAGCAGCACAGGTTTGAGACAGCCATCCTGACACAACCAGAGCTTTGCTCTTATCTGACACATGAGCTTCTTGAGCTGACACACAATTTTTAACGCAGCATGAAAGAATCTGGAAGGAGGGGGGAAAAAAAAAAAAAAAAAAAAAAAGACACAGAATTAGAAATGAGTGCACTCCTGCTCCACCACAGGAACACATTTCAGTAGCTTGTGGAAGAATCTGATGGTATTTTAGCCCTAAAGCAGACGCCAGCAGGAAGGAAGAGCACGTCTGTGCCCTGAGGAAACACCTAATCCACTTCAGGAAAACATCAGCTTATTTACACCTTTGAAGAACACAGATCTCTCAGTTGATCCTGAAGGCATTTTTCTGCTGGACTGAACAGCACAGGACAGGCAGGGCTACAAAAGCAGTCCGAGCTTTGGAGGAAGAGGATTTACCTCGGTGATGTTCATCCCTTCCATGCGCTCAATCTTCTCTGTTTCCCCAATCAGGACTCTGAGCGCGGCATCAGCTGCCTCCTGCTTGCCCTGCTTTTTATTGTGTGCAGTTACAGCTGGGAACCAACGGCCTCCAACCTTCGCCTGATAGACAAACCTATAAAGACAGCAGCGCACCTCTGAGAAACCAGGAAACCTACAGATTTCAGTCTGGTTTTTAAATGGTCTCAGTGGAGAGAGGAGAGGAGTGGAGGTAGCTTATTGTCATCCAGACATAAGGTTTGGCAGAGGCAGCAGCTCGGCCTGTTGCCATCTTGAACTGCATCAGGAATTTTGCACTCTCTGCCCTTTCTCCAGGACAACAGCAACACTGCAAAATTTCCTCCTGGACAGAGGCAGTTACTTACTTGGGGTCATGAGGAGGTCCCGACTGGTCAATGAGTTTGAACTCTGCGGCAAAACCATTGGAGCGGGCGTATTCCAGCAGGCCACTGACAGGATTGACATTAAGGTATTTGATGAGCTCCCCAACACCCTTTGCTTTCACCACCTTGGGTTCATCTGGAGGGGGGATCCATGGTCCACAGCTGTGTGTAGACTGATCGCCATGGGGCTTCACGACAGGCTAGAGCAGAGTTAGACAGGAGAAGGCTGTTAAATACTCAGCAGCTGGTATTACCGCAGGCCAAGAGCACTCAGCAAACCTCTGCTAGAGCCAGCACGTGACCTTGTGGGCTGAAATCCAGTGGACTATGAAATAAAGGGGGGGGGGGGGGAGCCCAACCCAAAACACTTGGGTTTTATAAAGAAGTTCTTTGTACCTGTTCAGGCAAGACATGGGGTACAGACTCTCCAGAAAGAATCTTCACAGCAACTTCTGCTGCCATTTGCTTTGCTCCCTTCTTGCTGTTTCCTACCACAGCAGGGAAAATTTGGTCACCCATTTTCACACAGTAGCTGAACCTGACAGGACATTATAGCATACGAAAAGTGTTAAGCATAGGTGTCTCGATCTGTTTATTATCCCCTTCTCCTGGTTCAAGTTAAATCCTTCGGGGTTATTTCCAACTTAAATCTACCACGATGGTCCTAAATACTCCCACTAGAGCACTACCAGATAAGGGTAGAGGACTGGAAGCTGTTCCTGGTCTGGTAGAAGAAACAATGTCCTTTCTCAGAGAAAGGTTCCTGGTTTTGGTTTCTTTCTGGAGGTAGATGTCATGGAGGAGCCATGCCCAGACTCCTCAGATAAGAGGAGCACTCAGCTAGGTCAGCGATGAGTCCAGGAACATGGATAGCATGCTGAAGAGGAAGGGTATTAAAGAAAGGGTTTCTGTCCTCCCCAAAGCTAGCATATTGTTATGCCATACCTAGGATCATGAGGTGGGCCCTCCTGAGAGAGCAGCTGGAATTCAACCGTGTTCCCCGATTTTTGTCCGTACTCCATTAATATGCTGATAGGGTGCTTCCCAGGAAGCAGGTTGAGCTGAGCTGGCACAGACAATGGCTCTGGCTCTGGTTGCAAAGGCTACATCAAGAAGATGGAAGAAACTAGTTTCAGACCAAACACTGTTTGACCAGCCTCACAAGTCAAGAAAACACGACTCACCAATTCCAGTTCAGAGTTGCTGGAGGGAAATGGCTCTTCACATTTAATTCCACCATGTCTTCCATTCTCTGCTTCACTCATCAGGACCTTCATAGCATTAGCTGCTGCCTCCTGTTTAGCGAGTTTTTTGCTCCCTGCTTCTGCTGGTGGGAATCGGCGCCCATTAATCACTGCCTGGAACTTAAATCTTTGAAAGAAAAAACCAAAGGGGTAAATCGAGATGCAAAAGTGTGGTCTTCTCAGAGCAAGCAAGTAAGGCTGCTCTTGGAATTCAAGTGAGAAGGAACAGCTAGCTCCTGGCTGGGAGAGCAAACCCCGGCTGCCACATGCAGAAGACAAAAGTACCAAGGGTGCCCCAACAGCTCTGCAGCTGGGCCTCATTTCATCACATTTCCAGAGCTGTTTGTGACAGAGGAGCAGCTCCAGATTTTGTTCTGAAGGACCAGGATGAATTGCCTTGTTCTACAAGCGCCCAAAATGCGTAATAGCTGTATGCAAAGAGCAGTTTGGTTACGTCTCCTGCATAGGGATGAAGAAAGCTTAAAAGCAGCCTGCACTGTTCCTTCTGCACCTGGACATTTGGGGTCACTCATCCCTCCGGCATTTTCCCTGGCTATCCAGTGCATTCACACCATCTCAGAGAGGTGCTGCCGCACATAAACGTCTTGCCTTTGATGTTTCTGTCCCTCTCCTCCCTGTGAACTCTAACAAACACAGCTTCTCTTCTGTCCTCCAGCCCTATACAGAGGAAAACTGCTTCCAACGAGAACAGATCAAACCACATCTGGAGAGGGGTTACGGGGCTGAATCCATTCAGATCCCTCCTCCTCCAAAAAAAAAAAAGCCCAGGACTCTGTCTTTAGAAATGAGGCCAATTTTCCTGTCTAGCGGATCTATTGACATATTCCAGTGCGGCACATATGGTGCTTTTCGCCGTCTTGCTGGTGCTCAGGAACAGCCATGATTTAGCAAGGGGAAGCAGGACTCCAGAGACTGACTCCGCAAAACCTAGTGCCATGCTACGTGCTCTGCTCACAGTGGCCACTCTGATCTGCTACACCACAGAAATGTCCAGAGTGGGTTCACCTCATCTAACCCAAGGTATCTGCACCCAAGCACTTTGTTCCAGGCCCCCTTTATACCACTTCCAGGGTGAGAGCATCTTGAGAGGTAGCTTAGAAATACCAGTTTCTCCCTGTACAATGAAATTGAAAGCCAAGTGATTAAATCAGACAGGACCTAGCTGAAGAGATGAATCCCACCTTTGCTCTCAGAATGAGGTGCAGGGTTGCCAAAACCAAGGTTCAATTTTAGCCTTGGTTTTTTTTTTTTTCCTTAAGCTGCAGCAAGAAATCAACTAGGCTAATCCTTCTGAAATGAAGTAAACGTTAATGAGCAGGCCCTTCAGGACAAAGTTGAGTGGGTGAAGTTAGTTGACATCAGATCATTTTAAGCAAAAAGACAGCTGAGGAAAGGCAGGAAATTGTCTTACCGTGGCTCATGAGAGGGTCCACTCTGCTCCAGCATGGCAAACTCACAGTGCTGGTATGTGTACTGGGAATATTCGGTAAGGCCACTCACTGGGTTCTTCTCCTGACAAGCCATCAGTTTTTCTACGGGCGTACATAGGAAAGCAGTTTCAAACTGGGCAGCGTAACTGGGGGAAGACTGGGAATTCATGATGGATTCTGACTCATCGGGCTGCTTATTGATAGTGTTCAGATTATCTGGGATATCATCCGTGGCCCACTTGCCATTTTCAGAGTTATCATAATTACTCAAACTGGAGAATTCGGGCTTAGTGTCCTCAGGCAGGGCTGCTTCTGTGTCACTGGCATCGCTCTGGTCAGTTTGCCCCAAACGCTGCTGTCCGTTTTCTATACTTTCTTCTTCTGATGTCGTCACTGCTGGTGAAGCTACAGCCATCTCCTGAGAACACGGAGGAACAGAGGAAGGTTGAAAACCTGACCCAGGTGTGGGATCTGCCGTCTGCATTACCGCGCTGGCCTTCAGCCTCATCTGCATCCGCTCACGTTTCCTGTCTGTCAGGGACCACCGTGGGGGGCTTGTGTTCTGCTTGTGGACATCTCCCAGCTTTTCCAGAGCACTGAGAAAGGCATTAACATCCTTGGCCCTCGAAAACCCAATGTTTTTGGCAAGGTTGAGCGCCGTTGTTTCTGCCACGCTGAACAAGTAGTTGCAGATTTTGTCCTTCGTCTCAGCCATCATGGGATTGGTGTCTCCTGAGCCAACTGCGCTCCTATTTCCACCTCTGCTCTTGCAAGCTGGACCTGCGCGACCACTGCTGTGGTCAGCAGGGCTTCTTTCTCTCCCTGCGCTTGGGCTGGCAATCCTCCACAGCGGCGGCGTCTCTTCACCTTTGTGCAATTTGCCTTCTCGTAAGAGTTGATACAAAACACGGTTGACCTCTTTCTTTTGAGTTTTAAGTTTACGTGCAAGATCATGGACTGTACAAGTCTTCCCCTCCCCAAGCTGCCTGAAAATTGTCAGAATTTCTTGTTCACAGTCTTGTCCAGCAAGAGACAGTCTCTGGAAATTCAGCCTGATGGTGTCAGAATCTCTCTCCGAGTCCTCCTGATGATGGTACTGAGGATGACAATAACGTGGCGAAGTTTCTACCCATGGACGCTTACTGGAGAACTTATGCCATCCCACTCTGCTGCAGCTGGGTTGCCATCTCTCTGCAGGAGCCGGTGCCACAGCTCGCACGCCTCTGATGCGTGATTCGTCGTGTGATCCCCGTCCCTGAAGCGAACAGACTTCAGTGGCCCGCTCTGTTAGGAACTGCTGATGTAAAAAGGTTTCCTGATTAACTTCTTGTCGGGTATGAGGGCGGTGAAAAAAACCTTGATTAGTGCTGGGGCAGTTACGTCTTGACCGGGCAAGATATGAGCCTCTGCCTCGACCAGCGCCTCTGTTCATAGCGCACTGCTGAGACACACGTGTGAATCGGGCTACTCGCACGCCAGGAGAAGGGGAGCTGCGATCCGCTCTGCACTCTCCCAGGCACCTGCTAGGAGGCAAAACACAGGAATTCAGAACCTATTTATACAACTATAGGATTCCAGAAACGCAGTTTAAACAGCTTCCCTGCTACTGAGGCATTTCAAACATCTTCACGTCTTCACCTCCTCAAGCTTTCCTGTTTTCGACCAAGTCTAAATTATTCATGTAAACACAAATAGCAAACTCTGTGTCTGCCCAGCACAGAACCCAGCAGTCAGGAATCACAGGTGAAGTAAACCACGAGAAACAGCTTTTAATAAGAGCGACCCCCTGTTCCCGTTGGACTGAATTTCAAGATAGCTGCACAGGGGCGGTTTGTCCTTCTGTGATGCCCTCTGTCGAAGGCTCACCCTAAGCTCCCTAAGCTTCTGAAACACAAGTGAGTTTCACTCCTCTGCCCTGAGGGAGAGAAGAATCTCAGGCCTGCTTTGCAACCAGAAAAATGGGGGCACAAGGTGGTGACGCAGCTCACACGGTCACACAGGACAGAGCTGCAAGAGGCTTGCAACAGTTTTCAGACTCATGGCCAAAAAAAGCCTGAAAGCCCAAATGTCTTTTGCTTCCTGAACATACCCATAGAGGTAAAGCATCACGCCACAGGGGAAGTAAAGCAATAACACGCACAGAAATTGGATAGGTGTGGAGCTGGCAACGGTACAAAAAGGTTTTTGGGACTGTAGCCCAAATTTCACTCATATCACAGACAGCTGCACCACCCCCCTTGGGTACAGGACATAAGTCTAAGCTTTTAATATGCTTTTTAAAAATAAGTAACCCAGCACAGGATATATTTGAGTTCTTTGACAACAGCTGGTTGTGAAACTGAGTGGATAAAAACATGCAACTGATACCTGCTGCTAGGTCCCCATCCTACTTTCCCGCTGGTGACCTCCTTAAGTCACCCATCTTCATTAAGATAGTTTTTCTGATGCAAGTCTTATCTTCATAAAGCTCCCTATCTTCATCAAACACACCTCAAGGCCAACTTAAATTTTGCTTTCTTTAAACAAGTTCATCAACAGCCTCCATCTGCACCCAGCTGCCACCATGGTGATTTATTTCACGAACTCCGATAAACACGGGCTCCACGCATGGTGCTGAGAAGGCTCAGTGAAGCAAGGGGGGTTCCCCCCCTTCCCAGCTCCGGGGGGACCCACTGCCCTCCCCCACCAGTGAACTCGTTTTAAAAGCAATGCCCGAGCCAAAGGCAGGGCAGAAATCCTGGCAGACCGGAAGAGGTTTTTTTTTTAAAAAAATGCTCTTACCTCAGTCTCATCCATACGCCAAATCCCCTTAGTCTGCGAGAAGATAAACGGAAAAAAGAAACCCTGACCTGCCGAACATCTGCCGGGGAGGGGAGGCGGCGCTGGGCAGGCTGCGGGCAACCGCTCACCCTGGCAAAATGGCTGCGAGATCCGTTTCGGTTTCGGTTCCCACGGCGGCCTCCCCCACGCCCTGCTCCGGGAGCTCGCAGGGAAGGGACGCGCTCTTCCAAAGTACGCTCGCTTTGCGAGTGCTCAAAGCCCCGAAATTCCTTCCCAGCGGTGGCCACAGCTGGGCCTGGACCGCAAAAGCAAAGCCTGGAGGGAAGCTCCTTCCCCCGGTACCTGCGGCCATGCACGGCCCCGGCCAGCCACGAGCTGTCGCTGGGACGGGATCCTGGTCCGCACAGGAGGGGTGGCTGCTCTCCTGGTCTGGAGAAGGCTCGTGGGAATGGCTGTCACCCTAAACTACACCTCAAAAGAAAAAAGACCCCAAGGACCAAGGATACGTGCTACCCTGCGCCCGTGGCACATCGCTTCCCGAGCAGAACCGCGATGGGCCTGCAATGTTGGCGACGACGGCACCGCTCACTGCACTGAGCATGAGGGGCTCGACCGGACGAGGTCCCCGAGTCCCGAAGGCACCGGGCAGGAAGGCGGGCTGGGACACGGGACCGCGGGTACCGACCCAGCTCCCATAAACCGGGACTCAAGCAGAAGAGCGGCACCAGGGAGAACACTTTATTCCAGGCGTTCCGCCTGCGAAGCGCGCAGGGCAGAGCGCAGCCCGCCCTACCGAAACCCGGGCCCCGACAGAGTCCCGGGGCTGCTGGGACACCATCGCGCCGCCTCCCCGAAGCCCCCGGGGCTGCCCGCGCTGAAGGCCGAATCCCGGCCTGCGCCCAGCGCGTCCCCGTATCACCAGGCCCGGAGAAGGAGGCTCGGCTCGGCTCGGCCCAGGAGGCCCGTAAGCACCCCCGGCGCTGCTGAAGGCCCGGCAGGGCCCGGGTTTTAGCGGCGAGGCCTCGAGCCGAGCCGAGCCGAGCCGAGCCTGCCCCTGCCCCCACCCTGCGGCCACCGCCCCCCCGCGCCCCCTTACCCCCTCCGCTGCCGCCGCTGGTGCCGCGGCCGGCGCAGGGTGATGACGCAAGCGAGCGCCCTGCCGCGCCTGCGCTGGGCGCAGGGAGCCGCGCGGCAGCCATCTTCCCTCAAGGCAAAGCGCGACGGCCATGTTTAGCCAGGGCAACGCGTGGCTGTGCCGCCGGCCGGTGCCAAGCGTGGCCCGGCTCACCCGCCCTCTCCCGCTCTACTGCGGGAGCAACTGCGCCTCCCAACCGGGGAAGGAGGGTTGTGCAGCCGCTCCCGCTGTATCTCGGGGCACTGCCCGCCGCAACAGGAGCCGTCGCCGAAAGCGGCGATGCGCAATTGCGCATGTGCCCCAGCCTCCCCGCCCCCGCCAGGCTGCGCATGCGCCCTGCGCGCCGCCTGCGCCGCCCCCCCCCCCCCCCCCCCCCCCGGGAGCGGCTCGGGGTGTCCCCCCGCCGTGGGCGTCCCCATGCCCTGTGGGGTTCTACCTTCCTCTATGCCCCCTCCCGTATTCGCCGTGGGGCTTCCCCCTCCTCCGTGGCCCCCGCATGCCCTGTGGGGCCCCCGTTCTCCACGGACCCTCCATGGCGGGGCTCTGCTGTCCCCTGTGGGACCCGCCGTCTTGGGGCTCTCCTGTTCCCTCGTGGGGCCTCTTCTTCCTCCACGGGCTCCCCATATCCCGCGGGGTTCCCCTCACCCGCTTTTTAATACATCTTTTTAAATGCCAGAGCTGCCCCTCCAGTCGAGGCCACGGTCACATCCCCTCTGTCCCACGGTCCTTTCCAGGAAGATGGAGACATTCCCAATCCCAAACCAGCCACAGCCTCTGCTTCTGGCAGATCCTCCCTTTCACGGGCAAAATCCCTCCTCATCGTGTGAGTTAGAAAACTACCGGCAGAGAACAGATTGTTCCTGTCTGCTGCTTTGCCGCGTGCATGTAAATAGTTGTGTGTCATTTACCATCTGGCAGAGGGATATGAGCACCGAGGCGGCGACGGCGCTGGGTGCCAGTGGAGAGACGGGAGGTGTACCGGCACCGCAAGTGGTTCGTACAGCTCCGAGGCTGCTGGCAGCTCAAGGCAGCGCCTGTTTGCTGCGGTACAACCGGCGAGCGATAGTCACATCTGGAACCATGAGACTGGGAGTCTCCAGCCCCTCTTCTGCCAGGGTGGCGGATGCGGAGGGGAGCCAGGAGGGACAGGCATGGGCTCTGGCTGCATTTTAGGGGGCCATCTGCCTACACTTGCCCATGAATGTGCAAAACACCTGAGGACGAGCTCCTCGGAGGACCCTGGTCCCTGCCAGCAGCTCTGCCTGTCCCAAGGAGCTGGTGGCAGCGTGTGCCTTTGGATGGGGACCCTGCACCCACCGTGGCTGCTTCCCTGTGGCTTTGCAAAGGTATTTCAGTGAGCCTGGAGTCACCGCAGGCATGCAGAAATGGTCAGTCAGGCCCCAGAATTGCCAGGCCCAGCTGCTGGTCATGTTCAGTGACATTTTTTTGAAGCTGAGGTTGAAGGTTGTTCAGGGTTTGGGTTTTTTTCCAAGTGATTTCTGGATTCAGAGATTTGGGGGCCTGTGTTTCCCGGTTTGGTTTTGATGTGGGGTTTTTTTTGCTGTAATGGGGAGACTAATTTTCTAAAAAAAGACCCCTCCGCCAGCTGAAATTGGCACATCTTCATTCCCAGGAGTATTTGGGAACACAAACCTCCCTGCCTGGGATGAGGCTCACGGCAGACCCGCAAACGCCGGGGGTCATGCACTACCAATCCACATAAGCAGCATCTCCCACCCACTCCACCAAAGCACGAATGACTCCGCAGCACGCAGAGCACACAATGATCAACTCTTCAATCTGTTCTTCCCCCCCCCCCCCCCCTTTTAATTGCTTGTGATCACTCTGAAGCTTTAACCCAGCCTCGGTGAATGTGATTCATCTTGGCTGCTGTTAAAGCAGAATGGGAAGGTTACAACACTGCTCTCCGCTGCGTTGACATGATATACCCTGCCCATGAAATAATCTGTAGCTGGTGTTATGGGGCCATATATCCTCTTGAATTGCAACACCCCAAATGCAACAAATAGCCAGTTAATCAATATAAGTTCATTCTCTGTTCTCCTCCTTTATGGAAAATTGGGCAGACTCCCAACCTGTTTCCATAGGAACAGGCTGGGAGACTGGGAGAACCGCTGGCTGCGGAATGCCCAGCGTTAACGCAGCCACGGCATCTGCTTCGCACTGACAGAAGCCCCAGCAGCCTCCCGACATCGTGGTCGCGTAAAGCTAAGTCAATTTGTGCTGGAGATAAGGAGCTGCCAGCTGATAACCGGCTTATGGTCGGGTATCTGCGTTATTCCCACAGAATTTGGTGGAGGATGGAGAGGGCTCCTTTGCTCCCCTGGCATCAGCATCCAAGGGCTCATTCCTGCTCCCTGGGGGCTCCCCCAAACCCACCTCTTCCCTGGGGCTGAGCAGAGGCTTCCCCGCGTGATGGCAGCATTTGCTAAATCTCCAGCACCAGCTGGAGATGCCTCAGGTGTCTGCTTTGTTTTGCTTCCCTCTTATGAAATGAAATGAGAGGAAATAAATTGTAGCACAGCTCCCCAGCCCGACTTTCTGTTCAAATGCCAGTTCTCAGCTAAGGCTATTGTTCCGCAGAGTTTCATTTTAAACTGCTTTATTAGACATTCTAAAATATCACTTCCTCGCTCTTGAAGGCAGCCTGTTCCTACAAGAGAGATAAAAGCTGATGGCTTGATTGCAAAGGGGACATTTTGTTACTCTCCTAAATCAGCTGACTGCGTTTTTTAATGGAAGGCAGCCCTGGGAGTGGTGATGCGTTATTAGCCTTGCTGGTGACTGCTCCCCTCCACCCCAGGGGCAAGCCCTGCTTTCGCACTGCCGAGGCAAGAGGTTCAATTAGGTTTTGGCCTTCTTGCAGAAGCACCCATCAAGCTCTACAGTCTCCTTGTATGTAGAGCGAGGAATTGGGCCGAGTCAGTTCCCACGTCCTCATAAACGTTGCTCTTTCTTGTGTCTGGCTGCTGGTGCGCAACTGGGAACTGGCGTGGCAAATCACCATAACTCCAGTGCCTTCAGATACCCTTGGAGGGGAAAAATACTTTATTTTGTTCCAATAGATTTTTATTGTCACTATAAGCATGGTGCAGGTAATGCACAGGAGATGCTGCCCCATCCTGCGCCTGGGGCTTCAGTCTGGGCACCGCAGAAAGGTGCTGGTTCCCAGAAAGTGATTTTTTTTTTTCACCTGCTTTGCCCCTGCCTGCTCCCGAAGGGCTGATTCCTGGCTGGGGAAGCAGCAGAGCTCTCCAGCATATTGCACATGCTTTTTCTCTCAAGGCTACTCACTGCTCAGCAAAGGAGCAAACCTGAGCTTTGTTTGATACAGCCCCAGCAGCTTCCATGTCTGTGCTCCCGAGACATCAGCAGTGATTACTCATCTCGGGAGCTCTCCATGCAGAGCAGAGGGGAAGGGAGGACTCTGCCACATCTCTTGGCACTTCTGTCCACATGATGCTTATCCCCTTTGGGCGTCAGCGTGCTCCAGGGACGTGACAGCGTGCTCCCATGGCCTTCGTCCTTGGCTCTGAGCCCCAGTGGAGCCTGGCAGGGAAAGGCAGGTGGGGCTGGCACAGCTGCGGCAGACAAAGGAGCCGGCGCGATGACTCCCACGGCAGCTGCAGCGGTGGGAAGCAGCAGAGTTTTATTCCGGCTGTTACAAAAAGTACCCTTGAAAATAGTCAGGAGAAGGCAGACTGCGGCGCAGCCACCCGCCTGGCAGGGGATGCCACGTGAGCACAGCCTTCACCTTTAGCTCTTGGATGCTAATGGGCTCATCCGTCATGTTTTTATAGCCATCACAGCATCTGCTTGCCAAGACCTACCCTGCAGTGGTCTCCTCCAGCCTGGTGCCACGACGTCCAGGGGATCTTCTGGCTCAGAGAGGGGCTGTGGGAAGACCAGCCACTCCCACCGCCACAAAACATGCTTCAGACGCCGGCGTTTCTCCTTGGCGTGGCTCCAGCCTGGTCAGCCTCTCCCTTACTGAGTTGTCATCTCTCGGGTGATGGCCAAAGCATCGCTGCAGGGTGTCAGACGGGGACCCCAGACAGACCTCGAGCCGCCCAGCACCTCTCAGAGCTTCTTGGAGTGGCACCAGTGAGGAGAAGGGGGTTACTGTCACTGCTCTGAATCAGTGCACCTGATGTAAGCGGTTCCCAGAGAGTGAATCAGTTAAATTAATGAATCCTCCCTAATGCCAGAATTCAAGGAGCTTCCTCATACACGTCAGTCAGCATGGCATTAATACTCTCTTCTGTGACCTTTACATCCCCATCCAAGTCCAGGCTCCCCTTTTTGCCCTTGCTATTCCCCTTCATATTTAATACTAAATCTGATTTAGCTGCAAGAGGGCTTTATCGTGTGCTCAGACAAATCAAAAGGATTTCGCAATCACTCCCTGGGGCAGAGCCATGGGTGGGAAAAGCATCAGCCCAAGGGCAAAAGGCATCCCCAGGCAGGGCTCTCCGCTGCTGATCCCCTGCTGCTCATCACCACGCCAGCACCCGATTTTCACCCACATTGCTTGCAGTACTTGCCACGGGGCTCCCTGCTGACCCCACCGTTTTCTTCAAGGTCAGCACTTGGCAAACTCCAGGGGCCACCTGGGGCGGGCAGCCACTGCTTTCCGCTCCTCTTGATTTATGTACTATTGAGCATGGAGACTAATGGACCGTCTTGCAGGGGAAAGCTTGGCACGGCCAGGTCTCCAAAGGGCTTCCTTGCATGTAGGGCTCCTTTGTGCTTCCCACGGGATCCTATTACACATCCTTTGCCGCTTTTTCTTTATTCACTGTGGATTTTTTTTTTTCCCACACAGCACAAACCAAGTGCCAGAGCCAGCGACACGCACTGATGGAGAGGCAGGAGGGAGGCTGGAGGGAGTGATGGATGGCACAGGAGATGCCGGCTGCAGATCTCAGGGACATGTACAGCACTTTAATTGGTCAGCCTGCACAGATTTCCTCACAAACAGCATTTTTTAATCTAAAAGAAAGCAAGAAACCGGAATGTGTCTTGCTTCTTTCATGACTTCCCTGGAGGCAGCAGCAGCACATTAAGGAAAAAGAGAAGGAGGAGGAAAAAAATAGTCAGAAGCACCAGGTGGCTGAATATCTTGCAGCCTAATTGATTCCTCTTTAATTAGTACAAAACCTGTTGCTCTCAACCAATGTTCAGTGCCAACTTTGGAGCAAGAAGCATCCTCCCCGGCCCCACGCCAGCATGGCTTGGTGTGGTGGAGAGGAGAGGAGCAGCAGGGAACAGTGTGGCGTTGACTCTTCTGTACCTGGGAACCAGGGCCACCTCCAGCTCCTACAACTTTCTTCCAGGCAGTGAGAGTGGGAAGGAGGAGAGCCGGCCGTGCCGGCGCCCGTCACACACCGAGCCACGGCAAGGGGCTTGGATGGGACTGTCCAGAGCAACTGAGACTTCACAGGGATTTCTGTGCCTGTGCCTGGCCTCCCTTGGGAACTGCTCACCAGTTCTCATCCAAATCCAGTTATTTTTCAAATGGAAAAGAGTTCAACTTCATTTTCAGTGGAGTTACTTCTCTGCTTTTTGCCTCCTGACTTTCAAAAAGACATCCAAGCCCTTGCACAGGTTTGAAGCTGGGCTCTGCGTTGGCAAGGGCTGCTCTGGGTTAGGTGGTGACTTTGCCCAAGCACACCAAAACTCACCCCCTGCAGCACCTGGCCACATCTCTAGCACTTCTTGGTAATGCCACCTTATCATTTCAATTCTTTGGTCCTTCTGACCTGTGCAAGGGCTTCCCCTGGTGCAGGGTGGCTGTGGGGGCTCTGCTGTCACCCAGCAGCTTCTCCCCAGGAGACCCAGGAGTCAGACCCTGCTCCTGGCCCTGGGTCTCCGGTTCTGTTGAAATATCATCACAGATGAGGTGATAACTTGTCTGCAGGTTTTGCAGCAAAGCCCCTGCCACCGGCCGGCTCGCAGTGGTTGCTGTTGCTCCAGCACAGCAGCTGCTCCCCAGCAGGAAACCCAGAAATACCCATTTAGGTAGAAAAATGTCATTTACCATTGTGTTTTACAGCCAATCCCTGCTGAGAAACCCTTCTTACTGTGCGAGCGCCAGGCCAGCAGGCTCTGAGAAACAGAGATGGTTTCTTCTGTCCTGATAACCATGCAAAGGGACACAAAAGCCATTAGCGGGAGCCTGGCATCTTTTCATGCAGATGCGTCCTCCATGGGCGCTCGTGGGAATGGCAGGCTCATCTGGGAGAGAAGAGGAAGCTGATGTGCAAATGCTGTGGCCTGAGCAGGAAGCTCAGGAGCTAAAATACGCCCTGCCAGCCCTTGCACGCAGACCCAGCCCCATGTGTCACTGCTGGGCAGCAGGACCATGCAAAAGTGGCACTGTCCCAGGCTGCGGTGATGAACGAATCCCCATGGTATAGCCCCAGAGCATCCCTGTCCGGGCTCATGAGGGCTCAGGAGCAGTTTCCGCGGTGCCGAGCTGTTTGGCTGATGTTGCACAGACCTCTTTGAAGGTGCAATCTGGCCTGCAGGCCTCACACTGCTGCACAGATAATTAACAACAATGAATGTCCCCGTCGGTGCCTGGAATCCCAAGGCTGGGGTGATGAATTAGCAGCTGAGCCGCTTCAATTTTACCTTGGAAAAAGAGCCCATCCGAGATGGAAATAGCTGCAGGACCTGCCCGCAGCTCATTTTATTTCTGCAGCGAGCACAGGAGGGAGTTTACAGGAGGTTTTTCTGCCTGGGTTTGGGAGCTGTGGACCAGATCTGGATTGCCCAGCTGGAAGCCACAGCTTCCCCTCGCTCACTGCCTGCCCCATCCCCTTGGGAGCAAAAACTGCTCAGCAGGGAGAGAGGCTCACACCTTATGAGCCGGGGAAATGCCGGTGTGCAGAAGCTGTAGCTCAGTGCTGGAGCCGTTTTCCTGCCTGCGTGCAAACGCAGAGCCTGATCCAAAGACCCCGGTCCCCACCTGCCCTCCCTCGTCCCCGGGAGCTGCCTCCCACTCGCTCCCAGCAGGCAGGTGCCGATTCAAACCCGTGCCTTGCAGGGCCATTTGTTTGTGGTTTTCCCCTCCCTGTGGAAGGCCAGCAGTTCCTCACTGTTTATAAAAAGCTCTATCTGTAAGGAACTGTTGAGCCAAAAACAATAGCTTTTTTTTTCCCCTGCCCCCTCTTTTCCTCCAAAGTGCAGTTCCCCTCCTGTCACTGCACACCCCATGGGTGCCACCATGGGCACGTTGCACTGGGACAGGTAAAGATGCCCAGACCCTCACACTGACAGCAGCATCCTCCCTCCCTCCCTCCTTGGGCTGGGAAAGTGAGGGGCAAACGGCCGTGGGGAGGCAGAGATCCATGTTATGGACATGATTCTCTTTCTCCTTGGAGAAGCCTTAATCCCAAACCATTAATAAAAACGGATTTCATGCTGCACGCAAAGATTAAACGAATTTTGCCTTGTCTCTGTGGACAGCATCAGAAATACAGCTGCCTTCATACGTTAGGGCTCTGCTGTGCTAAGCCACTAATACTAGAAACGAAGCTCAAGGGTTTTAATCACCTATCAAAGAGTCCCCCAGACTGTTGGAGGTATTTTTAGGATTTACAGGTATTAGCTCAAGAAAAAGAAAAAGCCCAATTTATTGATTCATCATGACTCAACTACTGCACATCACCCCTCTCCTCCTCCGCTGGCACCCATAGCCAGGTTAGCCCAGGAGGCCGTGCCTGTTGACACCCTCCTGCCCTGTGAGCAGGGATGCGTTTTGGGGTAGCTGGTCTCTCAGGCTGCTGCCTTAGCACCCGCTTGCTGATGGAGCAAGCTGAAGCTCGCGGCGCGGCGTTGCCAGGCTCTGAGCGAGGCTTTTGACTCGTCGCCTGGATTTAGCGGTGCTCAGTGGGAAAGGATCCAGGTTCCCCTTCTCTCTACCAACATGTTCCCTCTGTGAAAGTTGTTTTTGTGCCCTTTGCACCCCAGCCAGCTTTTACACTCATTTCTTTAGAGGTGAAGGACAAACCGAGCTGTTAGTGGAGCTGGAGGGAGCGGCCCAGCTCTGATGTTTGGGCAGAGCCAGGGTGAGCGGGACAGAAATCCTTGGGGAGCCTTGGCACAGAGCCAGAGGAAGGAGCTTCCACCACACCATTGAGTCCTCTGATCTCTCCTTGAGCCACAGTCCAAGCACATGGGAACCCCAACCCCCTTCAAAAAAAGCCCTTTCGGAGCAGGTGGCTGGAAAACACCTCACTGCTCGTGTAAAGCAAGGCAGCTGCCTGGGAGCTGGGGACTCCTGAGAGGCAGCAGTTAGTGCACATGGTTTTAGAAAGCACCCAGCATGGGGGCTCCGGAGATGCTACCCCAGCCTCCCCCCGCACAAGGGAGCGGGGCCGCTCCCCCCTCACCGGGGTCTCCCCAAAGCATGCGGACGGACCCCAAGAGGCACAAAGCTGCTTCCCGGGGATGCACAGGAAAGCTCAGCGCCATTTTGGGAACCGCCGCACCGAGCACAACCCTTGCGGCACTAGGCTTTCCTACAGCAGGGCGTAACCACGGCAGAAACACCTCCAACATTGCTCCACAGCCAGGCCCCTACCCCAGCGGGGGGAAGAAGAGAGCTCCCAAGATCATCAGAACAGAGGGGTCTGAAGCATTTATAGATATACGTATGTATCGTATATTTGTGTGTGTAACTATACATAGATAGCTGCATACTTACACACCCGCACAGGTAAATATTTATAGATACTGACCTCTTCAGATTAAAGTCCAAGGCACTTTTTACAGTGAACAGGTTAAAGCCATAGTTTAAAACATGCCTGTTTCTGGGTACAGCTTGGGTTTATGGCAATGTTGTGGGGACAGGCCAGTCCCCGCTCCCTTTCCCCGGGCCGAGAGATCGGACCAGAAGAAGGGATGTAGGCCCAGGGCCAGATCCTGACCACAGAGACACGCAAGCGGCTCCCGCTGGGATGTGCGTCAGCAGGTCGGGGCATGCTGAGACTTCAGCGGGAGGGAAGAACACTTTGGGCAGAAGAAGGAGCAGAGCTGGGCACATGTCTTGAGGTGCCCGGAGCCTCGGAGCCCCCGGCCAAGAGCACCTGCCGGGCCAGCGGTGCCAGAGCCCTGCCTGGTGCCCTGTGGGGCTCCAAGGTGGCTCATTCCATGGGGAAATAACTAAACCCACGGAGCAGCTTTTCCTCTCCCCTGCCAAAGCCCCTCTCTGCCCCTCTGAGCCCTCTAGGTAGGTCCCTCTGGGGATGGAGCTCAGAGCCAGGCAAGGAGAAGCCGGAACCAGTGCAGAGCCTTGCAGCAGCAGCAGCAGCATCTTCCCCTTCTCAAACAGCTGAGGAATCGCCCTCCCCCAGTAAACCTACCTGGTGGCCATTGCATGGGACTCCAAGCCAGCTGGGAGATGCTGGGCAGGAGAAGCCTGAGGGAGAGTGGTGGGAGGGCCAAGCACCCTAAAAATCCTCAGGCACCCCCAGACCCAGCTGGCAGCAGGGGAGGCTCAGTTCTGCCCTCTCTGGGGAACCAGCCCCTCTCCTCTGGCAGAGCTATAAACCCCTGAGCTGGTCCTGGCTGTGCCCCAACGAGGGGCTGCTGCCTCCAACAACCGCCCCACAAGTGGGGACAAATGTGTGGGGCAGGAACAGCCCCAGCTGGGGAATTCCAGGCAGCCACTGTCTGCCAGCTGGTTTCTGCAGAGGGATTTCAGGTCTAGGGGCCAGCAAGGAACCACTGGGGCTCGTGGCAGCTCATTGCTGCTGGGACCTGACCCTACTGGGTTTAACTGGCCTGGGAGGGTCAGGCCAGCACAGCCACGACAGCAGTAACGGTGATAACGATGATAGCATGGCAGTGACTGCGACTCTGATGGGGAAGAGCCAGTGTAGGGGCTTTTAGGCTTTCTCTGGACAAAAGCAGCAGGAATTGGTCCCATAGGTGCTGCTCGTTCCCAGCCGTGGTCATGCTGCTTGCAGGAAGACTGACCAGGAAGGAGCATTGGGTCTACAAAAGAACATTTTAAGACTTATTTGCCCACAGATCTTGATCCAAAGGGGATCAGGTCCAGCAGCTCAGGGGCTGGAGGTAAGGAAGAGATGCTCTCCGAGGCTCAAGGAGTACGTCAGCTGGAAGGCTGAGACGGAGCAGTCCCTGCAACCTCATCGTGTTTGTCTGTCATGCTCAGGGCTTTGTCCTCCTACACCTGAGATCAAGGGGAGCAACAGCCGTGGCTCCCCAGGGCAAGGTGTGAAGCCTCAACCAGACACTTCCCAGGCACAGCGGCTGCGTTCCCTCGGGGCAATTCACCCAGGAGAGCAGGATCGCTCCCGGGAATGCAGCCTTTGCCTGCAGCAGCACAGGTCACCGGGGCAGGGCTGCCCTTACCTCCATCCCAGAAATTAGGTGTTGACCTGAGAAGAAAAAGCGAGTATGCTATTTCTGCCTGCCCTCTTCTGAGCAAACCCCGCGCAGCCCGGCTCCACGTCTAGGGAGCCAAAGCAGGCAGGAACAGGCCTGCCTGCCTGCAGGTCCCCAGGCCAAACGCAGGGCAGTGTGTTTCGGCAGCTGGTGTGGCGCAGACTGGCTTTGCTGGGGGGGAGGAGGATGTTTTCACTGTCACCCTTTCCTAGGCACAAGTGATTCCCTAGTCAAAGCCTGCCTGGATCCTGCCCGTGCTGAGCCAAAATGTGCCAAAAGTCCGGCCGGAGGAGGGAAGCAGCACACCCCGCACCATTTGTCTCACAAGAGCCTCCATCTTGGGGGAAAGGAGGAATTTTGGCTCTTGCACAGCTCATGCCCAGGGAGCCGAGTCCCTCCTGCAGCTGGAGGAGGTGACCGGGGTGGGGAATGGCTTTCCAGAAACTGCTGAGACCCCGGGATAAAAGAGGGGGCTAAAACCTTTCCCTAGGGAGAAGCAAAGCTCCGGTGCCATTGGGCTACGTGGGTCTGGACCTGCTAAAGGCCAGCTTCCAGGTAATGGGAATGAATACCTGGGGGTGAAGGATAAGGAGTGTGGGGAGCATTTCTGGCTGGGGCCCTGCACCCCTCCTCTGCCACCCTGGCCTCCATCCTCACTGGGAGCAGCAGCTGTACTCAGAAACAGACATTTTTGGCAGCAGGCTGGCGTTGCTGCCTGCTGACAACCGGGTTGGGTACAAAACCATAATTGAAAGTTACAATAACCTTTATAATATAGCAATATATTTCATAGTTAAAATAAACTATTATGCTTTCCCCTATTGTTAAAAAAAGAAGCGAGCGGTACAGAGGCAAGATGCAAACCCAGGTCGAACCTCCTTAAGTCTGGACAGAAACGTCTGTGAGTTTGCAGAGAGAACATGGTATTTTTCTGGCATTTCTAGGACGTTTCCTCGCAGACAGTGCATGGGAGGAGGTTTGTGGAGCAAAAAAACCCAAGGCTGTGCCAAAAATGAGACTGGCTGTAGCTGGGTGGGTCCTGGAGGGGCTTTGGGATTCAGCCCCGATGGTGCATGGGGTTGGATGCTTCCCGGCTGCGGGAGGCCGGCATCTCTTTGGGATTATAACTGCATCGCAGTTTTGTTCTTGTGCTTTTCCTCCACCTCAGTTGCTGGTCCCAGCTCTTCTCTCTGCTTGTCGCGATGACCTTTGGGGCCGCAGGCTCCAAAATGACATTCTTGGGTGTGTAGGGAGCATCCCACCACGGAGAGAGGGAGCCATTTACTGGAGACCTGCCAGCCGCTGCCAGGAAGGGAAGCTCCAGCTTGAGCTGCCACGCTCCCTGGGGCGTGAGCTGGGGGCTGCTGCCTGCACTGAGGCGGCTCAACTGCCGGTGCCCGAGAGCCGCTTGCAGGGAGCAGGGCAGCAGCTCCAGGCGGGCGCCCCTGGGCCCAGAGCGCCCCAGCACCGGGCGATGCTGTGGGCTGGACCGTGCTAGGGTGCTGGGGGTTCCCTGCCCCATGCCTGCCCTCACCGTGGCTTCAGGGTGGCTCCCTGGTCCTGGCAGCAGGGCTGGGCTGGGGGGGTTAATCCCAGTGGCTGGCCTTGGTGATGTCCGGTGAGCCCGGTGCTCGGGGCAAGAGGTCAGGGTTACCAGCACCGGTGTGAGGCACTGGCAGCGGTGTGGGTGCAATATGGAGGTGCAGGCTGTGTGATGGGGGGTGAGGGCTGTGGGATGGGGGTGCAGGGGTGCGCGGGATGCGGGGCGTGGGTGGGTGGGATGCAGGGGTGCATGTGATGCAGGGTGTGCGGTGCGAGGTGCAGGGGTGCATGGGATGCAGGGTGGGTGGGGAGATGCAGGGGTGCATGGGATGCAGGGTGGGTGGGGAGATGCAGGGGTGCATGGGATGCAGGGTGTGCGATGCGGGGTGCAGGGGTGCACAGGATGCAGGGTGTGTGTGGGGGATGCAGGGGTGCACAGGATGCAGGGCGTGGGTGGGGGGGATGCAGGGGTGCATGGGATGCAGGGTGTGCGATGCGGGGTGCAGGGGTGCACAGGATGCAGGGTGTGTGGGGGGGTGCATGGGATGCAGGGTGTGGGTGGGGGGGATGCAGGGGTGCACGGGATGCAGGGCGTGGGATGGAGGATACGGGGTGCGTGGGATGCGGGGTGCAAGGCGCAGAGCATAGGGTGCGGAGGGGTTGTTTGGGGTGCAGGTTGTGCAGGGGTGAAGCTGGGGGATGCAGGGTGTGGGGTGGAGGGATCACACTGCCCCAGCCCAGCTCCTGTCAGCCCTGGTGAAATCCCACTGAAGCAGCGGCTCTGCCCCAGACATGGATCTCTTGCACCAGTTGCGATCCCGAAGCTCTCACCACTGGTCCTTCACTCCCGTTCAGCGCCTCAGGTCCCAGCAAGCTGACAGTGCCTGGTCTTGCCTTAATCTGTTTGATTTTCCAGACTTGATCGTTAGCCCGTAAGGAGGTTCCTGCTGGCGATATCAATTCTCAAGCATCAATACTTCGTCCAGCTCTCTGACGCCCCAGGATACATCTCTGCACCTCACCCCATGCACAGACCCATTGCACAAGGCAGTTTGTTCCTGCCCAAACCCCAGGAGAGGTGTGGAAGCGTTTTTCTCTGCTGGCTGCCTGCAGGCCAGTGGAGATGCTCCATTTCAGGCTCATTCTCAGAATTTGCAATGTTTTCTCCATTGCCACGCTGGAAACCTCCTTACAGAGATGGGCAGAAGCTTCTCCTGCTGGGGAGGTAGCGCTGAGGGTGACCCGTAGGCACATGGGGAGCAGCAGCAGGGCTAGCAAGACCTTGGGGGGCTGCCAAGGCAGAGACACTCTCCCAGCCATCCTGCCCACCCTGCAATTACACTAATGACAAGAGCTTGGAAGAGGGGAAGATCAGCTCATTCCCAGAAGCCAAGTGTCTCCTGCCGGCCGAGAACCAGAAAAGGCTGGAAGCAGTCGCCGTGTGCCTCCTCTCGTCCCTGAACGTGATGGGAATGACTGTGGCTCACTACCCTGCTACCAACAGGCTCAATGCAACCCCCTCTGCAGCACTGGGATCTCATTTCGCAGCACTCCTGCTGTCACCTTGCAGCCTTCTTCCTTCTCCTCCTCCTCCTCCTGCTGCCACTGGCTGGGGCCAGCAGTGGGGGGGAGCACTCCTCGCTAACTGCTGCTTGTTTTCTATGTAACTTTAATTGCAGGGCACAAGGAGTAAACCACCTACCACCGGCAGCAAGTGGAGTTTTGCACAGAAATACCTCAGCATTGGGCTGATATATCCCTTGCCTACGTGCGTACAAAATCCAGCGTTATTTATGGAAGGGAAAGAGTTACAAAGGAGAAGATTACAGGCTGAGTATACCTGGAGTAACACAGTGACTTTGATTACAATTACTGACACTGCTGGGTGAGGTGTAATTAATATCGCGGAGTAATTACATGGTTACTTCATCTGTTTAAAAATATATAAATAGCCTCTGCTGAGTTTTCATTGAAAGCAGCAAACACCAGCCCCAAAGCTGGAGCCCGGCAGCAGCAGGCAGGGCTCCACGCAAGGACCCGGCAGAGCCCGAACAGGACCCGGGGGCAGAACTGGGAAGGAAAAAGGGGGAAATGGTGAAAGCAGAACAGAAGATGGCTGGTTCCAGAAGTAGCCAGGTGATGCCCGAGGCTACCTCAGGAAGCTGAATGCCGGCAAAAAAAAAAAAAAAAAAAAAGCATGAGGGGCTGCGCTTCGGCAGGCATGGGTGGTAGCTAATGCCAAGCGCCACGCCATTGCCGAGATGGTGCCGGCTGGTGCTGCTGACCCCCACCAAACCCAGCAGAAGCGGCACGAAGGCCACAGGCTTTGTTTTAAACAGATGAAGCGCCTGCCCCCGCTACTACATCACTTGCCAGCGAGCCCCTGCTCAACCCCAGCGGATTTGGCGCTGCCGGCTGGGCTCGAGCACGGATGTTCCCGGTGCGAGCAGAGGCAGTTGTAGCTGATGGGGTTTTTCATCTGGCAGTTCTGAGGCCGCCGCAAAGAGCCTGGAGGCTTCCCCAAAATGCTGGAGGGGTGGTCCCGGGCAGGCGGCGATGTGAGCACCTGGAGCCCTCTTGGCGCCTGGGCTGGCCTGCCAGCCCTGTCATTGGCCATTGCCGCATCGGCTGGGGACAGCCCTGCCCGGCCCCACATCCCCGCATACTTTAGGCACTGCTTTCCCAGCTCTGGCACGTGTCTCCAGGCAGAATATGACACCAAGGACCAGAAAGAAGAAGCGTCCCTTGTTCTGCCCAGGCAGAAAACACTCACAGCTCCAGAGAAACCCCCCCGCCCTGGGCAGGTTACGGCCAGACACCGTCACCGGCCCAGCAATGCGAGGCAGGGGTTTGTGTGGGTCCTGGTAAGGAGGTGGGATAGAGCATGGGCAGTGTAGGTCAGAGCCTGTGCAAGAAACCACCATGTTGGCATCTGCCCAGCGGGGCTTTGAGATGGTGAGAGGGGCGAGGGGAGCACCCCAGCCCCCGGCGGGGTCCACACAGGGGACGAAAACTCTCCCTCTGGTGTCTCCATTGCTTCAGTGCTTCTGACTTGTTGTTTTGTTTTGTTTTCAAATGTGAAGACCTGAGATTGAGCGTGGGTTTTCCGTCTGCCACCGGACACCGCGGCACGGGCTCGCCCGAGGCGTCACCTCCCGTCCCCTTCCTTCACCACGTGTAGAGGCACCTGAACGGGGATGCGATTCCCGATACCAAGGCGTTGGCAAAGCTCCAAGCATTGCTCGGCACTGCTGGTCCTACCGGCTCCAGCTGAAGGGTCCTGCGGCGGTTTGAGGACCAGAAGAAAGTCCATGGAGACCTTGGGACCTGCGCGGAAACGCTTCCCCTGTCCGTGGGGGGCTTGAGGGGCTGCATTTTAGCAGCTGCTTGAGCTCGTGTAAGGGGTGGGGAAGGAGGTGGAGCTGACCCCGATGGGGCTCTCGGAGAGAGGAGTTTGGGGGGTGCCCACCGGCACGCCGACCCCCCGCGCCTCCAGGACGGCGGCGAGCAGGCGCTGCTGCTGCTGGCGCAGCATGTCAGCCATCAGCAGGGGCAGGGAGTTGAAGCTAGCGCTGAGCTGCTCCAGCTTGGACTCCAGGCTGCCGATCTGCTTCTCCAGGTCCTCGCTGCGGTCATTGAGCTCGGTTATGAGGTCGTACATCACGTTCTGCATCTGGCAGGAGGGGACAGCAGAGGGGTTAGTGCCAGCCAGTGGGGTCAGTGCCACTGCCGCTGGCAGCGCTGAGCCCTTTAACCCCTTTGTGCGAGCAAAGCCCCGAGAGCCGCCCCGTCTCAGCCTGCTCCAGGAGTTCACAGGGCACCGCGACCGCAGCTTGGCTTGTCCCGGGACATTAAAATGAGGAAACCCTGCCTCTGTGCAGGCAGAGGGGAAAGGGGCGGCCGGCCCCATGCTGCCAAGCGATGGTACCCCTGGCTGGGGCTGCGTAAGGGGGTGCAGGGAGCAAAAAACCTTTCTTGGAAGCAGGGTGACCCCCCCACCAGTCCCTGGCTTGTGTCTGTGTTTCTCCTCCTGCCTTGCAAGGGCAGCCATCCCACAGCAGCTATTCCCAGCTGACATCTATCAAGCTAGAGCATTTTGCGGTCAGCCAGGTCAGCTTTAGCTTTTCCAAGTGAAGAGAAACACTTGGGCAACCTGGCCGAGCCGAGAGGTCGCTGCGGGGACTTGCCTTCGAGAGGTCGACCAGGGTGTTGGCTTGGTCGCTTAACTTCCTCTGCTCCATCTTCACACTCCGCAACCTGGGGAGAAGGAAAGAGCAACATGGCTATGCCCCCTCCCCGACAGCAAACTGCATCCAGGACAATGGGAATTTCTCCCCATGCCTCTGCCAGGGGCTGGACCATGACTCCCCCTGGGACTGGGGCTCAGCACCCCCCCAGCCCTTCCACCCAGCCCCTTACTGGTGAATGGCTTGTAGGAACTTCCTCTGATGCTTCCTGACTTTGGCATGGTCGATCTTCTTCAGCAGCTTGGTGTGCTTATAGATGAGCCACGTTTCCCGCAGGACATTGGCCGCCGCGTTCTTGATCTGCAAGAGGAGAGTTGGCTGCGGGTCACTGGCCCTGGCTATGCTGGCACACAAGATGCGGTATTTCATGGAGACACCGGTCTGGCTCTGCCGAGAGCCGCTGGTTCACGAGCCGGTGCTGCAAGAGCCCTTGACTCACCCCAACTGGAGCGAGGCGCAAGGCGAGGCTCCAGCATGGTCTCCTGCGCCTTTGCAAGGCATCGTGGGCAGCTCGGACAGGAGCAAGGGCAGACAGAGCTGCCTGCACCACAGGTCTGAGCCCCCCGGTGCATCCCCATCCTACACTGTACCAACGCCCTGCCACCGGGCTCCTCACCCGTGCATGAATCTCTACCCTAAGCCTTGAGAAAAAGAAAAAAAAACCCAAACTTTTTCTTGATTCCCACATTCATCTGCCACTCTTGGCAGGTCGCAGCTGGGCTGCAGGCATGAGGACGCAGCTTCCACCGGCTCCCCGGCTAAACCGTGGCTCTGCTGCTCCCTCCTAGATGAACTGGCTGCCACCTGCCTGGCCCGGAGCCTGCAGATCCATATCCACGGCTGGGGGAGTGGGGCCGACCAGCTGTTTGCTTTCCCAGCCTGGCCACGCTGAGGCCCCCAGCTATCCCCGGGGCATCAGGGCTCTCGCCAGCACGTGGCTCTGCCTGGGGCTCTGCTCTCCGGCACGAAGCGTGGTTCCCTGGCCACTTCCTGGCACTGGGAGGTCGCCCTTCCAAGGGCTGCACTGATGCTTGCTTTGCCACCATCCCATATATAAAATATCACTCCTGCCGCCGGCATGCGGAACCCATGACATCACAAGGTGCTGTCAGGTTGCCGACGCTTTGCCATGACGTGGCTGCTGAGACCAGAGATGTCCTGCAGCCCCCGCATGCTGCCAGGGAGGTGATGCCGGACCCCGGTGTGACCAGCGACCCCATGGCACACCCTGCACAGCCACAGCCTCTGGGTCCCTCCTCGGGGATGGAAACCGCAGGAGCCTCAGCACAGTTCTCATCTTTGGCAGGCGAGGCACTGAATCACCAAAATCCGGTTGTCTTCCTGACACCGAGCTACATGAGATCATGCTCTGCAGGAGGAGAGAGTCTGTATCCTCCCAGGAGAAAAAAAAAAAAAGGGGGTTTTCTTCTCAGGGGTGCAGCCGAGCATCCTGCATCACCTAAACCCCGGATGCAGAGCTGGTGCTGTTTGCTTTCACTGCAACGCTTGCACGTGCTGCATCCAAGGCACTCAGACACCTTCCTCCCGCTGCGGTACCCATGGGACGGGCACCCAGGGGTGCCAACGCCTTCCTCCTGCCACGGTAGCCAGCATCCCCAGCTCCCGCTGCATGGTACAGCCCCGCCGCCCCCCACGGCACCTTACCCGCTTCGTCAGCTGCGTGTCCATCATGAAGTTGTGGACGTGTTTCTCGGCTTTGGTGAGCTCTAGCTTCCTGGCCACCACGGCCACCACCAGTGCCGTGCAGCCAGCACCCTGCATGGGGACATCAGTCAGGGAAATGATTTGTCACCCTCCAGCACCCTTGTGCAACAGCAACGCTCCCACCCTCGCCATCACAACTCCCCCTCTAATTAATTAAAGCTCCACGGCCCCACACCCACGTCATCCTAACGAGGAGACATCACAGAGCCTGGGTGTCCTCGAGTGGCTGGCGATGTGCTGGGCAATAACAGGAGAGGCCAGGGCTGATTTATGAGGACAGCGGTGATCAGCGCTGAGCCCTCGCCTCCCTGGCACCCATTAAAATGCCTGGGCTAAGCCATTTTGACCGGCACCACCGCAGGCCGGGGGCCTGCCCTGTGCTGGTGCCCTGAGAGGTGGGGAGCCCCCCTGCTTCCAGGAGGGGTCTGGGGTGGGACAGCGGTGGGGAAGCACCAGGTGACCCGGGGGAGAGCAGGGAAGGGGACCCCCAAATGTCCCAGCAGTGACAGCTGGGCGCTCGCTTATCCCAGCGATTAGGGCTGGATCCACGCGGTAGCTGTCATCTCCAGCACGTATTTGTCATTGGAAAGCAAAGGTGCCAAGCCTCCTCTCCCTGCGGTGCTCCTGTGCTCTGCCTGCTGCTGCCCATACCAGATGAGCCACTCCCCCCTCCCGGCACTCTGGCAGAGGCCCACAATCCTCGCAAACACTCCTTAATTTATTAAAGAGTCATTAATTAACATCATGCTCTGAGCTGAATCCTCGAGTGTCCACGAAGGTCCTGCTCTGTGCTCTCGGCTCCCACCGATTCTCTCTTCCTGATGGGGTGGCCGCACCCGCGCCACGGCTCGGGGAGCCCAGGGGTCCCCATCCCCATCCTGGACGGGCGCTGGGAGCGGGGCACGCTTTGCCAGATGGTGCCTCAGTTCAAAGTAAGCGTTGGCTGTGGGGGGATCTCTGGGAGCCCCCGGCACCAGGACCCCCTCAGCCGAGCCGGCGGCTGCTCCCCTGCGCCGCGCTGCTGGGAAACGCTGCGTCCCCCCGCCAGTGGGGATTTTCTCCCTCGCTTGGCTCCTATTGACAACATCTGCCTTGCTGGTGCCCGACCTCATACGAGGCAGATCAAAGACTTGCAGATAATATAAAATTAATACCTGCCGGCGGAGCTGCCTCAGCCGACAGCTCTCACAGGGCGCAGAGCGGCAGAAATGAGCCCAGCCGGTGCCGGGTGCAAGCTCAGGCTGCCCCAGCTGGGAAGGGGGGACAGGGACGACCCCATCCCCAGGGCCTGGGAGCTGAGGGGGGCAGAGCCGGGGCACTGAGGGCTGCAGTGGATCCGCGGAGGAGCCGTGACACAGGGCCCCTGGCCTCTCCTTCGGCCGCCCCGGCTGGAAAGCCCCGCAAGCCGGGACATCTCACAGGCGCCATGGAGCAGGTATGCCGGAGGCCCTGGGGGACGGTGACCTTCTGTCCATGAGGAAATTAAGCTGCGGCAGAGTGGTGATGCTGGTGGGAGTGCGGCGGGGGCGGAGGGTTCCCAGCTGGTCCCGGCTCTCACTGGGAGCTGGCAGCATTTGGGATTGCTCCGGGCGATGGAAGCCAGGCGGCGCAAGCAGGGACAGCCAAAGGATGCTCGGGGGCCCCTCTGCTCCCTGGGGACTTCCCCAACCCTGCCACAGTCCAGCTCCCCCTTCCCTCACCAAATGCGGGTCCAAATCCACCCCAAATTCACCAGCGGGGCCCATGGGGCAGGGGACCAGCTGATGTCCCACACTGTGCCTCGTGGGCCTGCAGCACCTGCCAGGCAGGCACCCAGCCTGCACCTCCTTAACCAAACGGCCACATCCTGCTAATTTCCATGCTTACAGTAATTGCAGTTACAGCTGTATCAGCTTCCAGGCTGTGAGACCTCGGAGCCAAAGCTGTTACACCTTGCACATGGACAAGATGGCCAGCAAGGGGGTCCCCGTAAAATCTGGTGGCCCTGCTACTGCGGCAGGGACAGGCAGAGCCCGCAGGACAGGCAGCCGGTTCTGCACGGCCCTTACCATGATGCCGGTGAGCAGGCAGACACCCTTCCCGCAGTAGGTGTGCGGGACCATGTCGCCATAGCCAATGGAGAGAAAGGTGATGGAGATGAGCCACATGGCACCCAGGAAGTTGCTGGTTACGTCCTGCTGGTCGTGGTACCTGCCAAGGAGACACGTGCATCAGTGTCACGGCAGGGGACGGGGACGGCTGCGGGGGCATGGCGGCTCCTCTGGCATGAGGCTGTGCTGTGCCACGGGGAATAGGGGTTAATAACACGGCGGGATGCCCCATAGCAGCAGCAGTTGCACAATTTCTGGCACAGGAAAACCCACATGGACAAGATCATAGCGAAAACTCAATGGAAAGGACTTCTGCTTTCGGCCAGACCTGTCACTACATCCTGGTCCCGCCAGCTGCATGCCTGATGCCACGTGGCATGGCAGTGAGAGCCAGCTGATGGGAAAAACAGCTGTGGCTCTGCAAAGCCCCCAGCCGCACCAGCTCACCGCCAGCATCCTCCACATCCCCCCGCTGCCATGGCTCGGGCTGAGCCCGCTCCACCCACGCCACCCTGGGAGACGGTGCCATCAGTGGCCCCAGCAGAACTGCCGGGGACGGATCCTGCCAAGCCTCTGGCACGCACTTGGCTTTCAGACAGCACAGGGGAATGGCTCACACACTCGAGACAAAGCAGACGTGGAGCGGCCGTAGCTTCGGGGATACTGCAAACTTTCCATGGCCATGTCCTTGCCGAGCTGTGAGGTCAGCGACTGCCCTGGCCGGCCCGGCAGCTGGCTGCAGCTCTTCCGGCAAACACGCAACCGGGGGCCCCGGCTGCCTCCGGCTCCCCAGGGTTGGCTGAGCCGTGTGGCGATGCTCCCCAGGGGATGCAGCCCTGGCTCCCGGCAGCGGAGCAGAGGCTGGCCCAGCCCACAGCGGGGCTCAGCCCCAAGGCCCGGGATGGGCAGGGGAAGGCAGCACCTTCACCCCGCCACGGGCAGGCTGGTCAGACTCCTGCCCGCACACATCCCTCGCCCCAGCAGGCTTTGCTCAGCCTCCTCACAAAATCATTAGAGGGAAACCAGATGGAGCTTTTGGCAATCCCCCCCGGTTCATCCCAGCTCCTCCTTCCCAGAGCAGTTGGGTTTTCTCTTCCGAAATGTTTTTTTTTTTCCCCAAGTAACCATAGACTCAAACGAGATCCTGCTGCTTGAGAAAGTGCCCTCAGCCATGGCAAGAGCTGCTGCCGCGCTCCAGGCAGGGCTGGCCGGGGAGCCCATCACCGTGGTCACAGTGGGGCTCCCCAAAATCCCGGTGCCAGCAGCGGCACGCACCCCCCCCATCCCCACCAGTGTGTTCCCCTGGGAAAGGCTGAGCCCAGCCCGTCCTGCAGGATGTGAGCTCTCGACCCCGGGAGCATCATGATGGGGAAGGGGGTTATGGCACAGCCAGACAGACGGATGTTTTCTCTTCCAAGAAGTACTTTGAGCAGAAGGAGCTGATAAACAGGGGGGGTCAGCACACGCCGTGGCTGGTGCGGGCAGGAAGAGGGGCCGCCCACTCGTGCCGAGGGCTGCCGTGATCGGTTAGACCACAGAACCGGTTTCCATCGTCCCCTCATCTTCCTGCCTCCACCAAGGGCACAGCTGCTCCTTGCCAGCGGGGCTGCCCTGAGCATCGCACTGGTCCTGTGCCACACCGCCGGCAAGCAGAGCATCGCCACACCACCAGCAAGTGGAGCATCACCATGCCAGGATGCTGTGGCAGCACCGGCTCGGCTGGACCGACCCCATTGGTTTGGGCAGCACCGCTGGGGAGCTCCGGGCTGGCTGCACCCTTACTCCAGGGAGCGGGGCCGGCTGCACGCGCATACACACGTGCGCGCCATCGGCAGGCAGGGCCGGCAGCGCTGCCGGTACCGCAGGCAGCTCTGCGCAGCGGCCAGGCGAGCGGGCGAGGTTGCTAAGCGACTCGCTGCCTTCAGAGAGCTGCGGCCCCCCCGGCGTGCACGGGAGGATGCCCGGTAGTGATGCTGCGCCCGCGGGCGCTGGAGCAGCCCACGGTGCCGTGGGGATGTGCCACAGCCATGGCACCCAGCCCAGGCACCACATCTTGGAGCAGCACAGCCGTCTCTGAGTTGCCCAGCCCAAGCGAGTGCTGGTTGGGGATGGTCCCACAAGCAAACTGGTTTCCAGCGCTGGAACATGCTGTCGGTGGGCGACACGTCCCGGGTGGCCCTTGCAGGAGCTGCGCAACTCCCAGGGCTGGTGCACGCCCAGGGACAGTGCATCCCTCGGGTTGGAGCGTGTCCCAGTGGTCCTGAATCCCCCGGGGCCAGTGCATCCCCAGCCCGGCTGGGAGCCCACCCAGGTTCGCGTCTGCTGCTCTGCAGACGGAGGTGGCGGCAGCTCGTGGCAGCTGCGGTGCCGGTGATCTGCAGCGCCTTGTCTGCATCATTTTTTTTTTTTTTTTTTTTTTTTTGTCATGAATAGTTCTTTATTTACATTGCATTTTCCAGTCTAAGCCCCCCAGGTGCAGAATCAACCCCCTGAATTTCCTCTGGGACCCTGTCCGCCTGCTCCCCGTTTAGGAGGCACAAGTAAAAATCTCCCAAACACAATTAAGCAGTGCACGACGAGCCAGCACATCCTGAGAGCATCATTAAGGGAGGCAGGAAGGAAAACGCAGCCTGTAAAAGCTTGTAAAAATCACAGCGTGCCACATTGCTCTGCTGCCACAGCACTGAAAGCTGCTCTAATGCCCCTTGATGGGGTGACCAGTGCGGGGGGACCCGCCCCAGCGAAGAGGAGGGGTGGCCTTCCTCCTGCTTTGCAAGGGCTCAGAAGCAAGCTGGGTGTCCCAGGGGACCCTGGGCTGCTAGCGGGTGCGATCTCTCGCACCTCAGTTTTGAGTACGGCACGGAGCTGCCGCAACACTTAAAGGGATTTCATGTGATTTTGCTAACCCGCGGACACCAAATGGTGACACGCACTCGTCTGGGGCACTTTCCTGCAGACCCGCCCGGGCTCCGAGAGCCCTCTGGGGCAATTAGCCAGGGTTTGCCAGCAGCACGGCGTCAAGCTCAGCCTCCTGGGGACAGGGATGGCCCCATGCGGGGACAGGACACCCTGTGGGGGACCTGACCTTCCTGCCTGGGCATGGACGTGTGCTGCCGGCACCTTGCACTGTGGCTGGGGAGAAACCCCTGCGGCACAGCGCTGGGGAGGGCTGGGGGTGCTCCGCCACAGCCCCCTGGTTCCCCCTGGGGACAAAGGGTGCCGGCAAATCCCCGAGAGAAGGAGGCGCGGCGGTACCCACCAGGGCCGGTCGCCACAGCAACCCCTGCGCCGAGCACGCCAATGCCAGTGTGATGCCATCCGGCAGTGGGTTTGTCACCGCGGTGTTGTCATGGCAGTCGCTTGCAGAGATGCCAGAGCCCGAGCCAGGCGCTGCCACTCGTCAGCCTCATGGCACCTCTGGCCTCTCCCTGTGCACAGCCTCCCCCCCAGCTCCCGCCACTCCCTGTGTCCCCCACCCTCCTGGGGCTCCCGTGCTGCTGGCACTGCGCACTGTCCGCTCACCCGGGGACCCTGCCTGTCCCCAAGCACTGTGCTGCGAGGACAGGGCTCTCCCTGCCTCTGCATCCTGCCCGGGACGGGGGCTCATCGGTGGGAACCCACGGCTGCCGAGCCCCCGGATCTCTGCATCCCTCTCACAGGGTGCCAGGACAACGCAGCTCTGCTGCGCATCCCGAACTGCCGCACATCCCAAACTGCTGCGCATCCCGAACCTCCCCTGCAGCCCCCGCCCCTCTCACCTCTCACACACCCGGACCGTCCAGGCAGCAATGATCCAGAGGGAAATGCTGAAGACCAGCAGCACTGTCCCCGGGCAGATGGTCATGAGAGTCTTCATGACGAAGCGAGTGTTGAAGTTGATCTTGTTGAGTGCCCCAATGCTGCGTGAGGAGGCATCAGTGAAGAGCTTGCTGTGCAGCAGCATCACCCGAGCGATCAGGTAGAGGCGCAGGAACATGGGGATGGACAGGATGATGTCCACATCCGCCTCTGCCCGAGAGGGCGTGTAGGAGAAAGCCAGGCGGGCTGTCCAGAAAAATTTGTACTCCCCAGGGATGGGGTGTATGGCACAAACCAGCATCTCCAGGCTGATGTAGAGGATGCGCTCGTACGTCATCGCTATCCGCCAGTCGTCGGCTCCATTGTCAATCACAAAGAGCTACCAGGATGCAAAAACACACCATTACTGGCGGCCCCAGCCGACTGCCCCACCAGCATCTCACCACGGGTGGCGGCAGGGACTGACACCAGAGCCCTGCGGAGCCGGGGGTGCGTTCGGCCGGGAGGGCTGGGGATGGAAAAGGTGGGAATGAGCCTTTGCCGTCCCCTCCGCTGCTCTGCCTGGGTGTTCAGGGGATGCTTATGACGCTGGGGACACCCCAGAAGGCTTTAGGGTGCCCAGCCTCGAGCACACGCCCAGGCACGGTGTGGGGCTAGCTCGCTCCAAGCCACTCCTGCACACCAGCTGGCAGGAGCCCACCTCCCGGCACAGCCTCCTCACGCAAGGCACAGAGATGGGCGAGCCGCCGCGCCGCAGAGCACCAGCACGAGCCACCCCAGCCCCTTCGCTCCCGCCGGTGCTGCACCAGTGTCACCGACAGCCACCACGCCCCGAGTGCCAGGGCAACTTTTGGGGAGGAAACGCTACAGTCAGAGCACCCGGCCACTGGCGGCGATGGGATCCAGTTGTCATAGCAACCGTCGGTTCATCCTGGGTACCAGCTCCCCTACCGCCGGTGATGGAGTCGGGGTGTCTGCAGGAGCTGGGGGGACAGCAGGGGGGTCACCCACCCTGTCCTGCCTCAGCAGGCCCGTCCCGAGGGTGCCATCGGCTTGTCCCTGCTGTGACAGGGACACCAGCATCAGCGACAGCCACGGGGACACGCTCAGGGCCTCTCCACAGGCAGCGCTTGGCAAAGACACCACTGAGAAGGGATCCAAGGGGGACGTGGCACCTGGCACTACCGTCACTGGCATGTCCTCGACCCTGCAAAGCACGGAGCAACACTGGCTCATCCAGGGAGCCGGGAACTCTCACGGCCGCTCCAGCCCGGGTGGTGGGTGGGAGCACGGCCCTGGCTGGCGCTGCGCCCGGGAACAACCCTCCCCCCCGCCACAGGCCCCGGTGCACCTGCGCCAGCCGCCTCGCCAGCACGGCACGACACACGAGGCTCTCCCCGAGGACAGCAAGAGCCGCCAGGACTGACTCATGGAGCGGCCATCCCCGGCCACCTCCCTTTCTGTTTGGAAAGCTCCACTCCTTTTAGCTGCTTTGTTTGAGAAATTATTTATAAAAATGCTCCAAGCTGTCAAGGGAGATCCTCAGGCAGTTAGCAAGCTGACAGCCCATTCCTTCCTGGAAAAGGGTGTTAAAAATAAACAAATTAGCAAGAGGAAAAAGGCAGGGAGCCTTTTGACTGTGTGGGGGGTGGTTTGCAACAGGCCAGGTCGGGAAAGGGAAGGAGAAGCCAGGGGGATTCAGGCAGGTTCCCCCTGCGCCAGCCCTTCCCAGCCCTGCACCTGTGGTGCATCGCTGCGGGTTTCCATGGAAACCCCGGCGTGGTCCAGCAGGCCCGAAGGGGCATCCCCAGCATCCCCAACATCCCCAGCACCGGCTCCGGCAGGGGAAGGAGCAAGCGTGTTGGCCACCACAGCTGCGGCCAAGCGAAGCACAAGGGAAGCCGCCGAGAAGCCACGTGGGGAAAAAAGCTTCACTTAACTAAATGCATGGAGAGCCCTGGGCATCCCGAGGGCAGGGACGAGGGGGGCTGTACCCCAAAAAACCCCCCTGGCTGGAGCTGGCAGCCTCGCCAGCATTGCACTCCGTCACACGCCATGGCGATAAACGCGGTGCTGGCAGGGGACAGCGTGCTCCGCACCGCCCCGGGGCACCGCAGCAATGGCAAACCCTGCCCCAGGGTGCAGAGCAGAGCCATCTCCAGGGCACCGGTGCCACCAGGAGTGGGCCAGGGTCTGCCCACAGGTGCAGGGCGGGTGAGGAGCCAGGGGCGCTGCCAGCAGCTCTCTGCACATGCTCAGCCTAACGAAGAGCGAGTGCCACACACACAATTAGCAGCAGCTCTGTGGCCTTGCAAGCAGAAAGCAGAGCCGGGAGGACGTGGGGAGTGGGGGGAAGGATCTTGTTTGCCTGCAGCCCTGGCTAGGGGGTGATGGGTACAGGGACACCCCGGGGACCCAATGCTGTCCCGGCCCCTTGAGCGACAGCCGGTGTAGGCAGCTGGGAAGGGGACAGGCAGGACCCCAGGAGCTGGACCCAGGACCCCAGGCACAGTGATGCCCCAGCCCCGGAGAAACCAAGGCACGAGGAGAGCTGCAAATGTCCCAAAGGACTCGGCAATTAACACAATTAATACGGAGGAAAGAGGCTGAAGCCGCTGTCAAGTCTTTCCTGGAAGCCAGGGAGGTCGGGCAGTGCCGCAGCAGGGCGAGCATGGCCCCAGCTTAGGCGGGAGGGATGAGAAGCTGAGGATTTACAGCTCTGTCAGCCCCACTTCCATCCCCAGCCAGATTACCAGCAATCCCTTTATAAGCACCTAAGAGATAATAGGGCGATCAGGAGTCAGCACGGCTTTGGCCGGAGCAAATCAAGTCAAACCGATCTCATTCCCTTCCCTGCCAGTGTAACCAGCCCAGCGGAGCCGCTGGGGCCACATGGCCGGACCGTGGCAAGGTTCGGCGCCTGCACTGGCACGGCGTACATGCTCGGGGACCAGGACCCCGTGGAGGGACGGCAGCGGGGATTTTGGCTCTGGCCGTGGGCGGAGAGGCAGGAAGGCCCGCACGCCGCTGGGGTGGACGCTGTGTTTGCACAACCCGCTCCCAAGAGCAACAAGCGGAGGAAACCAGTGAGCACCAGGACATGGCCCGCCCGGCTGACCCCAACCACCACCACCCCGGGGTAAATATTATTCTAGCAAAAAAAAAGAGCGCTCAAATATTTGCTTTGAGCGACCCACCACCAGGCCTGGTCCCCGTGCAGGCAGGCTGAGCCGGAGGGGTGGCTCCCGGGAAGGTCCCTTGCAGGCAGGAGGCAGGCAGGGAATGGGGCGCCCGCCTCCAGCCCCCCAGCCAGCAAAGCCACCCCGGCCCCTGGGCCCGAGTGGGACGAGGTGGGATCTCTGGTGCACGAAAACACCAGGCACTTGGGGCCGGGGGCTTCGGCCTCCCTGCCCAGGATGCTCCTTCTCCTGCCTGGTGATTTATTGCACCCGTCGCCAAAACACACCAGCATCGTGCCGAAGCCGGATCCTGCAGGGAAGCGCAGCCTTCCTGGAGCAAACCAGGAGCCCTTTCATTTCCCAGCAAAGCCAGGGCAGGCAGGGAGGAAGAGAGTGGGCAGCCCTGATTAGGAAAGGATTTCACAGCTTTCCTTGGCACCTCGGCTGGCCCGAGCCCTTCCTGGCCGCAGCCTCCCCCGGCCGCCGGCAGCTCCGCCGGGCACCCTGCGCCCAGGCAGACCCCTCGGGGCCCAGCCTCGCCGCCCACCGAGACCCCGGCAAGGAGAGAGAGAGGAGGCACCATGCGGGCTGCGAGCTCGGGTACCGCGTCCCAGTGGGGAGGCCGGCAAACCCCGCAGCTCGCCCCGGCCACCCACCCCGGCAGCCCCTCGCTCAGTGACGCCAGGACCTACCTGCACCTCCCGTGTGTGGTAGGCAATGATGAGGCCCAGCAGGATGACGGTAGAGAGGCTGATAAGGCATTTCAGGGCCAGGGAGAACATGGAGTCCTGCAAGGCAAAGGCAGGGTGGGTGTTAGGGGGGGACGCGGCTGCAGGACCCTGCCGGTGCCAGCCGCAATGCCAGGCTTCGCACCCCTGGGGAGATGCTGCCCCTGCCCCCCAATACCTGCTTCCCCCACTGCCGCCAGCACTTCGGCCACCCCACTTCGCACCCCGCGTGGCTCGGCACGGTAGTGAGGGCACCGCCGGCACCGCAGGCAAGAGCGACCCTTTCTCCAAAACGTGGGGTTTTTTAATCCGATTCGGCCAAGTGTAATTGCCAGCCTCCCCTCGCTGGGACGTACAACGCCAGCACGCCAGCCACATCCGGCGTGAGCCCAATATTCTGGCACCCTAATGGATGGTCTAATTAGATCCTCGTGCTAATTAGCTCTATGTAAATTAAACCAGCCCCTGATTCACTGGTGGCCGAAGCTGCTGCTCCCCAGGACCCCGCCCGGGAGAGCTGATTCACCGTCCCCTCCCACAGGCTCCCCTCCGGACCCCACTTCAGTCACCGGCAAGCTCACGCCGCTGCCAGCCACGACCTGGCCCCGCCAGTGCCGGGGCACCCGCTGAGCACTGGCAGCCTCTCACCAAACCGCCCTGCCCTGGCACTGCACCCAGCCCACACCTTCACCCCGTCCCCAGCATGCTGAGACCCGGCACGCTCATGGTGCGCTGAGACCTAGCATGCTTGTGATGTGCTGAGACACCCCGGCATGCCCGTGGCACGCTGAGCCCCCAGCATGCTTGTGGCACACTGAGGCCTGGCACGCTTGTGGCACGCTGAGGCCTGGCACGCTCATGGCACACCGCACCCATCCTTTGCTCACCAGTGCGCCAGGCTGCCTTCAGCCTCGCTCCTCTCCCTCTCCCCGGGGCTCCCTGTCCCCGCAGGGTATTTAAACGTGGAGAAGGGACTATTTGCCGTGGAGGCGGTGGCGCATTGTTAATGACTTGGCTCTGGCCGCGCAATTGTGTGGATATAATGGCTGGTGCTGAGAGAAGTGCCGGGGACCAAACAACGGCTATTAATAGGCAAACTCCAGGGCAGAGCTCGTGCCAAGGCCACTCTGGCCAGACCCTTCCCAGGGGCACTGATCCTGTCTGGCCAAAGCACGGGGACCCACCGGCCTTCCCAGCAAGCATTATTGGCAAAGGCTGCCGCACACCCGCCGCGTTTGCTGACGCCTCCTGCCAGCACCGGGTCCGGAGGGACCCGGCAGGAAGAGCTGCTGCTGGATCCCACGCTCACAGCGAACAACAGAGGGGGCTCAGCCGAACTGTGGTGACGCCGTGGCACCCCCGGCACGCATCCTCCCCGCGCCACACAGGTGGTAGGATGCTTCGCCCTGGCGGTGCCGCGCAGGCTGCTCAGGGGTCTGGGAAGCAGCAGTGCCGGCCCGGAGGCAGGAGAAGCCCCATCCTGCCCATGCTCGAGAGACAGGCAGAGAGCAGGCAAAACCCGGCCACCGCATCCTCGCTTTCTGGCTCAGCCCCAGCACCCTCTGGCCTCACGAGCACGTGGCGGCATGGCTGCTGGCCGCGGGGCAGAGCTGGAGCCGGGCCAGGGCCGGCAGCACCGACATCGCCATCCGCACGACAGCTGCCGGCCCCAGCCCCAGGCGCTCCCCCGGTCATGGCCACGTTCCTGCCAGAGAGCTCCGGTTTCCCACCAGGGGCTGCCGGGGGGGATTTGTAGATGGTCGCCCACTGCCGCAGCTCCGGCCCAGGGCAGCCGGGAGCCAGGGACCCCCCACCCCGCACCCTGTGGTTGTCGGCATGAGCATCATGGTGAGCGGCAGGCGCTGGGTGCAGGGGTCGGGGCCACGGGCAGCTGCACGGCAACGGCGCTGACTCACAGGGTCTTCCCCGGCTGACACAGCAGCTCGGCGTGCCGGGGGCCAGCAAGCGTGGCAGCAGTGGCTGCTGGCAGCCCGGCGAGGGCAGTCGGTCCCCCTGGCGCCAGGCATGCAGGCCCACGGAGCCCAGCGAGGGCAGCTGCAGCTCAACAGGTAGCGGGCGCAGGTGGGGGACGGCGGTTCGGCCTTGCTCCTGCCCAAGGGGAGTGGGAACCGCCGGGGGAAGAGGCGCTGGCAGCAAAGCAAAGCAAAGCATCCTCCTCCCTCGGTGGGGAGCCAGGGATGTGGGCTTAGCACCGAGGCATCCCTCTGGCTCAGCCGGAGCAGAGGGAACCGCCGCCGGCGGCCCCCGCGCTCCTGCTGCCACTGGCGGCGGTGGGCAGCCGGGGCTCGGGGTCCCCCACTGCCGGCTGGGTACCTCCGTGGGGAGGTGGTGGGGTCCCCCCTGCACCCGTGGGACCCCCGGCCACATCCCTCCCTCCACCTGCTCCTGCTCCATCGCCTCCACCGCCCGCGCCGCCCTCCCCGCCGCCCGCGCTGGATAATGGCAGGAAGCGGCGAGCAGCCCCTTCCCACCCCGCTCCTTCCCCTCTGCTGGTGGCACTGCGGCACGGGGACCCCCACTGGCCGCCCCCCAGCCCCCTTGGCAGCGCCATCCCGCTGACGCCCATGGGTGCCACGCACGCCCTGCTGGCGCGGGTGCCGATGCCTTCCCCTCTCTGGATAGGTATAAATAACATGACAGATGTCTATACAAAGAGTTATTCATATCGCTGCCAACCAGCGCAGCCCGGGAGCAGGAGCTGGAAGGGGCGTGGGGGGGAAAATTATAAATAAAAGACACTGTCCTGCAAAAAAAAAAAAAAAAAAAAAAGGAAGAAAGGGGTGTGGAGGAGGTGGGGGGGGGCTCCGCCGCACCGCCGATGGCACGGTGCCTCGAGGAGCACCCGGCCAGTCTGCCGACAGGCACCACAGGCAGACCCTGGTGGGTTGGTCCCCGGCACAGCGCCCGCCCCAGCACGCGCAAGCCAGCACACGGCCCCCGCGACCCCCAGCCCGGCGCTCGCCCTGTTCGCCACCTGCGGCTGCGGTGTCCCCAGAAGGCCCCAGGGCTGCCCTGTCGGTCCCCAGCCAGCCCGTATGGCCCCGGCCCACACCATGCGGGGCAAACGGCTCTGTGTTCATCCCGTGGGACAGCATAGGGGCAAACGGCTCCGTGCTCACCGCGCCGGCCCCATGCCCACCCCGCCAGACCTGTGGGTACCTTGGAGTAGAGCCCCCAGGAGAGCTCAGTCTCGATGACCATGACGACAATGCCGAACATGCCAAAGATGAGCGCGTAGTCGCTGAGGCGCTTTCTCTTCTCGAAGAGTGCCCGGCGGTGCCCCAGCCGGTAGCCGATGTTCTGCGCCTTGCGCTTGGGCCCCTTGGCGAAGGCGGCGGGAGCCGGGCGGGCGGGCGGGCGGTCGGGGCGGCGGGCAGCGGGCGCATGGTTGTCCTCACGCGAGACAACGATTTCGGGGGGTCCACCGGCGCCGAAGAGCTGCAAGGGCTGCGCCTCCGGCTCGGCCTCAATGAGGTTCCTGCGGGATGCACTGAGGCGGCTGAGGGGCTTCATCACCCCGCCGCTGTACTTGCAGGAGCTCATGGCAATCTCGGTGAAGGGGTTGCTGTCCCGCCGGTGCACCAGCGGGCTCGGTTGCCGGTGTTTGCCGCTCCCTGCCCCAGAGCCCGCCGGGTGGTCGCCGAGGTTGAGCTGGCTGCCGTGGCGGGAGGAAGGGTGGAGGGCGGCGGGGGCGGTGGGAGGAGGAGGAGGGGCCCGTAACGACCCGGGCGAGGAGTGCAACAGGCTGTGCTGGAGCGGCGGCAGCGCGGCGGGAGGCGGCGGTGCCCGGTCATCCCCCGGTAAGGGACAGGGACCCCGCCCGTCCTCCTCCAGGTCCCCCACGCCCGAATCGTGGAGATGTCCCGACGTTTCCATAACGGCGGTACCGGTACCGTTTTCCCGGTTACCGGTTCCGCTTTCCCGGTCACCGGCCCCGCGCGCTGGATCATGAATGGGCGCCGCGCGCTCGCCGCCGCCGCCGCCGCCGCCGCCGCCGCCGCCGCCGCCCCCGCCGCTGGCCCGGCCCCGCCGCGCCATTGGCCACGCCGGGGCTCCCCGCAGGCTGACATCATCCCCGCCCGCTCCCCGCTTCGTAGCCCCCCCCTCCGCCTCCCCGCACCCCCGGTTCTTGCGTCTCTGCGGGCTCCTTCGGGACTTGTAGTCCGCCGGGGTGCACTGGCGCCGGTACCGGTGCACCCCGGCGGACTACAAGTCCCGAAGGAGCCCTCACCGCTTGCACCCACCCTGAGCACCCCCATATCCCCCAGCCCCCCCTTCCCGAGGGGCTCCCTCCCCTTCTATAACCCCCGTAATCCCCTTATGGCAGCCGGAGATTACAGGCAAGAGCCGGAGCGGGAATGGGTCACCCCAACACCCCCCCCACGTCCCCAAGGGCGATGCTGGACCCCGCAGCTCGCTGATGCAGCTCGCGGATCCTCCCCTCCCCAGGACAACCCCCCCCCCCCCACTCCCGGGGTGCTGCGGGAGAGGAGCTGAGGTCAGGAGCCGTCTGCTTGGGAAGCGGATAATCCGCAGGGAATCAGCTGCTGGAAGTGTATTAAAATCCACCATGAAGCACCCAGCTGGTGACCCCCCCCAGTGGGAATTAAACTGCACCTCTGCCCCCACCCAAAGCTGGGGAGCCCACCCGTGTCCCCTGGCCTCACGTCCCCCAGCCCCATGTCCCCCAGCCCTATGTCCCTTGACCCCGTGTGAAGGTCCCCAGGGAAATGAGACACAGGACCCCTGGATGGCAGCAGTTCTCTGTGCCAGAACTTTATTTGCACGGCAGGGAGGGCTGGCAGGAGGCAGAAGCCGGGACGCCGTGGGGCAGGGTGGGGGAAGCGGTCCCCAAGCGCCGGTTACCGAGCTACAGCCGGCCCCGGAGCGACCACAGCAGCGTCTCCAGCTGCTCGCCCAGGGCCAGGTCGTCCCCATCGTTGGTGATCACCCAGTCGAAGGCCACTCCCTGGTCCAGGCCGCACTCGGACTCGGTGTCGTCCACCCCTGGGAGGAGCAGAGCCGGTGAGGCCCCCGTGGTGGGTCAGGATCCGTCCATCTATGCATCCCACTGCAGCCTCACCCCCCGGAGCTGGGGAGCTTTATCTAAAACCTCTGGGTCCTGCAGCCAGGGCACGGTGGCAGAGGCGAGGGAGCCTTGCCCACAGGGCAGCCATGGAGCCAGTGCAGCCCGGGTTTGGCGCCGTGCTCGGGGAAGCAGTGCTCGCTCACTCGCTCACCAGCGACGAAGACCCAGTTCCTCCTCTTCCTCGTCTCCTCGGTGGCCGCCACCCGCACGGTCTGCACCACGTCGCCGTAGACGTCCCGGAACCACTCCACATCTGAGACGCGCCGCGCGTCGCTCACCACCTGCATAGGGGCTCCATCAGCACCCGCCCCGCACCCGCCCTGAGCCCACCACACCCACCGCGCCGCTCACCCACACCGGCTGCGCCGCCCCCTCCACCGCCGCCCTGCAGAAGAAGCCGGGGTCAGCGCGGCGCTTCTCCTCGCCCCAGCGGATCATGTCCTGCCGGTACGTCTCTTTGTAGGCGCTGGCGTCCAGAAGCCGCTGGAAGTCCAGGCCGTGCTCCTGCAGGGAGAGGGGTCAGCAGGCACCGCATGTGCCATGGGGCACAGTGCGGCAAGGCACGGCTCAGCACAGCACGACGGCGCGGCGCGGCACAGTTCGGCACAGCGCAGCATGGCATGCAGTGCAGCGTGGCACAGTGTGGTGTAGGGTGGCATGGCATAGCACAGCATGGCACGGCACAGCACAGCGTGGCACGGCGCAGCACGATGCAGCGTGGCGCAGTTCGGCATGGTGTGGCACAGCACGGCGGGGCGCGATGTGGCACAGCACGGCACGGGATGGCACAGCATGGCACACGGCGTGGCAGCACGGCTCGGCGCGGGGCGGCAGGGCCGGGGGTACCTTGGCGTACTGCTCCTTGAGGGGCCCGGAGAGGCGCAGGACGGTGCACACGGCGGGGCCCAGCCTGCGGGAGAGGGGTCAGAGCCACCGGCACCGGCACCGGCACCGGCCGGCTCCACCCGGACAGGTCCCGGCCTCTGCGCCCCCGGTGCCGGCCACGCCCCCCGGCATCGGCCACACCCCCCGGTACAGGCTCCGCCCCCCGTGCCGGCCACGCCCCCCGGTAACGGCCCGCGCCCCCTGGTGCCGGCCACGCCCCCCGGTACCGACCCCGACCCCTGGTTCCGGCCCCGCCCCCGGTACCGGCTCCGCAGCTCCTCGGCCACGAAGTCCTTCCCCGACTTCCTTTTCCCGCTCAGCAGCAGCACCACGCGCGGCGCCGCCATTCGCCCGCCCGGCCACGCCCTCGGCCACGCCCACCGCGCGGGTGGGGAGCCCGGCCCGCTCTGGCCCCGCCCTTCACTCCGCGGACGCCCCCACTCCCCCCCCCCCGCCCGAGTGGTACGGCCCGGGGGGGCGGGGCGCGGCGCCGCTGACTCCGCCCCTCTGGCGGGGCGCCCGCCTCACGGCGCCCCCTGCAGGGCGGGGCCGGCACAGCGCCGCGCCCCTCGGGGAGGGGGGTCGGAGGGGGCACCCCAAAACCTCTGACCCTCAGCACCCCTTGTTCCCCCCGTCCCCCTTCTGCCTGCACCCTCTCTTCTCGCCAGCACCCCCCTTTCTCCCAGCGCCCCCTGTTCCCCCCAGCGCCCCTCTCCTCCAGCACTCCCTCTTCCCCCCCGGTCCCTCTTTCTGCCCGCACCCCATTCCCCCAGCACCCCCGTTCTCCCCCAGCCCCCCCTTCCCCCCAGTACCCCATTTTGCTCCAGCACCCCGTTCTCCCCCAGCACCCCGCTTCTGCCTGCACACCGTTCCCCCCAGCACCCCCCGTTCTCCCCCAGCCCCCCCTGTTCCCCTCCACACCCCCTTCCACCCCCCGCACCCCCTTTTCCCCCACAGGAGCCCAGCTTTCCCAGCAGTGACTTTATTGCATGGCGGCAGTGCAGCATCACGCAGTGCAGCATCACACAGTGCATCGGGCCCGGGACCTGGCACTGCCCGGCCCCATGGTGTTGTGCTGGCGGCCCCCAGCCCCCCAGAAACAGCCCGTGGGGACTCCCCTGCCCGGGGGCGCTGGATGAAAGCTCGTGGTGGGGCGGCCGCCCCATGGCACGCTACGGCACTGCCCCCCGGCTCTACCCCCACGTGCCGCGCTGCCGTGCGGCTTTCCGGCTCCGCTCCTTCCCGACAGTGCTGCGAGAGAAGGCGGACCGTGATGGGGTGCCGGGGCTTGGTCCCCCGGGGCCCCCCCCACACCACCTGCCCCCCCGGCTCACCCGCTGTCCCCGGCATAGTGCCGCAGCATGTACTCCTCAAAGCCATCGGCCGCCTCCTCGTCACCCCGCTCCCGCCACGCCACCTCCTCCAGCAGCTCCTCCACGTCATCCACGAAGTCGACGAAGCGCAGGCGGTCGTGGGCAAAGATGCCGTCGGCCCCGAAGACGCCATCCAGCCGTGCCGCCAGCCCCCCAAAGTGCTCCCCCAAGCCCAGGCGCCCCATGAAGCCCTCCAGCAGCAGCAGGAACTGCGCCTTCTGCACCGGCTCCAGCGCAGCCCCCAGCACCTCCTGGCCTTCCTTGTGGGCACAGTCGGCCACCCCCGAGCAGCCCTGGGGTGCCCGGTACCGGCTGAGCGGGGGCAGCTCGTGGGGGCCGCGCTGGGGGGGGCCGTGAGACGACTTCCCCCAGGCTTTGCCCGGCTTGTGCTCCCGGGGGGGCCGGGGGTCCTTCCTGTGCCCACGGGGTTTGCCCTGCTCCCTCCTCTCCCGCTCGTGGGGAGCCCCCCCTGTGCCGTGCCGCTTGTGCCGCTTGCTCTCCTTTTTCTCCGCCTTGAACAGCTTCTTCCAGGGCTCGGCCCCCTCCACCTCCAGCTCCCGGCCCAGACGCCGCTCCAGGGCACTCAGCTCCTCCACCAGCCCCTCGAGACCCCCAGGGCCCCGCGCCCGCTCCAGGGCACCCGCCAGCTCCTGCCGCACTGAACCCAGCCAGCCGTGCCGCCGGGCACCCTCCCGCCGTGCCACTTCCTCACCATGGCCTGGGGCGCCTGCGCTGGGGGGCTGCTCTGCCACCGGCTCCCTGGCCCCAGGGCTGCCTGGTTTCCCCGCAGCCTGCAGGCGCTGCAGCTCAGCCCGGGTGTCGCGGAGTGCAGCGGCCTCTCGCTCCAGCGCCGCACGTAGCCGCGCGTTCTCCGCGGCCAGACTCTGCTGCTGCTCCCCGGCCACCGCCGCCTCGCCCTCACCCTTCTGCAGCAGGGCGTGCAGCTCTTCCTTGTGCGCCTGGGCAGGGGGAGGGAGCCGGGGGCCGTGAGCGAGGTGGGAGAGCAGCACTGGGACATGGCACCCGGCTTCCCCTGGCACTGCCGCGCTCACCCACCTGCAGCTCCGCCTGCATGAGCCGGATCTCCTGGTTCTCCTTGGCCAGCTTGTCAAGAAGGAGGCTGACGGACTGCACGCTCTGGGGGTCCCCAGCGTCTGACGTGGGGGGCTTCTGCTGCCAGTCCTGGGGGACAGGAAGGATGGGAGCCATGGGGGTGCTGGGGCGCTGGCCCCCCTTGGCCAGCTCGGGGGGCTGAGCCCCACCATGGACCCCCCTCTTTACATCACCGATGGCAGGCAACGGCGACTCCTGCTCCCCAGCCGCCACATCCTGGCTCAGCACACTCTCCGCGGGGCCTGGGGAGGAACCGGGCAGGGACATCCAACCGCAGCCGTATGTCGGGGCTGCCCCCTGCACGGGCTGGACAGTCCCCTGTACTCACCCTCCGCCGGGTCGTAGATGCCACCTGGGGAGAGGAAGGGACGATGAGGGGGACGCCAGGATGCCCACCCTGCCCCTGGGACCCCCACTCACCGGAGGCAACCAGCAGCCCCACGGCCACCAGTGCCAAGGCGCCTAGCAGGTACTTGCTCACGCCGAACCCGTCATCGTCACCGGCAGCCAGTGTCCCCTGGTGTGGGGCAGGCGCGGGAGATGGGGGCCCGGGACGGGGCTCGTGGCCCTGCCGCCGTCGCCGCAGCCCCTCCATGTCATCGTCACTGCTGGTGCAGCTCCCCTCCTCCATTGGCGGCCCTGGGGAGGGATGGGGGGGGGGACCTCCAGGGAGGGTCTGCACCCCAGCAGGGACACCCTGGGCCAGTCCCCTGCAAGGGCCTGACCTGCTTTGGGGGTGTCAGGGCAGGGTCCCAGCTCAGCCTCGGCATCGGGCTCCTCCTGCTCATTGCCACCCAACACGCCGGGTTCTGTGGAGCCGTCCAGGGCGGGCGCTGCCCTGGCCCCAGGGTCCCAACACTCCTCTGGGTCCTGCGGACACAGGCACTGGGGTCTCACGCATCCCCGCAGGGCGAGCAGGACCCCCAGGCCCCCCGGCTCCTGGGCTTACCCCCAGCCCGCTGCCCTCGGGCCGCCGGCTCTGGCCGGGGAAGGCAGCTGCACCGTTGGCAGGCATGGCTGGGGAGAGGCAGAGAGCGGTGGTGAGCCAGTGGCACAGGGGGAGCCCCGGGTCTGCCCAGTCCCCACGGCTGCCGCCTGCCTGTGACGGTGTCCGGGGTGCCTTCCTCCTCCTCCGGCTCCTCATCCTCAGCCCCATGGGAGGCCAAATCCTGCGCCGGACCCACCGTGTCGATGGGCAGGCCCTGGGAGAAAGGGGGAGCGGGTGGCAGCTTGGGCCCCAGGCCCTGCCTGCCACTCTCTGCCCGCAGCCCTGCCTGCCCTGCCTGCCCTGCCTGCAGCCCTGCCTGCCCTGCCTGCCGCCCCGAGGCCTCCCCAGCCCTCACCTCGCTGCCCGCCAGCACCCAGCTGTTGTCCGAGTCCCGGGAGTCTGACTTCTCTGCCATGGGGACGGCCCAGAGCCACCTGCAAGGAGACGGACAGACGGACGGACAGACAGACAGACGGACGTGACCCAGCTCCCGGCACCCAGCTGGATTTGCCCGGGAGAATCGCGGTCCCCAAACCCTGCCCGCGGCTGGGGACCCCCGGCTGCTGCAGGGAGCGGCCCCGGGAAGACCGGACCCCCCCCGTGTCCCCGCCCCGGTCAGCAGCTGCCGCCGCGGGGTATTTTTAGCCGCGTGATGCCGCCCGGCAGGTGGACGGGGGGGTGCGAGGCCCGGTACAGGGACACCGGGGCCCCGCAGGAAGGCGGCGGTAGCGGGAGGGGGATCCCGGGCAGCCCCCACCCCCACCCCGCGACCCCCCTCAGCCCCCGTACCGGGCGATGCCCCTTCAAGCCGTGCCCGCTGCGCACCCCCGGGCACCGCACTGCCCCGCTCCCGGTTCCGGCCCCGCCCGGGGAAGCGGTCCCGGGGCCGGGCGGTACCTGGTGCCGCGGCCGGGCGCGGCCCCTCCGGTAACTTCGCCCCGGCCCGTCCGGTAACTTTCCCCGGTGCCGGTCGCCGCCCTCGGGAAGGGGCGCACACGTGATGCCAAGAGCCAATGGGGACGAGCGGCGACCGCGGCGGACCAATGGGATGGCCCGGGGAGGGACGTGAGGCCCCGCCGGTACCGGACATCCCCCCCCAATCCCCAGCGGAGCGGAGCCAGACACGGATAGGCGGGTTTCAGAGTTTTATAGCGACGGTACAAAAGTTTCCATTAACGCTCGGCTAAAACGGGGGAGGGCTGGGCACCGGGACCGTCCCGAGCACCGGGGAGGGGAGCACCGGGATCGCTGCACAGCCCCGGGGGGGGGGCACGGATGGCGGTGGGGACCGGCTCGCCCCCCCCGCAAGGGCGCTGACACCACCGGACAGAGGTGGGGGGGCCAGGGCGGCACCAGGGAGCTCAGCCCCCGAGAGCTGGTGCACCGGGGCCGGAGCCTCCCCCACAGCAAGGGGCTGCCAACGGCGGGGCCCGCACCGGCCCGGAGCCCATGGCAGGTCCCAGCGGCAGCCGGTGCCCGGCAAGGAGCCGCAGCTGGCGGCCGGCACTGTCTCTCTGACTGGTGGGGGGGGGCGACGGCTACAAAAAAAGGGGGTTTGGTCCTAAATCGGTGGGGGAGCTGTACACGGTGGCGGGAGGGCGGCTCAGCCGTCGTTGGCAGCCACCAGCTGTCCCATGCCCTCCCGGACGTAGACCGACTGGATCTCCTTTGTCTTCAGGCAGAAGTCGCAGGCCCAGACGGCAGAGGCCTCGGTGGTGAGCAGCCCATAGGCGTTCTCCGTCATCCCTGTGCACTCCCGGTGGAACCACTTCTGGCAGGAGGCCTCGCACAAGATGGCATCCTGGTCGTCGTTCACCTCGTTGCGGCAAGCCCCGCAGGGGTACACCAGCCCCGGCGGCGGCTGGTGACCTGAACCGCCGGCCGCCTTGCCGGGGGGAGGCGGTGGAAGGCTGTTGGTTTCGGGTGTGCCGGCGCTGCGGCCGGCGCTGTTGGGGGCAAAGCCGGGCTGCGCCCCATTGATGGCGGCGGGGGAGCCGGAGTGCTGCTCCTGGGCAAAGGTGCTGGGCGGAGGGTTGAGGTTCTTGCCCCCCTCCTCGCCGCCGGCAGGGAAGCTGGGGTCAGCCCCGGGGAAGGGGCTGGCGGTGGGGGGCAGAGGGGGGATGTTCTGCCCGGGGCGCTGCATGGGCGACTGTCCAAAGAGGTTGCTGGGCTGGCTGAAGCGCTGAGCCACCGCCGGCCCCCCGGGGGGGTTGAGGGCCGGCCCAGGGCCCATGTCCCCCCGCGGGGGCTGCCCCATGGTGGGGGAGATCATGGGCCCGAAGCCCCCGACGGGCCCCTGCATGAGCTGCCCTGTGGGGGGGCTGAAGTTCTGTCCGAGGGGCTGGCTGAAGGGCTGCCCGGGGAAGCTCATGCCCCCGGGCTGGACGTAGCTGGGGTTCTGGGGGGGCATGCTGAAGGCCGGCCCCATCTGCCCGGGGGCAAAGGGTGGGGGCTGCCTCCGCAGGGGCTGGGGGCCCCCGCCGTAACCGGGGGGCACCTGCGGTGACATCCCCCCCTGGACGCGGAAGCCGCCGAAGGGGACGGGGCTGCCCAGGAAGGGAGCGGGGGCCGCCCCCACCTTGGGGGCCCCGAAATCATCCTCGAAGGGGTTGGAGGCCACCAGGTGATCCACCATGGGGGTGGGCGGCGGGGCGAACTCCGAGAGGTGCGAGTAGGCGGGGCCCTGCGGGGAGAAGGCGGCGGTCAGGCGCTGCGGCCCCCCCGGCCCCGGCCCTGGTCCCGGCCGCCCGGCCCTACCTGCGTGTTGGACTTGCGCCGCTTCTTCTCGGGGCTCTTCATCTGCAGCCCTGCGGGGACAAGCGGGGCCGCGTCAGCCGGGCCCGGTGCCCGCCCCCCCCCCCCCCACGCCCGGCCCGGTGCCCCCGCCCCGGCCGTCCGCGCTCACCTGCCTTCCCCTGCTTCCGGCCGGGCCCGCCGGCGGCGGCGCTGCCCGCGGGGTGCGGGGGCCCCGGCGGGGGCGGCGGGGCCGGAACGCCTCCCTCCAGCTTCTCTGCGTGCGGGGCCGCCATGGCCCTCACAGCCAGCCCGCCGCCATGGCCCCGCCGCCGCCGCTCCTCCGCACGGCGCCCCCGACCGGAACCGGAACCCGCGCGGGGCCAATCACCGCCCGCGGGGCGGGGCGAGGGCGCGCGGGAGGTGCCCACACGCGCCTGGCGGGAGGAGGCGGGGTCAGGGCGGACCAAGTGCAGCGCGCTGGGAGGGGGAGCGGAGCGAACCATTTGCAAGGTTGGAGGGGGGGGGGGAAGCGGGCCGGACCGACTACAGCGGGCGGGGTAAAGCAGAGCGGGACGGACCATGTGCAGCGCCCGCGGGGGGGAGCGGGACGGACCATGTGCAAGGCCCGGCGGGGGGAGTAACCATGTGCCGATCGAGGCGCCGACGCCGCCTGCCCGGTGCACCCCCCCGGTGTCCCCCCTCCTCACACCAGCCAAGGCCTAGAGAAATACCAACTTTAATACCAACCGCCGGTTCCTTTGGTATAGCGGGGCCCGGGGTGAGGGGGGAGAAACCCGGGGCTATGAGGGGCAGGGCTGTGCTTTGGCTTGGGGGGAGTAACACCGTGCATGCATGGAGGGGGCTCTCCCGCCGCCCCCCGGGGCTGCCGGGGCCGGCCGTGCCCAGCCGGGACCCCGGGGGGCGGGCAGAGAGGGGGTGCGGAGGAGCACGTCCCGGGAAGGGGCACGGCAGGGGCTGGGAACGCCGAGGGGGGGGGGCTCTGTCCCCGGCCCCCCGCCATTGCATAAGTGTGGGACCTGCGGGGTCAAGGCACAGAGTTAACACATAAAGTGATCGGGTACAGTCGGTACGGGGCCGGCCGGGCCTTGTGCATGGGGGAGCGGAGCCCCCCCGCTGCCCCCTCCATGGCCCGCAGGCAGGGGAGGAGGCTGGGCTGCCCCCCGGCTTGGGGGGCTCGGTTCCACCAGCCACGAGCCCGTGCCCACGCCGGCGAGCGGGAGAGCGGCCGCGACACGGCAGTGGGGCCAGGTTTTGGTAGGAGCTGAGCTGCTGTGCAAAGGCTGGAGCTGGGAGGGGGCAAGGGCTTTGGCAAGAACAGCCCCCCGCCCTGCAGGCAGCTCACGCCACGCTGCCCACGCCCCCCACGGCCACCAGCTCCTGGTGACAGAGGGGTCCGGGCCCCGTCCCCGGCCAAGTCCACGCTTGGTCCCAGGCAAAGCACCCGACAGAGTCCGAGGGCTCCCTGGGGCAGGGAGCAGGGCCAGGGGGGCTGCGCACTGGGGCCCCCTGGGTGCTCACAGTCTCCTCTCCACCGGCTGCTGCAGGCACATCTCGCTGCCGGCCGAGATGATGGGCAGGTGATTGTCCATGTGGTAGCTGATGAGGTGGCTGACGCTCTCGAAGCGGTGGTCTTTCGTCCGCACCTGGGGGGGCCGGGGAAGGGGCACTTGGGAGGCTGCCGATGCCCGTGGGAGGCCAAAGCCACCAGGCTCCAGGGGCTGGCACTGAGCTGGGGGGAGCAGCCCTCACCCCCACACTCCACCAGGCCCCCTCTGATGCCCACAGGCATCCCCCGAGGAGCGGTGGGGAAGCCTAATTGCTCCTGTAAACCCCAGGAACCCCCCTGAGCTGTGCCAAGCTCTGTCCCCGGCGCGTTACCCAGACTCACCACTCCCTCGGGATCAACAAGCAGCAGATGCTTGGGCTGCCCACCCTGCAAGCCGGTCAGCACGTACTGGCCCGGGGTGGTGGTGCTCTCCCGCACCAAGAAGTCTCCGTTCACCTTCAGCAGTTTCTCGGCCTCTTTGCGGTTCATCTTCCCGTGGTACCAGGGCTCCCGTCTCAGCTGCTCCTCCATGGAGGCCACCACCTGGGCGGGGGGCAGCCCCACAGGCACGGACGGGGGGACACGCAGGGCATCTTCAAAGGGCTCTGCAGGGAGAGAGGAGTGGGGGGGTCCAGGACTGACCTCACAGCCACCCGACCCCAGCCCAGGACAGACCCCCCCAGCCCAGGCACAGCCCCCATCCTGCTCACTCATGTCGAAGAGGTCCCTCTGGGCGCTGCCGTTGGCTGTGGCGGGGGTGCCAGCAGCTGACGCTTGGCGTGTCTTGTCCACATTCTGCACGTTGACGTAAGACGGGTCATCAAACAGGTCCGTGCGGCCAGATGCGCCCGCCGGAGCCGGGTATTTCTCTCTCCCTGCTGCCAAGAGCACCATGGGTCAGCCAGGCTCCAGCCTGCCTTGGCCCCAACACCAGTGCCCGCTGTCGGAGCAGTTGGGGTCCAGGAAAGCAGATGGGGACTGGCCCCGTCCGTCAGGTTACCTTGGGCAGGAGCGTGTTGCTTCCGAGGGTCGTACTCCCCGCCGGACGTCTGGCCGACAGGCTGCAGGAAGAGGTGGGTGGTGAGTCCCGCTGCACTCCCCGTCCCTTCCCACGCCCTGGGCTGCTAGAGGTGCTGGGGAGACACGTGCCATGGCTCCCGTGGTGGAATAACCCCGAGCGAAGAGCTCACGGCCTGGTTGGGGTCCCTGCATCTCCCTTTGCAATGCAGAGCCTCCCCATGAGGACATGCCCAGAGCCTTACCAGCGTGGCCCCCAAGTGATTGGGGGTCTGAGCGGCCCCATCCCGCAGCCGCATGTCCACGACCCCCCCGATGGGAGGCTCCTTGCCAGGGAAGTCGTTGTAGTACTGGTGATCGGGGGCCGGTTCCTCCTCTTCCTCATCCCAGGCAGAGCCATCAAACCCCGCCATCCTGGGAGGGCACAGCACAGATGAGCAGCTGACAGCAGCCAGGGCTGCATCCCCTCTCCAAAACCAAATCTTGGACACTGTCCCACCTTCCTCTGTCCCACACAGCCCTGCCCTTACCTGTCATGGGGTGTCACCAGCTTCGGGGGGTTTTTCAGGTACTGCTTGAAGCGCAGCTCAAAGGCCTGCCCGATGGTGCTGATCACATCCTGTGCCAAGCCCTCGGGGCACTCCAGGATATGGCAGGCTGCAGAGGGAATGGTGGGATAGGAGCGTGGAACCCCAACCTCGAGTTCTCCACCCCTCGAGCCTGCCCTATGCACCCCCCGCAGAGCTTCCTTACGGGGGACCCAGTCCCTCCCCGCCTGAACAACCACAAAACGGGGCTCTGGCGTTTAGGACCCTCGGCAGCAGCCTCACCTCTCTGATTGACGGGGTCTTTGGCAACATAGGCAACGTATTCGGCTGTGTCCTGTGGGCGAGACACTGGCACTGAGATGGGGCTGCCAGGGAGCACAGTGCCCTAGACTTCGGGGAGAGGGCAGGAGAGGCACCAATCCCTAGCACGGGGCAGGGCACGCACGGATGGGTACCCTGCGTACTCACCGGGTCTCCCCCAGAAGCGAAGGAGATGGACTGCATGTGGTGGTTGGCAATGATCTGCAAGGCAGAAGAGTTTGTTGGACGCAGCCGGGAGCTCCTCAGCGCCCAGCCAGAGGTGGCACCTCCTGTCTGCCACACGTCTCCTGGGGCTGGCCCAGCACGGGGGCTTAAAAGCCTCCAGAGCCCTGGTTACAAGCCACAGGCCACCAGGAAAATGGCTGGGCCACCAACAGGGCCACTGATAGTGGGGTCAAAACCAGGAGACCTGGCCCCAGGCCACAGGACTTGGGTCTCAGTCTCCAGGACAGATCCTGCAAAGCACACGGGGTATCGCTCCAACCTCTTCCCCCCCAGGGACCGGGGAGATGTGGGCACTCAGCAGGTCACGCAGCTCACCCCGACATCCCTTGTCGCAGCAGGGCCCGGGCTGGGGGACACAAGGATACCTGCTCATCTAAAGCCAGTCGCCCGGCACCTTGCCGCTCTCACCTGCTTGCAGTCAGAAGCCATGAGGTTGAGGCTGCTGGTGGAGATGGTCAGGGTGATGGGCATGCCGGCGAACTTCAGGTTGCTCTTGCCCAGGATGGAGTTCAGGGAGCGGCCGCAGGGCTGCGGGCAAACGGCAGCGTGGGGAAGGGGCTCCCCGGGCCGGACGCACGTCCTGCTGCCCTCCACGGTGGAGACAGGCACCTCTTCCTCACCAGCAGTCCTGCCGAGCTCCACTGGCCCAAGCCGCGGTGGGAGGTCGGAGCCCCAGGCTGCCCAGCTGGACTGGGATCCAGTCCTCAGCCCTGTACCCAGACAGCCGAACGTGCTCCCCCCCAGCAGCTCCCCAGCCCGGCCTCACCTTCCTCCTCCGCACGGCTCCCTTGGCGCCGGGCACGGCCTCGCACACCAGCCCGATGGCCTCCCTGCAGGGAGTACAGCGGGATGTCGGCAACCCCCAGCGCCTGCCCTCCCCGTTCCCTCATACCCCCCCTCAACTGCGGGGCTGAGGACGCAGGGACCAGCACAGAAGGGACAGGGTGACAAACGGAAAGCCCTCAGGCAGCACCGGCCGGGGCTCTTCAAGCCGGGGAAGCACGCTGGCGTTAACATTTGATGGGGCTGCAGGCAGCCTGGCCCCCACCGAAAGCCCCACACGCCACCAGGAGCTTGTGCAGGGCTCAGACCCCCCCCCAAAAGCGGCAGCCCCTGGGGAGAGGCAGAGCTCACCTGGTGACCTGCGTCCTGGTGTTGAAATCCAAAGCCCTCATGGACTGGAGAACTTCCACGCAGCCCATGTACTGGGGGAGAGAGCAGGGTCAGCCCGGCCAGCCCTGGGCTTTGCTCCCCACGCAGCCGAGGAGGGGGCCGGGGCCCTGAGCCCCCCAGCTCCGCAGCAGCGACCTCCCTGGGGACCCCACTGCCCGCCTGCCACCCCCAAGGAGCGCACCAGGAGGTCCCCAAATCCCCACCATGACACTTCCTACACCCCCGCTCCATCCCCCCGTCCCCAGCACTCACCCGGACGTGGTAGGAGACCCCAGGGCCCATGACCTTGTCATCTGGGTGCAGCCAGCCGCGGGTGGGCTTATTGACGAAGCTGCCGTGGCGGGTCCATTCGTCACCCCCGAGCTGGCCGCCTTCCACCCGCGTCTTCTTCCCGCAGCTCAGCTTGTTCATATCCTGGGAACAGACAGCAACAGGTCCCGCTGAGTCGGGGCCGGCAGCCCCTCCTGGCACCAGTGCCAGCGTCCCGGCGGGGCTGGGCTCCCCCGGGCTGCCACCGGCTGAGGAACCCCGCAGGCTGAGCAGGTTGGCGGGGTTTGAGAGCTTCAGGTTGGCCATTTTGGGGAAGAAGGAGCAGAGGGTGGTGGGGCTGTCCTCTGACTCGGGCGAGAGCTCGCAGAGAGGCGCCGCGGGGCCGAGGGAGGAGGAAGACAGGGAGCCAGGCAGAGACTGCGTGCCTGCGAGGGACTCCACTGGGGAGGCCGGGACCCCCAGGCCCCCCACCGCCTCCTCCAGAGAGGAGACAGACTCATTCCGCAGGTGGCTGTATTTGCTCTTCTGCAGGAGATCCATGACAGAGAGAGACGAAGGGCCAGGGTTGGCCCTGCCCACGCGGCAGTGGGGTGGAGGCAGCCGGCCGGGTCTCACGGGGGCCCCATGGAGAGTCCAAACACCTTCAGCTGCCAGGAAGCCACCCCCGAGCAGAAACCTCAGCCGAGCTCCGCACCAGACCCGTGCCAGCCCAGCATGGCTGGCAGGGAGAGCCGGCCCCCGGGTACCAGGCAGCGGGACCAGGGGCTGCCCGGCTCCGTGCCGTTGCAGCCGATCGATCACGATCAGTGTCAGTGAGGATGCACGGATGCGGCCAGATGGAGAGCAACCCCCTGGCTCCTGCGGCGGCGGGGAGGAAATGGGGCCACGGTGACGCCCCAGGGAGCCGCTGGCTTGGGGAAGGGGGCTCAGCACACTCGGCCCCTGGCCTGGAGGTCCTCAAGCCCTGCGGTCCCACGCCGCTCCTGCACCGGGCGGGCACCAAATCCCATTGTCTTCAGCCAGGGCCAGATCCGGACCCCTTCTGCCCTGCCACTGGGTCTGGCAGCGCTGCCCTCCGCCCCAGCCCCTGCGCTGCCCCGCTGTTGCTGGCCGCTAAGAGGAAATCAAAAGCATGAATATTTAAATCCCTGAGACAAGGCAGCCACAGAGCACGTCCAAGCCCAGCCCAGCACCGTCCAGGAGCGAACAAGGTCCTTCTGTGGCAGCCGGCGCTACACAACCCACGTGCCAGCAGCGGGCAGCCGCTGTTGGCTCCCCGGGCTCTGCCGGGGGGAGCGGCACCCAAAGCTGGGGGTGCCGCGATGCTGAGATGCCACCAGTGCTCGCAGCCGCCTGGGATGCAGGGACATCCAGTCCTTCGAGAGAGCGTGGCTCCAGGCGCAGATCTTGCCCGGAGGGCTGGCGGGAGGAAGAGGAGGATGCCCAGGAGCAGGATACAGGTGGGCTGTCCGCCGGGCGAGGCAAGGCTCAGCGCGGGCCCTTGGCTGCAGCGGGGAGCCGGCGGCTGCAGCTAATTGCTGCTGCTGCTTCCCGCATCCTGGCCGGTGCTGAGCAGTGGCTCCTCCCGGGAGAGAAGGGGCTGCCGCTAATCGGAAGGGCCGTGCTGACTCACGGGCGGCGGGGCAGGCTCTGCCCGCGGCAGGGGCTGCGTGCGGGCTGGGGCGCAGCGCAGGAGGGGCTGCTGGCGAGGGGTGGGGACCCGGCACGTATCTGGAGCAGAAAAATCAAGGTCACAGGCGGAGCTAGTGGGAACCGGTGGTGAGAGCGTGCCGGGGGGCAAGCCTCAGCCCCTTCAACTGCAGGAAGCTGGGCAGAGCCCTCACCTGTGGGTTGGGGGCATCAGGGGCAAGTCTCCCCTGCTTCCCCCCCATCCTCAACACACCGGGACGCTGGCAGGACCTCAGGCCAGCCCGACCGCGCCACCCACACCTGCGCTGCTCTCCATGGCCTCATCCGCACCAGCCTCCCCGGGGGGCAGGAGCTCTCCCCCATCTCATGGGCTGGAGCAGGGATTTGGGGCAGCCCCACAGTGCCCAACCCTCTGACCCACCACGGGCCAGGGCCTTCCCAGGCACCAGGCACTCTGCAAAACCGGTCACCGAGCCAAAACCGGGTAAATCCAGCCCAAGGGAAGGGCTCCCCGTGCTTGGAACCGCGGTGGAGCACTGCTCGGCACTGGCGGCTGCCTGCCCTGCTTCCCGAACGCTGGCACGCCGCCACGGGGACGGGGAAATGGAAGCCAGGACAGAGCTGGAAATAGCCTCCCGCGAGGTGCTGCGGCTCACAACGGCGGCTCCGTCACCCGCCTCCTCCCGGTACCGGAGCATCGCCTCAGTCGCACACGCTGCCTTCGCGAGAGCCAGCCCCCACCTCAGCCGGCGGTGGTCCCACGGGTGCAGAGAACCCACGCCAGCCGTCCCGCGAAATGCTCGTCCCCGCCAAGGGCCCCCCGGCCGCTCGGCACTGTGACCTTCCCGTGGCCGGCAGTGCCGCTGCTCTAAAGAAAAGCAGGAAGCCCCGGGCCAGGGAGCCAGGAAACCGCCAGCCCCGTGAGGGGCCAGCCGCAGCCCCAGGCTGCCAGGGGGGAGCCGGGCTGGGCGGCGTCGAACAGGCACAGGGCAGCGGGGTTTGCCCATGAGGGCCCAGCCGCCGGCAGACGTGGGGCTGGGGGGGTCACCCGTCATGGCAGCATGGGTTCTGTCAGCCCCGATGCTTCCCCAGGGCCCCACCGGGACAAAAGCAGGAGGGAACTGCATGGTGGGGCGGGGGTCTCCTCAGCCCCCTTCCCACCACCCCAGGCCCCAGCTGTCGCCCAGACAGGCGACAGGGCTCAGGACATCCCTTCCCAACACGCACCAAGGGGTTGGCACACCCAAGGAGCCACAGCCCCCTGCTCAGACAGGCCTCTGCTTTTATGAAATGGAATAATTTCTGATTTTATCAGAACTTCCTGAGGCCAGCTGGCCCACATCACCCCACCAGCCTGCACCGGCTGGGAACAAGACATATCACCGCTCCCAGCCCTCGGAGACCAGAGGTGCCACAGGCCTCCCCGGCCCCAGAGCCCACCCCGGGGCGTCAGAGCCCCCTTTCCCAGCAGGCTCAGAGCACAGAAGGCAAACCGAGACATGTGCAGAGCTATGGAACAAAAGCCCTGCCTGAACAGGCAGCCCTTGAGCCCGATCCAGCAGGCAGCAGCCCTTCCCCTTGCCAGACAGGCTGGCAGCGAGCTCCTGCCCCTGCAGCGGAGAACGAGCAGAGCAGCCAGAACAACCGCCCCCAAGGAGCTCCCGGGACATGTCCTGGCCCAGCTGCTCCTCGTGCCCCGGCAGCAAGGAGAGGCACCAGATTGGTCAGATCCTCCCTGCACACAGGAGAGGCAGAGGGACACGGGCTACCTTCGGGTGCCTGGGGCTGGGACTTCATGCGCAGCCCGGGGCGAGGAAGAGGAGCAGAGAGGGGACGCTCGAGGCCCTGCTACCGGGCCAGCGCCCGACATCCTCCCAGGAAACACAAACTGCGAGCTGAGTCAGAGACCTGGAACATGCCAGTGGTTTGGCAAGAAATCACAGCGAGGAGCAGGCAGCCGTGTGCTGGCCACTGCCACACGTACACACGTCGCCCCGGGGCAGGAGACCCCCTCAGTCTGACAGTGGCTGCAGCAGAGCTGTCCCTAAGCCTCCGGGGCAGGGGGGAAGCAAAGAAAAACACTCAAATCCAGCCAACAGCTGTTTTTTTCCCCCCCAAACGTCACGAGAGCATCACACAGCATCTACGTGTTCCTGCGCACAACCTCTCTGCCGCTCAGAAGAGGGGCCGGGAGACGCCAGCACAGAGCTGGGAAAGAGGCTGGGGCCCTGCCAGCGCAGAGACAGGGGAGGCAGGATCCACCACCAAAGCCACCTAGCCCTCCACCGAAGTCCTTACCACGTACTCCATCGCCGGCGGAGGGCAGGGCAGGCCCTGGGCAGGGAACAGAAACACACAGCCCCTCTCGTCTGGCACTCTGACCTGCGGTTCGGGGACAAACAGGGAGTTAGCCAGCCCTGCCCCGGACTGCCGAGGTGGTGGCCCTGGCGCCAAGAGGCAGACCCTGCTCCTTCTCGATGACTGCAGACGGACGGGGCCGTAGCAGCCGCGCACAATGCGTTGCCGACGCACGGGGCAAGAGAGCCAGGGAAGCCTCCTGCTTCCCATCCGAGGGAGGACGGAGCTGGGATGTGCTGCGGCAGGAGCACGAGGCCGAGCCTGGCACTGCTCAGACCTTGCCCATACCAGAAAATGGCGTCTGGGACCGAGGGTCGCTCCGTGACCCAAGACAAGCGTCAGAGCTGATCCCTGCCCAGCCCCAAAACCGGTGCCCAGAGGGCCCCACGCAAGCAGGGAGAGCAGAGGCAGCCCAAAGGGCAGAGCTGCTCCCTCCTGCCCAAATGCTACCCCCTCAGCTGGCACCCCGCCACAAAAGAACATGCAGAGCCCCGGGGGCTGCAGCCCCCTCCTCCCCAGGGCAGCAGCGAATAAGGGATTCGTGGAAAGAGGCTACAAGAAGGGAGCCAGGAGGGGCAGGAAGCTCTGCAAGGGGAAAACAAGGCAACTGAAGCAGGAGCAGCTCCAGAGCCGCTGCCCTTCCCACCCCCACCACCCAGCCAGTGTGGTCGGGGCCAGGCAAGCCAAGCAGCGCAGGGCAGCAAACATGATTTACTTCCTTGCAGCAATTGTGCCCTTATCTGGGGCCTGCACCGGAGCCCAGGCAGGCGCTAACGTGATTAGCTTGGGAGGCAGCGAGATAAGGAGGGCTCCGCTTGGCAAGCACGGTGGTACAGACCAGCCCTGGGCAGGGCCCAGCAGCACCGCACCAGGACACTCACTGCTGAGCAAAGGTGGTGATGAGGCCCTCTGGATGCCAGGGACTGAGGTTGGTGGCAGGGAAGGAGGATTGGGACCCCGTCCTGGGGTTCTCAGCCTCACTGAAGCCTCCCCAGGGCCCAGCTGTGTCTGCCCCGAGGAGGGGACACTGCCCCACACAGCTCCCGGAGGCGCAGGAGGCCTGGCCATGGTGCTCCCCCACCAAAGGGCTCTGGGTCGATCCTCAGGCCCCGCTCGGCTGGGAAGAGGCAGCATCTTCAACCCCTCTGGCACAGGCCGAGGTCAGGGCATCCCGGGGGAGCTGCCCTTTGCCCACAGGCTTCCGCAGCACCAACTGGTGGGCAGGGCCCGGGGCACGTTTCCTCAGACCCCACGTCCGGGGTCTCCCCGGGCCAGCGCAGCATGTGGGTGAGCCCATCTGAGAGATTCAAGCGGAGAAGCAGGGACAGCCTGCAACAGGCGGACACAACACGCTGCCAGGGGGGAAGGCAAAGGCCTGCAAGGGGGAAAAGCTACTTCTGTCCACAACAGCTGGGTCTGCTCCAGATACCCGTCCCCTGCCCTCCTCCGAAGCATCGAAGCGCAGGCAGGGCTGATGGCAGGACAGCGGGAGGGTGCACCCAGGCACCGCAGAGGCCAGGGACCCCTCCAAACCCAGCCGGTGCCCCGGCCCCGCTGGGGGTCACGCCAGTCGGGGGTCCGAGGGTTTCCCCCAGGCCCTGACAGCGTCCCTCAAGTCAGCCTCCCTCCCCCGTACCGCACCAGCACACGTCCCTGAGGGCCCAGGACGAGGCGACGCAAGCCCGGAGCCCGGCGAGTGGCCCCGGGCACGCACAGCGGCCGCCACACCGGGGGGTCCGGGGCACCGGACTCGCCCCGTGACCTGGAGCCGACCGAGCGGCTGGCACAGCCCGGCCCCAGCCGGGCCACCCAGGGGAGGGGGCCCGGCCCTCCCCGCCGGGCCCCCCCGCTCGGCTCCCCCGTGCCGGGCACGCAGCGGCAGCGAGGACGGGCGGCCCGGCCCCCGCAGCACCGGGGCCCCGGGGGCGGCTGCACTGGCCCCCCCCAACTCTCACCGCGGGACGTAGTAGCGGCGAGCGGTGCGCGCCGGCGAGCGGGGGGGAACTCAGCCCCGGCAGCACCGCCGCCGCAGGGCCTCCCCAGGGCACGGCCCAGCACCGCAGGGCCTCGCTCACCCCGGGAGCCCGGGGCCCGCCACGGCCCGGCCGCTCCCGCGGGCCTGCGCAGGCCGCGCCGACCCCGCCGCGGCCCCCGGGCGCGGCCCCCCCGCCCCGGGCCGGCCCGCGCGCTCACCGGGGCACCATGGGTCTCGCGCCGGTCTCCTCCGGTCCCGGCGGCTGCACCGCCCGCCCTCCCCCCGCCGCGACGCCACTCACTTCCGGCCCACACCCTCCAGCGCGGCCTCACCGCGCCCCCGTCACGTGATCAGCGGGCCAATAGCGGGCGGTGCCCGACCCGCGGGGAAGGGGCGCCGCGGCCCCGCCCCTCCCCGCCAGTGCTGACCAATGAGTTCCCGCACAGTCCGGTGACGCGTGGCTCGCCCTGCAGCGCGGACCAATGGGAGCGCGGGGCGGCGGCGTTTGAAAGCGCCGTGGGGGGGTGGGGGCGCCAACGGCCCGGCGGGGCGCTGAGGCGAGGGGCGCGGCGGGGGCTGCCGGGAAGGGGGCGGACCGCGGCCCGCCGGCATGGCGCACAAGCAGATCTACTACTCCGACAAGTACGACGACGAGGAGTTTGAGTACCGGTGAGGCGGGGGGGTGTCTCGGTAACGGTTCCCTGGCGGGCGGGGGAGGGCCAGTAACGGCTCCCTAGGGGGGCAGGAAGGGGAGTGCCCTGGTAACGGATCCCCGGGGGGGTGGGGTGTCCCGGTAACATCTGCTTAGGTAGGGGGGGGTGTCCCGGTAACGGTTCCCCGCTGGGGGGCGTGGGGAAGTTGTCTGGGTAACGGTTCCCGGGGCGGGGGGGGGGCTGTCCCACTCACGGTTCCTGGAGGGGAGAGGGTTGCTCTGGTAACGGATCCCTGGGTAGGGGGGGTGTCCCGGTAACAGTTCTCCTGCGGGGGAGAGTTGTCTGGGTAACGGTTACGGGGGCGGGAAGGGGGTCGTTCTGGTAACGGAACCCTGGAGGGGGCAGGGTGTCCCGGTAACGTCTGCCTGGGTGGGGGGGGATGTCCCGGTAACGGTTCCCCGCTGGGGGGCGGGGGGGAAGTTGTCTGGGTAACAGTTCTCCGGTGAAGGGGGTCCCACTCACGGGTCCCCAGGGTGGGGGGGCGAGTTACGGCTCCCCGGTGGGGTGGGAGGGGGCTCGCCCCAGTAACGGTTCCCCAGTGAAGGGAGTGGGGGGAGCCTCGGTAACGGCTCCGTGTCGGGGCAGGGGGGCAGCCCTGTTAACGGCTCCCGGGGGCGGGGTTCACCCCGGCGGGGGGGTCCCGGGGGTGCAGGCACGTGATGCTGCCCAAGGACATCGCCAAGCTGGTGCCCAAGACCCACCTGCTGTCGGAGTCCGAATGGCGGAACCTGGGGGTGCAGCAGAGCCAGGGCTGGGTGCACTACATGATCCACGAGCCAGGTGAGCCCCGCGGGGGGACGGGCGGCGCCCGGGGGGCCCAGCCTGACCCCCCCTCCCCCCCCAGAGCCCCACATCCTGCTCTTCCGCCGGCCACTGCCCAAGAAGCCGGAGAAGTGAGCGGCCCCCGGCCTGCCGAAGCCCCCGGTCCACCCGAGCTGAGACAGCACCTTCCTCCTTCTTCTCCTCTTCCTCCTCGGCATTCCTGGAGGGCTTTGCCCTGTGCCACACCAGCGGGTACCCCTGACCGCTGGTGCCGCTGCGACGGCTCGACCCCGGTGCCGGGGGGCCCTTCCCGGCGCGAGGCTCAAGCGCGCTCCGAAGCTTCAATAAATGAATGTTTGGGAGCTCCGCTCTGCTGTGCTGGGGGGGACATGGGGCGGGGGGTGGTGAGAGGCTCCCGGTGCCTCGGGGCATCCCGCCAGGGTGGTGCAGGCGTGCTCCCGGTGACCGGGGGGGTAGGGGAGGCTTCCCGGGGGCAGCCCCCTCCTCCCGGTGGTTGGGGGGGGGGGGGGGGGCTTCTGGGGCATTGTGGGGGCAGGAAAAGATTGGGGGGGGGGGGGGGGGGGTCCTCGGAGGGGGGGAGGGCTCCGGTGCGGAGGGGGGGGGGGGGAAGCGGAGCTCTCGGTGCCCCGGGGAGGTGCACGTGCCCCCGCTTGCTGGGCGGACCCACGGCCGCGGAGGGGGAAGCGGGCGTCGTGTCCTCCCCCACTGTCCGCCGCGATGGTTCCGTCCCCGCGGGTCCCGCCTCCCGGCCAATCCGTACTGGTAGCGTTTCGTGACGAGCATGCGGCCCGGCCAATGAGAGCGCGGGGCGGTGTGGCAACCTGTCCGGGCGGCCGGTCGGGCCCATGTGGGGGGCGCTGCGGGGGGCGCGCGGGGCCCTGCGCGCCGCCGCCTGCCGCCCTATGGCGGCCTCCAGCCCTACGGCGGCCCGGGGCTCCACCGCCACTGCCGGCATCATCGTTATCGGCGACGAGATCCTCAAGGTGCGGCCGGGGCCTGGGGCCGGGGTGGGCGGGCCGGGGCCGGGGCCTGCTCCCGGTCTGGGGCCTGCTCCCGGTCCCGAGGCGCCCCGCCGTCACGGGTGTCTCCATCCCCCCAGGGCCACACGCAGGACACGAACTCCTTCTTCATGTGCCGGCGACTGCGCGCCCTGGGCGTGAGGGTGGCCCGGATCTCGGTGGTGCCCGACGAGGTGGATGCCATCGCCAGTGAGGTGGCCGCCTTCGCCACCCGCTTCACCTACGTGCTGACCTCGGGGGGCATCGGCCCCACGCACGACGATGTGACCTTCGAGGCCGTGGCCAGGGCCTTCGGGGAGAGGGTCACCCCCCACCCCGAGCTGGTGGCCCTGGTGCACAAGTTCTTTGGCAAGACGGACGCGCAGTGCCCCGAGATGAAGCTGGCTCGTGTCCCCGAGTCCTCCTGCCTCAACTACGGCACAGATGGGCGCACGGGCAGCGCATTCAAGTACCCGCTGGTCAGCGTGCGCAACGTTTACATCTTCCCCGGCATCCCGGCGCTGATGGAGCGCGCCCTGGACGGCCTTGCTCACCTCTTCCGCAGCGAGCGGACCCGCTTCCACTCCCGTGCCATCTACGTGGCAGCCGACGAGATCCTCATCGCACCTGTGCTGGACGAGGCCGACGCTGCCTTCCAGGGTCGCGTCAGCTTGGGTTCCTACCCAGACTGGGCCAACAACTACTACCGCGTGAAGCTGACGTTGGACTCGGAGTCGGAGCAGGACCTGGAGGAAGCGTATGTCTTCTTGATGGAGAAGCTGCCGCCAGGCATTGTTGTGCCGTTGGTGACAGACTGTGTCTCGCCGGCAGCCGCGGAGGTTTACGGCCTGGCTGAGTCAGGTAGAGGGAAGCGGTGCTGCAGCATGGCTCGGTGCCTCCGCCCTGCTCCTGCATGGACCCTGCAGCCCAGGAAGGCTGGGGCAGTGGGAAGACCGGGCCTGGGAGCAGAGCTTGCCTGTTCTGGTGTGCTGGGGGGCTAAGAGGGTGCTGAGGCTTTGCTGGCGCTGCAGCTGTGTTGGGCTTCATCCCACACAGGTGGGAGTGGGACCTGTAACCCGAGTTAGGGCCGGCTGGTCCTGAGAGCGCAAGTGTGCATTAGGGGGAGCGGTGCCATGGCTCCCCCATGTCCCATGCGTGGTGCAGACCTCCAGGTTGCACAAGCTCTTGGCTCCAGGCTGCGGTGCTGGCGGTGGCTCCGCAGTGCGTCTGGAGACAAGACATGCCCGGAGGGTGAGGTGCCACAGGCCCTGGGGCAGCACCGAGGCAGCATGGCCCCGGGCGGGCACCAACCGTCCCCTCCCGGCAGGCTCGGCCCTGGGACAGAAGGTGGCAGGAGCGCTGCGGACCATCGAGGAGGCTTTGGACCGGTACAGCCTGGCCCAGCTCTGCGTGGGCTTCAACGGGGGCAAGGACTGCACGGCCCTGCTGCACCTCGTCCATGCCGCCGTGGAGAGGTACCCGGCTGCGGGGCTCCACTGGCCCGGCCTGGAGCAGGGGTGAGGGTGTCCCGTGGGCCCTGGCCAGGGCTCCGGGGCTCTCCCCTGCCCTGCTCCAGGGAACAAGCGGATTCCGGGGGCCCAGCTTGTGGGGAGTGGGTGGCTGCCCTGCCTCCAGCTGCCGGAGCCCAGCCACGACTGGTCTCTCCCCAGGCAGTACCCGGCAAGACAGGAGAAGCTGCAGGTGCTCTACATCCGCATCGTGTCCCCCTTCCCCGAAATGGAGCAGTTCATCCAGGCGACCGTCCAGAGGTACGGGGCAGAGAGGGGCAGGCCACCGGGCAGTGGGGGTGAGCAGCGTCTCCCACAGCCTGGCAGGCAGCTGCCCATCCTGCCTGCACAGGTACAAGATCCAGCTGTGCACAGTGGAGGGCTCCATCCGGGATGCCCTGGCCCACCTGAAGGAGCAGCAGCCGCAGCTGGAGGCCATCCTGATGGGGACGCGGCGGACGGACCCCTACTCGCGCACCCTGACGCCCATGTGTGTGACGGACCCCGACTGGCCCCAGTACATGCGGGTGAACCCTTTGCTGGTATGTGGCCTCCGCCTGCTCCGGGGACAGGGCTGTCCCGGCTCGGTGGGGGAGCGAGCCTGGCAGGTTAAAGTGACGGGGCTGGAAGCCAGCACTAATCCACCCCCATCCCGGAGGGCTTCCCTCCCAATTCCCCCTCTCCTCAGAGCACCTCCTGCCCCGTTGCGCGGCCGTGGGTGCCCCTTGCTGCAGCCAAGCTGCCTGGTGCTGTCGGGCAGGGCTTATTCCTGCCCACCGGGGGCTTTTCCTGTGTTTGGGGAGGCACTGGGAAGGACAGGGTTGCTCCCCAGGGCCCGGCTGACTCTCCCATGTGCTGTTGGGGGGGGCCGGCTGGCTTCCCTGTGGGCGAGGGCGCAGCCACCCGCCTCTGCGGCAATCCCTGCCCAATTCCTCTTGCAGGACTGGACCTACCGGGACATCTGGGAGTTTCTGCGCAAGCTCTTTGTCCCCTACTGTGTCCTCTATGACAAGGGGTGAGTGTCTGTTGCTGCCCTCCTTGCTCGGCACGGCCGATGCCCCTGGGCACAACCGTTCAGCCACCTTCTCCCTCTGCAGCTACACCTCCCTGGGGAGCATGGCCAACACGCTGAAGAACCCAGCGCTGTGCTACACTGACACCCGGGGCCAGGAGAGCTACCGGCCTGCCTATGAGCTGGAAAACGAGGAAGATGAGCGCACCTCCCGCCAGTGAAGGCCCGCAGGCCGCGTTCAGAGAGGCGCTGCTGGGATTCTGCTGGCAGCCGGCTCCCCTGTGGACATCCCTGGCACTGCCGGGGATGACAGTGAATAAACCTGCTGCCTGCCAGCACTGAATAAACCTGCTGCGGTCTGCATCGTGCTCGGCTGTGCCGGTCCCTTCAGGGCCCACAGGGCTCTGGCGGGAGCGTGACAGGGGGTGAGGTGAGCTCTGCCCAAACAAAAGGGTCCCCGGGCAGTGCCCCCTCCCCGCACTCACTATTGTGGAGGCTTTTGAAGCACAGAGAATGAAGCGGGTTCCAGCACTTGCCCGGGACCTGCATGCCAGCGAGGCTGCTTCCCCACGTCAGACCCCGCTGATCCCTCATCGGCCATGCGCTTCCTCTGGACCGCAGCGGCCCGTCTGCCGGGCGCTCCGAGGCAAGCGGTGCGGGCGGCACCGCCAGCACCCGCCGAGGCCTCCCTGGGGCTGTGCCTGGGCTCCTGGCTGCTGCGGCTGCTGCAGGAGTGCCTCTACCTCCTGCTCTGCAGCTGGTGTGTCCGTCAGCTGCTGGACTAGGGAATGGCCCCCGCCACGACGCCGCAGGACCCCTGGCACCCCCTGCCTGCTCCTGTGCTGTGGGTGAGTGCCCTGCCCTCAGCTGCCTGCTTGGCACGGTGCTTGGGAAGTGGCGGGGGCACAACTGCGGTGCTTGGGGGGTGTCAGGGGCATAACCACGGTGCTTGGGGGGCGATGGGGGCCTGGCTGTGGTGCTTGGGGGGGTGCAGGGTCCCAGCTGCGGTGCTTGGGGGGTGATGAGGGCCTGAATGTGGTGCTTGGGGGGTTCCGGGGGGGTCTGGCCATGGTGCTTGGGGGGCGATGGGCGCCCAGCTGTGGTGTTCCTGGGGGGTGAGGGGGTGCGGCCGTGGTGCTGGTGGGGATCCTCACCCCCTGTGCCTCTCTCCCTTCCCCAGGCCTGCCTCTCGCCCCAGGCTGATGGAGCTGACGGACCCCCAGGGCCGGGACCCCACTTCAGCCTGTGCCCCCCCCTCGCCCCGATCACAGAGACCCCAATAAACCCGCGCAGCACCTGACCAGCTGGGTGTGTTTGGGGATGGCTCTGGGGACGCACATCCCCCCGCCAAAACCTTCCCACCCTTGCCCCGGGTGGGACCCCGGCACCCTGCGCGTCGCCTCTGCCAGGGCCGAGGGGCCGCGGGCCCCTTGGGGCCGGAGTGGGGGCCGTGGTTCTGCCTGCCCCCCCGCCGCCCTCATCCCTGCGCATGGTTCAGCCCCTTGTTTAAAGAGCGTCTCCCTTTGTCCCCAGTCCAGGCTGTTTCCTGCCCTGGCCCCTCACGCCCGCCAGCACCGGCGCTGCCAAGAGCCGTCGGGAAGCGGCCGGAGCGAAATGTCCCCAAAGGGCCCAGCCTGGCTGGAGCTGCGGCAAAGGTCATGGCCGGCGGGATGCGTGGGGCATGGCCGTGGGTCCCCCAGGCAAGCTGAGCCCCCAGTGCTGCCTGCACCGGCCCGGTGCCCGTGCCGTCCCCGGCGCAGGGGAAGCTCCGTGCGCCCCAGCCGCGGCGGCAGTGCCTGGCGCCAGCACAGCCTCCCTTATCTCGGCGGGAAGTCAGGAGCAGGAAGCATGTCCTGGCGCGGGATAAGGGTCCCGTTTACATTCACCGCTTTGTTGTGGAGCAGGCTCCCACCCTTGCCCGGCACCCACAGTGGGGCCCTGGCCGCAGGGAGGGCCGGGGGGGTGGCAGGGACCCCCGCCCGGGGGGTGCGGGGGGGCTCTGGCGGTGCTCGCACCCCCTGCATGCTTGCAGGCAGGGATAGGGGCTGCCAGGATGGCGCACTGCCCCTGCACCCCGCGGCTCCCCGTTGCCCGGCTCGGCTCCCGCAGCTGGGTGCTGCCCTGGGGCCATGCACTGGGTGCCGGCTGCGGTGCTGTACGGGTGCCCGGCTGCGCCTGGCTGCCCGTGGAGCCAGGCCAGCTCCGGCAGCCCTGCGAGCGCAGTGCCGGGCATCGCCGCCCACCACAGCCTGCACGTCTGGCGCCTGCCCCACTGCTGCCACGTCCTGGCCCCGGCGGCAGCTCGGCCCCGGGGCTGGCCGGGATGGGGCGACTCAATGAATTCCCCAAACAGGGAGGTCCGGGGGAGGGGAGAGTCCGTCCGGGCACAGGAAAAAGTCCTGGCGGCAGCACGGCGCAGGCAGAGTGGTGCTGGCCGCCTCGAGAGCGCGGCCCCATGCACAGCCCCGGCTCCTCGCACCCAGCTCCGCCACCCGCCGTGAGTGAGACCCCCTTCCCTGGGGACCCCGCGCTGGGGGGATGTGGGTGGGTGCCTCAGGCAGGGGCGCACAGACCCCTGCCCTCACCATCACGGCACGGGCAGGCTCCGCGGCGCAGGGGGTTGGTTTTGGGGTCACGTCCCCACGTGACCTTGGGGACACCTGTCCCCCTTGGCAGCAGCGCTGTGTCCTCGCGTGTCTGTGGGGCTGGGCATCGACACTAGGGACCAGCAGCCGTGGCTGGTAGCAAACCCGAGCAGGGCGGCCTTGCCAGGGCCGGGACGGCAAGTGCGGCTCTGCCAGCGTGGGAGGATGCGCCAGGTCCCTGGCAGGGACCCCCACAGCTGCAGCACCCTCCTGGTGTGGGGGGTGACGCCTGTCCCCATCCCGCAGGTCGTCCCCATCGCCCCATGTTCCGCTCACGTCGCTCCACGCTGGTGAGGCGGCTGTGGCGGCAGCGCTGTACGGCAGCCGGCCCCGAGGACGGCCCTGGTGCCCTCAAACCGGCAGCGCACGCCCTCTTCAAGAAGCTGAAGGATGAGGAGCTGGAGCTGCTGGTGCAGGCGGTGGAGAGCCGGGGTGCTTGGGAGTCCGGCTGCGTCTGGGCGCCGCGGGGGGCCAAGCAGGCATTGCCCCCCCAAGTCCTGCTCTGCCGCCTTTACCGCTGGCCCGACCTCCGCCAGCCCCACGAGCTCAAGCACCTCTGCTACTGCGCCGGGGGCCGGGGGGGCTGCGGGGACGCAGCTGTGCTCTGCTGCAACCCCCACCACTTCAGCCGCCTGGCTGCACCCGGTGAGTGCCGGCAGCTCTGCCGGAGCCTCTCCTCACTTGCCCACCCTCCAGCCTCTGGTCCCTGGGGCCAGCTCATGGTTCTGGGGGGCTCTGGGGTGGTGGTGGGGTGCACATTCCAGCCCCTCATCCCCTTCTTTTGCCTCCACCCCCAGAGACCCCGCCGCCCCCCTACTCAAAGGCGTCCTGGGCTCCTGCCTGGCCGGAGGAGCCCCAGCGCCCCGGCACCCAGCTCCTGGAGCTCAGCGGCAACGGCGGCGAATGGCGAGGTGAGGGGATCCCACCCAGCATAGGGCAGGGCAGGGCTGGCCCCCCTGCCTGCGTCCCCCCTGCCTGCATCCCCCCTGCCTGCAGCCCCGCTGTCTGCATCTCTGCTCCCCCCGGCAGCTCTGCCCCCCCCCCCCGCTCCCCGCTGCCGGTCAGGGTACAGTGATGCAGGACACAGAGCCCCACCTTGGGGAGCAGGGCCGGCAGCCACCCCCGGCGGGAGGGCAGGCTCTGGCACGGGGTGAGGGGCTCCTGCCGAGGGACCAGCCTGGGCCTGGCCCCCCCCCCGCCGCAGCTCCTGTTATTTTTGGCGGCGCCGGGCTCCCTGCCGGAGGAAGCGCTGCCCACGGGGACGCGCACAATGTGCCTTGACGCACACGGCCGCGGCTCCAGGCTGGCTGCTGGCCACAGGGCTGCTGGCTGGCGGGGCTCCACCTTCCCCTCGCCCGGGGACCCCCCTCACCAGCGTCTCCAGGGAGGGTGGCTGGGGACAGCCCAGCCCTACGTGCCGGCATGCAGCGGCTCCGGTGACTCACGCCTGTGCCGGGACATCCGCGGGGCGCCGCGTCCATCTGTCTGTCCGCTCCGCCGGCTGCTGCATGAACTGGAGCGGGGCATGAACTTCCCCCCCATGCCCACCCCAGCCCCATCACCTCTCCCCTCGGCCCCTCCGGCCGCACCTGGCAGTGACGGCGCTGCTCTCCCCCGCCAGACACCAGCTTGTCGTGGAGCACCGTTAAGGATGGCTACTGGTGCAAACTGGCTTACTGGGAGCACCGGACGCGCGTGGGCCGCCTCTATGCTGTGCACGAGGCGTCGGTGAACGTCTTCTGTGAGCTGCCACGGGGCAGCGGGTTCTGCCTGGGCCAGCTGCCGGCTGCCCACCGCAGCTGTGCCGTCCGGCGGGCACGCGGCAAGATCGGCCGGGGGCTGCTGCTGAGCCGGGAGCTGGGCGGCGTGTGGGCCTACAACCGCAGCGAACACCCCATCTTTGTCAGCTCGCCCACCCTGGGGCCGCCCGGCGCCCGCGGGCTCACCGTCCTCAAGGTGCTGCCTGGCTACTCAGCGAAGGTGTTCGACTATGAGCGGGTGGGGGCCACAGGGGGACGGCGGCTCCCTGGGGAAGGGCCCTGCGACCCCCACAGCATCCGCATCAGCTTTGCCAAGGGCTGGGGGCCCTGCTACTCCCGGCAGTTCATCACCTCCTGCCCGTGCTGGCTGGAGGTCCTGCTGAACCGGCCGTGCTGAGGGGCTAGGGCTGCCAGGGGGGTGCCAGGGAGCCCCCTGAGGTGGGTGCAAGGGGGGCACGAGCCAGGGGACCCTTCCACTGCCCTTCCCCCAGCCTTCCAGGGCTGCAGCGGGGCTGAGGTCCCAGGGGACCCTCGCTGGGCCCCTGTGCCCTAGCCCCACGGGGGTCTGGTGCCCCCTGTGCCTGGCTCACCACCCTGCCGGCACGTGCCGCCCCCACCCACGGGTCACTCACTGACACAGGGCACTATTTAATCTCTTCTGTTTATTTTATTTTAATGGTTAAATTTATTTTTATTTATCTTATTTTTGTAAAAAAAGAAAAACACAATGCAGGAGCTCCCCCCCCCACACCGTGTAGGCGGCCAGGGTGTGCAGGAGCCGGGCAGGTCTGGGGGAGGCCAGGGGCTGCAGGAGGGGAAGGCGGTGGGGCAGAGCCCTGGGGGCTGGGGGCCGGGGGGCAGGGCAGGCACAGGGGGCACTGGAGTGAGCTGGCACCGTGCAGGGTGTGGGGCTGGTGAGCACAGCTGGACAAGCGTGAGGCAGGTTTGCACAGCTGGACAAGTTTGGGACAGGTTATGGGGTAGATTGGAACATCTGGACAAGCATGGGGCTGGTGAGCACAGCTGGACAGGTGTGGGGCACGTTTGTGGGGCTGGTGAGCACAGCTGGATAGGTGTGGTGCTGGTGAGCACAGCTGGACAGGTGTGGGGCAGGTTGTGGGGCTGGTGAGCACAGCTGGACAGGTGCAGGGCATGGTTGAACAGCTGGACAGGTGTGGGGCAGGTTGTGGGGCTGGTGAGCACAGCTGGATAGGTGCAGGACAGTTCTGAACAGCTGGACAGGTGTGGGGCAGGTTGTGGGGCTGGTGAGCACAGCTGGACAGGTGCGGGGCAGGTTTGAACAGCTGGACAGGTGTGGGGCAGGTTGTGGGGCTGGTGAGCACAGCTGGATAGGTGCAGGACAGTTCTGAACAGCTGGACAGGTGTGGGGCAGGTTGTGGGGCTGGTGAGCACAGCTGGACAGGTGCGGGGCAGGTTTGAACAGCTGGACAGGTGTGGGGCAGGGCGTGGGGCAGGCGAGCAGCCCTGGGCGGGAGCTGGCCCGGCTCAGCACCCCCGGGACGGAGGTGCCGGGTGGGAGCGGAGCTCGGGGCTGGCCCGGGGCAGGCGCTGGGGCCGGGGCGGGGGCTCCCTTGGGGGGCTCCCCGGGCCGCGGGACCACCGGGTCCCTCCAGCCACGGGGCTGGCGCAGGGGCCCCCCTGGGGCGAGCGCGGCCTTGGGGGTCCCGGGGTGCCCGGGCTGCGCCTGGTATTTGTAACCCCAATAAACGGTGCCAGCGGCACCAAAGACGCCACCACCCCCCCTTCTCCCCGTGTCCCCACGCGTGTCGGTACCGCGCGGGGACGGCGCGCTCGGCGCCCGCGGGGCTCGGCTCCGGGGACCGGTAGTGCCCTCTGCAGGCGGCCGCGCCCGGGCCGCGATGACCGCCCGGTCCTTCCTGCCACGCCGCCGGCCCGGCTGAGACGGGCCTGGCGGCTCCGCGGCCCCCGCCCGGCCCCGGCCCCGCCGCGTCCCCCGCGGGCAGGAGGTGAGTGCGGGCCGCGCCGTCGGGGCCGCCCCCGGGGGAGCCGGGGCGGGCGGCACCGGGAGCGGCAGCCGCGGGGCCGGGGGGGGCACCGAGGGCTCCGGGCAGCGGCACCGGCCCGAGCGCAGCGGCCCGTGGGGGCGGGCGGGGAGCGGCGGGGCCGTGGGAGGCCGGTTTCGGGCGGGTGGGCGGCGGGGGCCGGTGGCGCGGAGGGGATTTTCGGTGGATTTCCCCCCCCCGCCCCGCCGCCCCCGCGGGTGCCCGAGCCCGGTCCCCTCGGCGTGGCCGTGCAGGGGCCGGGCGGGGGGCGGCGATGCGGGTGGCGCGGCGGCCGGACAGACGGACGGGGTGCGAGGGGAGGTGATGGAGGTGGAGGCGCGGCCGGGGCGGAGGGGGAGGCAGGTGGACGGGCGGACGGACGGACGGAGAGGAGGGAAGCGGAGCTGCGAGGCCCGGGGAGGGGGCGGGCGGGCTCGGGCGAGGCGCGGCGGCAGGTGCCCGGTACCGGGGTCCGGCGGGCGGCCCCGGCGCTGGAGCGGTGCCCCCCGGCGCGGCCCGCCCGCCCGGCTGACATAACGTCTGCGCGGGGCCGTGTTTGCCTTGGCAGCCCGGGGCGGCGGCGGCGGCGGCGGCGGCTCCTCCTCACACTTTCCGCCAGCGCCGGGCAGCGGCCGGGCTCTGAGTCAGGAGCCGGGGGGGGAGCCGGGGTGAGGCGAGGGTGAGCGCCGGGCCGGGCCGGGCCGCCGCTGCCTCCCGGGGGCCGGCGGCGGCCAAACAGGTTGCGCGGGGTCCCCCGCCCAGGCACCTGCGGAGGGGCCGCTCCGGGGGGGCCGCCGCCGCCGCGCCCAGCCCCAGCGCCGCCGGGAACGGGGGGGGCGGGGGGGGACTGCCCCGCCGCGCCGCGCCCCTCCGCAGCCCCGGCGCCCGGCTCCCCGCGTGTGTGCGCTCCCCTCCCCCTGCCCGGTTCTCCACCCCCCCACACCCAGCGCCCGGTCCTCGGTGCCCCCCGGCTCCCCCGTGCCCGGTTCCCCGCCCCTCCCCGTGCCCGCGGGGCGGAGCGGGGCGGGCCGGCCCCGGGGCTCAGCGGCCGCAGCGGGCGGGGCGCGTTCGGCGCCTGGCACCGTGCGAAGGCGCCGGCGGGGGCCGAACCAGCTTCCCCCCATCCCCGGGGTCGCTCCCCCGTTAATCGCCGCCGTCCGAGCCTCTGACTCAGCTCCCCCCACCCCGGTCCCGGGGGGGGCGCCCCGCATGGCCCCCGCCCTCCCGGGGGGGGGGGGGGGGGGGGGGCTGCTGTGGCGGGGCTGATGGGCGGCGGCCCCACCAATAGGAGGCCGGAGCGCCGGCGCGCTGCCCAATGAGCGCGGTGGGGGCGGGCGCTTCCTGGAGCCCCGGCGGCGGCGGCGGCGGCGGCGGCGGCGGCGGCGGGGGGGTGGGGGGGGGCGGGCGGGGCGCGGCGGCGGCAGGTGAAGGCGGAGGCGGGGCCGGGGCCCCGGGAGCGGCCCCGTAACTCGGGCGGGGCGCGCAGGTGAGCGGCGGCGGTGGGTGGGTGCGGACGGGACCCACCGACGGGGGTCTTGGACGGAGGGGACCGACCGAGCGGGAGCGGTACCGGTACGGCGACCGCTTTTGCAGCCCGGTTGTGGTGAGTCGCGTGGATCCGGAATGTTACCGGGTACCGGCGGCGTGGCGGGCACGGTCGGGGCACGGAGCCCCGGCACGGGGCTCCGTGCCCCGACCGTGCCCGCCACGCCGGACATGTCACCCGTGGGGTGGGTCACGCGTGGGTTGTCCCCGGTCCCTCCGCACAGGGCTGCGGGCAACCGGCGCCACGGGCAGGTCCCTGCCGCCTTCCGGGGCGGCTGCCAAGCCTCTGGCCGGGGTCCAGTTGTGGTGCCGCCATCCAGCCGGGGTCCCCCGTGGAGCTCACCCCACGAGTGACAGGGTGCTGCCACTGGCCCGGCGAGCAGCTCGGCCGCATCCATGGGTGCGCAGGGCAGGGACAGCGCCGTGGCAGCGGGGAGGCAGCTCGGGACCCCCCAGCTGCGCCGGTGCCGGTAGAGGGGGACACAGAGGGTGGGCATCCCCATGTCCTGGCACGCTGCGCCACGCCGGTGCCCGGCCGGGCCTGGCACACTGGCAGCGGGTGCCTTGCCGCTGGCGAGGGTCTGCACAGGGGTGCCCACCGGGCCCGGCAGCACGGTAGCACCTGCTGAGCACCGGTGGACTCTGCCCTGCGCGCACCCAGCCCTGCCGTACCTGTCCCCCCTGGCTGGCTGCCCCCGGCCGGCTGTTTGCCCGGGGCGGGGTGCGGTATTTACCCTCCCGCCGCGGCCCGCGCCGGAGGAGAGCCGCCGTCTTGGGCCGCGGCCGCCCTTGAACTGGGGTTGCTTTTGCTGGGTGAAGGGGGAACGTGGCGCTGGGTTTGGCGTGGGGTGAGTCTGTGAGCTGTGCCTCGGTTTCCCCTGCTGCAGCCGGGCCGGCTGAGCTGCGGCTCACCGGGAGAGGGCTGGGGTCCCCGAGCGCTCGCGGAGGCGTGCGGCAGCTGCCGGTGACTCGAGGCCGTGGCAGTGATGCCGGTGCTGGGCGCGGAGGGAGGGGCTGGGCTCAGGAACTTGAAGTGGGTGCGTGGAGAAGGGGAAGCTGTGGGGCAGGGGAGGGTGTGGGGCAGCAGGGCCGGGCTGGGGGCTGGCCGGGACTGGGGGTGCCCTTGCTGGGGCCGGGGGTGCTGGGCGGGTGAAGCGCCTGGGCATGGGGAGGTGACCGGCGGGTGGGGGGGGACGCCCATGGTGGGTCCTCGGGACCCTCTGAGGCCACCCGCCCGGGCACAGGCTGCCCAGGCCCCCCCTCGCTGGCAGTGCCGCCGTGCGGAGGCCGTGGCAGCGCGGCTCTGCCAGCTGGTGCCGTGCACCCTCGGTGCACACGTGGCACGAGCGCGACGGGCCTGAGTGCGGCGGGGGCGGGCAGTGGGCGCAGCGGGGGGTGCGGGGCCAGCGCGGCCCCCGCGCCCCGGCCCTTGAGGGGTGGCTGCTGCCCTGCGCATGGAGCAGGAACTTCTCCTTCGGGGCGGGCGGCGGATGATGAAACCACGGAGAAATCTCTCCTGGCAGCGCACAGGCTGCTGGCGGGAGCCCCCGGGAGCCCGTGCTCCCCCTGCGCCGCCGCTGCTGCCTTTCCATGGTAACCCCACCGCGGGAGCCGGCGGGGTGCCGGTGGAGGAGGCCGCCCCGTCTGGGGGGTTGGCGCCCGCCCGGCTCCCCGCGGCAGCGCTGGCATCCCTGACATGCCCCGGGAGCTGCGTGTCCACACCCCAGCGAGCCTCGGGGCGGCTGGAGGACCCGGCGAGGGGCTGGGCTGAGACCCGTCAAACTCGCTTCATGCCAGGGAGGTGACGTTTGGGTGGCCGCGCAGGCAGCGGGGGAGGCGGCTGTGCCCGGTGCCACGGCCGGTGACCTTCAGCGCGCGCCCAATGCCCAGCCGTGCTCCCTGTCTGCGGATGGGTGGCCGGTTTGCATGTGCGGCGAGAGCCGCGGGCTCCATGTGTCCTGTGCCCCCGGAGCCCGTGGCATGACTTGGCGGGGCCGTGGGCGGGCGGGGGGACCGAGCCGTGGCGAGGGAAAATGAAAGCAGGTGATGCGGAAGGAGAAGTAGGTCAGGCGAGCACTGGCCTCTCCCGGCAGCCTCGGCTGTGCTGCGTGCTCTGCTCTGCCCCGGCTGTCCCCACCGTGTCCCCGGGCCCCATGGGCAGTGGCTGGAGGGGGCGGTGAGTACAGGGTCTGGGTGCTGGGTCCCAGGCAGGGTGGGTGCCAGACGCTGCCTGCCCTGGGTGCCGGCGGGCTGCGGAGCGTGGCCGGGCTGGCTGGCACGCGGTGGGCATGGCAGTGCCCTGGCAATTTTGCTTCGGTTCCCCTCCCACGGGTATCCCCGGGGACATGGGGCTGGGGGCCGCGGTGAGGCCGGGCAGGAGGACACTCTGCTTCTGGCTCGCACCGGGGCTGCAGAGGGGAGGGGAAGGGGATTCCCATCCTGCCGGGGCTGTGCCGAGCCAGCCGGCGCAGCGGGGACATCCCATCCCGGTGGGACTCAGGGCTGGGGACGGCTCAGGGACAGCACCGCGTGCCACAGCGGGGCCCCACGGCCGGCTGCCCCCAGCTCCGCTCCGCCGCGGGGCTGCGGGACCAGGGCTGTCGCCCTCCCCACGGCACAGGGCTGGCCAGGGTCTCACTGGCAGCTGGGTCGGGGAGGCCGCAGCAGGCACAGCTCCGCTGGCAGTGCCGCGTGGGCTCGGGGGGGATTAGAGCCGCCTGCCCCCTCCTTCCCTCCCCCGGGATCAGCCGTGGGCAGCGGGGAGCTGGCAGCAGGCAGCTGCCGTGGGGGCGGAAGCTGGGCTATTTTGGGGGGTGTGGAGGGGGGGCCGTGGGCTGGCACTGTCCTTGCTGGGTGACCCCACTGGGACCAGCACTGCCCCGGTGCCGGGATGGAGCATCGGGGCCTGTCCTGGCTGGTGGTGCCGAGGGGACGGGGACCCCATGGCGGGGAGGAGGTGCCACTGTCCTGCGGCCTCGCGGCGTGGTGGGCCCTGGGGGTCCGGCTGCCCTCCAAAGGGCTCCTGTGACTATGCGCTGTGGGGCGAGCGGCACGGGAGCCAGCTCACCCTGGGGCCGGCGAGCGGGACCAGCCGTGGGCAAATCTGTCCCAGGCTGAGATCTGGCAGGGCCTCATCCTGCTGCCACCAGCACTGCTGCAGCCAGGACCGGGCTGCTGGGGTGCCCGCGGGCAGCCGAGCCTTGCTCCATCCCAGCGGGTTCCCGGGCAAGGCTGGGCCGTGCAAACAGGGGTGCGGCGGGATGCCTGGCTCCACCGTGCCCCTCTCCCTGCTGGCAGGGGTGGCCTGGGCACCGGCTGGGCTCAGAGCCCCTTCGAGCGCTGCCTGCCCTGACCCTGTCCCCCCGGCCGGCCCGCAGGTGGGTTTCGCCCCGTGCCGGGATGATCGGACGTGGGGTTTGCTGTTGACCGTTTCCTTCCTGTTCCCCCCTCCTCGAGCTCCATTTCGGCAACCTCTTCCTTCCTTCTTTCCTTCCTTTTTTCCTTCCTTCCTCCCTTCCTTCCTTCCCTCCCTCTGTCCGCTCCTGCCTGTGCGTGGCCCTGCTCCTGGGGCAGGGAGCAGCTGGGGACAGCCCATGTCCGGCCTCACGTGGCCTCTCCCCGGCACTGGGAATGGGGATGGGAGCCCAGGGGTGACCCACAGAGGCCACGCACCTGCAGTCGCATCCCTTCTGGCCACCCACGGGCGAGCGGGTGGCTGTGGGACCCCCCTGTCCTGGCAGGTCGGGGTCCCCTGCGTCGGGACGCGGTGCGGGAGATGGGGATGTCTGTGGCCGGGGTGCCTGTCCTGCCAGTGGGAGAGGGACGGGAGCCAGGATGCTGCCAGAGCCCGTCCCGGCTGCGTGCGGGATGGGGCCACGTCCCATCGCTGGTGACGCTGGTGAGGGTGCCGCTGGCCGAGGCATGGGCGGAGCGCAGAGGAGGATGGATGACGGTCAGCCCATCCTCCCCAAAGGCTGGCACCTCAGCAGCTCGGTCCCCCCTGGGTGGGCACCCTGGGTGAGCAGCAGTTTGCGGCCGGCATGGGCGGTTGCGACACCCCCAGGGTGGGGGGGGACACGTGGTGACTCACCCCAGCGGGGCCTGGCCACCAGCGGGAACCCTGAGTCAGGGCTGCGTGCCCATGCTGTGCCCCTCCCTGCCCGCCTCGCCCACCTTATCTCCCGCCCTTAGCACCTGGCACACCTGGGCCAGGGGGGGCTGGCGCCGTTCCCCTCCTTTATGGGGAGCAAAGGGCAGGCGGAGGGTTGGCAGGCAGGTGCCGTGTCCCTCCCTCTCTCCCGGGGACGCTGGCCTGGGGCTGTGCCCCCCGCCATGGTGGCCGGCCAGCCTGCGGCATCGCGGCGGGCGAAGCTGCCCGTGCCGCTGCTGTCTCCCGGCCTCGTGCTGCCCACGCTCCGGGCATCGGGCTGACCTGCGGCGGCACGGCCGGCCCCCACCCGGCATGTGGTCCCTCCCCGGTGACGGCGGAGGCGGGATGCCATGCCGGGGTGCATTGGCCCGCACGGGCGAGATGCCGGCACGGCTGCTGCCCCTCTGCCTGCCTGCTGGCCCCGCTGCCCGCCTGTGTGGTCGGGCTCTTGCACAACCCGGCTCTTTCCGCAAACGTTGCTGGGGCCAGAGGCCCCCTCCCTGCCCGGCTGTGCGGCCGCGCTGGCACAGGGCTCTTCCCCTTTCTGCCCGGCCTTGTGCTGTCGGCAGCACCGGCACGGCTGCCCAGAGCCCAGTGGGCCAGCCCCGCCGCAGCACCCTGGCACGGCCCCGGCCAGGCTGGTGTGGGCGGCCGGGGCGGGTGCTGGGTGCCGGCGGTGGGGTGTGGGGAGCACTCCCCGGGCTGCTAATTAATTGCTGTTTAGCTGGGGATGCAGAGGGTGTAATTACGGGGGGGGGGGGGGATTACACGAACCTGCAGCTGGCCCCAGCGGGGCTGCAGGGAGACGGGGGAGCTGTGCCCCTGCCCGGGGAGTGGAGGGGACCGGGGGACGCGCTCCAGCTGGGGCTGTCCCCGAGCCCCCTGCCTGGGTCACCACATCCCACATCCCCCCCGGGACCTCGGGGACCCGCTTTTGGCGGGGGGCAGAGCAGGACGTGCATCTGCAGGGTTGGGGGGCGGCTGTGGGGCTGGCTGGGCAGGCCATGGCATGCCGCGCCGAGCCCAGCCCTGCGGTGGCAGGCCCACTCCCGCCAAGCTCAGGCGCCCTCCCGGCTCGGCCAGGGCCAGCCGCGGCCGGCGGCGAGCACCCAGCGCCCTGCCCCGCGGCGGCAGGAGGGCGAGGGCCCCGTCCGATGCCTCGGCGCGGGGGGCCGGGGCAGGCGGCAGGGAGGTGATGCTGGTGGCGGGGAGGGGATGCCCGCGGCACAGGGCGCCCGTCGTGCCGGCGCTGGGAATTTCCTCCTGCGGGAAGGGGCTAGGGGATGCCCCCTGCCCGGTTCCGGGTTGGCGCCCCGCGGCATGGCGCCGGCCGTGAAGGGTTAATGCCGTGTGTGTTCTGGGAAGCGGGGCTGGGAGGTGCGTGACCCGGGGTGTGGGCGTCGACTCCTTTTGAGGTGGGATCCTGCGCTCAAGTGCAGCGGGGAGCAGGGCCAAGTTCACACAGCACCCTGCCTTCCCCTCCCTGCCGCTCGCGGGCCGCCGACCCGGCCGCGGCGCAGCGCTGAGCCACGCCGGGACACGCGCCAGGTGAGCTGCACACCCACCCCCCGCCCCCCCACCACCGCCAGCCATCGCAGCGGAGAAGGTGCCGGGGCGGCGGGGACCCAGCGTGGTACCGCCGGGAGTGGGGAGGGCTGGGCACGGCTGCTCTGGCACCAACCGGTAGGCTGCCGGGATGCTGGCATCGCCGGAGCCCTGCACCGCCCTCGCTGCTGGTGGGATGGGATGGGACGGGATGGGAAGGGAAGGGACGGGACGGGCGGCGAGGTCCGGGTCACTGCGGCCTGGCAGAGCAGGGCCTGCACCCTGCGGCGGCGACGACGATGCCCGGCGGTTGGACGTGCCTCTGCCTGGTCTGGGTGGTGGGGAAGGTTTTGGCAGCGGGAGGGGGCTGTGCTCCCAGCACAGGGCTGGCAGGCAGGGGGCTGGCGTGGGGGCCCGGCTGGGTGGGCGGCTGCTTGTCCCCACAGCGAGTGCCGGGGTTGGCAATGGGGACGCCACCGGTCCCGCAGCCTTTTGCTCCACCGCGGCAGGGCTGCCTGTGCCCAGCCTCCAGCCTGGCTGTTGTGCCAGGCTGGCACCGGGCCTCGGCAGCTGCGCCGGGTAGTGCTGGCCGGGCGCGGAGGCAGACCTGGGCCGTGGCGCTCGGAGCCCCTTCCCCAGAGCTGATGGCTGCCGTGCCTTGGCCGCGGCGCGCGGCCGTGCCTGCCAGGCACTTGAGGTGCCTGGGGACCAGGAGCTCTGCGGGTGGCACCGCGGGCGCCAGAACTTGGACGGCAGCGGGGGGCCGGGAGGCCAGGGTGGTGCCGTGGGGCTCGGTCCCCGGTGTCGTGGGGTGGGGGGGTCTGTTTATCCTCTTCTCTCTTCAAACCATTTCCTTTCGGCTCTGCTCGCTCTTTTCTTCTTTCAAAGAGCGGGACCGCTTTCCCCCGCTTCCTCCCCTCCAGCACCGCGACCCCCGGCACACCGCTGGCACGTGCCTGCTTCAGGGCCACCAGCCCGGCCGGACCGCAGCCCACCATCGCCCCTGCTGGGCGGGCAGAGGGGCTGTGCAGCCCCCCGCCCCGCAGCTGTGCCACCTCGCTGCACCGCAGTGGTGGGTGCCGGGGCCACCGCTGCTCCCCGCCAGCTTCGGGCAGGGTGATGGGTGGGGGGGATGCACGGCCCGGACACCTGGGTCCCCGTCGCAGCTCCCGAAGGGTGAGGGGCCCCTGCGGGGTGAGGGGCCGGGTTGGTGGCTGGCGCCGCGCTCCCCTTCCTGGGTGACTCATCCTCCCCAGTGCGGCTGTGAAGTCCCTCGACAGCGTTTGTGACTTGTGACCAAAAGCAGCGGCGCTCGGTGGCAGCCCGTGGTGGGGGCCGCGCTCCCCGGGACCCCTTCCCCCCTTCCCCGTGGGGGAGCAGGTGGAGGGACCCACCCCCCTGTGCCCCTTCCCCACCCCACATCTCCCACCGTGCCCAAGCTGGGGCCGGTGCCCGGCACAGGCTGGCACCGTGCCCGCGTGCAGGGTGCCATCCCGGCTCGGTGACGCAGAATGCAGCCAGTCCCCACGCAGGGTTGGTGTTGCAGGGCCAGGGGACCCCCCCTCCACTCCCACCCCCCCAAAACACTACATGTGGCTGTGCCGGGGCGGCCGGACCCCCAGGGCCGGGGGGGGGGGGGTTGCTGGCAGGCGAATGGGGGCTGGTCGTGGTTGTGCTGGGCAGCGCGGGCCGGCGGCGGGATGTCAGAGTGACCTGGGCAGGCATTGTTCCCGCTGCCACCTGCCCCGCTACAGGAGCCGGCTCAGCATGGGGAGCGACCCCTCCTTTTCCCCGGCCCCGTGCGGCTGCCGCAGCCGAAACAGGCCCAGCCGCAGGCATTGACGTAACTGAGAAAGCCCTGGCACAGCGGGGGCACGGGCATTGCCGCCAGCCCCTTCCCTGGCCTGTGCCCCCTGCGCCATCCGCTCCGGCGCTGGCCAGGGAACGCTGGGGGGCTGGGGGCGGCTCCGGCACCCTCACACCTCGTCCCCCCCCATTTCCTTATCGCCGCTGCGATCTCCTCGATGGCAGCACCCGCTCAGCATGTGACTTCGCTCCAGTGGGGAGGATGCGCGGGGGGGCAGGGGGTGTCGGGGAAGAAGCTGTAACGGGCGGTTTGGTGCGATGGAAAATCCCCCTCCTGCCGCTGCCTCGCCCCCGCCCTGCTCCAGCCCCGCGCCCTCGTCCGCAGGCATCCGGCCCTGTGGCCGCTGACGGGGGTCCCGGCTCCCTCGCCGGGCTGAGCCCTTGGTGAGCTCCACTGCACCAGCAGTGCCGAGGCTGCTCCCGCCTGCATCGGGGCACAGCAAGGCTGGCGGCCGTGCCGGTTCCTCAGAGCACCCCACCACCCGCTGGGGTATGGCCGGGGCCTCGGCTGCTGCGCTGGGCCCGGGCACCCCCCAGCACAGGAGCTCCCACGAGGGCACGTGCCAGCGGGTACCAGCCCAGCTGTCTCGTGGGGCTGGGGGGGACAGGGAGTCTGTCCCACTGCCATTGGGGTTTGGCCGGGGCAGGCAGTGATGGAGGATCTGGGTGAGATCCCATCCCAGGACCACTGTCTGTGACAACCCTGGGGGTCCGCAGGGCTCCGGGGTGTCCTCAGCAGGTGCCGTGTCCCTGTCATCCCCCCCCGGCTGCCCACGCTGTGGTGCAGGGCGCTCACCTCCCCTAATCCTGCCCCCGCTGCTAATCCTGCCTAATCCAACTGGGGGCTGTCGCTGCCTGTTGGCTCCCGGGGCCCTGACAGCTTAATCGCCCCTAATCCGCTCGCCCCTGCCGTGGCGGGCAGCGGGGACCCCGGCCGGCGGCAGGACAGGGCTCCTGGCAAGGGGCTGGGGTGGGCGGCCATGGGCGCTCGATGCCGGCGCCGGCATCCCGGGCGGTCGGCACTGCCCGGCTCCCAGTTTCAGGGGCGGCTGCCGCCTGCCCTGCCGGTCGGGCCTGCTCGGCAGCGGCTGGGGCGGCTCCGCAGCCGGTTGCTCCGGGGCCGTTCCCAGCCGCCTGCCGAGGCAGCCCCAGCTGGCGGCCGCCCAAGCGCAGGGAGCGGCCGGCGCGGGGATGGGCCCCTGCGCCGGGGGCCGCCGGCCGCACCGCCCCTCCACGGGCAAGAGGGGGCACGTCCCCCGCGCCCGCCGACGGCACAGCGTGGCTTGGCACGGACCAGCACGGTGTGGCAAGGTTCAGTTCAGATGGGCCTGGCGTGGCTCGGTGTGGCCTAGTGCGGCTCGGCGATGTCCAGCGCCGCATGCCACCATCCACCGAGGCTTGGCTCGGCTCAGCATGGCACAGCACGGCTCTGGCAGCACCAAGAGCCTGGATGTGGCGGTGCTGTGTGCCCGCTTCTGCCTTCTCCAGGGTGCAGGCAGGGCTGCAGCCACCGGATGGGCCTCCCGCCCCAGTGTCACCCAGCGGCACCAGACAGCCGGGAGGGCATTACCCATGGCTGGGCCTGGGGTTGCAGGCCAGGTTGCCACACCAGAGCTGCTGCTGCTGCCTGTACCCTGCCTGCGAGTCAGGAGGGCAGCAGGCTCCCTCTTTCCACGGGCTCCATCGCCCACCCGTGCCGGCTCCGTGGGGACGCGCGGGTCCCCAGTGCAGCACCGTGGTGGGGACCCCGGGTGCCACTGCCGGCAGCGCTGGGTTTATGGCTGAGGCCAAGCCCTGCCAGCACCAGCGTGGGAAAGGCCCGGCTCGCACAGGCAGGGCTTGGCTGGGCGAGGAGCGGCCCCGGGCTGGGGCAAAGGGGGAGGGAGGGGGCCGGGCCCCCACCGGGAGCGGGGGCAGGAACCGGCGGCGCGGGTGCTGATCCTAATCTGCGGTGGCAGGAAGCGTGGCCCCCGTTCCCAGCCCGGCTGGGCTCCGTGGGGCGGCCCCCGGCCCTCAGGGCCCTCTTCCCGGCACTCGCTCGCCCGCCCACCTGCGCCCGCCGCCGGCGAGGCCCGCGTTCCCAGGACGGGGCTGCCGGGAGCCGGCGGCTGCGCCCGGCCGTGCCGGGAGGCCAGGGGGCCGGGGGGGCGGGTGGGCTGGTGCAGGAAACGCTGCGCCTCGGCGCCGTTCAAAGGCGCCACGCTGAGATTTTCCCCCTTTGCTGTGGTGGCGCGGGGGGCGGCGCGGGCGGCCGGGTGCCGGCGGTGGAGGAAGCGCAGGGGGCTGCGGTGGGGGGCCCTGCAGCCCGCCAACCTTGGCACCGGGTGTGGGGAGGGTGAGGGCAGCCCCCGGGCCCCCAGCCTGCCCTGGTTCAGTCTCCCACCGAAACCCCGGTCCCTGGTGCCACTGCTGCCGACCCCCATGCGACGGAGGTTTCCTCGCACCCCGGCTGATGCTTCGGCTGCGGCGTTTCCTCCGAGCGCCGTCTTTATGCTGGTTCCTGTGCCGGTTGGCAAGCATCCCATCCTTCTCGCAGGTGAGGATGATGGCCAGCCCGGAGGACGACCTCATCGGCATCCCCTTCCCCGAGCACAGCAGCGAGCTGCTGAGCTGCCTGAATGAGCAGCGGCAGCTGGGGCTGCTCTGCGACGTCACCATCAAGACTCAGGGGCTGGAATACCGCACCCACCGCGCCGTCCTGGCCGCCTCCAGCCGCTACTTCAAGAAGCTCTTTGCCGGGCCGGGGCCGGGGCAGGAGGTCTGCGAGCTGGACTTCGTGGGGCCGGAGGCACTGGGCGCGTTGCTGGAGTTCGCCTACACGGCCACGCTCACCATCAGCAGCGCCAACATGGGCGAGGTGCTGCGTGCCGCCCGGCTGCTGGAGATCCCCTGCGTGATCGCCGCCTGCGTGGAGATCCTGCAGGGCAGTGGCATGGAGGCGCCCGGCCCCGACGACGGCGACTGCGAACGCGCCCGCCGTTACCTGGAGGCTTTCGCTGCCTTCCCCGAGGGTGAGGCGCCCGCCCCGCCGCCCCCCCGCCCCGCTGCCCGCCGCAGCAAGAAGACCCGCAAGTTCCTGCAAGCCCGCGGCGCCCAGCTCAACAACCACGCCGAGGAGCCGCCTGCCGAGGCCGAGGGCTGCGGCAGCCCCCCGCCACCCCCCCAGCCGCCCTCACCCCCCCTGCCCGAGGGGCTGCCCCTGCCCTACGAGAGCTTCGAGCTGCCCGAGGAGGAGGAGCTGCCCCCACACCCCTTCCCCTTCCCCTACCAGCCCCCGCTGTCCCCCGAGGAGGCCGCCTCCGACGAGGACACCATTGACCCTGACCTGATGGCGTACCTGAGCTCGCTGCACCACGAGTCGCTGGCGCCTGGGCTGGATACACCCGACAAGCTGGTGCGCAAACGCCGCTCGCAGATGCCCCAGGAGTGCCCCGTCTGCCACAAGGTCATCCACGGCGCCGGCAAGCTGCCCCGTCACATGCGCACGCACACGGGCGAGAAGCCCTTCGCCTGCCAGGTCTGCGGGGTCCGCTTCACACGGTGAGTGCTGCCGGACGGACCCTCCCCGCTCGCTGGGGGATCTGACAGCGTCCCCTGTGGCGCCGCCGCTGCCAGTGCTGCCACTGCCTGGCCGCGTCCCCTGCTGTGGTTCGGTGTGGGTCCGTGGGCTCTTCTGCACCCCATGAGTGCTGCCAGACCCAGCCTCCCTGCCTGCCACCCAGGGTGCCGGCAGCATCCCCTGCCACACCTCACCTGCCTGCGCAGGTTCCCGGTGCGGTACAACACAGGGACCCGTTTCCCACCACCGCCGGTGCCGCAGCCGTCCCCACATGCCTCAGCCAGGCAGCAGGGACATGGTCCCCTGCCTCGCTGGAGCACCCGGCCCCCCGTGCCCCGCGGAGCGTCCCTGCCACGCAGGGCTGCTGGCACTGGCCACGGCGCTGCTTCCCCAGGGACGCCGGCTAGCCCATGCCGACGCCTGCCTGTGTCCCCCAGGAACGACAAGCTGAAGATCCACATGCGCAAGCACACGGGTGAGCGGCCCTACTCCTGCCAGCACTGCAGCGCCCGCTTCCTGCACAGCTACGACCTGAAGAACCACATGCACCTGCACACGGGCGCCCGGCCCTACGAGTGCTACCTCTGCCACAAGGCCTTCGCCAAGGACGACCACCTCCAGCGGCACCTCAAGGGCCAGAACTGCCTGGAAGTGCGGACCCGCCGCCGCCGCCGCGACGAGCCACCCCCGCCGCCTGCCGGCCCACCTGGCCTCGACCTCTCCAACGGGCGGCTGGAGGGGCTGCGCCTCTCCATCGCCCGCTACTGGGGTTCGGGACGGCCCAAGGAGGAGGAAGAGGAGCCGGAGGGCGAGGAAGGGCCACAGCCGGACGGCGCCGTGCCGGTGGAGACGGCGTAGGGCCGCTGCGACGGCGGGTGCTGTGCCGTGGCGTGCCGTGCCAAGCCGTGCCGTGCCCACTGGGGTTTCTTTTCCCGTTTTTCCCGTCACGGTTTGTTCCCAGTTATGCAAAGGGGGAAACTTCCCCCGTGGCCGATTTGCACAATGGGGTGGGGGGGTCCCCACCGCCCCCGCCCGCCGTGCCCGGGTCCCCCACCGCCGTGCCCGGGCGGCAGAGCCCTGGTTGGGGAGGGGGGATGGGGACCAGGACCCGGGTGCATGTGTCCCCCAGAATCCCCCCCGTGGGTGCCCCCCCCCCAGCGGGGCCGGGACCGGGCAGGGGCACCCACGGACCGAGCCCCCTGCTTCCCACAACCGGGGAGAGCCCCCCCTCACGCTCTCCCCAGTTGGGGGGCAGGGGGCCACTGCCCCACGCTGTACATAGCTTGTCCCCACCCTTTCCCCATCCCAAGCAGCCCCTCCCCGGCGAGCCCCCCTCGCCCCTGCACTCCCGGCTGCTTTCTCTTGGTTGCACTATTTGGGTGAGCTCACCCGGGTGCGGGGCAGCCCCGGCCCCCGCCCGCCTCCCCCCACCCCAAAACCACCCCGGCCCTGTGGGACCCCCCCCCCTCTCCCGGGTGGCCGGGCCCCAGCGGTCACCCCTCTGCCCTTTGCACATGCCCCCCCCCAGGGTGCAGCCCCCCCAGGGGAGCAGGGGACCGGCACTATTTGCCTAAAATAAGAGTTTATCTATATTTAAAAAGATGATGTAATATATTCCACCCCCCCCCGGCCCCTCCGCTGCTGCCCGCCAGCGCTGCCCGGCCCCCGCGTGTCTGTCCCTTGCCATGGGGTGCCGGGAGGGGTGATGGGGACAAGGGGCTCGGCTCCCGTCATGGCTTTAAAGTGCCTTATGGTGAACTTGAAATTTTCGGCTACTTGAACCTTTCTGGTGTCAGGAACCAAACGAATAATCGGCGGGCGGCCGCCCCCCCGCCCTGCCGGGTCGCCTCTGTGTGTTTGTCTGTCTGTTTGTGTTTGTTTTTTTAAAAGAAGGCTGCTTGGTAATAAATGGAGAAGCAGGGACCCCCCCCGTGCCCGGCTGTCTGCCCGCCCTGTGCCCCCTCCCCAGCATAGCTCTGCTGAGGCCCAGGGCAGTCAGTGGGGCTGGGGGCACAGTGGGGCTGGGGACAGGGACACTGCAGGGCTGGGGGCTCTGAGGGGCTGGGGACAGGGACATCGAGGGGCTGGGGTCACCGTGGGGATGGAGATGGGGGCACCGTGGGGCTGGGTACAGGGACATCAAGGGGCTGGGGACAGGGACATTGAGGGGCTGGGGTCACCATAGGGATGGAGATGGGGGCACCATGGGGCTGGGGACAGGGACATTGAGGGGCTGGGGGCACCACAGGGACGGAGGTGGGGGCACCTCAGGGCTGGGGACACGGACATCAGGGGGCTGGGGGCACCACAGGGCTGGAGCTGGGGGCACCACGGGGATGGGGGCCACTGTGGGGCCAGGGCCAGGGCTGGGGGCACCCTGGGGCTGGGGACACCATGGGGCTGGGGGCACGGCAGGGATGGAGCCGGGGGCAGCCCAGGGCTGGAGGCATCATGAGGTTGGGACCACCACGGGGTACCAGCGGCCAGCTCAGGGCACCGGGACAGGGGCACCTCGAAGCCCAGGTGCTTTATTCACCAGCCCCTCCCCACCCACCCCGGCAGCTCCTGGCTTCCACCGCGCTGCTCTGGCTCCAGCCACGTCCCTGGAGCCTGGCCCCACATCCTCGCCGCCGCGTGGCACTGTCCTGCCGTCACCGGGCCCTGCCCTTGCTGCTGGGCGGCTGCAGGGCCACCACCTCCTCCAGCTCGCTGCCGCTGCTCTCGGGCTGCTCCTGGTAGCCAAAGTCCAGGCTGGAGCGGGGAGAGCGGTGTCGGGGACCGGCACCCCCAGTGCTGGGGGGTGCCAGGGCCATCGCCACCGCCATTGCCAGCCCTCACCTGGAGAGCGAGCTGTCCTCGCTGTCCACCCCGCTGCTGCCCCTGTCGCTCTCCCCGCTCATCTCCTCCTTCAGCTGGGCTCGCAGCCAGGCTGCCAGCTTGGGGGGCAGCCGCCGGCTGCCCCCCCGGCCCCCCGCCACCTCCCGGATGCGCTGCCGCAGCAGCTGCCCTTGCTCCTGGCCCTGCAGCACCCGCATGGCACTCAGCCACAGCCCCACCGTCTCCTCGTCGCTGGAGTCCCTGCAGGGATGGGGTGGGGGGTGGGCTGCAGCCCCCCTACACCCACTGCACACCCCCCCGGGTTCCAGTGGGTTCCCCTGCACCCCCCTGCTCACATCTCCTCATCCTTGGCATCCCCGTAGCTCAGGGGACCCATGCAGACGGAGCAGATGTTGCTCAGGGTTTGGTAGCACTCGCTGCAATACAACCCTGGGGAAAACGGGGCCGTGAGAGGGGCGGGAGATTTTGGATTGGGGGTACCCAATCTGGGGGGGGGGGGGGCGCTCCTACCTTTACAGTTGGGCGTGATGCACGCGATGAAGTCCGGCTGCTCCAGCATCCCACAGGCCAGGCAGCGTTTCTGCTGGATGCCGAAGAACCGAGCCAGCCGGGAAATGGTGGGCAGCCTGTGGGCAGGGAGCTGGTGCTCCATGGGGCAATGCCATCCCCCGGGGTTCCGCGGCAAGCAGACAAGGGCAAGCCCTTGCCGCGGACCCACGGGGATGTCATTGCCTTTTTGCAATGCTTATGTGGTCAGGATGGTGCCATGGATGCATCCATCCCCCAGGAGAGCTTACCTGGAAGTGAGGAAGAGGAGCAGGTTGCCTTGCCCGGCGTCAGCCGTGCGCTGCATGGCAGCTTGGCGCAGGGCACGCGCCAGCCCTGCCCGCCGTGCCAGGATGGTGGTGTGGAGGAAGGCCGTGCGCTCCTGGCATGGTGGGGACGGGGTGAGGATGGGTGGCTTTGCCAAAAAGGGTGTGGAGAGGCGGGGAGGGGGAGCTTCTCACCTGCTCACGGCACGGGTAGTAGGCAGCACACACCACCCGGCGCAGGCGTGCCACGTGGCTGCCGAAGACAGCGATGAAGAGGCAGACACCGTACAGGAGTCCTGGTGGGAAGAGGATGAGTCACGCAGGGGCTGCATCCCCCTGCACATGTCTCCCCCACCCCACCCCACCCAGCACGCTGAGGGTGCAGCACCCCCGGTCACCCATGCTGAGGTAGGTGCTGTAGTCGGGCTCCACGGGCTGGAGGAGGCAGCGCTGGGACAGCACCGAGATGTTGCCCTGCTGCAGCATGTCATAGGCAGAGACTAAATCCCGGAAAATCTCACTGGTGTAGCCCGTGCCGTTGACGCTGACGCCCAGCACCGCCGGTGCTGCGGGGAGAGCAACTTAGTCCTGCGGAGCAGAGCACCTGCCACCCCAGAACCCCAGCCCGGAGCCAGCAAAGCACCCACGGGTGCTGCTGCGGCATGGTGGGTGCCGCTCACCCCTGGCGACGATCTCCCCGCGCAGCTGGTGCTGGATGAGGTCGAGCAGCCAGAAGAGGCTGTAGTCGGCCAGGACGATGCTGACCCCCAGCAGCACGTGGCGCAGGACCCCAACCAGCTGCAGCCCGTACTGGCGCCGCTCCTGCCGCGACAGCAACAGCCCAGCTGGGTGGGCATGGGAAACACCGTGAGACCATGCCGTGCTGGGACCCCTCGGCTCCCCGCTGCGGGGTTTGGCTGGGGGATGCCCCCGAGCATGGGGCTGACCCGGGGCGATGTAGCGGCCGCTCTCCCAGGCTGTCAGCGGCAGCACAGTGGGTCTGCCTTGCTCCGCCCGCCGCAGGTCCAGCTCCACAAAGCGCCGCGTGATGTAAACGTTGTCGAAGGTCTCATCCTGCAGGTACCGGTGACGGTACCGCAGCGCCCTGGGGACACAAGGGGGGGATGCTGGGCACCAGCATGCTGGGTCCCCGTCCCCACGAGGGGCCAGAGCAGGACCCCAGCCCACTCACTGGAGGTACATGTAGAGGATGCCGCAGAAGGAGATGTGCAGGAAGAGCCCCAGGGCCTGGCGGGTGGGCTCCATGTGCTGGCGCACGCCCTCCATGATGTCCAGGGCCACCTCCCCCAGGCTCTTGCTGGCGTTGAGGCTGACGTCGAAGCGGTGTGTGGCCGAAATATTGAACTCGAACTCCTGGCGGACACGGTCCAGAGAGTTGCTGAGGGCTGCTGGGGGTGACAAGGGGCCGCACGGTGCTGGGGGTCAGGGCGAGAGCCAGGCAGAGAGGGGGCAGAGAGGGACCCCCCCTGCAGCCCCGGGATACTCACGGGCTGCGATTCTCCTCCTGAGGAAGTTCTGGATGTACTCTGGGATGATGCAGAAGACGAGGACAACTGTGGAGAGGAGGGGGTCTCTGCGGGGGGGCCCTCACAGTGGGTAGGGGTCCACCCTGCACCCCGCCCTCCCCGCAGAGGGACCCACGCACTGCTGGCCAGCCCGCAGAGGGGCTTGAAGGTGATGATGATGTAGCAGAGGAAGAAGAGGAGGGGGATGGCGCGCTCGCACTTGTCCTTGGCCTCATTGAAGATGTGCAGGCAGCGGCGGTATGGCGTGCCCAGCTCCTGGTTGCATATCCTGCCCATGTTTGCCAGCCACAGCCAGACGTTGTGCAGGGCTCGGGCTGTGGGCAGGCAGCGGGAGTTGGGGGGCAGGCGATGGGGACAGGGACAGACCAAAAGCAGGTTGGGGTGGGTGCTGGAGCCGGGGGGCCCCTCAGGGACCCCCACTCACCAATGTGGCTGACAGAGTCCATGATGGAGCGGAAGAACTTGCGGACACGGTCGCCCACCACTTTGGCTTTCTGGGCAATGTCCTTGATTTTGGACAGCACGTCTGCAGAGAGGGGGGGACCCCTGACCACACCCCGAGGGGCGAGGGCAGCCTGGGGCCAGCCAGCGCTGCTGGGGCTCCCCCGGGGAAGGGACCCCCCCCATCGCACCGCATCCCCCCAGCCCCTCCTCTCACTCAGCAGCGGCTCCTGGGCACGTTGCAGCCGCTCGGCCGTCTGGTTAAGGGCAAGCTCAGCCCCACACGACAGTGTCTCGGTGGCCCGGGAGAAGTTGTGCAGGATGTTGGTGCAGGGGCCTTGCACGGCCATGCCCAGCGCCAGCAGCAGCAGCAGCATCTTCCCCTCGTCTGCGGGGACAGGGGGGTCCTGGGGCTCAGCTGGGACCTGGCACCCCGCACCCCGGCACCTCCCTGGCTCCTGGCAGCGGGACCCATGGCTGCTTACTGGTGAAGATGTGGGGCAGCGATAGCAGCACAGTGGCCCGCGCCTTTACAGAGAATGCCATGCCCAGCCCCAGTGCCGCGCCCAGGCTGGTGGTGGTGACCACGCAGTACCAGACGTTGTGGCCCTGCGCCAGCAGCACCAGAGCCCCGTACAAGCTGGCCAGGGCCATGCCCAGCACGAAGCCACCAGCACTGCGGGCCAATTCCCGCGACTCGTTCGCCTCCCCGGGCCGGTGCATCTGCCGGGGCCGCTCGCCCCCAGACCACGGTGCCGGCTCCTTCCCCTGGCGCTTCAGCCCCTGCAGGGCTCTGCCCAGCCACGAGACCAGCCCCATGCCGCACTGGGCTCTCCTGGGCTCCTGGTGCTCGCTCAGGTGCTGGGTGTCGGAATACGGCGGGTGGAATGGGCGGCTCACAATGCGCTGGTTCCGGGGCAGCGTCCCACCGTTGTGGGTTCCAGTGGAGCAGCCCACTGTCGCCAGGACAAGGCACAGAGCCATGGAGCTGGTGACGGCTCCTGGGCAAGAGCGCTCGGCTGGGACAAAGGCACTCAGGAGGCAGAAACCACCCAACACGAGTGAGATCCCCTCCCACCCCGCTCCTGGCCAGGGCTGCCCGCAGGCAGCGGGAGAGGGCAGGGCTGACGCGTCCCTCCCCACCCAGCCCTGAAGCGAGCGGTGGTCTCGCTGCTGCCCGCCCCGTGCAGCCGGTTCCTCTGGAGCCGGCCAGACCAGTACCGCAGCAGCAAGTTCTTCCTGGGCGCTGGCATGGGGACCCTCCTTGGCCTTGGTGAGTGTGCCCTGGTGCCGGGTATGGCGGTGGGGGGCCGGTGGCACCGGGGCCTCAGGACACATCTGTGGGTGTTTCAGGGCTCTGCCAGCTCCTCATTGTCCCCATGAACATTACGGAGATGCGCAAGGTGCAGATCTCCTGTGGGCTGACGGGTGAGGACGGAGCCAGGAGGGGACTGGGGTGACGGGGGCCATCAGGACCCCCAGGGGGGATCTCTGTGGGACTGTGGGGACAACTCTCTGCTCCCCACAGGGGTGACAGCCTTGGGCTGGGCCACGTCCCCGCACTTTCGCTGTGCCAGCCTGCTCGTGGCCCCCAAATTCCTGGGCAAGGAGGGTCGGGTCTACGTCCTGTCCTTCGTCCTCGCCGCTATCTATAATGGTAGGGTCCCCCCGTGTCCCTGTCCCCCCCCCAGCAGGGTCCTGAGGGCTGAGGGGGGGGGTCTGAGCCGCCCCTGCCGGCACCAGGGCCCGTGGCCAACACATGGCACAACCTGGAGGAGGTGACGCGCTCGCTGGGCTGCGTGGCGGAGCTGCAGGTCAACCACAGCCGCCACCTCTGGCGCTTGTCGACGGCCCCGCTGCGCACGGTGATGGAGGACATGGCGGTGAGGCAGGGGGCCGGGGCGGGCAGCGGGGGAGCTGGGGGGGAGCGGGGCCGAGCCTGTGAGCCTGTGTGTCCCCCTACCCCGGCAGCGGAGCGGGCGGATGCTGAGCACCGAGATGCAGAACATCTCGCGCGCCTTCGTGGGGCTGAACGACGAGGTGGCCAGCGAGGCGGGCTATGACCTGCAGCAGCACCCACAGCCGGACACCCAGCCAGCCCCCAGCACCCAGCAGCTCTATGAGAAGAAGACCAAAATGCGCTGCATCTGTGAGTGGGGCGGGCAGGAGGCCGGCAGCGTGCAGTGCAGGCAGCTGCCAGCCAAGGGATGGGGCAGCCCCCCGCGCTGGCCTCACGGGGCACCCAGGACGGTGTTGGGGCCAGTGGGGCTGGGGGTGCACAAGCAGCTGAGGGCTCCTGTCCCCCCCCAGATATGTTCAGGCTGGGCATGCAGCGCTGCCGGGACTGGTTCAACGCCAAGCACAAGGCTTGCATGGCGCACGTGACCGTGCCCCTCATCAGCCACCTTGTCTGCCTGCCCATGACGTTCAAGTTTGTCTGCCACATTGCTGACGGTGGGTGATGTGTGGGACCCCTGCGCTGTCCTCCCACGGCGGGGCGGCTCCAGCTCTGCACCCTGCAGCCCCCGGGACGGCAGCCACAGCCCATGCCGGGGCGATTCCCCGGGGGTTTCGGCTCTGCCAGCACCGTCCCTGCTCCGTCCCCGCAGCTATGCGCAGCTGGTGCTGGGACAAGATCCCCGTGGAGGGCAACTTCGGGCAGATGTACGACCTGGTGAACAACTCCGTCAGCAAACTCAAGGAGGACTTCAGTGCCAGCGTCGTCTCCCAGGTGGGTGCCTGTCCCCTCCGCCCGGGGCTGGGGTGGGGGCTGGATCCTGCCTGGCCCCACGGTCCCTCGACCGCAGGAGATGAACCGCGAGATGCTGCTGGGCACCAATGTGTCGGCGGAGCAGCTGATGGAGGAGGTGACCTCGCACCTGCGGCAGCACGGCACCAGCCTGGGCCAGGCTTTCTCCTTCTTCCGCCTGCTGCTCTCCTGCACCTTCCTCCTCGTCTTCATCTCGTGAGCCCTGGGATGGGTGGCGGGGAGGGAGCATCCCCGTGCCAGCCGCAGGGCATGGAGGGTGGGGGCCTCCTTTGGCTGCGGGTCTGGTGGGGCACAAAGGCAAGGGGGGGGGTCCTGGGGGGCTGCAGCTGGTCCCTGGACCCCCTCCCCGTTGCCAGGGCTTTCTTCTACACCAAGCGGTACTGCCAGGACATCCGCTTCGACAACATCTACATCACCACCTACTTCCGCCAGATCGATGCCCGCCGCAGAAAGCAGGTGAGGGGCGAGAAGGGGGGAAGGACAGCCCCCCCCCCCCCCAGTGGGGGCTCCCGGGGGGCTGCACTGAGCTGCCCCGCTCCTCCCTCACCCAGCACAAGCGGACGCTGCTGCCCCTGCTCCGGGCAGAGATCTCAGCCGTCATCTTCCCGTGCCGCCTGGCCGTGCAGCGGCCCGAGCTGCAGAGCATGGTGAGGGGCTGCTGGGGGGCTGGGGGGCCGGGGGGCTGGGGCTGGGGGCCAGGCTGTGGCAGACCCTGCTCCCCACAGGTGCTGGAGCTGCTGGAGTGCATCCCGCCCCTGCTCCTCCTCCTCCTCGCCTGCGGCCTGGACCACACGCTCTTCACCATGCTCAGTGTCATCCAGCAGCACTCCTTCGTGCAGTACTCCTTCCACAGTGAGCCCCCAGCCCCACGGTGCCGGGGGGGGCAGCCCCCAGCCCCATGGCCCCACTGCGCCCTGCAGAAATGTGAGGGTGTCCCCCCCCAGCCCCGCAGCCCCCCCCAGACGTGCTCCTGTCCCACAGGCAGCCACCACTTGGCCGTGGAGGTGACAGGCACGTCCCTGATGGCTCGGCTCCTGCGGAGCACCATCGGGGCCCTCAACACCTCCTCTGACACCCAGCTGGAGATGTCCAACTTCGGTGAGCCCTCTCAGGGGGTGGGACCCCCCCCAGCGCCATGGCCTGGCCGCCCCTGCCTGAGAGAGGGGCCGGCGTGGGGGGGTTTCCCCGGGGGGCTCAGCGCTGCCGCTTTGTTCCCAGCCTGCCTGCCGCAGCCCCGGGGCATGACGAGGCAGCAGTACGTGGGCAGCTGCCTGCCCCTGGCCGTGCTGGCGCTGCTCTGCCTGGCCCAGGTCTTCACGTACCGTCTGCGCCGCGCCATCGCTGCCTTCTACTTCCCTAAGGTGAGCGGCAGCCCCGGCGCCAGCCAAAGGCCTGGCACAGCCCGGCCCGGCGTGGGGGACGGTTTTTGGGGTGGGCTGGTGCCCCCAGCCACCCCTCACGGTCTTCACTGGCACAGCGGGAGAAGAGCCGTGTGCTCTACCTCTACAACAAGCTGCTGCAGCAGCGGCAGAGCTTCGTCCGCCGGCAGCGGAGGCGCATTGCCCGGCAGGCACGGCAGCACCCGGGACTGGTGAGCAGGGACAGGGACGCTGGGCTGGGACCACACCAGGGTGCCGGGGCGCAGGGGGCTTCACTGTCCCCCGATCCCAGGTCTGTTGCCCCATGGGGCGGCCGCTCAGCCTGCGCCCCACACGGCCCTGTCCCTGCCGCAGGGGACGTCGCTGCTGGAGTGGTGCTGCCAGCGCTGGCCGCGCTTGCGCCGCTGGATGCGCCGGAGCTGCACGGTGTGCGGGGCCCCCAAGAGCCCTCGGCACCGGGTCTGCCCTGCGCCCGCCTGCGGGGCCCCGTACTGCGGGTCGTGCTGGAGGGAGGTGGGCGGCACGTGCCTCCTCTGTGCCCCCAGGGACCGCGACCTCTCCCAGGACAGCAGCGAGGAGGACACGGGGTACGCGGCCTGAGGGCACCCAGCAATAAAGGCTGCGACCCCCATGCAGGGCGCGAGGTGGGGTGTGTGGGGTGCATCTGCAGGGGTCTCCGCTGGAGTGGTGAAGGGGGGTGGGAGGGTGATGAGGGAGGGGTGGGTGGTCTTCTGCGTATGGGTTGGGGAAGGCGGGGGTCTCGAGGGTATGGGGTGATGAGGCAGGGTCTCCACTGAAGGAGGTGGTGAAGGTGAGGTCTCCAGTGTACAGGGTGATGAAGGCGGGGGTCTTTACTTTATGGGATAGTGGAGGCGGGGGTCTCTGCTGTACAGGGCAATGAAGGCGGGGGTCTCTGGAGCACAGGATGGAGAAGGCGGGGGTCTCCACTGTCCTGGGTGATGAAGGCGGGGGTCTCTGGAGCATGGCATGGAGAAGGCAGGGGTCTCTGGAGCACAGGGTGATGAGGGCGGGGGTCTCTGGAGCACAGGGTGATGAGGGCAGCGGTCTCCGTTGCACAGGGTGATGAAGGCGGGGGTCTCTGGAGCATGGCATGGAGAAGGCGGGGGTCCCCACTGTCCTGGGTGACAAAGGCAGGGGTCTCCGGAGCACAGGGTGATGAAGGTGGGGGGTCTCCGGAGCACGGGGTGACAAAGGTGGGTGTCTCTGGAGCATGGGGTGATGAGGGCAAGGGTCTTTACTGTATGGGATAGTGGAGGCGGGGGTCTCTGCTGTACAGGGCAATGAAGGCGGGGGTCTCTGGAGCACAGGATGGAGAAGGCGGGGGTCTCCACTGTCCTGGGTGATGAAGTCAGGGGACTCTGGAGCACGCAGTGATGAGGATGGGGGTCTCCACTGTCGTGGGTGACAAAGGTGGGGGGTCTCTGGAGCACAGGGTGATGAAGGCAGGGGTCTCTGGAGCATGGCATGGAGAAGGCGGGGGTCTCCACTATCCTGGGCAATGAAGGCGGGGCTTTCCACTGTCCTGGGAAATGAAGGTGGGGGTCTCTGGAGCATGGGGTGATGAGGGTGGAGGTCTCTGGTGCATGAGATGGTGAAGGTGGGGGTCTCCAGTGTACAGGGTGATGAAGGTGGGGGTCTCTGGAGCACGGCATGGAGAAGGTGGGGGTCTCCACTGTCCTGGGTGATGAAGGCGGGGGTCTCTGGAGCACGGGGTGATGAAGGCGGGGGTCTCTGAAGCATGGGATGGTGAAGGCGGGGGTCTCCGGAGCATGGGATGACAAGGGCGGGGGTCCCCACTGTCCCGGGTGACGAGGGCGGGCATCTCCATCGCATGGCACGCAGCAGGCGGGGGTCCAGCAGCAGCAGCAGCAGCAGCAGCAGCAGCAGCAGCAGCAGCAGCAGAAGCTGCCGCCGCCTCCCGGTGCTCCCGGAGCCGCCGCCGCTGCGCGGAGCCCCGGAGCCGCCCGAGGCGCGGCCGCCCGGGCCCCCCCACCGCCGCCGGCCGGGCTGGGCGTCGCCGGCGGAGCGACGGAGCGGCGGGCGGGGCCGGGCGGGGGCCGGGCAGGAAGTTCCTCCCCCCGGGCCGGGCCGGGCCGGACCGGGTGACCGGTGGCGGCGGCGGCGGCGGTGCCATGCGCGGCGGGGGCGGCCGCGGCGGGACAGCTCGGGAGCCGCCTGCCCCGGGCCGCCGGGCCCCGCTCGGGCTGCGGGAGGGCGATGGGGACGCGGGGGCTGCGGCTGCTCCTCGCCGCCGGGCTGCTCCTCGCCGCCGGCACCGGGGCCAAGGCGAGCGGCGCAGGTGAGCGGGGACCGGCGGGGGGGTCCCGGTCCGTGTCCGCCAGCCCGCGGGGGTCCGGTCCTCGCCCGCTCCGGGGCATCTCGCGGGGCCCCCCGGGGACCGGCAGCGGCCGTGCGGGGCCGTGCGGGGCGTCGGGGGCCGAGACCGGGCCGGCAGCGGGGGCCGCAGCCCCGCGGGGTGCTTGGGGGGGACGGGCGCTCCCCGGGCTTGGGGGGGAGCGGGGTCCGGCGGGGGACCCCGGCCCCTCCAGCATCCCCCGGGCCCCGGGAGGGCGGGGGTCCCCCGGGGGAGGCGGGGGCGGGCACTGAGTCAGCCGGGCCGCCCAGCCCGGCCCCGCTCCCCGCGCTGGTTGTACCGGGCAGCCGGGCCGGGGCTGACGCAAGGCCTGGCCGGGGACCCCGGGAGCCCGTCCCAAGGCGGGGGCCTGCGCTCCCCGGCCGCCTCCCGGCGCGGGGTCACCTCCAGGAGCCCCCCGGGCCCCCCTGGGAGCCGGTGCCGTGGGCGGTGCAGCCGGGGGACGCTCGGGGCTTCGCCCGGGGGCACCCCGGGAGCTGCTGGGGCGAGCGTGGGAGTCCCCGCTCCTGCTCCCCACCCCGAGCCCTGCCCTGGCCCTGAGGGGCCGGGATGCGACGGGTGACCGTGGGGGGCCGGGATGCGACGGGTGACGAAGCTGTGATGGAGTGGCTCTGGGCCCCGTGCAGGTGACAGCTCGCGGCAGCGCCGTGCCGATTTGGGACACTCCTGGCACGTGACTCCGTGGGTCCTGCGGGACGACCGGACACTCAGCCTGGCAGAGGCGACCCAGGTGAGCCCCTGCCCACGTCCCTGGGGTGCCTGCGCCACGCAGGGGCTTGTGACTGTGGGGTGGGGGCTGCCTGCACCCCGCTACCTCCCCTTGCCCCCTTCCTGAGGCAGGAAAGCTGGCGGCCAGGTCCCCTGGCCCCAGGTCCCCTGGGGTCTGAGCACCGAGAGCCTCTGGGCACCCCAGGGGCAGTGGGGAGGGGGCCCCCAGCAAATCCCCCCCTTCCCCTCCTCTCCCGGTGCCGGGAGGGACCTTGCATGGTCGGGGCACCCACCCTGCGCCCGGCACTCCTCCCGGCTGCGGCGGAAGGGCCCAGCCCGACCCGTGGCCGTTGGGAGTCTCTCCGGCGTTTCCGCCGCGCTGCACCGGGCAGGAAGCACAGGGGGTGGTGGTGGGGGGCCCGGCTCTGTCTGACACCCCCTTCCCCAGCACAATGAGCCCGGGAGGGAGGGACGCTTCCTGCGGGGCGCGAGGGTGGGGGCCAGGGCAGGCAGGGGTTCCCTTCCGCCCCCTCCCTCCAGGCACGCGCCAGGGCCAGGCGGGTCCCCCAGCCCCCCGCCAACACCCCACCAGGGGTCACAGCGTTTTGGAGGGCGTGTGGGGATGGGAGGGGACCCGGGGACGGGAGGGCACCCATGGCTTGGCCCAGGGTCAGGTCCCCCAGCCCCCTGCCAACACCCTGCCGGTGGTCACGACATTTTGGAGGGTGTGTGGGGACAGGAGGGGACCCGGGGATAGGAGGGGACCCACGGCTTGGCAGAGGGTCGAGTGTCCTGGGGCAGGGGGTCCTCCCGTAACCGCTGCCTGTGGCAGGGGGGGTTCCCCGCCCGGCTGCGGGTGCTGCTGGAGCTGGAGGGGATGCGGCTGGTGCTGGAGCTGGAGCAAAACTGGTGAGTCGGCAGCTGGCTGGGGCAGGGCAGGGGTGGGAGTGGGATGGGGGTCCCAGGGGTCCCGTATCCATGAATGGTGCATGTGGGTTGGGGGTCCCATGGGCTCCATCTCTATCCATGGCTCACAAGGGGTGGGGGTCTGGGGGACCCTCTCTCCGTCCATGGTGCACGTGGGGTGGGGGTCCCTTGTTCCCCTTCTCCATCCGTGGTACACATGGGGTGGGGGTCCCAGGGAGCCTGTCTCCATCCGAGGTGCCCCTGCAGCAGGCTGGTGGGTATGGGGGGGTCCCCATTTTTGTCAGCGGTGTGCTCAGTGTGGGGTGAGCTGGGGGGTCCTGCTGTGGGGGTGACGCGTGCCTCTGGCAGGGAGCTGGTGCTGGGCACCGGGGCGCTGCTCTACTACCTGCCCAATGGCACACGGGTGACGCAGGAGGCCGGCGAGCAGGTAGGGCCCAGGCCCGTCATGTCCCCGAGAGAGACGAATGTCCCCAAGCTGCCCCCATGCCCTGGGGGACCCCGGTATGGGGCTGGCTCCTGAGTTCCCATCTCCACTGCAGGAGCACTGCTGCTACCGGGGGACGGTGCGGGGCTTCCCCGGCTCCTGGGCCAGCCTCTGCGCCTGCGCCGGACTCAGGTGAGCCCCCAGCCCCGGCGGTCCCCGAGCCCAGCTCCCACCGTGCCGCTGATGCCTCCTCTCCCCTTCCTCAGCGGCCACCTCTGGCTGTCGGAGACCAGGAGCTACGGGCTGGAGCCGGAGGCTGGCAGCCCCCTGGGGCGGCACGTCGTGTACCGGCCACGGGAGGTCCGGCTGGCACTGCGAGCCTGCGGGCAGGGCCCCCTGGACCCCCCCCAGGCAGAGGCGGAGGAGATGGAGCCCCCCAGGCCGCAGAGGGTAGGTCACTGGTGGGTCTTGCTGCGCCAGAGAGGGTCCCCACACCCTGATGCCCTCTCCTCCCCCAGGGCAAGCGGGCGGCGGCGGAGCAGCGGTTCGTGGAGCTGGTGATGGTGGTGGACCACGCCGCGGTGAGTACCAGGCAGACGTCCCTGGCACAGGGGCCGCCCTGCTCCCCTGCCGACTCCCCTGACGCTCCTCCCTGTGTCCCCAGTTCCAGAATTACCCCAACCTGCAACACATCCGCACCCGGACCCTGGAAATCGCCAATCAAGTGGACGCGGTGAGTCACCACCACCATGCGCTGGGCACTGTGCTCCTGGTGCTCGGCTCAGCTGTGCCCTCACTGCTGTGCTGACGGGGGTCTCTGACCGCCCCCGTGCACCCCAGTTCTTCCAGCCGCTGGGAGTGCGGGTGGCCTTGCTGGCGGTGGAGGTCTGGAGTGAGGGCGACAGGTTCGTGGTGGGCGGCAGCGCCCGGGCTGCACTGGAGCGGTTCCTGCGCTGGCGTCAGGAGGAGCTGCTGCCCCGGCTGCCCCACGACAACGCCCAGCTCCTCACGTGAGTTGGGGATGGGGATGGGGGACGGGGACGGGGCATGCAGGCAGCCCTCCCCAACCCCTGCGCTCTCTCCCCAGGGGCGCCCGGTTTGACGACGTCTCGGTGGGGATGGCGGCTCAAGCCTCCATGTGCTCCCCCGCGCGCTCCGGGGGGGTCAGCATGGTGAGTACCCCCCGTCCCCGTCCCATCCCCCCCGCTGCCCGCTCGCCCTGACCCCCCGTCCCATCCCGCAGGACCACTCGGTCAGTGTCCTCGTCGTCGCCTCTACCATGGCTCATCAGCTGGGGCACAACCTGGGCATGCGCCACGACAGCGCCGGGCGCTTCTGTGACTGCAGCGACCTCCGGCAGGACCGCGGCTGCATCATGGCGTCACCCACGGGGTGAGGGCAGCGGGCAGGGCCATGAGGGGCCAGGGCCCAGCCCCCTCCCCACCTCACCAGCCCCTGTCTGGCTCCACAGGCTGACACCCGGCTTGAGCTTCAGCAACTGCAGCCAGCAGGACCTGGAGCGCAGCCTGCGGCAGGGACAGGGCTGGTGCCTCTCCAACGTCCCCGAGCCCCGGCGCCTGGCCGGGAGCCCCCGCTGCGGGAACGGCTTCCTGGAGCTGGGCGAGGGCTGCGACTGTGGCCTCAGCGTGGTATGGGGAGCTCTGGGCGGGCTGGGATCCCCGCTACAGCCACCCCACTTCTGCTGAGCCTGCTCGTGCCGTGGCTCTGCACAGGGGTGCCGTGTCCTGGCCCTGCCATGGGGCTGGCAGGGGGGACACTGGTGCCGCTTGCTCACCGCAGCCCTTCTGCCCTCAGGAGTGCGCAGATCCCTGCTGCAACAGCAGCAGCTGCCAGCTGATGCCTGGGGCCGAGTGTGCCACAGGGGATGCCTGCTGCCAGGACTGCCAGGTTCGTGGGGATGGGCAGCCGGCAGCACAGGTGCTCCGGCCGCTCCCTGGGGTGCGTTTCCCGGGGGTCCCCATTCATCTGACTGTGCCCCCCCACCAGCTGCGCCGCGCCGGACACCCGTGCCGGGAACCCCATGGCGAGTGTGACCTGCCCGAGTTCTGCGACGGGGTCTCGCCGCACTGCCCGCCTGACACCTTCCTGCAGGACGGGCAGCCCTGTGCCGGCAGACGGGCGGTCTGCTATGGTGGCTCCTGCACCACGTACGAGGGGCAGTGCCAGGAGCTGCTGGGGCCAGGTATGGCGGGGCTCGGCTGGGGGCCAGGGGCCAGGTGGGGGTGCTGAGGCTCGCTGCCCCCCTCCCCACTGCAGGCGCCAGCCCCGTCTCCAGCTCCTGCATGGCCTCCCTGAATGCGAAAGGGGACGAACGTGGGCACTGCGGGCAGCTCCCCAACGGCTCCTACATCGCCTGCGCCCAGAGGTGAGTTCTGTCCCCTGCCCCGCTGTCCCCCGCCTTGCTGTCCCCCCCTGCCCCGACCCCTCTGTCTCGGCAGGGATGCTGGCTGTGGGGCACTGCAGTGCCAGCGCGGTGCTGCCCAGGGGAGCACATTGGCAACGTCCTGCCAGGGGACCCTCCTGCCCGGGGACAAGGACGTGAGCGATGCAGCCATGGTGCTGCCTGGCACCGCCTGCGGCCCCGCAAAGGTGAGCACGGTGGCAGCGGGGAAGCGGCCGGGGGATGCTTGCCCAGTGCTGACAGCCCGTCCCCCGGCAGGTGTGCCTCCAGCACCGGTGCCAGGATGTCTCCACGCTGGGTGACCAGCACTGCCGGAACAAGTGCCACGGGCACGGGGTGAGTGCAGGGCGGCTGGGGTGGGTGCTGGAACCCTGCCAGGGGCTGAGGTTCGGTGTCGCCCACCCAGGTGTGCAACAACCACGGCCACTGCCACTGTGAGCGGGGCTGGGCCCCCCCAACCTGCGAGAGCCCCGGCGCAGGGGGCAGCCAGGACAGTGGCCCTGCCGCCCTGGAGCGAGGTGAGGGCAGAGGCAGGCAGTCGCTGCTGCAGCACGGAGAATGAGGCTTTGTGCGGCTGGAGCCGGCGTGGGGTGCGGCGGGGGGGCTGACGTGCGGCTCTCCGCAGGGGGAAGCGCCCTGCCTACCGCCCTGCTGCTGAGTGTGCTGACAGGGCTGGCCCTGGCGCTGGGGCTCTGCTGCGCCCGCCGCACCCAGCTGCACAAGCACCTCTGCCAGCTCGGCAAGGGGACGTCCTGCCAGTACAGGTAATGGAGCCGGCGGGAGCAGGTGGCACACGGGCATCACGCGCGCCTCTGTGTGTGCCATGGCAGGCACTGGAGCTGCCTGCCTGCATGTGGGCACGCACACGCGTGTGGTGGGTAAGCGGGACACGTGCATGTGATGTTTACACGCGCGCGTGCGTCCCGTGGCGGCTGACCGAGCGGAGTGCACACGTGTGTCCACGAGCAGGTGATGGTCTGTGTGTGTGTGCGCATGCGTGCATCCCCCCGGCGCAGGTAGTGGACCCTGTCGTGCATCGTCGCCCTGTGTCACTGTGTGTCACCGCGGTTCCTCCCCTCCCCCACTACCCCCCCGGCCCCAGGCTGAGCCCCCCCACTCTTCTCCCCACAGCGCTGAGACCCGGGTCCGATTCCTGGGTCCGGAAGCCCCAGACGGCTGGAGCGGGTAACGTCGCTGCCGGAGCCTGGGCGTGGGGCTGTCCCTGAGCCGTCCTGCTTCGCGAGGCCTCTGGTGCTGCAATCTTCCCCTGGCAGTGCCCGGGGGGTGTGGGGCAGCCCCAGGGTGCGGGGTGTCGCATCTTCCGGTGCCGAGGGGTTCGTTTCTCTTGGGCTTCTGCTGGTGTCTGTGTCGCTCGGTCACCGTGCGGGTTCTCCCCAACCACCCGGAGCGAGCAGGGCCCGATCCTGCCTCTCTCCTGCAGGATCTCGCAGCCAGAGCCCCGGTCGGGCAGCCAGGGCCCCCCCCAGCGCCCCCGGCCCCCACAGCGGTGTCAGGCCACGGAGCTGCGGGTCATGCACAGCAGCAAGGTGAGAGCCGGGGGGGGGGGGGGGGGGCTGAGGATGAGGGGGCTGCTGGTGAGGGTGATGCTGTCGCCGTGGTAACACACTGCGGTTGCCGTGGGTACCGGAGTTGGGTCTGGTTGTTGCCAAGGAGGCATCCCTGGGTGCCAGCTTGGAGCCATCCCCCTGTACCAGGGCTGGCCCATTCGACGCTGTGGCACCCCGGGACAGGAGCAGCCTGGCACCATGCTGGACCGCGCTGCTCTGGTGCCCTGTGCTGCGCTCGGCACTGGCTGCGCTCCTCCGGGATCTGTGCCCGGCCAGGGGCCGTGGTGGCCACCCCAGCCAGGATGCCGAGTCCCGGAGCCACTGCTGTGGGTCTCAGCTTCGCGGTGGGAGGGGGGTCTCCGCATGCTGCACGGCTTGCCCGGCTCCAGGGCTGCATGGCGCTCCTGCCCCCTCTCCCTCTCTCCGCAGCCGGCTGCCCTCGGCTCGGCCCGCCCTGACCCGCCCTCCCGGCCTCTCCCGCCGGACCCCGCTCCCAAGGTAACGCCAGGGTGGGGGTCCCGGGCAGCACCTCCCCAGCCGCCAGCCACTGCCGCACGCCTGGCTGCGCACCAGCTCTGGGGGACATGCGCGCTGCGGCCCCTCGGCAGCACGGCTCCCGAAGCCTGCTGCCCGGCACAGCCGGCTCCCCCACCATGGGAGAGCCCTGGCCCCCCCAAAAAATCCTCCTGCGCAGTGGGAGGCTCAGCCCCACGGCCGCCGGTCCCCGACCTGTCTCACTGTCCCCCAGCTGTCTCACTGTCCTTGCTTTCTCTGCCCAGGCCCCCCCCTCGGACAGGCCGCCCCCCCCCACACGCCCGCTGCCCGCGGACCCCATGGTGCCAGGCGCTCAGGTAATGGTGGCACGGCAGCGGCAGCACTGGCGTGTGGGGCAGGACGGTGTGTGCCTGGGCCGGGCCTCCCCCTGCCCCACCTGGGGCAAGGGAGGTGGTTTGGGCCCCCCCGAGCCCATCGGGGGGGTTGGCCTGAGCTGCAGCTTTGACACCCCCATTCTCCTGCAGCCCCCAGGTCTGGCCAAACCCCCCCCGCCTCAGCGGCCGCTGCCCTTGAACCCCCCGGGGCCTTCGCTGCCCTGCAGCGAGACCCCCCCCGGTCACCCCTACGTCACGGTGATTCCCTCCAGGTGAGTGGGGCTGCGGGGGCCAGAGTGGGGTGCATGTTGGGGTGGGGGCCAGGGTGGGGGTCTGGGGGGGCAGAGTGGTGTGCAGGTGGGGGCACTAGGGAGGGTAGAGGGGGGAGCGAGGAGGGATGGAGGGCTAGGGTAAGGGTCTGGGGGGGGCAGAGCAGGGTGGGGGCTGGGGGGTGTCAGTATGGGGGGCTGTGGGGGGCCAGGGTGGGGGGCTGGGGGGGTAGAGCAAGGTGCAGGCTGCTATGTTGCGGCCCCGGGCCCGTCACCGCCCGCTTCTCTCCCCCAGGCCGGCTCCCCCGCCGCCCGCGGGCACCCAGCCGGACGCCTGAGCCGCGGGCCGGGACCGCCGCAGCGCTGGAGCCGCCGGGCCGGGCCGGGCCGCGGGGAAGGCCTCGCCCAGACCCCCGTGGGGCCTCGCCGTCCGCTTGTCCCCCGCCGACGCCAATAAAGGGGCTGTGAGCTGCCTCCGCGCTGCCTCCGCGCTGCCTCCGCCGGACCGGGGGGCGCGGGCCCAGCCGCGCCGCCCCAGAGAACTACAACTCCCGGCAGCCCCCGCGGCGCCCGCCGGAAGCGCCGCCTCCCGCGCAGGAAGTGGCTCTCGGCTGCCAGCGCCCCCTGACGGGGACGGTGCGCGCAGCCGGGCGGGGCGGGGGCGGCTCCCTCGGAGCCACGTGGGCACGCGCACGTGCAGGGGCCGCCCTGTGTGCACCGACATGCGTGTGCAGGAGCCGATCTGTGTGCGTGGGCACACGTGTGCAGGACGTGCTCTGGGTGCGTGGGCACACACGTGTGCAAGAGCCACTACACCTGCACACACACGTGTGCAGGATCTCCCCCGTGTGCACAGACACGCGTGTGCAGGAGCTCCCCCGTGTGCACGCACACACGCGTGTGCAGAAGCTGCCCTATGTGCACGCACACACACGTGTGCAGGAGCCGCCCCGTGTGCACAGACACGCGTGTGCAGGAGCCGTGTGCAGGAGCCGATCTGGGTGCGTGGGCACACACGTGTGCAAGAGCCACTACACCTGCACACGCACGTGTGCAGGAGCTCCCCCGTGTGCACAGACACGCGTGTGCAGGAGCCGCCCAGCGTGCACACACGCGTGTGCAGGAGCAGCCCGGTGTGCACACACGCGTGCCCAGGAGCCGCCACGCCTGCACACACACGCGTGTGCAGGAGCAGCCCGGTGTGCACGCACACGCGTGGGCAGGAGCTGCCCCCAGTGCACGGACCAGCACCGTCCCCCCGCCGCGTCCCGCTTGGCCGGTACCGGTACCGGCGCCCGGGGGGTGCTGCTGCCCGGCGGGGGCGGGGGTGGGCGCGGGGAGCGCCCGGTGCTGCCGGTGCCGGTGCCCGGGCCGTGCCGGTCCCGCTCGAAACCCGAGGTACCGGTTGGGGCGGGGGGAACCGGGCAGGTGCCGAGGATGCTGGTCCCGGGGCGGTGCCGGTCCCGGTGCCGGATTGGGGCGGGGGGGTGTGGTGTGGTGGTGTGCCGGTCCCGGTGCCGGGGGGTGCCGGGGATGCCAGATGGTGCCGGGGTGCCGGCCCCGGTGGGTGGTGGGGTGCCGGATGGGTGCCGGGGTGCCGGTCCCGGTGCCGGGGGGTCCCGGGTGGGTTCCGAGGTGCCGGTCCCAGCGCCGGGGAGTGCCGGGTGGGTTCCGGGGTGCCGGTCCCGGTGCCGGCGGGTCCCGCGTGGGTTCCGAGGTGCCGGTCCTGGTGCCGGGTGGGTTCCGAGGTGCCGGTCCCGGCGCCGGGGGGTCCCGGTGCCGCCCCCCAAGGGTTAATGGCGCTCGGGGAAGTTGCCGGGCGGCGGCGCGGCGCGGATTGGCCCGAAGTTGGCGGGGCGGGCCGGGCCGTGCCGAGCCCCGCCGTGCCGGGCCGCCCCCGCCCCCCCGCCCCGGCCCCGGCCCCGCCGCCCCCCGCCGCCGCCGGCGGAGCCATGCGCCCCGCGCCGCTGCTCGGGCTCCTGCTCTGGGCGCCGCTGCTCTGGGCGCCGGCCCCGGTGCCCGGCCTCCGCCACGGCGTCCACTGGAACGGCAGCAACCCCAGGTAGCGCCGCCGCCCCCGCCGGCCCCGCCGCCTTTGTGCGCCCCGGGCCCCGCCGAGCCCCGGGCCCCGCCGAGCCGCCGGGAGGGTCGGGGCGGCGGGCGGTGGGCTCCCGGGAGGGGCGGAGCTGGCGGGCAGCGAGCCACCGGGCAGCCCCGGTGCTACCGGGCACCCCCAGGTGATACCAAGACGGTGAGTACCTCCCGGTGGCACCGAGACCCGGCGGCACCGAGCCGCCGGGCACCCCCGGGCGTTACTGAGGCGGTGAGTAGCTCCAGTGGTACCGAGGCACCGGGCACTGCCAGCGGCATTGAGCCCCAGGTGGGAGTGAGCAGGTGAGTATCTGCCAGTGGCACCGAGCTGCCGGGCACCCCCGGGCGTTACCGAGCCGGTGCGTACCCTGGGTGGTGCTGAGCCCCAAGCAGCACCGAGCCCCCGGGCATCCCTGGGGGTACCAAGCCGGTGAGTACCCGCAGTGGTACCGAGCCACTGGGCACCCCTGGCAGCACCGAGCCCTGGGTGTTACCAAGCCGGTGCGTACCCTGGGTGGTGCTGAGCCACAAGCAGCACCGAGCCCCCGGGCATCCCTGGGGGTACCAAGCCGGTGAGTACCCGCAGTGGTACCGAGCCACTGGGCACCCCTGGCAGCACCGAGCCCTGGGTGTTACCAAGCCGGTGCGTACCCTGGGTGGTGCTGAGCCACAAGCAGCACCGAGCCACCAGGCATCCCCGGGGGTACCAAGGGTGCCCCAGGGTGGTACTGAGCCACCGGGCACCCCCAGTGGCACTGAGCCCCGGGTGGCACCGAGCTGCCGGCCATCCCCAGGTGATACCGAGCTGGTAACAACACCCAGGTGGTCCTGAGCCACCGGGCACCAGTGGTGGCACCGAACCCCAGGCATTACCGAGCTGGTGAGTACCCCCAGGTGACGCTGAGCCCTGGGGGGGTTCCAAGCTGGTGGGCGCTCCTGGTGATGCCAAGTCCCCGGTGGTACCAAGCTGTGCTGAGCCCGGGTGTCCGGGGTGGTACCGAGCTTTGGGCATCCTCAGTGGCACCGAGCCCAGGCACGCTTGCTGGGCGTGGGGCTGGTGGGCAGCCCTGGGATGCTTGCTGCTGGTGGGCACCGCGCCTGGGGTCACCTCGGGGGGCATCAAGGCGGTGGGTGGCACTGCCAGGGCCGCGGGTCCCCATGGCCTATGGCCCTGCTGGTGGGAGCCATCGGGCACGGCCCAGCCGCTGCCTGGTCAGGGGTGCTGCCCGCATGCTCTGCCATCACTGGTGGGCCGGGGTCTGGCCCCATCCCTCCTCCTGGCCTCCTCCATTTTGGGCATTTCCCAGCTCGGGGCTGCTCAGGCCCCGGGGGAGCAGGGAGGCAGGGTCGGGTGTTGTGCCGGGGGCCCAGGGGCTGCACCCACCCCACAATGCTGGGCTGGGGCAGGTGGGCACGTTCTGGGCAGGGCTGGGGGCACCGATGCTGCCCCCGGGAGCGGGGACCCGTGGACAGGAGACGTGGAAACCCACCACCCATGGGTGCCCCAGGAAGCGGGGGGCCGTGTGCCCCTCCGCAGGGTCAGGGCAGGGCCCCAAGCCCCCGGCAGCCCTCGGCCCTGCCCGGGCTCGTCCCGGCCAGCGTCGCCCGGCGGGATGCTCTGAGTCAGTGGGGAGCCTGCGCCCGGTCCTGTCCTCGAAGAGCCCCCGGCCTGGGGGGGGGACAGCTGGGGCCCAAGCCTCCCCGGCTCAACAGCACTGCCGGCCCGGTGATTAATGCACCAACCTCTGCCGCAGCTGCCAGGAATCTGCGCCTGGTGTAAACACTGCTGGTACCTGCACCGGGGTGGGAGGACAGGGCTGGAGCCGGCCCTGGGGTCTCCCCGCCGGCCCCCTCCCCAGCGGGATGGGGCGACCCGGCCAGCCGGGCAGCAGCTCGGCAGCACCGTCCCTGCCGCAGCGCTGCCAGCGAGGCTGGGGCCTTGCCGGGCTGCTGCGTGCCCGGGCCGCGGCAGGATCCATCCGGCTGGGAGACGTGGGCGCAGGGTGGAGGCTGCCGCCCTGCTGGGGCTGGGCAGGGGGAGAGGGGGCTCCCGCTCTGTCGCCTGGCCCGGGCAGGACCAAGTGTGTGCACATACGTGTATGTGTGCACATGTGTGTGTGCGTGCACGCATGTGTGTGCCTGCAGTGGTGTCTGCTCCACCCCGGCCTGGCTGCACATGCTGTTTGCAGCTGTGAGCTCCTGCCGGCCCAGCGGCCATGCCGGTGCCCGCCTGCCTGCGCAGGTGCCCGGGCTGTGCCCTCTCCCCGCCCACCCCGCCAGCAGACCCCCCCGTGCCCCCTGCCCCAGCCAGCCGCCCCGCTGCGAGCGCTGCGCCAGTGCAGGAGGCATCACGTGGGGCAGCCCCCCGCTGTGGTGTCAGCGCTGATCAGCTTCGGGGACAGTGAGGCGGGTGCCTGGAGCGAGGGGCTTTGTGCCCCGGCCGGCGTGGCTGGGCTCCCCCTGGCCACAGTGGCCAAAGCCATTCAGCTCCAGCAGCCTGCGGCTAATCCGAGCTGATGCCTGGTTGTGTAGAGCGGCCGGGTGCCCAGTAGCTGTTTTGGCAAAAGCCCGGCCACCGGCTCTGCCGGGGTGGGAGGTGGCAGGGCGTCACTCCCGGGGACAGCGGGACCCCGGCGCCTGCTCCCCGGCTCGCCCTGCCCGGCAGGTTCCTGCGGGACGACTACGCCATCCAGGTGGCCATCAATGACTACCTGGACATCTACTGCCCGCACTACGAGGGAGCCGTGCCCGCCGGCCGGGCAGAGACCTTCACGCTCTTCATGGTGGACCTGGAGGGCTACCGCGGCTGCTACGAGACCCCCGGCGCCTTCAAGCGCTGGGAGTGCAAGTGGCCCCAGGCGCCCTTTGGGCCCGTCCGCTTCTCGGAGAAGATCCAGCGCTTCACCCCCTTCTCGCTCGGCTTCGAGTTCCAACCTGGGGAGACCTACTACTACATCTGTGAGTCACGCTGGGGCCCGGGGCGCAGCGGGGCTGGGTGCAGCCGGGGTTGGGTCCCACCAGGGTTCACCTGCACCCAGGGGTCCGGGTGGAACCAGGTTTGGGGCACGCAGGAGGGTCGGGGTGCACCGAGGACCTGGAAGCAACCAGGGTTGGGGTGCACAGGGAGGGTCTGGATGGAAGTAGGGGTTGGGGTGCAACCAGGGTTGGGGTGCGTGGGGTGGGGGGCATCCTGGATGAAAGCGGGGGTTGGGGTGCAACCAGGGTTGGGGTGCGCGGGGTGGGGGGCATCCTGGATGAAAGCGGGAGTTGGGGTGCAACCAGGGTTGGGGTGCACGGGGGGGTTGGGGTGCCCCAGGGGTCTGGAGGAAAGTGAGGGTTGGGGCAAACAGGAGGGGTCTGGATGCAACCAGGGTTGAGGTGCATGGGAGGGGGGGGTCCAGCTGCACCTGGGGGTCGGGGTGCACGGGGGGGGCGCATGCCCGGGGGGGGCGCGGGGGGTGCCGGCGCCGCCGCCCGCCGGCAGGGGGAGCCCCAGGCCTGGCCGTCGGGGGTCCCGTCCCGGGCTGGGGGGGCCGTGCCGGGGAGCGGGGGGGGACACGGACAGGGACCCCCCGCTGATGTGTCCCCTCTGCCCAGCTGTCCCCAGCCCCGAGAGCGCCGGGCGCTGCCTGAAGCTGCGTGTCTCCGTCTGCTGCAGAAGCACCAGTGAGTCCGGCCTGGGGGGTGGCTGCACCCCAAAAATCTGGGGCTCCCCCTCCCCTGCCTCTGGGGCAGCCTGGTCCCCGCTGGGGATACTGGTTTGCACTGGGGCCCTGGGGGGGGACACCTCCTCCCCCAGGGGAGCCGATCACTGACGCCGTCGGGGTTTGTTTCAGCGCCGGAGCCGGTGACAGAGATCCCCAACTCGCAGCCCCGTGGGCGCGGGGGGCCGGAGGGTGAGTATGAGGCGGGTGGGGGCACCGGGGGCCAGCGGGGGGCTGGGGGCCGCCTCGCCCTGACCTCTGCTCCTGCCCTGGCAGACGCCGTGCCTGCCCGGGGCATCGCGGCCTCGCTGCAGCCCCGTGCCCCGTGCCTGCTGCTCGTGCTCCTCGCCCTGCTCTGGATCTGACCCGTGGCGCTGCCCATGGCGGGGAGACGGGCTCCTCTGCCCCACTGCTTCCAGACTCTTCCTCTGCCACCGTCTCCCCCGAGCCCATGGGGCAGCCCTGGGCCACAGCTCACCCGCCAGACCCCCCCTGGAGCCGAGCCGGGGCCGGGAGCTCTGGGCTGGAAGGTGAGGGGGGTACGGGGGGCTGCCCAGTGGTGGGTGCCCCCGGGGGCTGGTCCCCCTTGCCGCAGCATCCCCTAATGGGGCTCTCCCCCTCCCAAGGGACCTCGCTTCCCACCGGCATCACCGCGCACCAGCCCTGCCGGCCACCCTGCCCCGGTGCTGGGCTCCCCGCGGCTCGGCGGACACCTGCTCTGCCCCAGGGCTGTCGCCTCATCTCCTGCCTTCCCCTGTGGACCCTCTGCCCCGGGGGGCCGGGGAACCCCCAGGCCCTGGAGCGGGGCGGCAGCCCCTCCAGGCGGGCGCCGGATGGAGACAGGCGCCTGGCCCCTCCGCTGCCTCGTCCTCCGGCGAGGACACACCGATCTGTCTTCTGGGAAGACGCCCTTCTCTGTGCCGTCACCGGCCCCTACGGTTTGGTTTTAACCCCTGGTAGTGACTGAGCTGAGCAATACAGTATTTGCAAGATTGCTGCGCCCTCGCACTGCCCGCGGTGCCCTCCTGCCTGTGCCCACCTGCCCGCGGTGCCTTCCCGCCTGTACCCAGCTTCCCACGGTCCCCTCCTGCCTGTACCTGCCTGCCTGTACCCACCTGCCTGCAGTCCCCATCCTTGCTGGGGCATGGGCTGGGGCAGCTGCTCCCCAGGGGTCCCTGCGCCTCTCACTGCGACCTTTCAGGCCGAGGGTTTAATTGCAGCGATTTGATACTGAGACGTCAGCTCATGTCACAGGGAGAGCTTTAATTACAGCTGAGCTGCCTGCAATTGGTGCCTGGCAGCGGGACCCAGAGCTGGCCACCAGCGCCTGCGAAGGGACAGGGATGAGGGGCGTCAGGGCTGGGGGGGTCACTCACCCAGAGCCCCCAGCCGGGCACCCTGGTCCCACTCGCTGCCCTTGCCAGGGCTCAGGCTGCCCGCGGGGGTGGCGGTCCTGCGTCCATCTGTCTGTCCCCCCCACCCCGTGTACATTGGGATGTACGGCAAAGCAGGGGGCTGCGGGGGGCCATGGTTGGGGTGCCAGCCACCCTTTGTCTCCGGGGCACCCAGGGTGCCAGGGTGCTGCGGGGGCCCTTTTGCGGTGCGGCCGGGCCCCTGCCGCCGGGGTCGCGGCTCCAGTGCAGCCGGTGGCCGTGGCACGCAACCGGTAGCGGGGTGCCCCAGGTTGCTCGAGGCTCCCGCAGCGGCCGGTGGCTCCTGGCCCCCCAGCCCGTGGGTGCAGCCCCCCCAAGTGCCCAGCCTGGGGGGCCCAGCCAGGGCTGAGCCCCCGTGGGGCCGCCGGCAGCCGGGGCCCCGCAGCCCCCTCCCCGCGCAGGCGGTGCCTGCCGCAGTGGGGCCGGGCACGCCAGGCAGGTTTTATGGCTTCTCCGGAGAAACTGCTCGGCGAGAAGCTGAGCGAAAGCATCGACCGCCGCCCCTCCCCCCCGCCGCTGCCTGCCCTTCCCCCACCGCACCCCGCACCCCATCCTCGCAGGGCAGGGGCACCCCGGCCCCGCGGGGCTCAGCGGGGCCCGGCCCCACCGCCCACGGGGCCTGGAGGCTGCCCCGGGTAGAGGGGTCTGTGCCCCGTGGGACCCCCGTGCGGGGATCCTGGGGGGGACTGTGCCCTGTGCCCCTCCCACCCCCCCGCGTGGGAATGGTGCTATTTCGGGGGGGCCGTACCCAAGGGACCCCCATGTGGGGATGCTGGGAGCAACCATGTCCCAAGGGACCCCCATGTGGGGATGCTGGTGGGGGGGGATCACCCAACAGACCCTCCATGCAGAGATTCCGGGGAATGATGCCCTGTGGGACCCCCACGCAGGGATGTTGGGAAAATGGTGCCCTGTGGGACCCCCATGTGGGGATTCTGGGGGGAATGGTGCCCTGTGGGACCCCCACGCAGGGATTCTGGGGGAATGGTGTCCTACGGGACCCCCACGCAGGGATTCTGGGGGACTGCCCATCTCGCTGCCCCAGCCCCCCGGGGCTTTCCCAGGTAAGGCCAAGGGTCCCTGCAGGGCCCCCAGGGTGGGTGCCAGGTCTCGGAGCAGTGGGGCCCTGTCCTTGAGCAGGGGTTGCTTGGTATGCGGGAGCTGCTGCCGGCTTCAAATCCCATCGACTTCCAATGAGCAATGCCATCAATAAAAGCTAATTGATGGCACGGCCGCTCCAAATCAGATTCCCCGTCCCCTGAATCGAATTGATGGCTCCGCGCCCCGCAGCCAGCCACGGCAGAAATTGAATCTATTAAAGGAATAGGCTCCATTAGCCCGTCCCTTCTGTCTCGCAATCTCCCGGCCTCGGGGCTCCCCCCCACCCCAATGCCAGCCCCCATGCTGCCACCCACGCTAGCCGGGGGGCTTGGGTGCCAGGAGACCTGGGTCCCACTGGGGAAGGGCATGCGGTGAGGGTGCTTGGGTGCCCTCAGACAGCGGGTCTGTGCCCCACGGGGCAGCTTCGGGCGCCGTGGGCAGGTGGGAGTTAAACCCTCAGAAATTGGGAAGGAAAAATTTATCACCGGGAACAGAAAATGATGCGAAACGGTAATAGGCAGCCCTGAGATGAAGAGGGGGATAAAGAGGCGGCAGGTTGTGCCAGCAGCCTGGGAGACGCGGCGGTGCGGTGGGGGGGTGAGATGGAGGCACGGTGTGGCCGTGCCCAGCCCTGTGCCCCGGCTCGCTGCCGGGATGGGAGACTGTGGGTGCACGGTGGCACCGGGGTGAGCCCAGGCACAGGCCCCAGGCTCCATGGTGCTCCCGGCAGCACGTGAAGAAGCTCCTGGCACCGCGTCCCCCAGTCCCTGCCATGCTGCTGGGGTCCCCTCACCCAGCCATGCCCGGACAGGGGAGCTGGTGCTCCCCAACACCCCTCACTGCCCCGGGGTGAGGAACAGGTCGGGCACCGTGGCCGTCCTGGGGGGCAGCCCCAGGACACACAGGGCAGGATGTGGGGCTGGCGGCCCCCCCGAAGGGCTGGAAAGGGGAGGCATGGCCCCACCCGGGGCAGCGAGGCTGTGCCTGCCTGTCTCCTATGGGCGCAGGGCAGCGGCTGCAGCCCCCACCCGAGAGCTGCCGAGAGCATCCTGGAGATGGGAAATGGCTCCGTGTCACCATGGCAACGGGGCCACCGGCTCGCCATGCCAAGGGGACACGCCGAGCAGAGGGGACATGCGTGCCGAGCCCTGAGGAGCACAGCACCGGGCGAGCCGGGCACAGGGCACCATGCACTGGGCACCGGCCACAGGCTGCCAGGCACCCTGGGGCCACGCCACAGAGCCCATCACCTGCCTCGGTCCTGCTCTTGCAGCACCCGGCATTTGCGGGCGCTCGGTGGGATGCCACCCCAGCGGGATGCCACCCCAGCCAGGCAGCTCTGCACCGCTGCACTGGTGCTCAGCACCGGGTGCACGGGGCCGGAGCTGGCTGTTCCCCAAGCAGCCGCCTGATGATGCGCATCGTCAAGGTTATAATTTAGCAAAACACTCAGCAGGGGCTTTGGAGGGAGCCGGCCCGCGCCGGCTAATTAGCCAGAGCTACACGCACTGAGCCCGCGCCTGCCATAGCAATGAGGGCGCGTGCACTGGGCGTGCTGGTTCACACCGGTGTGGCACACGCATGCAGGGGCCGTCGCATCCCACCTGCATCCCACGAGGCTGGGGCAGGGTGCCGGGTGGGCAGCTGCATCTCCGCTGGCCAATTCCCACTGCCAGGGTTGGAGCGGAGGGCACCGCTGTTTCTTTCTGCTGGCCCGGGGCCAGGGCAGCGGTCGGCGCAGCGGGGAGAGTGCATGGGAGTGTGGGGCACGTGCTCGCCAGCCCAGGCACAGGCGCCTTTGCGCACCTGGGACTACGGGCGCAGGCAGATGCTGCATGCACGCATCTCTGCCGTGTGCTGGAGTGTCTGTCCGTCCCTGCCTGTGTCTGTCTGCCCATGTCCCTGTGCGTGCCGGGGTGCTGGCAGCAGGCTTGGCAGGGCTGCCCACCACCCCCCCCACCCAGCTCACTGTAATCCTGACGGACAATAATCCTGCTGTGCCGGAGCTGGGATGGGCAGGAGCTGCCCTTGCAGCAGCAGCACGGTTCAGCTGCCGGCTCTGTTGGTGCTGCCTGCACCTGCTGCATACTAAGGGCCCTGGGTGCTGGAGCCAGCTCTGCTGCGCCCTGGGGTCCCTGCGCCAGGACCTCTCTGGATCCCTGGGGATGGGGCTGGCAGCCCACAGGAGCCCCAGCCCGCAGCGAGGGATCTGCCCCATGGGCAGGGTGCAGGCAGGGCTTCCACCTTGGTTTTAAGCCTCCCATCCTCTTGCCCCTCGTTAGTTTTAAATGGAGCCAGGTCCATCCCAGGACTATCAAGCGGCACCATCACAGCTGGTGGGAGCAGAGCGGAGCCGCAGCTCAGCAGCGGTTGCGAGGAGGATGGGGACAGGAACGGGTTGGTGCAAACAACACAGCATTGCCCCCCAATGTGCTGCAGCCAGGCTGGAGGCTGGGGTGGGTGCCCACCCATGGCAGCATCTTCCAAGGGTACCCAAAGCAGGTGCTGCAAGGGTCGGCCGTGGGGCTGGGTGCCAGGGTTTCACCACAGCCCTGGCAAGCGGTAGCTCACAAAGTGCGGCAGGCGCACGGCCCTCACTGCCGGGCACACGTCCATCTGGGAGGATGCTGGGGGTGACAGAGGGGCCCCGGCACCAAGGGCGGGAGCTGTGGGCTGTGAGCCCCCGGGGGGCTGCAGGGCAGCGGGGAGCTGGTGGGCTCCTGCACCAGGGTCCCTCCTCACACCAGGGGCCCCGGTGCAGGAGCCCTGCGGTGCCTCTGTGCCTGCTCCCCATGTTCATTGATCCACCCCTTGCTCCTTTGATCATCAGGCTGCTAACGAGCTTCCCTGGCAAAGACCTCGTTAGCCGCACAAGAGCCCCATGCTGCCTGGCCAGCATCTGGCTTTGGTGGGCACGGGGCTGGTGTGCCTGGCTCCGCTGCGGGCAACTGCCTGCATCCCTGCCAGTCCCAGCCCAGGGACGGGGACAGGCGAGTGCCAGTGGCTGGCAGGAGCGTGGCGCGGGCAGCCCGTGACCAGAAGCAGGAGCAGCAGGAGGAGGTGGATCGATGCGCTGAATTATTTAGCAAGGGAGCGCGAAGCAGCTGCGACGGCAACACCCTGCATGAGGGCACGGGGCCACGCTCGCACCCAGGCATGGGACCCCCTCGCCAGCCCAGACGGGGTGGCCAGGCACCCGCTGCCGGGCTGCAGGTTTGGTGCACCCACCCAGGGTCCTCTGCCACCCCCTTGGGCAGTGGGTGCCAGCAGCACGGGGCACCCCACTTCCCCCCCAGCACCTATCCATGCTCCGATGGCTGCGCCAGGCTGTCCCCGGGTGGTGCCACCGTCCCCAGCCATGCGCCCCTGCAGCAGCACCCAGCTGGCACCATGGGGTTGGCACAGGCCCCACCGGATCCCGGCGGCTGCAGCTGGTGGAGTGACCACCCGTTTTTGCCAGGACCCCCACCAGGCTGCCGTGCCCTGGGTGAGTGCTGAGCCGTGGCCGCCCTCACCCCGCGCCCCCGGCCCCTCTCACAAGCCTTTTATAAGCGATGCATTATTAAAACTACCCCGCGCCATCGCTCACGGCCGGCGTGACGACGGGTGCCGCATCAAACCTGATGAATATTTCAGGCCCTGAAATCTCCTGCGCCTGCATGCTTTATCCTGAGCCCCCCCGCCACCCCCGCAATTTATTAGCTCATTTGCTTCCTGTGCTTCTGCCCGGCACCAAGGGCGCAGCAGAGCGGGGTCACCGCACGCACCCGGACCCGCTCCCCAGCGCCAGGCCGGGGGGTGACCCACCTCCGCGGCTCCAGCCCAGGATGGACTGGGACAGGCTGTCCCCAAGGGGCAGGTGGGCGATGCCGGAGCTGGTTGCACATCCCCGGGGCAGAGCCAGAGCAACGCCGCACTGCCGAGCTTGATGCCAGCCAGGAGTCCCCAGGATGGCTCTCATGCCCCCCGGGACCCCTGCACCCCTCCCCAGCCCTCATTTGGCAGTGAGGGTCTGTAGTTCCCCTGGCATCATTGCCTGCGGGGTCAGGGCAGGAGCATGGGGACAACCCTGGCCAGGTCACAGCATGGACCTGTCCCCATCACCCCCAGCCTGGCACCCCCCCTGTGTCACCCCTTCCACCTCCGCCAGCACTCCCGGTCCCGGCGGCTGCAGATGCTAATTGTAGTGTGATCTATGTATGGCGGGAGCAGGATATTGATGCTGCCTGTCACCCCTCGATCAGATTAACGTCACTTAGGCACCGGTAATGGGCGGCTCACAGATCTGCCACCGGGCCTGGAGCGGGGCTGGCAGGAGCTCCGGCACCACCATCCTGCACCAGCGCAGGTGCCGGGTCCAACCTGCCACTGCGGGCCAGGTCCCTGCCCAGTCCCACGGATGCTCCGCCAGCTCCATCGCCCCTCACACCTCTCCCGGCACCCCCGGTGAGCTGCCCCATGGGGTTTCCCCCCCGGGGCCACGGCACCACGTGCACAGCTGCCAGCACAGTGATGCACCGGCGAGTCCCTGTGCACATTGACGGCCCCGGCACACGCGTTCCTGCGCACACCCACGCGCGCTCCCCCTCAGGCGGCACGTGGCGCCCTGGGTGCGGGCAGCAATGGCACAGCCGGCACAGCCTGGGCACGGGCAGCGTTTGGGGAGGGCGAGATGCCACCATGGCTGAGCCCCAGGGATGCTGTGAGCCCTGGTGAGGGTGAGACTGGGGTGCGGGGTCCCTCGGCGGGGCTGGCGTGTGCAGTGGCCCCGTGCCCGCCGTGCGCTCCTGCGGCTGCTGGAAGCAACGGGGCTCAGCGTGGGGTGTTTACGGCTCCTCGTGGCCCAGCCGCACGTGCTGTCAGCCTGGTGCTCAGCTCCCCATCACTGCTCTGCCCACCACCGCTGCTGCCTGCCTGGGTCTGACGGGGGCTGCAGCTCCCACCCCACATAGTGCCTGCTGCAGCCCCCACAGCCCCCAGCCACCGTCCAGGGGGCACCAGGGCGGCATGGCCGGGGCGAGCAGAGCGTCCGGCTCCAGCGTGGGCAGGGATGAGGCCGGCAGGGAGCTGAGTGCCAGGCCCAGCGGCTGCAGACCCAGCTCCATGTCCTTGTCCCTTCCCTGGGGAGCTGTGGCTGCCGCGCTGCAGCGGGGCCAGGTGCCAGCCCCCGCTGCGCTCGCCCTGCCCAAGCCGGACGGCTCCATCCCGGCACAGCCCTCGCAGCCACTGGTGCCTCCTTGCCATGGCCATGCCAGAGCAGGAGAGGGGCTGGGCTGGGGCCAGCGGGGCCAGGGCTGCTGCCGGTGGATGATATTGGAGTGATCTTGAGGCCGGGAGGGAGGTTTGCCATGCGAGAGAGGAGAGGAGAGGAGAGGAGAGGAGAGGAGAGGAGAGGAGAGGAGAGGAGAGGAGAGGAGAGGAGAGGAGAGGAGAGGAGAGGAGAGGAGAGGAGAGGAGAGGAGACGGCTGAGTCACCCAGTGCCGGCTGCTGACTCAGGCACTTCCTGCCAGGTAGCCCTGCCGCCGGCATGTGGGCTGCCGGGCTGCAGGATGAGGCAGAGGGAGGCAGCTGGGACCCCGGCACCACTCGGCACCCCAGTCTGGCACCCACAGTGTCACAGGGTGGTCCGAGGTGAGAGCGGTGGGCGCTAGTCCCTGCCTCGCAGCGTGGCGACCTGTTTCCACCTGGGATCACCTGCCAATGGCACAGCCACGTGCTGGGGCGGCGTGGGGGGACCACGGCTGCTGGGCCGTGGGAACCATGAGGAGCTGGCCGCCTGCACCTCCCACCCGGCACGTCTGGGTGCCCACACGCCCAGGGCTGGTGGGATTTGGCACGGCAGAGCCCGCTGGAGCCAGGCTTCCGGCAAGCAGGCGCCCGGCGCCCAGGGCAGGGACCCTGCGGCTTCCTCCCCGCCGGGCAGCGGGACCAGCCCCAGCACCGTGAGCCAGCCCGGGGCTGCCAGGCGGCGGGGCCGAGCGCCATGCACAGCTTCATCCGGCGGCTCCGCGAGGAAGCTGATTTCCTCCGACAGCCCGGCTCTGCACCGCCGCCGCCACCCGGTGCAGCTGCCCGCTCGTGGCCGTGGCTGGGCTGCTGGCGGACGGCTTTGTGTTGGCAATTAACCCTCCTCTGCGATCCTGCTGCCGTCAAGCTCCGCATCAATTAACTCAAGCTGCTGAGGTGCTAATTAACGAATCACCCCCGTGTCCATCTGCGTAGCGGGGCTCACCTCCAGCCCCCCATGGCGTGAGGCGCTCTGGCCGGACCTGTGGCTTGCCAGGGAGGTGGTCCAGTGGCCGGTGGCACTGCCATCCATCTTCACCTCCCCTGTGCCACATCCCCGCCCTGGCTCATGCTGCCATCGCTCCACACCCAGCCCCAAAGCAGCCCCAGGAGGTCCCATGGGATGTTTCCAGGCCTGGAGGTCCCCTCTCTCCCTGGGCATTGGGGGGGGTCAGCACCCCATGCCCTCACCGGGGCGGTGCTCGCCAAGATGCTGATGCTGCGCGACCATCTGTGAGGCCTTCATTCAAATTTAAAGACAGACATGGGGATAAAAAAGGAAAAGGGCAGCGAGGAGCAGGGTGGCTGCGAGCCTGCGGGCGTGCGGTGTGCGGTGAGCCTGCCCCAGGCGTGCTGGCAGACGGCGGCGTGCCCAAGCACCAGCGCGGGTCTGCATGGGGCTGCCCAATTCGTACGGCTAAGCGCTGCCAGGAGGGGCTGGCAGGAGCCCGGGGCTGCTCGGCTCCATGCAGACATGCGGGCACCACCGGCTACCTGCTCCCCAACCCATGTGCCACGTCCCTGTGGCTTTGGCTGCCCGCTTTGCGTGCCATTAGCATGTTCTTGCCATGTCCGGCTGGACACGTGCCGGCACCTGACTCCTCCCGGCAGGTCGGGAACCCTGAGCTCAGCATGTTCAGGGCCGTGTAGGTGTGACTGGTGAATATTTCATGCCTGCGTTCACCGAGCCCTTTCTTGGTTACACTCCTGCCTCCTCCCCGCACTCTCGCCATGTTTATTTATTTAATGAATTATTTATCGGCTCCCCCTCTTGCTCGGCTGGGCGCTGCTCCGCCGCTGCCCCCCCGCTTGCCCCCCCCCCCCCGCTCCCAGCCCAGCACGATGATTTATTGAATGCCGGCTCTGCTCTGCGGTTGCGACATGCTGTCACAGGAAGCCGCGGTTAAATATTAACCAAGGCGGGCGAAGCAGGTCCCCTGCCCCGCTGGGCACGCCGCAGGACACCTGGGCCCACCCCACTCCGGGCATGGTGGCCACTGTGGCCAGTGCCTGTGGCTGCCTGCTCCGTGCGGGAGGTGGGGGGCTTTGCTCTGGTCCCCCCTGCTTTAAAGCAGAAACGTGCTGGATCTCAGTGCGATGGGCCCAGGGCAGAGGAGACGGGGGGTGTGCAGAATCGGAGGGGGCGAACCGGGGCTGCTTCACGCCCCAGTTCTCCTGAGGAGCTCGAGGCCTCTCGTGTCCCCCTGAGAGCAAAGCCACCCGGCTGGCTGTGACCCCAGCGCAGACGCCGTCTCCTGTTGTGGTTGCCAAACCCAGCCAAGCCCCTCCTGCGTGCCGGCTGCCGTGGCCAGGCTCTGTCCCCGAGCCCCAGAGGTGACGCCCGGTGGGTGTTGGCGCCGGTGCATGGGTGCACACCACGCTGCTCAGGGCACGTTCGGCTGCCTGGGTCCCCCTGTCCCCGCAGGAGCACTGGGTGCACCCCACTGCGGCCCCGCACATCGGGGTGCCCCAGTGCCGGGTCCCCCCCCAGCGAGCGCAGCCGCGTGCGGATGCTGGTGGTGGCCTGCTCGTTGCCATGAGCGGGGGGTTTCCATGTGGAGGTGTGTGTTGCCATGGGTTTGCCGAGCCAAAGCGTTTCCATGGCGGCAGCGCGGTGCTGCCGGGCCCTTCCAGAGGTGCGCAGCCCCCCGGGATGCCCCAGCGCCAGGGTGCTCTGGGAAGGAGCCGCCGCCACCGCCGCCACCACTGCACCCCGGCACCTGGGTGCCCTGCAGTCCCTCCTGCCCCTGCCCCCCCCAGCACCCCCCGCCTCCGCCCCCGGGCCAGCCGGAGCCCTTTTCCACGTGTTGTGTTTTCTTCACTTCACTTCTCCAGATGAATAATTAATAGAGGCTTTTTTTGGTCCTCCGGGCCCTTCCGCCAGCCCCCTCCCCCTTCCCGGCAGGGCTCTGGCAGGGGCTTGGCCCCCCAGTACCGCCGGTGCGGGTGGGGGCTGTGGCAGTGCCAGTGCTGGACCCCCCACAGCGCTGAGTGGGACCTGGGGGGGGCCTCAGCAAGACCCTGGCCACCGCCGTCCTCGTCCCCCTCCGCAGGCTGGGGCAGCATCCGCATGTCTGAAGGGTGTTGGGGTGCCCGAAAAGGGGCCCCAAGGGGGGAGCAGCTCCATTCCCACCCCAAGCTCCCCCGGCAGCTTTGGGGAGCTGGGGAGCCCTCTTAACCTCGGCGCTGGGCAGCAGATGCCCCAAGCCAAGGACTACACCACGTCACCGGGCCTGGGAGCCACCGTGCCTGGGCGGCGGGGCTGAGGGGATGCGGCGTTGGCCCTGCACCGCCCTGGCCATGCTCGCCGTTCCAGCGAGATGGCTCCCAGCGGGAGCAGCCAGGGCCGGCTCAGCAAGACCAGCCGTGGTTTCGATAGCCTCCCAGTTTCGTTTGCAAGCTCCTTGGGCTGCCAAGTCTCCAGGTCATGTGCAAAGCCAGCGCCGCCGGAGCAGGGGCTGTCAGGTTGGTGCCGGCGGCTTGCACACGCTCAGGCGCGCTTCCGTGTGGGAGCTCACGGTGAGCTGCGTGTGCCTGCGCTGGTACGAGCGTGCTCGTGTGTGCACACATGTGCTGGGGCACGGATCACCTGGCACACGGGACCGCCGGGCGGTGCCGCACAGCAGTTGCTAAGGGATTTTGCCAAAGATGGGCGGCTGGAGCTGGCACCCAGCTTAATTCCTTCCCACGTGGCCGGCGGGGACTGGTGTCTGGGGAGCACCCAGGGTCCCCGCGGCTGCTGCTGTCCCCCCACATGGACCCTCAGGGGGAAACGAGGCAGGGGTGTGGGAAGAGCAAGGGGACCGGCCCCACGGGTGGGTGCTCAGCCACGTGCCTCCTCCGGCACCCGGGCTGCCCTGGCACGCTGGCCACAGCCCACCCGTGCTGGTGGCGAGTGGCTGGGCGCCCACCCTGCTGCCCACTCCCGTGTCCCCGGGGCAGCCAAACCCCCCTGCAAACACGTGTGACCCCCGTGGTGCTGGCACCGTGAGGACCCTCCGGGGCCCTATGCCCCCAACCCACGGCTCTGCCAACCACAGGGACCCATGGGGACCGGTGCCCCGAGCCCCAGTGCTCCCACCCAGGGAGACCCCAATGTCAGTGGGACCCGGCCCCAGTGCCCCTACCCGTGGCGGTCCCGGTGAGACCCCAGTGTCAGTGGGACCCGATCCCAGGAGGACCCAGCCCTGGTGCCCCCACCCATGGGGGGCCCAGTGAGACCCCAAGCCTGGTGGGACCCAATCCTGGTGGGAACCAGCCCCAGTGCTCCCACCCACCGGGGCCCGGTGAGACCCCAATGTCAGTGGGACCCGATCCCAGGAGGACCCAGCCCTGGTGCCCCCACCCATGGGGGGCCCAGTGAGACTCCAAGCCTGGTGGGACCCAATCCTGGTGGGAACCAGCCCCAGTGCTCCCACCCACCGGGGCCCAGTGAGACCCCAATGGCAGTAGGTCCCGGCCCTGGTGCCCCCACCCACGGGGGGCCCAGTGAGACCCCAATGTCAGTGGGACCTGATCCCAGTAGGACCCGGCCCCGGTGCCCCCACCCACGGGGATCCCGGTGAGACCCCAATGTCAGAGGGACCCGATCCCAGTAGGACCCGGCCCCGGTGCCCCCACCCACGGGGATCCCGGTGAGACCCCAAGCCCGGTGGGACCCGATCCCGGTGGGACCCGGCCCCGGTGCCCCCACCCCCGGGTCCCCGCCGCCCGGTGCCGATGTCGGTGTTGGTGCCGGTGCAGGCGGGCCCGGGGCGGTGTCGGGCGCGCGCGCGGGGGCGCGGCGGCGGCGGCGGCGTCGGGCGCGCGCGGGGCGGAGCTGGGCGCCGGGGGCGCGGGGCGCGGGCGGCTCCGGCTCGGTTCCTCCATTCATCGGGATCGCGGCGGGCTCCGCGGCGGCGGCAGGATGGCTGCTCGGCTGCCCGCGCTCCTGCCCCTGCTCCCGCTGCTGCTGCTGCTGCCGGGCCGGGGGCCGCCGGGGGCCCTGGGCAACCGGCACGCCGTGCACTGGAACAGCTCCAACCTGCAGTGAGTGCCGGGGCGGGCGCCGGGCCGCGCGGGGGAGGCCGCCGGTACCGGTACCGGGAGGTGGTGGCGGCGGCGGGGGTGTCCCCGGGACCGGGCGGGGCGGGGGGCACCGCCGGGAAGGACGCGGCGGCGATCGCGCTGAGGGATGCGCGCAGCGGCGGCGGCGGCGGCGGCGGCGGGGGGGGGGGGCGGTACCGGGAGGAGGGGGGAGGGAGGCACCGGGCCGGGGGCGCGCGCGCCGGGACTGCGGGACCCCCCCAGTACCGGTGCCCGCGCGGCGCCCCCGTGCGGGCGGGGCTGCGGGACCCCCCCGGTACCGGTGCGCTGCCCCGCCCGGCCCCGCGCACCTCGCCCTGCCCGCGGAGGCGGGGGCCGCTCCGGTGCAGCCGCCCGCCTGGCCCGACCCGACCTGCGGCGGCGGCTCGGGGCCCCGGGGCCGCGCGACCGGGCGGGGCGCGGCGCGGGCACCGGCGGGGTCGGGGTCGCCTCTGGAGCGGGGCTCGGCGGCTCCCGGGGCGGGCGCGGGTGGGTCGGTGGCACCGGGAGCCGCTGCCCCGCCCCCGACGGCGCTGCCCCGCCCCGCGGCGGGCACCGGGGTGCAGCGGGAAGGGCACGGCCGGGCCCCCCCCCGGTGCGGCGGGCAGGGGGTCCCGCTGCGGCCCCCCCCCGCCAGACGCGCCCCCCGCCTGGCTGAGTGCGGGAGCGGCACCGGCGGCGGCGCGGCGGGGGGGTCCGCCGGGTGCCCCCGCCCCTCCCCCGGTGCGGCGAGCGGCGGTGCCATGCCCGGGGCTGCAGCCGAGGGCGGCGGGGCGGGGGGCTCCCGGGGGGGTGCGGGGGCGATGGGGGCGGGGGTACGAGCAGAGGTGTGGAAATCGCCGTCACGCCCACGACCACCGGCAGCGGAGCCGCTGGGAGCCCGGGTGGCTGGTGGCCACGGACCAGCAGCACCTCCCTCACGCCCTGCCCTCGCCCAGGCGGGCGCCGCGTGGGGCGCGTGGCCCCCACACCCGGGGCTGCCATGGCCGCACCGGAGCGGCGCGGGCACCGCACGGACTTTGGGGTGGCAATGAGCACGGCTGGGCTGGGCCCCTCCCGGGGCGGGGGGGCTGCGCGTCCGCGGCAGGTCTGTGGCCCCCTCCACGGGGATTGGGATGCTGCGCCCGCTGCGATCGCCCATCTCCCCTTCCCTTGCCGGCATGACCGCTCCGGGGCGTGGCGGGGACGTGCGCCTGGCCAGAGCATCCTCCGGTACCCGTTGGTGCCGGGGGTCCCCCAGACTCCCCCCACCCTTTGTGTGGGGAGGGAGCGTCCCCCAGCAGCTCCTTCCCCTCCCATTGAGATTGTGTCGCCAGGCGGAAGCCTGGGCCCCATAAATTGTGCATGTGTGCGACGTGCCGAGGCGCAGCACAATGGCGAGGTGCTCGGCTCGCCCCGCCGTGCTCAGGCATCCCCCCGTGCCCCGCTCCTCTGGCCGGAGCCTCGCTCGTCTGCCAGCCTCATGCCCGCGCCGTGACATTGCCAGTACCTCGGCGGGTGGGAGACTCCCTCGCCCCGCCGCGACCGAGCGGCCGCCTCTCCCCACCCCATTGCCCGCAGCCGTGCACTGTGACCCGGTGCTGCCCCGGCACCTCCTGAGGGACAGGGCGGAGGGGGTGCTGGCTGTGCCCCCCGCTGTGCCAAGCCAGGGGTGTCGCAGCCAGACGCCCGCGCCCGCTGCACACGCTTCTCTGGCGCGGCCGTGAGCGTCCGGCTCAGGGCACGGGCAGCATGGTGGGGGCGGCTGCGGCAGAGACGTGTCCCAGGGACTCCGGAGCGCTGATATTTATTGTTAGGCAGTGCGGCAGCTCGGCCGCAATTATAGCCGCGCGGCAAAGTGTCTGGATTAGATAAATTATGGGGGGAATTAGGCTCCCTGGGCCGCAGCCTGCAAATCCCAGCAACCCCGCTGCAATCAGAGCAATAAACAAGCCCTGCGCAGCCCCGTGGGGCTCTCCGGGGAGGGGGGGGGCCGCCGGCAGGCTCAGCTGCGGGCTGCTCCTCGGGGGCTGCGCCAGGCACCCCAGAAATTTATTGCATCTCCTGCCACGCCGCCCCGGGCTGGCTCCCCTCGGCAGGAGGACGAGGCGAGAGGCTGCCCTGTGGAGCCCACCTGCGGCACTCAGGGTCCCAGCAGTGCCTTGGGGAGCGGGGGGCCGGTGGTGGCTCGTCTCCCTTGGGTACACGAGCGGGCTGCTCTAGTCCCCCGGCTACCGCGGGGGACGGCTGGTGGTGCCGGGGGGCTGGGGAGGGCCACTGAGCAGGCATGACACCCTTCCACCCTTCCTGGGGCGGGTTAGGGGTGCCGATGGCAAAGCCCAGGGGAAGCGTGAAGGCAGGATTTGAGGCTCGGGGCAGCGCAGGTGCCCGCTCCTGCTCGGCCAGACTGTTGATCCAGCTGCGCTTTCTGTCTGTTCTGCTGTGTCTGCTGGCTGCAGCCCGTGAGCCCCGGGGGCGTGGGATGATCCTTATCTGGTCCCTGCCCTCCGCTCCCAAGTCCTGCCGGGAACAGGTGTGGTGGCATGGGGCAAAGGTGTGAGGCGGCCACGTCCCACCCGGCGCTCGTGTTCGGGGGGCTGCGTCCCTGGGGTGCCCCTTGGTGTGGGGCTGGGGGCTCCTAGGGGCATCCCCAGCCGAGCCAGGCCCCGGCGTGTGGGTGCACATGGATGGGATGCCACTGCCCTGATGGGTGCCCCGGATGCCGAGGTGGGAACAGCGGTTTGTCCCTGTGCACGGGCACAGGCACCTTGAGCTCCCCCCTGACGCTGCCACAGCCCCCAGGAGCCCCCCAGAGCAGGTTGGGCTGAGCCATGCTGCGCCCCTGGCTCCAGTGCGGGGACCGAGGGTGCTGGCGCCAAGGCCTTGGGTTGCCCGGTGCAGTGGAGGGCGCAGAGCGGGGTGGCTGCAAGACGGGGGTACGCGGGGTGCTGGTGCCCAGCCGCGGCAGGCGGGTTGGAGCCCACCTGTGCACAGGGAGCATCGCCTGTGGCCCCCCCACCGCCGGCACCGCCGCCACGCTTGCCTCTTCAAGGCGGCTTTTATCTGGCTGACTTTGTGTTCCAGGCGGCGAGAGCTGGAGCGGGCTCTCGAGAGCCCTTGTGCAGAGCAGCCTCTCCCAGGGGAGCATCTCGCGCAGGAGAGGAGCCGTGCTCCTGCTCTGTGCCTGCTGGTGGGGTCTGGGGGTGCCTGGACTCCTGGGTCCTCTGCAGCTGCGGGACCCCGACACGCCGGGGCTGTGCCTGGCCGGATCCTTCCATCACATCTGCTGGCACCCGTGGGGCTGGAGGTGAGGAATGTGGTGATGACACCTCTCGGCGACTGGTTACCCAGCCCCACTGGCTGTGGCATCCCCGGGCGGGCTGGGGGGCTTCACAGCCCCCCAGCTGTGCCGCTGGTCCCTGTGGGGCACAGAGCCCCTGGCCACCCGTGGGTGCTGGCTGCGGTGCTGGCGGGAGCTGCTGCCCCGGGGCAGAGGGTGCCGTGCCCCATGAGTCACCGCGCCGGGCGGCACCGAGCCCCGGCAGCGCGGCTGGGGCCCGCGGGGTTCCCGTGGGAGAAGGGGCCGTGGCGTCAGGGTGCGGGGGCTGTCGTGGGGTGCAATGGGGCCGCCCGCTCCTGCCCAGGCTGGTAATTGAGTCACTGGTTGCAGATTGATGGTTTAATTAAAAGCCAATTAGAAACCTCATTGATCTTGTTAGCAAAGTGGGAAGGTACGGGCTTTAGTGGGGATTAAAGGGATCGCGTGGCCGGCGGCAGGGGGACGGCGGGCGCGGGGGCACCTGTGGGGCAGTGCTGGGGGTCTCGGGGTGCTCGGGGGGGGCTGTGCCCCTCACCCCCGTCCCTTCGCCCGCCGCCGCATCCCTGGGGAGCAGCCCCCGTCTCCCCAGGAGCCCCGATTCCCTGAGCAGGGAGGCAGCCCTGGGGACGCCATGTGCCGGCGATGCCTTTTGCGATGCCCGCACCTTGCGGCTGCGCCAGGCGTGTTGGGGGGGGGGCCGTGCCGTGGCGCCGTGCCACCCGTGCGCGTGGGCTGCGTTGCAGGCGCTGTCTGCCGAGCCAGCGCGCGTGTGCGCGGCCGTCTGGGCGCCGTGACTGTGCAGCGCTGCCTGCGTGGGGAGGGCTGGCATGGCGGGGGGGATACACACGGGCCACCCATCTCCCCGGTGGCTGAGCAGTGGGTGCAGGCAGTCGGTCTGTCCATGCATCCCTCCGTTGGGGCGGACCGGCTGCGGCGATCGATGCGCCTTTGCCTCTCGTCGCGCGGGGTGACTGGAAGGGGATCGCGTAAATCAATGGCACTTTTTTTGTTCCCCGGCTGATCGATGGGCCCTGGACGTGCCGAAAGGGTGAAGCTGCCGGAGCCAAACAAAGGGGTTTGGCTTTTGGGGGGGGGGGGGGCAGTCCACCGTGGCCCCTGGTGCTGGGGGCACCACGCTGTCACCCGCATCGGGGGATGCCCCATGTCACCCCAGTCCTCACCAGTCACCACCAGCATGGGATGCTGAGCCTGACTCCGGTTCCACCACCCTCCAGGCCTTTCCTGCGCTGTGGGGACGAGCCTCCACGGCACAGGGGGCCAGGCGGGGGTCTGGTGTCCCCCCCCGTGCCGCTGCTGCCGGGGCCGGGGCATGCTGCAGTGCACCAGGCGCTCCCTAGCAGTGCATGAGCGAGCGTGCGGCGCTCAGCCCAGATTTATCACAGCAGATGGGAGCGGAGCAGCCGCCCAGCTCACCAGTGGCTGCGGTTTGCCAGGTAGCCAGGGTCCCGCCGGTGCGGGGCCGGTGGGCGCCGAGCCCAGCCTGCGCTCGGGATGGTTCTGCCAGGGGACATCCATCTGCCCAGTGCCGACAAGCTGCTGGAAGGTACCGCTGCCTCGCAAAGCCCTGCTCTAAAAATGCAGTCGTGCAGAAGTGATGCTGCCCATTCTGCTCCCGCGCTTAACCCTTCGGGCACTGCCGGAGCCCGCCATGCCCCACCGGCCGCACCGTGGCTGCCAGAGCCTGGGAGGCTGGGGGGGTCTGTCCTGACCCGGGTCGCCTGTCGCTGGGGCTTCCCGACAGCCGCGGCGGCTGGCAGGGACCGAGCAGCCCGAGCCTGCTCTGGGGTGGGTGTCAGTGAGAAGGGAGCTCCAGGTGTCTGTTCCCATCCTCCTGCCTGAAAACAGGGCCTGTGGGCTCCCTGCCTGCTGCTGGGGTTGGGCTGGGCGCGCAGCTCTGCCCACCCTGCACTGCCGGACAGTGCCGCAGGCAGAGCGCAGGATGCTCTGGCGATGGCTGCCAGGATCTGGGGGCACCCAGCTGTGTGGGGTGTTGCCGTGCGCCCACGGGGCTGGCGGTCACGGCGCAGGAGCCGAGCGCAGCAGGGATGCAGCATCTTGGCCGAAGCTGCTGCTGGAGTCCCCTGGACGTGCCCTGGGACATGGTGGCCCCGTGGCTCTGCCCGTGTGGGGCTGCGCTCCAGCCCCTCCCAGCCGGCCGCGATGCTCTGACGCCTGCGAGCTCCCAGCACACGGTGGCCAGCGATGCCTCTAGGGCTGGGCCGCCATGGGGAGCAGGGCAGCCAGCCCCCGCCACCCCGTCTGGGGTGCCCTGTACCTGCCCGTTGCGGTGCTGGGGTGCCCCGGGCCGGGGGGGACCACAGTGCCGCGTGGGGCAGCGCACGTTAGCGAGGCTGTTTACCAGGAGCTTCCTAATGAGCCCCAGAGCGGGGTCCCGGGGGGCATGGGGCGTGCCTCGGCGCTGGGTGCCGCAGGGGAAGGGGGCGGTTAGAGCTCCCCGGCACCCCAGGACAGGGTTTCCCCTGGCACGGTGGGCAACGGAGCCGGGTGTTGCTCCCGCGGGATGCAGAGGCCTGGGGCCCGATCCTGGGGGCTGTGCTTCCTCCCGACTCCTTGCTGCCCCGGCACAGCCATAGCCTGGCTACGGTGAGCACCAGCTGCCGGCTCGGAGTGCGCTGGTGTCCCAGCCCTGCGTCCCGCACGGAGTTAATTGCAATTTTCTCCTCAGGGCCATTTCTTTAATAACAATCCTTTTTCTCCCCCTGCTTCCCACCACATCAAAGGGGGAAGATGAAAGGTCCTGGCGCCCGGCGGAGCAAGGGTGGCTGCCTCAGCACCTTGCTGGTGGAGGAGTTGCCCGGCGGCCAGCGGGTGCCGGGCTGGGCTGGGGAATAGCGGCTGCGCGGCGAGGGAGGTGCCGCGTGGGGCTGCACTCCCTGCCCCACGGGTGACGAGGTCTGCTGTCAGCACCCCCACGGCCCCCGGTGCAGGCGGCAGCCCCGGGCGGGGAGGAGTCGCTGCTTGGGTCCCCCGTGCTGGCAGACGCCGGGTCGCCCTTTGGTTCTCTCTCCGGCACCTGGCTTCTGGGGCGCTGTGTGCTGGGGTGCCGCGGGCCCTGGCAGGGTGCCGGGGCTCCCCAAAGAGCGCCGGGGGCGTTTGGGCAGGGTGGGGTGTCTGCACGCGCAGCCCTGCCCGCTGCCTGCCCAGCCCTGCCGGGGAGACCCGAGAAGCCGGCTCCGCTGCAGGCAGGGCCCGGGGGGGCGAGGGGACCCCAAGTGCTGGGTCAGGGGCTCATGCACCCAGGTTTGCCCTGACAGGGGCCCCGAGCCGGAGCGATGCGCCGCGGGGGAGCCCGGCCACGCGTGCCGGGATGCTGCGGCCCACACCCCGGGGGAGCCTGGCGAGGGGACCCCTCCCAACACAGCGGGGTGCAGGGGCCGCAGCAGCGCGGTGCAGGGGGGCACCGCCGCTGCTGGGCTGGGCAGCGGAGCGAGGTCTGGTCGGGGTCTGGTGCTGCCGCGGCAGCTCGGTGCAGAGCCAGCACCTCGCAGCGCTGGCTTGTAATTAATTGGCAGGAGCAGTGGGTCAGCGCGGCGGTGAGGATTACCGCGGCCGGGATTTCCATCGGGCGCGGATTAGGAGCCAGCAGAGCCTCTCTTGAGTGGATCTGAGGGGATTGCTGCTCCTAATCAATGTAAATGAGGCTCCCCCAGGGCCACCCTTTACGGCATTAACGAACTAACGGGATTAGCCGGAGCAGGGTGAGAAATCCTCTCTGAGCTGCAGCGCGTGGCGGGGCTGGGGCCATGGTGGGCGGCCGCGGGGGGTCGGCTGCAGGCTGCCGGAGCCAGGGACCGCCGGGGCCCCGGGCCCCTCCCGCGTGGCCGGGACCAGGGGCTGCGTCCCACGGGGTCCCCGGTGCCTTTGGGACCCTGGTGTCCGTCAGCCCTGTGGCCGGGTTGGTCTGTCCATCCTGCATCCCGGGAGGGCCCAGCAGCGCCGTCTCACGCGTCTCTGCTCTCGCAGGTGTCCCACCCGTGCGCGTGGCTCGGCACCCGTAGCACCCGTCCCCAGCGGCGTCCCTCCCGCCCCAGGCCGCCCCGCACCCTCCGAGACGGTGACGTCTCACCCGCGCTGCGGGTCCGTGGGGCTGAGATTGCGCAGGGGTCCCGGTGTGTCGGGGGGCTCCAGATGGAGGTTAGGCAGGGGGATACTGTTGCCCCCCGGGACCCGTGCTCCAGGACCTGCCCCGTTCTTCAGCCTCCAGATCCCTTTGGAGGAGGGGCCCGTGTTTGGGAAGGCGCAGGGGGTGTCTCTGACCCCCCTGTCCCCCCCTTCCCTTGCAGCCTGCGGCGGGAGGGCTACACAGTGCAGGTGAACGTGAACGACTATCTGGACATCTACTGCCCGCACTACAACGCCTCGGTGCCCGAGCACCGGCTGGAGCAGTACGTGCTCTACATGGTGAACGCGGAGGGCTACCGCACCTGCAACACCAGCCAGGGCTTCAAGCGCTGGGAGTGCAACCGGCCCCACGCGCCCCACAGCCCCATCAAGTTCTCGGAGAAGTTCCAGCGCTACAGTGCCTTCTCGCTGGGCTACGAGTTCCGCGCGGGGCAGGAGTACTACTACATCTGTACGTGGGTCCCCTGCGTCCCACCCCAGCTGGTCCCCCTGCACCCCCCAAGCTGGGTGGCTGCAGCCCCTCCCCAGGAGTGGGCACCCTGACCTTGGGGGTGGGGGTGTGGGGAGGGTTGGGGATGCAGGGGGGGGGCGTGGGGAAAGATAGGGGTGTGGGGGAGCAGGATGGGGTTGCAGGGGGTGCTGATGCAGATGCAAAAATTAGGGTGCTGATGTAGGACTGGGGTGCTGGGGGGGTGCCGGGGCAGGACAGGGGTGCAGGGTGCTGATGCAGGCTCACCTTCAGAGTGCTGATACAGGACTGGGGTGCTGATGCAGGATGGGGATGCAAGTACAGCTTCAGGGTGCAGGATGAGGGTGCTGCTGCATCCCCCCAGCCTGGAGCGCGCCCCCGGGCAGGGGCAGAGCCAGACCCCAACATGCCCAGACCCAGCAGGTGGCAGCTCACCGGGCCGCCGGGTGCTCAGGGCTGGGGTCACCCGTTCCGGAGCCACCCCAGCCCGCTCTTGCCTTGCAGCCACCCCGACGCACAACCACCGCCGGGCCTGCCTGAAGATGAAGGTGTTTGTGTGCTGCGCCTCCAGTAAGTACCCCCCGTACCCGCCCCGGGGGCTGCGGGCGAGCGGGGGGCAGCGTGGCCTGCCGGTGGGTGCCCCATCCCTCCCGGGCGGGCTGGGGGGGCTGCGGCGCGAGGCGGCCAGGGAGCGTGACCCCCCCCATCCCCTCTCTCCCTCTTGCAGCATCGCACTCTGGGGAGAAGCTGGCACCCACCCTGCCGCAGTTCACCCTGCGGCCCGAGGTGAAGATCGAGGACCTGGGTGAGTCGGGCAGAGCCCCTGGCCCCGCAGCGCCGTGTGCCCCTCCTCCGCCGCCCGCGGGGCAGCCCCAGCCACGGGGGGGGGGTTCGGGGCTGCCCCGGTGCCACCCTCACCCTCTTGCTCTTCCCCACAGAAAACTTCAACCCGGAGATGCCCAAGCTGGAGAAGAGCATCAGCGGCACCAGCCCCAAGCGGGAACACTTGCCCCTGGCCGTGGCCGCTGCACTCTTCCTCATGACGCTGCTGGCTTCCTAGCTCCTGGTACCGGCGGGGGCCCGGCCAGCGCGGCTCTGCCGAGCGGGGACCCCCCCGAGCTGCCACCCCTCGCGAGAGCCGGCGGGGAACCACCGTGGGACTGCCTGGCCCCTCCGCACTGCCACCCCCCCTGCCCGGAGAGCCGCCCCGCGGGGCAGGGGGCCGCGGCACGCGCCGATCCCAGCCGGGACTCGCCCCCTCGCCCTGCCGATGGCCATGGCCACATCCGCGAGGATGCGGCTCGGTGCTGCCGTGTGCACCACGCCTTCCGCCAACACCATCCAGAGAGCGTGGAGTCCTGCCCGCAGCCCACCTGGTGCCCCGAGGCTGGAGGCAGGGCTGGGCTGGGGAGCCCAGTGAGGGCCGGGACCCCCAGGGCCGGGCAGCCTGTACATACCTATATAGAGATCTATACATACTGTACAGAGAGTGACTCTAGAGCTATATCTATACTGTACCATAGGCAGCAGCGCCGGCCCCGGGCTGGCTTGTACATAGTTGAACGTGTTGGATTTTCCTCGTCTTCCGTGAAGACCCGACCTATGCAAACGCACAGACACTTTTTGGGGAAAAAACAAAACAAAAAAACAAACTCAACCTTTTTTTCAAGTGCTTTGGCTGGTGATTTTCATATTCTGCTCTTAGTCTATTAAAAAAAAAAAAATAATAAAAGGATAAAAAAACTGACCCCTGTCACGGCGGCATGCAGTGCTCCCGGTCAGCCGTCAGCCAGCTCTGCTCTCCAGTGCGGTGGGCTCTGGCCAGCGTGGGGGTCAGGCGAGGGCAGCGAGAGCCAGGTGCCGACCTTCGCCGTGCCGCCCGCCTCGCCGGGCACGATGGCTCCGGTCACGGGCTCGGCGCCACTGGCAGCGAGGGCGCCCCGGGGGGCGCGGGGTCCTCCCCTGGCTCTGCTCCCCGTTGACCCCAGGCACCAACACAGAGCATCCAGGAGGGACCCGGCGCAGGAGCACGGTGCAGCGCGGACAGCAGGCAGCACCCTCAGGTAAGGGCAGTGCAGGGCCGCGGGCAGGGCCCCTGGCACGCATCACCGGGATCCCTGCGGGGTGCTGGGCTGCGGTGGCTGGGGGCAGGCCGGGGAGGAGTGGGTGCAGGAGACCCCTCCTCGCCCTCCTTGCCGGCTGCACAGAGCGAGCGGCCATGGGCGGGCACCCCGACATGCCCGGGGGCCCCGTGGGAATCCCCACGTCGCCCCCACCGGCGCGTCTGCCTCTGCCGGGCATGCCGGCTCCTGCCGGTGTCGGGGGGATCTGGCAGACGCCTGTCTGCGTGGCAGCTCCTGCGGGATGGGGGGGACACCCTCAGCTCCCCCCCCAGCGCCTCCAGTGAGGGAAGGGGATGTGTGGGGAGGGGGCTGCACCCAGGGACCCACTACAGATGGGGTCCCACCTGGGGGGCGTTGCTGAGGAGTGGGGTGCACCCAGCCCCATAGTGGCACCCCACAGCCCCGGTGGGTGCAGGGGAGCAGGCTTGTGGGTCCTGAGCCTGCTCCCCGCTGGGCTAGGGGGCCTAGTGCCCCCAGGAGGGGGGCAGCCACTCTCCCCTGCGTGGGACCAGGGGGGCTGCGGCCCTTCTCCTGGTGTGGACAGACCCGCCACGAACGCAGCCTGGCCAGGGGGTCCCCACAGCCATGACAGCGGGGTGGCCATGCTCCCCCCACCCCAGCAGGCGCTGCTGGGCGGTGGCTCGGCGTCCCGCCGGCCCGGGCTTGTCCAGGTGCAAGAGGAGCTGGCGAACCTGTCAGACAGGTCCTCGCAGCGCTCCCGGCAGGCGCCAGGCTCCCCACGTCCCGCCCTGCGCTCCCGCAGGCCTGGCCCGCTGTGGGCCCTGCCCTGGACCCCCCCTCCCCGGGGACTTGGGGGTCTCGGGGTCCCTGGGGAGCCGGCACCCAGCTGCCAACGCCAGGCTGGAGCTGCGTGGCGTGGCCAGGGTCCAGCTGGTGCAGCATCGCTCAGCGCTGCCAAGGGCCACGTCCCCTGCAGACACCAGCTGATGGGGACCAGCCACAGTCCCCATCCTGGTGCGTGGCTGTGCCGGTGGCACACGGCAAGGTGGGCTGGGGAGCCCAGTGTGGCTCTTTTGGCTGGCACATCATGGCAGGGAGCAGGGGACTGAGTCAGCCGCCCCGGCACAGTGCGGCACGGTGAGCTCCGCTTGCAAAATCCCTCCTGCCTCTTGCCTCGACCTTGGCACCGCTCCCGGTCAGGTGTGCGGCGCTGCCACCAGCGTGGTGGGGACCGGCCACCCAGCCCTGCTCTGCTCTGTGCCCTCGGGCAGGGCGCACCGGGGGCAGCCGGGACCAGCCGGGAGACTCCTGGGGTGCTGGTATGGGGGATCCCCAAGCCCTGCTGCCCCAAGGCAGGGGGAAGCCCTTGTTGGGACCCCAGCGCTGGGGCTTGGGTGCCCCCAGGGTGCTGGAGGGGGGGCTTCCGCAGCCCCCAGCAGCAGGTCCAGCTCTGGGCAAGGGGCGTGTGCCTGGACCAGCCGTGCGGCACGAGGATCGGCATCGCCCCGCGGCAGCATCTGTCCTCCATGGGCAGGGCTGGGTGCATCCCCGCTCTCCGGCCAAACGTGTACTGGCCTGGCGTGGCCAGCTAGCCTCAGGGACGCGGCTCTGCCCCTGCCACGCGCAGCCTGGCGTTGGGCCGTGCCTACCTGCTGGGCTGCACGCAGCCAGTGTGGAACGTCACTGTGGCCTTCGCTCCCAGCTGCGGACTGGACGGCTCCTCTTCCTCCCCCGGCCTCGCGGCCGGTGACGTCAGCGCAGGCAGGGGCTGGGGTGCACCTGGGTGTCCTGAGCTGAGAAACCATAAATAGTTTGTCACGAGCTCTGCGGCCTCTGGCCGGCCCCACCTGCCCCATGCCGCTCTGCCGCAAGTGTTTACGGCGCAAAACAGCTTCACCTTTGTCCTGCAAACCGCAGCTGGCGCGGCAGGAGCCCTGCCTGCGCAGGCACTGACCCCGTCCCACGGTCACCCAGCGCAGCCCCCAGCGCCACACGCACCAGGCGGTGTGACCGTGCGCACGTGTGCACCCCCAGTGCTGCTGCAGGTGGGTGCCCGCCCTGCACGGGACGCTGCTCGCCCTGCACGGGACGCTGCCCACCCTGATGGTCACCCCGTCCCCGCCATGGCTCTTTCCCCGCTGTTGAGCCCTGGGTGATCCAGTATGGGGAGGTAACGGGGCACCCTGCAGCCCCGGCTTGTCCCTCGGGCTGTCCCCAGGAGGGGACACGTGCTTCTCCTTCCTCCCTGGTCCAGCTGCCAATGCTGGCGCTGCCCTTTTGCCGCGGGCCAGGCAGGGCAGCGACGCTGGGACTCAGCCAAGTCCCCGTGGCCTCGCTCCCAGCCCTGTCCCCAGCGCTGGTGGCCCTGCCCTGGGCTGGGGACCGCAGCGGAGGGGATGGGGGAGCCCCTCGGCCAATGGCGCTCTGTACCGCGTCCTGGTCCCATGGGACGGATCCGGCGCGGTGCTCGGCGAGGCTCGTTGTCCCCCAGGGCTTGCACCAGCCCTGCCGGGGGGTGGGATGGCCTCGGGCGCTGGGCTTTGCCAGGGGCTGCACGGCCTCCCCGTCGCTGCTCCCTGCCTCAGTTTCCCCAGGCAGCTGGCATAGGCACAGCCCGTCTCTGCCATGGTGGGGGCAGTACCGGGGCGATGCCGGGACCCCGGGGAGGGAAGCAGCTGCAGTGCTGACCGGCTCCCACCCCCATCCAGCTATGCCCGTCCCCATGGCTTGCACGTGCCACGCTCTGGCTCCGTGATCCCGGCGGGCTGCGGCCCCTGGGGAGCTCCTGGGAGGTGCTCCCCTGTACAAGCCATGGCAGCACCAGCTTCCCGGGAGCGGGAGGCCTTGCGCAGTCATTAAGGTGCAGGGGATGATGTCAGGCCTGGCCGCGATGAGGGAGGATGAAAGGGAAGAAGCGGGTCTCCCTCCTGCGGGAGCCAAGGGTGGGGAGAGAGGCCGGGATATGGGGGGTGTGGGTGGGATGGAAGGCACCCAGTCCCGCAGCCTCGGCCCCGTGGGAGCCCTCGGCCACCGGAGCCAACAGCCGCTCTCCAGTTACAGCCGCGGTGCCGGCGCCTGCCCAAGCCCCTCCAGCGTGCCAGGGGAGCGCTCCTCGCACGGCTGCAGCGGCGGGCATGCAACATTACCCACAATCAATGGATCATTATGTAATAAACAAGAGGAAAGTTGTTTTGCAAATGCGGCTGAGTTATCACTTCACAACACGGCGGCAAAGCATCTCTCCGCCGAGCTTAACAAGGATGGATCGGTGTTGGGGGCAGATGGGAGCAGATAGCGAGCCGCCGCGCTTCCCGCCAGGCAGCCGGCAACGCGCCTGCTGCGCCTGCAGCCCCCCGCTCTGTGCCGGAGGGTCACGGGGGAGGGAATTTCACAATATCGAGCAAACAGCGAGTGTGGGGAGCGGCGCGCGGGGCGCGTGCGGGGTTTGTCTGGCGCTGGAGCAAAGGCCCTGGGAGAGCAGAGGCAGCTGATGAGGGCAGGAGTGTGTGTGGGGGGGCTTCCCCTGCCACCCCCAGGCCCTCCCGACCCCGGCACCCTTTTGGCAGCCGCCGCAGCTCCCCAGGCCCCACTCACCCAGGGGCTCCTGATGTCCCCCAGCATCTCCGATAAGGGGGTTCCCACGGGGAGGGCGGGGAGGGGGACAGGCCTGCAGGGTCCCCCCCCCCCTCAGCTGGCCCCCACCGACACCCATCGCCCCCCCAGCGAGGAGGGGACGGCCACAGCTCGCAGCCTTTGTCCTGAGCCCCCGGGGGCTTCCACGGCCTCCCGCGGGCAGCAGCCCGGGCATCCCCCCATCACCACCCCTATCACATCACCGGGTGCCCACGCAGGACCACGGGTGGCCGGTGCCACTGGCTTTGACCTGCGCGTGTGTGCCCCCCGCCGCCGTGTCCCGTGTCCGCCGCCCCCCCGAGCGCGGAGGCCCCTGCCCGGTGCCGGTCACGCGTGGGGCCGCCCCCCCCCCCCGCCCGTGTTGTTGTTGTGTCTCGGCCCCGCGGCGCGGGGCGGGGCGCGGGGCGGGCCCGGTGCCCGTACTTAAGGCGGGGGCCGGGCCCGGTGCCCGCCCGGCGGAGCGCGGCCGCGGAGCGCATGGAGCGGCGCTGGGTGCCCCTGGCCCTGCTGGGGCTGGGGCTGGGGCTGTGCTGGGCGGCGGCCGCCGCCGCCGAGCGCCACACCGTCTTCTGGAACAGCTCCAACCCCCGGTAAGTGCCCGCCGGGACCTCCCCCACCCCCCTTCCCTTCCCCAGCCGGGACCCCGAGGGCGCGGACGGTGCCGCTCCCTGCCGGGCTGGGCGCTCCCCGGCCGCCTTTGTCCGGGGACGGAGCCTCGGCGGGGCTGGGGGCTGGCGGGGGGTCGGGGGGGGGGTCGAGCGCGGTGTTTAACCCCGGCAGGGCTGGTGCGGAGCCCCGGCGGGGCGGCCCCCGGGGCGCAGCCCGGCAGCGGGGCGGCCGGTTCCAGGTGCGGGCCGGGGGCCGGGGACCGGGGGGGCCTTTCCGTTCCCAGGCAGCGAGGCCTCTTCCTTCCCGCGGGGGTGGCGCGGCGCCAGCCCCGGCGCCGGGGCCCAGGGCAGCGTGTTGACAAACACGGGGCTGGCGTGCAGGATGTGCAGGGGGGGCTGACCGGGACCGGCCCCCCCAGCCCCCCGGCTGTGCCCGGGCACCGGCCCCCGCCGCGGGCCGGGGCTGTGGGGGTGACCCCACCGCAGGCATCAGCCCCCCGCCCCCCGAGGCCATAGGGGTCCCCCCCCACCCTGGGCCATGCACCCCCTGCTTGTTGGGGTCCCCCCCCAAGGCGCCTAGACTGTAGGAGTGCTGCTCTTGGCTTTAGGGGTGCCCACCCAGTAGGTACCAGCCCCCCTGCCCTGGGCCATGACCCCCAGGCTGCAGGGGTGCCCCCCCCAGGCAGCAGCCCCCTAGGTTTTGGGGTTGTCCCCTCCACAGGCTGTGTCCCTGCAGCCTGTAGGGGTGCCCCCCACCAGTAGGTACCAGCCCCTCAGGCTGTAGGGGTGCCTCCCCCAGGTTTTGGGGTTGTCCCCCCCCAAGCACCAGCCCTCCAGCCTGTAGGGGTCCCCCCCCCAAGCACCAGCCCCCCAGGCTGTAGGGGTGCCCCATGCCCTGGGCAGTGCCCTCACTGTCTGTAGGGGTGCCCCCCACAGGCCCCAGCCCCCCAGGCTGTAGTGGTGCCCCCCCCCCAGGGGGTCGGGTCCCGCAGGGTTTTGAGAACCCAGGGCTGGCCCCAACGGGCGGCCGTGCCTTCCCAAGGCCACCGTGGCCGGCGAGGTGACGGGACCCCACAGAGGCCCCAGCCGGCTGCTGGCCTGTCGCCCCCCAGCCGGGCGAGGGGTGGGGAGCAGCGGGTGCTGGAGTCAGGCCGGCTGCCCCATGGGCGAGGGCTGCCCACGCCTCCTGGCTCCGGGAGCTTTGGGACGGGCAGGGCACGCACCCCAGCGGGTCCCCTCCCTGCTCCCCGGCTGCTGGGGAGTGCTGGGAGCGGGGGTGCGCTCCATACCGGCGTCAGCTGGGTGTGGGGGGGCCGATCTGGGGGGGCTTTTGCTCCCAAAGCTGGCCTGGGCACTGCCAGGCTTTGCACAGGGAAGGGTGGACCAAAGGTTGCTGGTCTTGGGCTCTGAGGAGCTGCGGTGGGCAGGAGGCCGCTCTCCCTTGGCCTTGTTCATCAGTATGGGGGATTTGGGGGTGCAGGAGAAGGGGGACCCCCCCAGGCCTCTCCCTACTGGAGCTGACCCCCACCTCCCTCTGGCCGCAGGTTCCTGCAGAGCGACTACACGGTGGAGGTGCGCCTCAATGACTACCTGGACATCATCTGCCCGCACTACGAGGAGGGGAGCGTGGACCCCCGTGCCATGGAGCGCTACACCCTCTACTTGGTGGAGCCCGAGGAGTACCAGGCCTGCAAGCCCCGCTCCAAGGAGCAGATCCGCTGGGAGTGTGACAAGCCCAGCGCCCTGCACGGCCCTGAGAAGTTCTCAGAGAAGTTTCAGCGCTTCACACCCTTCACGCTGGGCAAGGAGTTCAAGGAGGGGCACAGCTACTACTACATCTGTGAGTGCCCGTGGGGCTGGGGTCCCTGCCAGGCTTCCCCCTGCTCCCTGCCGCCCCTAACCTGCATCCTCCCTTGCAGCCAAGCCCATCCACCACCACGGGGAAGCATGCCTGAAGCTGAAGGTGACAGTGGCTGGCAAAGGCAGTGAGTATCGCCCAGACCCCCCGGCTCCCCCCCCATGCCGCCCGTGCCCCCCACTTCCCGCTTGTGGCGTTGGTGCCTGACTCGGCCTTTCCTAAGCTGAGTCACGGCCGGCCGTGGCCCCCTGCCAGCCCCAGGGTGTGGGTGCGTGCGGTTCGGCCGGGAAGGTGCTGGTGGCCCGGGGCGGGGGGGACGGCCCCCGGTAAAATCTGGCTGCGGGGGGGGGGGTCTGGGAGCTGCTGTTCACTGCCCTGACCCTGTGTTTGCTTTGCAGCTCAGGCACCGCCTGTCCCGGCCCCTACCCAGAAGGGGAGGATCCAGGCAGGTAGGTTGGTGGCTGTGGGCGGGCAGACGGGTCCGGGCGGCCGTGGGGCTGGCAGGAGAGCAGGAGAGCCGGGCTGAGCCCAGCCACTCTCCCGGGGGGGAGATTGGGCAGCGGGGTGGGTGGCAGCCCCTGCATTGGGCTGATGCGGTGCTGGCTTGGGGCACGGCACCTCCCCTGGGGACGCTCACGGCTCCTCTCTCCCCGCAGATGATGCGGCCGCTCACGTGCTGAGGAGCGTGGGGCAGAACTCGGCGATGAGGGGCAGCAGCCCCTTCACCTTCATCAGCCTCCTCCTGCCCCTCCTGGTGCCACAGGGGCTGTGAGCTGCCCACCCCGTGCCCGGACAGACTGAGGCTGCGGCCGTGGGGGACAGAGCCGGGATGCCCGGGACCCCCGTGGTCCTCGTGTGAGCCCCGGGACAGCCTTCCCTGCGCGCGTCCTGGCGAGGAAAGGATTTGTCAGTATTACAGGGCCAGAGGGCCCGAAGCTGAGCTGAGCAGCCAAAGCCCTCGGGCCGGCCCTTGCAGGCAGGATGCTGCAGCCGGAGATGGAGCGCAAGCCTGGGGCTGGAGGGGCTGCGTGCCCCGGACTGGAGGGGAGCGGGGGGCTGGCACCCCTGCCCCAGGAGCTGAGCTTGCCCATGGACAGCCCTTGGGTCTCTCTCCGTCGTGGGCGCAGACTGTGACATGTCCTGCAGGCGGGGACGCGGTGGCTGCGGCAGCACCCGGGGGCATGGTCCCTTGGCTCTGGGAGCCTAGGCGTGCTCGGGATGCCTGGCAGCCAGCGGAGCGGTCCTGTAGGAAATGGCCCCCTCCCTGCTGTGCTGCGCCCCTTCCCCACCCTTTGTCCCACTGCATATGGGGGTGGCGAGAGCAGCCCCCACCCTGGACCCCCCCCATCCCCTCCCCTCTGCCTGGTGCCGGGGGGCACCCCCCAGCAGCACCCTGCGTGGTGTTTCGCCCGCCCTCATTTGTACAGCTTTCTAACAGGAGTTTTTATACGATTGTCTGGAATAAATAACCAAGACCACGCTGAGCACCTGGGGCTGGGGGGGGGGGGGCGAGGGCTCTGCTTCAGGGGGCTGAGCGGTGCTGGCCAGGCCTGGCAGTGGAAGGAAGGTTGGCCCATATGGGCATTTGTGCTGGTTAATTAATTAATTGGCTGATGTTTGCACAGGGCTTTGAAGTGGAAAAGTGCCACAGCCGGGCTGGCGCTATCAGGTTTTTATCTGGTGATACAAAGCCCTCCCAGGGGCTGGGGGGGGGAGGGGGGGTCCTCCCTTCCCCCTGCGCTGGGATGAGCATCTAGGCCTGGGGCAGTGGCTGCAGGGATGGGCCAGACCTGGGGGGGGCTGAGCCCCCGTGGCTGGGGGCAGAGATGGCCTGGCTGCACCCCAGGACCCCCAGTGGGGTGCTGGCTCCCTGGGAATATGGGATAGAGGGATGTGGGACCTCAGGGCATTGGGATCACAGAGATTTGGGACCCCTGAGGGGTTGCAGGGTCCCTGGGAGATGACATCTTGGGGAATTGGGGTTGTGGGACGCTGTGACCCCAGGCATAGGGTACCTGGGGGTGGGGGGTCCTGGGGATGCAGGCTCCTGGGCAGGAGGGGACCCAGGGATGGGGGGGTCCCAGGGGCACAGGCTCCTGAGGAGGGGGGGGGTCCCAGGGGTGCAGGCTCCTGGGCAGGGGGGGACCTAGGGATGTGGGGTCCCAGGGGTGCAGGCTCCTGGGCAGGGGGGGGTCCCAGGGGTGCAGGCTGCTGGGGAGGGGGGGTCCCAGCGGTGCAGGCTCCTGGGGAGGGGCGCTCCCCTGCACTGGGGACACCGGTGTGGGTGTCCGCACCCGTCGTGGGGGGTGCCCCATGGGCACGACCCCTGCCCATCGCCGTGGTGTCAGGGCTGCTCGGCCCGGCGCGGCGGGGCCCCCGAGGGCTGCGGGCCCGGCTCTCCGCGGTCCGGCCCGGTGTGGCGGCCGGTCCCTCCCCGGTAGTGCGTCCCGCCCCGCCCCGCCCCGCCGCGGGCAGCGCCGCCCCCGCTCCGCGCTGCCGCCGGTGCCCGGTGCCGCGGCCCGGCATGGCCCCGCTGCCGCTGCTCGCCGCCGCCTGCCTGGCCTGCACCCTCGCCATGTTCGGGACCGGCCTGTGAGCGCCCGGGCGGCCCCGGGCCCTGCGCGGCACCGGCGGCGGCGGCGGGGGGGCAGCGGGGCCAGGCCGGGGTGCGGTGGGAGGTGCTGGGGCCAGGCTGGGGGTGCAATGGGGGCCTTCGGGGGGGTCTGGGGTGCAGTGGGGGGGTGCTGGAGCCAGGCCGGGGGTGCAATGGGGGCCGGGGGGGGGTCTGGGGTGCAGTGGGGGGGTGCTGGGGCCAGGCTGGGGTGCAATGGGGAGCCGGGGGGTCTGGGGTGCAGTGGGGGGGTGCTGGGGCCAGACTGAGGGTGCAATGGGGGCCGGGGTTTTGGGGTGCAATAGGGAGGGTGCTGGGGCCAGGCTGGGGTGCAATGGGGAGCCGGGGGGTTTGGGGTGCAGTGGGGGGGTGCTGGAGCCAGGCTGGGGTGCAATGGGGGCCGGGGTTTTGGGGTGCAATAGGGAGGGTGCTGGGGCCAGGCTGGGAGTGCAATGGGGAGCCGGGGGGGTTGGGGTGCAGTGGGGGGGTGCTGGAGCCAGGCTGGGGTGCAATGGGGGCCGGGGTTTTGGGGTGCAATAGGGAGGGTGCTGGGGCCAGGCCGGGGGTGCAATGGGGGCCATGGGGGGGTCTGGGGTGCAATGGGGGGGTGCTGGAGCCAGGCCGGGGGTGCAATGGGGGCCGGGGGGGGGTCTGGGGTGCAGTGGGGGGGTGCTGGGGCCAGGCTGGGGTGCAATGGGGAGCCGGGGGGTTTGGGGTGCAGTGGGGGGGTGCTGGGGCCAGACTGAGGGTGCAATGGGGGCCGGGGTTTTGGGGTGCAATAGGGAGGGTGCTGGGGCCAGGCTGGGGTGCAATGGGGAGCCGGGGGGTTTGGGGTGCAGTGGGGGGGTGCTGGAGCCAGGCTGGGGTGCAATGGGGGCCGGGGTTTTGGGGTGCAATAGGGAGGGTGCTGGGGCCAGGCTGGGGGTGCAATGGGGAGCCGGGGGGGTTGGGGTGCAGTGGGGGGGTGCTGGAGCCAGGCTGGGGTGCAATGGGGGCCGGGGTTTTGGGGTGCAATAGGGAGGGTGCTGGGGCCAGGCCGGGGGTGCAATGGGGGCCATGGGGGGGTCTGGGGTGCAATGGGGGAGTGCTGTGGCCAGACTGGGGTGCAGTGGGGGCCGGGGGGGGTCTGGGGTGCAATGGGGAGGGTGCTGGGGCCAGGCCAGGGGTGCAATGGGGGCCATGGGGGGGGTCTGGGGTGCAATGGGGGGAGGGCGCTGGGGCCAGGCTGGGGGTGCAATGGGGGCCGGGGGGGGGTCTAGGGGTGCAATGGGGAGGGCACTAGGGCCAGGCCGGGGGTGCAATGGCTGTCTTGGGGGGGGTCTGGGGTGCAATGGGGAGGGTGCTGGGGCCAGGCCAGGCGTGCAATGGGGGCCATGGGAGGGGTCTGGGGTGCAATGGGGGCTGTGGAGGTGTCTGGGGGTGCAATGGGGAGGGTGCTGGGGTAGTTTGGGGGGGCAATGGGGGCCAGTTTGGGTGTCCAAGGGGGAGCACACTGGGTCCAGTTCAGGCAGTGCAATGGGAGGGGAATTGAGGGCTGCAGTGTGGCAGGCACTGGGGCCAGTTTGGGGGGGGGTGTGGGGGGGTGACAAGGCTGAAGGCAAAGGATGACAGGGAACGGGGAGTCTGGGGGGACACTGAGGGTGTAGGGATTGGAGGAGGGGTGGTCACAAGTGGGGGTGGGGGGGCTGGAAGTATTTCAGGGTGCACATTTTGGGGGGGGGGGTGCCTGCTGGATGCAAAGATTGTAGCCCCCCCCAACACTGCATGCTCCCCCTGTGGAGCCGGGCACCCAGGAGGCTGCTCCGCTCTGCTCTCCCTAGGTCTGATCTGCGCCAGATGTTGGCAACCAAGAGCGTGGAAAACATCCAGTTCCTGCCCTTCCTCACCACCGATGTCAAGTACTGGGGGGGCGAGCCGTGGCTGGGGTGTCACAAGCAGTTGGCGGGGGGAGGGGGGGGGAGGTTTACATGGTGGTGGGGGAGGGCAGAAACCCTGAGCCATGACAGCAAGCGCCTGTGCCCTTCGCCCTGCAGCAACCTGAGCTGGTTGGGCTACGGCTGCCTGAAGCAGGACTGGACGCTGATCACCGTCAACACCATCGGGGCGGCCCTGCAGACCCTCTACATCCTGGCGTACCTCTACTACAGCCCGGCGAAGGTGGGCGCCGGCCCGCCTGGGTGGACAGGGGGAGCGGGGAGACCCTTGCCCTGACTGTCCCCCTCCCCTCCGCCCAGCGCCCTGTGCTGCTGCGGAGCCTGCTGCTCCTGGCCGTGCTGGCCGCAGGCTATGGCTACTTCACCCTCCTGATTGCGGATGCACGGACACGCCTGGCACGCCTGGGGCTCTTCTGCAGCGTTTTCACCATCAGCATGTACCTCTCGCCACTGGCCGACCTGGTGCGTGGGGCTGTGGGGGCTGCGCCTGGGCTGCCCAGCCCGGGACCAGCCTGACACTTGTTTCTGCAGGCCAAGATTGTCCGGACCAAGTCAACGCGCTGCCTGTCCTTTCCCCTGACTGTCGCCACCTTCCTGGCCGCCAGCAGCTGGACGCTGTACGGCCTGCAGCTCCGTGACCTCTACATCATGGTGGGTTGGGGCGGCGGGTGGCCAAGGCATGCTCTCCCGTCCCATCCTAGCCATCCCGTCCTGTCCCATCCCTTCCCTTCCTGTCCTGTGCGATCCCAGTCCATCCCATCCTATCCCGTTCTGTCCCATCCCATCCTAGCCCATCCCATCCTATCCCGTTCTGTCCCATCCCATCCCATCCCGTCCTATCCCATCCCATCCCATCCCGTCCAATCCCTTCCTATCCCATCCCATCCCTTCCCGTCCTGTCTGGTCTCAGCCCATCCTATCCTATCCCATCCCTTCCCTTCCCATTCTGTCTGATCCCATCCCACCCCCATCCCATCCCATCCCATCCAGTCCCATCCCATCTGATCCTATCCCATCCCATCCCGTCCTGTCCTGTCCCCCAGCCCGTGGTGTTCAGCTGAGCGATTGGCACTGGGCCGGCCCCGTTCGGCATCATGTGTGTCACATAGCAAAGCCCGTGACTAGGCTCAGCAAGATGACTATTGATTTTAATTAATTAGATGGTATAAGGCCAATAAATCTCCCCCGGCAACACGGGGCTGGCGGAGCGGCAGTGGGGGGAGGGCAGCGCCGCTAGCAGGGTAGATCCACCCCTCCCCACCATGTCCTCCCGCAGGTCCCCAATGTGCCGGGGATCGTCACCAGCCTCATGCGGTTCTGGCTCTTCTGGCGATACCCGCCAGGCCAGGACAAGCCCTACAGACCCCTGCACGCCTGAGGAGGCCCCGCCAGCCCCCCGAGGAAGGAGCCCAGGCGCTCCTGGACCGATGAAGGATCGCCCCCGCCACCCCCCTTGCCAGTCTGCTCCAGCGTGGACCCCGCCGCCGAGCCCCAGGTGACGCTGCAGCGCTGCCGTCCCCCTCGGCCAAGGGCCACCCAGCAGGACCAGGGCTCCAGGAGGGCACCTCCTGCCTCTGCCGCCGCGGTTCGCCCTCGCCGGCGTCCCACCAGCCTTGGGTCCTTCGGTGATGGTTGGTTTGGTCTCAGCAATGCCTTCGGGGTGCTGGGACACCTTACCCCCCACCCCCAGCACCCTGTCTGTCCCTGGGGACCCCTGGACTGTCTTCCATGCCCACAGCTCTGCCCCGGCGCTGGGCTGGGGCTGCCGGGCAGCCCTGTGTCTCTTTTGAACAAATTTAAGTGCCTTTTAATAAATCAGAGACTCTTCCCAGCGCCTGGTTGTTGTCCCCCTCCCTCCCGGTGTGCTGGCTGCGGAAGCCAGGATGGCTCTTGTCCCCACAGCCGCTTTGTCCCCAGGATGCTGGGGGGGGGGCTCATCCTCACACCCCCCCAGGCTCCGGCAAACCCTCCTCCAGCAGCACCTGCTCTCCGGCAGCAAGGCAGCGCCGGCCCCGGCCCTGGGCACAGCGCTGGACTGGGGCACCGTGGGCAGCAGCACAGCCCGGGGAGGCTGCTGTGACCCCCCCCGGAGCAGCAGCCTGGGGACACCGGTCACACTGGGAAAGAAAAGTCCGTTCTGCAGCTTGAACACAGGGCTTGCTACTCCCCCCCCCTGCCCCCCATCATACCGGCAAACTTACAATCAATTAAAATCCTCACTAAAACCACAACGATTGAGCGTACACAAATCAGGCGGCCCTTGGCATCGACCCAAACTTGATTAACAAATTAACAGTGAGCCGGAATGAAGTTATCAGGCAAGCACATCGGCAGAGGGACAGGAGCGCGTTTGGTTGACCAAATTACACAACAGACACTGGAGCCTTGTGAAACACGACCTCCCCCCGGGCCCAGGACAAGAGATCCCCCCCCGGGAGAGGAGCCCCATCCCCGCAGCTCCATCGGCGCGGGCAGGTCCTCCATCCTGGATGACGCAGGCCGGATTAAGGAAGCGGTGACGAGGACTTTGGCAGAGCCTGTGCTATGGCTCAGCCGCTCGTTTACACCTCACAACGTGGCCTGGGAAAAATCAATACAGAGGCGAGCAGCAGGAACGGGGCCGAGATGAGAGCGGCGGCTGGAGGGGAAGACGAGCTCCCGCTGCACGCCGGCGCACAGCCACAGCTGGCACGGCTGCCGGGCTCGCCTGGCATGCTCCGTCTTGCTGCTGTGTAACTGGGGCTCCCCTCACCCGCACCGGCTGCGCTTGCAGGTGTCTCTGCCCCAGGGACTCGCCCCGGGCCCACGCTCGCTCCCCCAGCTGCAGCAGCCCCATTTCCTCCCAGCTCCTCCCCCCAGCACCGGGGTGCAGCTCCCAGCCTGGGCGAAGGCGCTGCTGGAGGACTGAGCACCTTGGGAAAGGGCAGCTTTCCCCAGTGACGCACCAGGCAGAAACTTGGCTGCCGACCGGTTGGTTGGGCTGGCATGTGCCGTGAGCGGCTGGCGGGAGCGGCTGTGACGCGGCCCCACGTGCGAGGCCAGAGGCGAGCGCAGCATCTCCCGGGGACGCGAGTGCCCGCAGCGGGCACGTGTCCGTGCAGGGAGGCACTGCCGAGCTGCCGGAGGGCTGTGAGTAGCCCCTGGATGACCAGCAGTAGCCCAGACGGCTGCGAGTACCCCGTGGAAGGCTGCTGTCCTTGCCCTGTGCCAAGGCTGCGGTCCCTGCCCTGGAAAGGCGCCGCTTCACCAGATCTGGGGTGGTGCCACCCCACAAACAGCCACGCACAGGTGAGACCACGGGAGCTGCCCACCCTGCTCTGAGCTGCCATTGTTGCTCAGGAAACAGCTAATTAGTCGCTCCTGCTAATTAGCCCGAGTCCTCCCTCATGATACCAACTGCTCCTTTTTGCAGAAGGATGCACAGCCAATAATTAAAAACAAGAAAGTCCTTTGGCTGGTATGCGAAGAAGCTGGGGAGGCTGCCAGGAAGGCAGGCCCCGGCATGCGTCACCATCAGCCGCGCAGCTCTTCCAGCCGGGCCGGCAGCACCAGGTCTGAGGCACCCCCGGACAGAGGGGCACCCCCGGACAGAGGCAAACCAGGGCCCCCCCGCCCGCAGTGGGGACGCCTCCGCCGCAGGGCGCCCGTCCCCCTTCCCGCAGAAGCCCGACGCAGTGCTCCGGTGTGTCTGCCCGCCGCTGCCCGCCAAGGTGGGGGCAGAGGAGCGGCGGCTGCAGCCGCTGCGCCGGCAGGAGCGGGGAGCAGCCCCCCGGCGTGGGCTGAGCCGCCCTGGCAGGCCGGGGGAGACCACAGGCTCTGGGCACTCTGCATTTAAAAGGCTGCGCCGCCTGCTCCACCCAGCCAGCCTCTCTCCTCCTTCCCCTGGAAACCGGCCAGCAGGGACGGGATGAGTCTTCTCCAGCTCCCACCTGACGGTGCGAACCACATCTGAAGGGCAGCCGGGAATGCGCTCTGCCCGCAGCGCTACCCAGCGCCGCGGGCCTGCGGGGCGAGGCCCGATCCTGTCCCCGCCACCTCGCACTCTGGCCTCTGGAGCCGAGCTGCAAGAAGCTCAGAGAGGGAGAGGCTGGGACAGGGCAGGCTCCCTGAAGCCTCTGCGGGGTGGTGGGAGCGCTGAGAGGGGACCCGGGCCTGGGCGCAGACCCCTCCTCTGCGCCGAGCTCCCTGAACACCAGCCTCACCCTGGGGAGAGATGAGAGATTTCCCACCGACGTGGCTTCCAGCAGCGTCCCGGGGTCCTCGGCTGCCTGCTGCCCCCCGCTCCCCGCTGTGCCCCGGCCCCACGGCAGCACCGCATGCCACAGCAGCCACGGTCCTGCAGCTTTATTGGGGTCAGAAGCGCAGCCCTCGGCGGCGCAGGTCCGCCCGCGCCGCGCTGATCTGCTCCTGCAGCTCGGCGGCCGCCTCCTCGCAGTCGTTAAAGGTGGCCAGGCGGTAGCCCACGGTGGCCAGGGAGTAGCAGCCGAAGGCCACCAGCAGGTAGACGGGCAGGGGCAGCAGGGCCTGCCGGTACGGGGCCGGCAGCCGCAGCCCCGGCGGCGCCAGCGCCAGCGCGGCCCAGGCGGAGCCCAGCAGGGCGAGTCCACACAGCCACTGCCCCAGCTTGGTCATGGCGGCCTGCGGAGAGAGGGGCCGTGAGAGCCGCACCGACCCGCGCCCTGCACCCACCCCGCCCGCCCCAACCGGGCCGCGGCCGGTCCCCTCCGGGGCCTCCCGAACAGGGCCCGGCCCTGAACCCCTCCGGGCCCGGGCCCGGGCCCGGGCCCGGGCCCAGCCCATCTCCGCGCCCGCCAAAGGAACCGGTCGCGCCCCCGCCCGCCGGTACCGGCCCCCGCCCCCCACCTGGATGGGTCCCGGGCCCCGCGCCCGCGCTGCCCCCCGTCGCGAGGATGACGTCACGGCAGCGCGCCGCAGCCGCGGGGCCCGCTGGGAGCTGTAGTGCGGAGCCACGCCAGAGCGCAGAGCGCATGCGCGACGAGAGGCTGCGGGGCGCCCCTACAGGCGGGGCGGGGCGGGCCGCACCCCCCCTCCAGGCCCCGGGGCCGCGGGCAGCGCCAAGCTTTGGCAGCGGCCGGGGCCGGGGCCGCAGGAAGCATCTGGTTTCCTCCGCGTCCGGCCGCGGCGGGTGGTGCGGGGGGGACCGGCGTGGGAGCAGGCCCGGCCAGCCCTCCCACGGCTCGTGGGGCCTGGGCTCTTCCCACGGTCACCCCCCGCCCCGGGGCAGCCCCGGTGCCCGGTGGCACCCCCCCTGCCCGTCGCGGGGAGGGCACGGACGTGTCTTTGTTCCCCTGCCAAGTGCCGGCAGCCTTGGCTGCGCCGGCGCAGGGGCTCAGCAGCAGCCAGGGACAGAGCTTCACCCCCAGCAGCTCCCCCTCCCCATCGCCCGCCAGAGCCCCGAGCGCCGCTGCGTCCCGCAGCCCCCCGCCGGGACCCCCGCAGCCCCCCGCTGACTCTCTCCAGCCAGGCCAAGCCCCTGCAGCACCAGAGCCTGCTCCGACCCGCCCAGCTCCTCTGAGATTTTCCTCCCTTGCAGGTCCAGGCACACCAGACACCGTCAGCACATTTTCCCTGCGAGGTGGTGGGGGGGTCGGCAGCTGCCTCCCTGCCCTGGCCACGCTCTGCTGGCCCACGCCAAGCCCCCCCGGGCACCAGCGAGGTGGAGAACCCACCCCCCAGGCTCCACCGCAGCCTGGCCAAGCGAGCAGGACCGCTCTCAGCTGCGCCGGTACACAGCAGTGCGAGGAAACCAGGCTGAGAGCTGGCGGAGGAAACAAGCCCGAGGCAGCTGCGGACAAGAAGCTACAAAGAAATGGCTTTATTGGGCGGCTGAGAGGGACGGCAGGACATCAATTCCTCTTCCTGCCTTTGCCGACAGCCTTGGCGGGAGCAGCAACAGGCGCTGCAGACTGGTAGAGGGTGGAGGAGATCTTGTTGATGTAGTAGAGGCTGACCATGGAAAAGATGAGGCTGTGAGGAAAGAAGAGAAGAGGCTGCTCAGCTGCTGGCAGGCAGGAACACGCCAGGGCTGAACCAACACCTCCCCCTTCGATCGCACTGCACTGCGGTGCCTAACGCTGGCCACCTTGGGGGGCCCTGGCCAGCCTTGGCCCTGCCCCATGCCCCATTCCCCTCCCAATGGCAGGCACGAGCTGTTAGGGTCCCTGGTAGCAGCTGCAGCAGCACAACAGTCGCTCCAGGGCAGGCTTTGGACTCACCAGGTGGTCACACAGACTCGGTGAATGAGACCAGAGGCAAAGAGGGCCAGCAAGAGGCAGGTGAGGACTGCAGGGGAGAAACAGGAGAGGTAACAGATGCAGCCATGCTGCCTCAACATGTCAGCCTCAGAGTAGCAAGGGCCAGGGCCGCAGTGATGCAGCCGGACAAACCCACCCACAGCATGGGAAGAGCTCAGGGGAAGCTACCAGGGTGGCCCCCTCCTCCTCCAGGACAGGGCTGGGACCCTTCGGTCCCATAGGCAGGACACACAGGGGGCAGAGCCATGCTGCAGGCCCTTCGCAAACCCAACCCTGCCACGAGCCAGCACACCTGATGCCTTCAGACGACGGCATGCTCCCCCTCCTCCCTGCCCCATGCCCCTCCACAGTGCATACTCTCAGGGAATATCTTGGCCTGGAAGCCCTTGCCGAAGACGAGGTTCTCCAGGTTGTTGAAGGCCTGGCCGGAGGGTTAAGGGACAGAACGACAGAACGAGGCGCCGCACCCCTGGCCCCGCTCCCCGCAGCCCCAAAGGATACAGTGAGGGAGCAGACGAAGAGCGCAGAGCCCAGCAGCCCGCCCTGGATGGTCAGCCACTCGGTGGAGGCCAGCTGCCGGCTGTACATCTGCATCCCGGCGAAGAGCAGCAGCGAGAGCAGCGAGGAGAGCGCCAGGGAGGTGCCCGTGCCTACAGCTGGGGCCGCGGCATCACCTCAGCACGGCCGCCGGGACCGGGGCCACCGCTGCCACAGCGGCAGGGACCGCGGGGCCGAGGCCTCCTCCCGGGCCTCGGGCCCTGCCCGCCGCGGCCTGACCCCGAGCCCGGCCCCAGGCCAGCCCGGTCAGGCCCCCCCCCCGGCCCTGGCCACCCCCGGGTCCCGGCCTGCCCCGGCCCTACCGACCCTGGCAACCCCCGGGTCCCGGCCCACTCCCCAGGCCCGCCCCGTCCCCCCCGTCCCCGTTACCCATGGTGCCCCGCGGCGTCGCCCCCGGCGCTGCCCCGGCCCCGTGCCGGTGCCGCCGCTCTGCGCAGGCGCACTGCGGCCTCGCGGGCAGGGACACGCCATCAGGCGCGGGGGGGGGGAACACGGACACTGCGCATGCGCCGGCGCCCCCGCCCCGCCCCGCGGGTGCAGCGCTCCGGTGGGCTCGGGCGCCCCCTGGCGGCCGTGCGGCGCTGCAGGCACACCCCCATCGCCTCGCGCGCCCCCTGGCGGCGGGGAGAGGCACAGCGGGCGGCCCCAGGGCGGAGGCGCGGGACCCCCCGCCCCCGCAGCTTCGGTACCGGCCCCGGCCCCTCTCCCGGCGCCCTGCTCGGCCCGCCCGGGGTCCGCCCCGGGCGCCGCTCTCCGAGCCGCGCTGCCGTCCGCACGGGCCCGGCGGGGGGTGCCCGGGGGTGCGGCGGGAGCCGCCCGGGGCCGCCACCCCCCCCTCCGCCGCCGCCGCCGTTCCCCGCCACCCCCCCCGCCACCGGGGCGGGTCCCACCGAGCATGCGCGCCGCCGCCCCCCGCCCTTCCCCCGGCTCCGCCGCTCCCTGCAACAGACCGGGGCGTCCGCGGCCGCCGCTGCTGCCGCCGCGGGGACCGGCGCCGGGAGCGGGTGCGGAGCCATGGCCGAAGGCGAGGACCTGCAGACCTTCACCTCCATCATGGACGCGCTCGTCCGCATCAGCGTGAGCAGCGGCGGCGGCGGCGGGGGGGGCACCGCGGGGCGGCCGGGCCGGGGCGGGCTCCCCCGGGGACCGGCGTCGCCATGGCAACGCGGCGGGGCCCGATGGCGGAGGCGGGCGGGATGGCGGGGGTGCCCTTGAGGGCCGGACAGGCCGCGGCGAGGCCTCGGACCCGCGCTCCGACCCAGCGGGCCTGGGGCCTCCGGGCGGCGATCCCCAAAGGCCGACACCGGCCCCCCCCGCCCCGCACCGTGTCACCGCCGCGGCCGGACCCGCCGGGGCCGCGAGCGCTGGGAGCTGCCTGCACACCCGTGGGTGGGGGTCCCGGTCCCCATCCTGGCCCCGATCCTGGTGCCCATGCTGGTCTTAGCCCTGGTACTGGTCCCAGTCCTGGTGCCCCAGTCTCCATCCTGATCCCAGCCCTGGTCCCCATCCTGGTGCTGCTCCCAGTGCTGGTCCTCATCCTGGCCCAGGTCCTGGTCCCTGTCCTGGTGCTGGTCCCTGTCCTGGTGCTAATCCTGGCCCTGATGCTGGTCCCAGGCCTGATCCTGATCCTGGCCCTGATGCTGGACCCAGGCCTGATCATGGACTTGGTGCTGATTCTGGCTCTGGTCCCAGTGCCAGTCCCGATCCTGGCTCCGGTGCTGGCCTCAGCCCCAATCCCCATCCCAATCGCAGCCCTGGTCCCCATCCTGGTGCCGATCCCAGTGCTGATCCTGATCCTGGTGCTGGTGCCGGTCCCAGTGCTGGTCCTGATCCTGGTCCTGGTGCTGGTCCCAGCCCTGATCCGGTCCGATCCCAGCCTGGTCCCCATCGTGGCCCTGGTCCTGTCCGCGGCGGGTGACACTCCCCCCTCTCTCCCCAGACCAGCATGAAGAACATGGAGCGGGAGCTGGTCTGCCCGGTGTGCAAGGAGATGTACAAGCAGCCACTGGCCCTGCCCTGCACGCACAACGTCTGCCACGTCTGTGCCAGCGAGGTGCTGCTGCAGCACGGCTACCTCTGCTGTGACCCCACCTCCGAGCCCTCCTCGCCCGCCGCCACCCCCCGCCACCCGCAGCCCCCGCCTGGGACGCCGGGCCGTCCCCAAACCTGACCGCCTCGACCGCCTTCTGAAGTCAGGTGGGATGGAGGGGCCGGGGCCTGGCGGGCTCCCCCGCGGGAGGGCCGAGCGGCTCTGGAGCACCGAGCCCCGCCTGACACCCTCCCTGCCTCCCTCCCGCAGGCTTCGGCACCTACCCGGGGCGCAAGCGGGGAACCGTACACCCCCAAACCGTCAGCTTCCCCTGCCCGTCCTGCCAGCGGGACGTGGACCTGGGCGAGCGGGGCCTGGGCAGCCTCTTCCGCAACCTGACGCTGGAGCGGGTGGTGGAGCGCTACCGCCAGACCATCAACATCAGCGCCGCCATCATGTGCCAGTTCTGCAAGCCCCCGCAGCTGGAGGCCACCAAGGGCTGCACCGAGTGCAAGTCCAGCTTCTGCAACGAGTGCTTCAAGCTCTACCACCCCTGGGGTACCCAGAAAGCCCAGCACGAACCCACGCCCCCCACCCTCACCTTCCGCCCCAAGGTACGGCCTCCCCGTCGGGGTCTTCCTTCCCCGCTCGGGATTTTGTGGATGCTGGGGGGGAGCCCCTGGAAGGGGGCTGGCACGGAGCCCCGCTGAGCTCCCCTGTGCCCGTGCAGGGGCTGATGTGCCCGGAGCACAAGGAGGAGGTGACTCACTACTGCAAGACCTGCCAGCGGCTGGTGTGCCAGCTCTGCCGCGTGCGACGCACTCACACCAGCCACAAGATCACCCCGGTGCTCAGCGCCTACCAGGCCCTCAGGGTAAGGGCTGCGGGGGCCGCGCTTGGGGCAGGGACGGGGCTCGGCGGGGAGGAATTGGGGGCACCCAATGGGCACAGATGGGCTGTGCGGGTTGGGGGCGTGGGGGTTGCCGGCACCTCGCCTCACCTCCTTCCCTTGCAGGAGAAGCTGACAAAGAGCCTCGCCTACATCCTGAGCAGCCAGGACACGGTGCAGACCCAGATTGCCGAGCTGGAGGAGACGGTGAAGCACACGGAGGTGAGGGCAGAAGGTGCCTGCCTGTCCCTGACCTGTCCCTGGGCAGGGCGTGGCACTGCCAGGCGGGTCCCCTCTCTGCTCCGGGGCGTGCGGCGCGCTGACCCTGCCATGCTCGGCAGGTGAACGGCTCGCAGGCCAAGGAGGAGGTGTCACAGCTGATCCAGGGGCTGTGCGCCATGCTGGAGGAGAAGCGGGCCACCCTGCTGCAGGCAATCGAGGAGTGCCAGCAGGAGCGGCTGGCCAGCCTGCACTGCCAGATCCAGGAGCACCAGGCCATGCTGGAGAACTCGGGCATGGTGGGCTACGCCCAGGAGGTGCTGAAGGAGACCGATCACCCCTGCTTCGTCCAGGCTGCCAAGCAGCTGCACAACAGGTACCGGGATGCGGGGACCGTGGCGGGCACGGGGCTGCTGGGGGGGGTCAGGGCCCTCCGGTGCCCAAGGTGGCCACTGCGTACCACCCTGACGTCCCTGCTCTCCTGTGCCACAGGATCCTCAGGGCCACCGATGCACTGCAGAGCTTCCGTCCTGCGGCCACGGCCTCTTTCAGCCACTTCCAGCTGGACGTCAGCAGGGAGCTGAAGCTGCTCACTGACCTGGCCTTCATCCGAGGTAAAGGCAGCAGGACCCGGGCACCGGCTGTGCCCCGTGCGGAGGTGCAGCCCCTGTGGGCAGAGCGGCTCCCTGCCCGCCTTGGAGCCAGAGCTCAGCCACGGCCACGGAGGGCTGTGCTTGGGCAGGAGCTCGCGGATCTGCTGGTCCCCCCTCCCCGTCAGGGACAGCCCCCCCCCACCCCCGGCAGCCCCCAAAGCGATCCCTGCCCCTTGCCCTGCCCTGTGCCAGGGCGAGGGGGCAAGGACAGGCAGGGCCGCAGTGCCAGGTAAGGGCAGCAGGAGCGGCGGAGGGTGAGTATGGAGCGGAGGCTGCCCCGCTGCAGGGCAGGCGCTTCCCCTCAGGGCAGGAGCCGCGTGGCCCTGCCGGACCCGCTGGCAACACTTTTCAGACCTGCTTCTACCTCTCTTTGTTTATAGGCTGCGGCCGCTGCTGAGTCGTCACTGAAGTAACTGAGGCAAGTCACATCCCTGCCCCAGAGCCGGCCCCGCTCTCTCTGTCCCATCCCTCCATCCCCGCTCCCGCCCCGTCCCCGCTCCACCGCCATCCTCCATCCCCGTCCTGCCCGACAGCGGCGGCAGGCGGTGGCTCTGCCCCCCTCTGCTGCTGCTCATCCGTCCCCCTCCTCTCCCCGTTTCCGTCCCCTTCCTCTCCCCATTTCCGTCCCCCTTCTCTCCCCGTTTCCATCCCCCTCATCTCCCCATTTCCGTCCCCCTCCTCTCCCCATTTCCGTCCCCCTCCTCTCCCCATTTCCGTCCCCTTCCTCGCCCCATCTCCGTTCCCCTCCTTGCCCCATTTCCATCCCCTTCCTCGCCCCATTTCCATCCGCCTCCTCACCCCATTTCTGTCCCCTTCCTTGCCCCATTTCTGCCCTCATCCTTGCCCCATCCCCATCCCTGTCCTCTCCCCATTTCTGCCCCCCTCCCCACCCCACTTCCACCCCCTGTCCCCTCATCTCTCCGCCCTGCCTTCACACCCTGCCTCCCCACTCCTGCCGCACTGCCGGCATCTTCGCACCACCCTGCCATCCCCATCTCCTCCCCTCCTCCTCTCCTGCTGCCTCCATCCTCTCTCTTTCTCTCTCTCTCTCCTCCCTCCCTGACTTGCACTCAGCCTGTCTGGTCCCTGGAGCCCCACAGCAGCGAGCTCCTCTGTCTCCCCGACTCTCGCTCTCCTCTGGTGCCTACACACGGTCTCCGCAGTCAGATTCCCCTAGACTCCTGCTGGTTGTGCGTCCGTCCGGAATGCCCCTTCCCTGCGTCTGGCCGCCTCCCCGCCTGCCGGGGGGGGGGATGCTGCCTGATGCCCGCTGGTGCCTCTCCCCGCAGCGCCCGAGGCCCCCCGTCATCGACACGCAGCGCACCTACGCATACGACCAGATCTTCCTGTGCTGGCGGCTGCCGCAGCACTCGCCACCCGCCTGGCACTACACGGTGGAGTACCGCAAGACGGACGCCAAGGCCAAGGGGCTGAAGCTGTGGCAGCGGCGGGAGGAGGTGCGTGGCACCAGCACCCTCGTGGAGTACCTGGACACCGACAGCGTCTACGTGCTCCGGGTGAAGGGCTGCAACAAGGCGGGCTTCGGGGAGTACAGCGAGGACATCTACCTGCACACGCCGCCCGCCCCAGGTTAGGGGTGCCGGGGGCTCGGAGCACCGATCCGGAGCACCCCACTGGCCGCTGGCGCCGTCCCTCTCACCTGCTCTCCTCTCCTCCTCCCTGCAGTCCTCAACTTCTTCCTGGACAACCGCTGGGGCTTCAACCGGGACCGGCTGGCCATCAGCAAGGACCAGCGCGCCGTGCGCAGCGTCCCCGGCATCCCCATGCTCTTCGCCGCCGAGCGCCTGATGACCAGCTGCCACCTCTCCATCGACCTGGTCATTGGCGACGTGGCCATCACGCAGGGCAAGAGCTACTGGGCCTGCTGCGTGGACCCCAGCTCCTACCTGGTCAAGGTGGGCGTGGGGCTGGAGAGCAAGCTGCAGGAGTGGTTCCAGGTGCCGCAGGACGTGGTGAGCCCCAGGTGAGCGGGGGGCTCGGAGGCTGCGGGGGGCTCCTCCGCTTATTCCTGCCTCCCTGCTGGGCGCCAGCTCTGGGGCGCGGCGGGAAGCCCCAGCCTGTTCTTTGTGCGTCCGTGCTGGGACTCACCTGTCTCTCCGCTGCAGGTACGACCCCGACAGTGGCCACGACAGCGGGGCAGAGGACACGACAGTGGAGGCACCCCCACCCTACGCCTTCCTCACCATCGGCATGGGCAAGATCTTGCTCTCACACGGGTCGGCACTCACCTCTCGCGACCCCAACGGCTGCACCGTGCCCTTGCCCCCGCGCATCGGCATCTGCCTGGACTACGAGCAGGGCAAGGTGAGCTTCTATGACGCCGTCTCCTTCCGCGAGCTCTGGGAGTGCGGCGTGGACTGCTCGGGGCCCATCTGCCCTGCCTTCTGCTTCATCGGAGGGGGTGCCCTGCATCTCCAGGAGCTGGTGGCCAACAAGCAGGAGCGTAAAGTGACCATCGGGGGCTTTGCCAAGCTGGACTGAGCCGTGCCCGTGCTCCCCACGCACGTGCCAGCTGTGAGCCCTTGATTGCCCAGCGAGCTCCAGGGCCTGGGGGGGCACGCGAGGTGAGCAGGGAGCAGAGCACAGCGAGGGCAGCCCTGGCCCTGCCGCCAGCTGGGAGCAGGCGAGGTGTCTGTTTTGGGGCGGGGGGGGATGGGACAGGGACAGCTCTGACGTCCCCCTCCTCTCCCCATCCGCCTGCCCCTTTCCCCAGCTTGGCTCGAGGCCGCAGGCAGGGCTGGGCAGAGGGTGCACGCCAGCTCCTGGCAGAGGGTCGGCCCTAGATTTCGACCAGGGAGGGGGGTGTGAGCGGGACGTGGGGCTGCGCGGGGAGGGGGGCAGGTGATGGTGGGGGTGACGGTGGGAGGGGAGAGGCCGGGTGCTGGCTGGGGTGGGGGAAGCAGCTGGGCTTGGGGAGAGAGGGGCGGGGGGAGGCTGGGCTGGAACGAGGTGTGAAGACTTTTTAAAAAATGGCGCGTTTTCAATGCGGCTCACCTGGCTGCGGCGCCACGGGCCGGGCACAGCCACCACGGCCAGGTACAGCCGCCACCAGCTCCCTCCCGCGGGCTGTTGGGCTGTGGCCCCGGCTCTGCCCCGGCCCCGCGGAGCACCGCTGGCTGCTCTGCCCTGTCCCCGGGGGAGCCCTGCCTGTGCCCCTGCCTGCACGGGGCACCGGCCCGCTCGCTGCCTGCACGTGCTCCAGTGGATCACGCTCGGCCCCTGTTACACCGCTTGGTGCCAAACCGCACGCAGCCGGGGCGGGCTGAAGCCGCGGGGTCGGGATCCGACCTAGCCGGGAGCCACACGGGGCCACCATCCACCACGGGGGCCCGTGCCAGCGGTCACGTGCCAGGATCCGTCCGAGCTGCTGTAGTTTCTCCTGGGTTCTGTTAACATTTGCTGTATTTTCAATGGTTTCCTACAATAAACTGCAATGCCAGACTCCTTCAGAGCCACCCCATGGCACAGGGCAGCTGCCCCGCAGGGAGCATCAGCGCAGGGGGCTGTGGGGTGCTGGCTGCAAACTGGGGTGCGGCGCCCATTGCCAAGGCCATGGGGCTGGCCTGAGGCCATGCTGTCCTTCGGGCTGTGGCCAGCAGGGGCCAATCCTGCCCAGGGAAGGGCCGAGGGCAGCGCTGACGTGTCCGGGCCCTGCCCGCGCTCTGCCCGGCCACGTGGCCGCTGCCGCCCTGTCCCCAGGTGTCAGGGGTGCTCCTGGACCGGCTGCCAGCCGGGACCGTTCTCCCTGCTGGGCCTGGAGAAAAACCCCTGTAGCAGGCCTCAAGCTGCACCAGGGGAGGTTTAGGTTGGATATTAGGAGAAATTTCTTCATGGAAAGAGTGGTCAAGCATTGGAACAGGCTGCCCAGAGAGGTGGGAGAGTCCCTGTCCCTGGAGGGGTTAAAAAAATGGGCAGAGGTGGCACTTGGGGACATGGTTTAGTGGGCATGGGGGTGTTGGGTTGGTGGTTGGACTGATGCTCTTAGAGCTCTCTTCCAACCTTAACGATTCCTAGTTTTACTTTCATTAAAAAAATAATCCAGCCACCAAGCCAGGAAACATGAAATTAATTATGACTCTCTCCTTAATTGGTTTTGGTGGACATGGTAGAGTTAGGCCAATGGTTGGACTTGATGATCTTAAACGTCTTTTCCAGCCTAAACGATTCGATGATTAGTGGGGGGGGGGGGGGGGGGGTGTCCCAAAGGCAACTGGTCCAGCTTGGGGGGGGCTGCTGGGCGCTGGGGCATCCTTTCAGGGTGGGTAATGGGGGCTGGACTCCCCCACCCGGGTACCCGCATCCCCCAGGGCGGGGCAGGTGGAGGAGCTGCGTGCGGGGCCGGGCCCTGCCACGCTGGCGCCTGTCCCTGGGGCAGACCCAGCCCCCTCAGCTCAGGGCCGGTGGGGCCGCGGTGGCTGGGCCGGGCTCCCTGCAAACAGGCGGCTCTTTGTAGGGCCAAGCCCAGGCACCCGTTTCGATTCCTGCGGGCCCTGCCCTGGGCCACTATGCCACAGCCACTCCTCAAGGATATTTTTAGCTTTGCCCCTTCCTTCCGGCATGCCAGGGTGGCATCTGGCACTGCATCCCCCCCACCCCCCCCCCCCCCCCCCCCATCATCCTGCTAGTCATGAGCGCACAAAGATACACCCCACCCCCAAAACCCAAACCGCCCGCCCTCCTGCCCTGATCCCCCTGGGGTGCAACCCCGTCCCAGCGCCTGCCAGGCTGGAAACCTACTGGGTTTCACTGTTGCTGTTGGCAGCGCTGGCTGTAGCAACACACCCGGAAAACCAAAAGCAGCAGTGACACCCCCGCCACCACCCCACTGCCAGCCACAGGGCTTGCGTCGCCTCCTCTTGCTGGGCACCCCCGGAGACCCCCCAGCCCCTCGCCCACACCCCAGCATGGTGCAGGCACCTACTGGCACACGCTGGGGCACCCGGTGCGGCCACGTCCCCCACCCAGAGCCCATGTGCCACGGCCGAGGCACCCACCAGCCACATGCCACCGGGCTGACTGGCACCTGGCAAAACAGCTGGCTCTGCGCCTGAGCTCACAAGGGATTTCTTTGGGGAAGGTTTGTTTCCTTGTTTTCTACCTTTTCAGTGGTTGCGAAAATCCTCCCAGCCCCCGGTGTGGGCCCAGCCCAAACCAGGACTGCCAGGGGCTGTCCCCCAACTCAGGGCACGGCTGTCCCGAAGGCTTGTGGCACAGCACGGCCCAGCACACAGCCCGTGCCGGGCAGGCCAGGTCCCGCTTCAGTCCCTGGCCCTGCTGGGGCCACCCCGCTGCCCCTCGGCCCGTCCCGCAGCCCTGCCACGCTCCCCTTCCTCCCGGCACGTCCCCAAGGCCATTTTGGGGCTCACTTGGGGTTTGGAGGATGCTGAGCCTGGACCAGGCAGGGAAGGGGAGCAGGACTGGCCGAGCTCAGACACGGCTGCGTGCACGCCAGCGACGCACGTGCAGCCTTCACAGCGCTCGCCCTGCAGCTTTATGGCCCCATCGTCACCTTTACATCCTGCTTGTGTGGCCGCAGGATAACGAGTTGCGTCGAATGAGACCTGTTTGCTCACGAAACAGAAATCGAGAGTGTGGGACAGTGGACGGAATGTGAGCAAGAGGAACGGCGTCCTGGCAAGACGTGGTCACACCCAGGGGATGCAGGGGACAGGGACACCGCCCGCACCCCGGCGGCTTACGTACAACGACAGCGAGTGAGAAACGTGAGCCCCAGGTCTGCCTGGCCTGAGAAACGAGAGCAGCCCCCTGAGCCGAGGTCACCCAGGTGGGTGACGGCCACGCTGGCGACGTCCCACCAGCCAAGGAGCCAGAAGAGGGGTCACCCCCCCACAAGGGAGGCACCCCAGCCCCATGGGACACGGTGCCCGACTGCGCCCATCCTTTTATTGTGAAATGCGATAAATTTACTACAGCCGCAGATCCTGCCACCCCGCTTCCCTGACGAGCTGAGCCCAGCACCAACACCCCATATGTATATTTATATAAAATAACACCACAGAAAGAGCAATTGAACCCCCAGGGACGAGCGCAGGGGGGGTGCGAGCCTGGCCACCCACCAACGGTGTGGAGGAGGGGGTGCACAGCTGAGCGAGTGCGGGGGCCAGGGGGTGTGGGGGACCCTCCCTCCCACCCCGAATTTTTGTTTGTCCAGTTCTGTCATGCGCATGAATCCAGCTGCTCCAGAACCATCCGGCTCCCGCTGTCCGCAGCAAGGGGCCCCGCAGCACCAGGGGACGTGCCTGGGGCCGGTGCTGCTCCACCAGGATGGGGGGCCACAGCCACCCCCTCCCCTTGGCAGCTGCCCTCCGTCCAGCACATCCCTCAGAGGCTGTCGGAGGTGGCGGCAGGATTGGTGTAGGTGAAGGTGCCAGTCCCCGTGCCGTTGCTGCAGCCACCTGGGGACAGAGGGTGGGGGGGGGTGTCAGAGCCAGGCTGGGGAGGGGCTGGGCTGAGCCCCCTCCTCAGCCCCCACCCGGCGACAGCGGGGGAACCCCCAGACCCCCACCCTGGGCACCACGGACAGCCTGGCGCTGCGCCCAGCCAAAAAATGCATACCCCCTGCGCTGTGGGCAGCTGCCCCCAGCCACGGGCACCCCCAGCCCCTACGGGCACCCCCGAGCCCCCCTGGGCACCCTGAGCCCCCCAGGCCCAGGAGCTGGCAGAGGAGCCGAAGCAGCCCTGGACATGTTCCGCGCCTCCTGCGCAATCAGCCTGCCTGGCAAGAGCAAAGGTAAATATTTACCCAGGCCCCTGGTATTTGAACAGGGCGAGCTGCTCACACGGAGCCAAGCAGCTGGACACAGCCTCTGCCTGCAGCGCTGGCATGCAGGGCAGCGCAGTGCACCGGGGGACGGGGCCAGCTCCCCAAACCCCGCATCACTTGGGGGAGCCGTTGCCCTTTGTGTGTGCGGGCAGCTCCTGACGCTGCACCTACAGCTCCAGTTAGAGAGCCGGCTGGTGCAGGACACGGGGGTCAACCCCCCAGGCCCCCGCCAGCCCTGCGCTGTCCGGGCCCCAACCCCAGCCCCACTCCCTGTCCATTCCCCAACTCCGGCAGGCACGAGGGTCCGGCAGGACACAGCCGAGCCTGAGAACGGGAAGCGCGGGCAGGCAGCGAGCCCCCTGCCCATGGCCCAGGGCTGGGCAGGGGGAGCAGCCGCCCAAGGTCACGGGGAGCTCCCCGGAGCCAGGCCGGGTCTGCCAGTGCCGGCTGCACACCCAGCGCTGCTGCTCCATCCAGGCATGAAAGTTACACTCACCTCCCAGCCAGGAGGGGACCGGCGTGGGGCGGGCTCCCAGGGCCACCCGTCCCCTGCCCCACCAGCTCCGTTAGCCATTAACCCAGTGGTCAAGGGACCTGCCCAGCTAGCCAGCTGCACCGAAAAGCACCTTCCCCTGCATCACCCCAGCCCCGCAGCGGCCGGGATGCTGGGCACGAGCAACTCCGGGACAGCGGCACTCAGGCTCTCACCTGGCTGTAGGGTTGGCCTTGCTTTTGGGTGACGCGAAGCGCCCGTGGCTCTGGTACTCAGGGTACTCGGACATGGGGTGGTAGGAGTCCTTTGTGCTGAACAGGGTCCAGCTTCCCTCGGCTTCTCCGGCAGTAGGTGCAGGTGGTCTGGCGGGGAGAGGACGGGGTCAGGGGCCTGGCCGTATGGGGACGAGGACAGGGGACACAGCAGCAGAAGGCAGGAGAGGACAGGGATGGGGACAGGGGACTCACCAGCAGAAGGCAGGTGAGGATGCTCAGCAGCAGCACGATACAGACCAGGACCAGCAGAGCAATGGCCCAACCCGGGACCACAGACACTGGTGCTGGGGACGTCACCTCCACAGTGCCTGAAAGAGGACCAGAGCCATGTCTGCGCTGCTGGGCAGAGCTGCAGGGCTGGCCAGGACAAACAGCCCTGAGAGACCCCCAGGATGGGGCATGAGGGGATGAGCCCTCCTCCACAGGGTCCAGTTGGTCTTCCCAGTGCTGCCTGCCACGGGCATGGGGAAACTGCATCGGCTCTGCTGGCTGCAAGGCCTGAGCCTGTCCCAAGGAGCCTCCCTGCCCCAGCCAGGATGTGGCAGCACTTGTGGAGCCCCCCAAAGCACCCCTGCAGGGCTCCGTCCACCCTCGTGTCCCCCGCTTGAAGCTCCCACTCACTCCGGATGTCGGCCAGATGCAGGTCCATGATGAAGCCCTCCTTGTTCAGTTTGCTCCTCAGCTGCTGCTCAGCAGCATTGCTGGCGATGGTGTCATTGCTGTGCCCAAACACGAGGGTGGACTGCACCGCCACCGAGCCTTGGCTGCCCACGAGAGGAGGTGTTAGCACCCGGATCGCCGCCCCCTGCAAGGGGGTCTGCACCATGCGTCCAGGACACACCGGCCTCTGCAGTTGGAGCCGCTGGCCCCCTCACCTGAAAAGGAGCTCGGTGCATCCCTTGTAGGTCTGCCCGTCCATGCAGCCCACGCAGCCAAAGACGTATTCAAACTGGAACAAAGAATGGGGGTGATGACCACCTCCCCAGCAGACACCCCCCTCCCTCCCGTCCCCTCACTGCTTCCCCTCACGGGACCGGCCGGGGCTGCCAAAGCGGCTGGCAGAGAGGATGCTCGGGGCACTTTCACGGGGAGCCCCGATGGGAGCAGCTCCTTCCCAGCACAGACTGGGGGCTCTTTGCTGCCCAAGGCAGCCCATGGGCAGGGCTGGGACTCACCATGGCCAAGATAGCGTGGCTCAGGCTCCTGTAGTCTTTCGACGTGGGGGTCGCGCAGGCTCTCGTTGAAGCTCCTGTTGAGGATGCGGAAGGACAGCAGGACGCGGACAAGCAGCTGGACTGTGGCTCTGGTGGGGTTGGGACTGCTGCTGTTGCCCAGAACAGCTGTGGGGGTCTGCCTTGGAGCTGTGCTGCCCTGAGTGGTGACAGAGGTTTCCTGCGTGGGGATGACGTGAGTGCTGCTGCTCCCGTTGTCTTTGGTGCTGGAGGTGAGGATCACTGTGCCACCACCCGTGGGGGAGGTGGGAACCGCGGAGCTGCTGGTGGTTGTGGTGGTGCTGAAGTTGCTGCTGTTCGTGGTGATATTGGTGTGAGAGATGGTAGCGCTGCTAGAGATGGGCACTGCAGTGCTGCTGCCTGTGGGGCTGCCTGTGGGGCTGTTGCTGGACTGGAGCTTTGTGGTGTGGCCTGTAGTGGGGAAGACTGTGGTGTGGGAGGAGACAGAGGTTTCGGTCTTGTTGCCACTTGTGCTTTTGGAGATCGTGGCGTTCGAAGCAGCGGTCATAGGGGTGGTGGTTATCTTGGTGGCTGTCTCTGTGGTGGTCGTGTCAGTGGTGGTTGTCTCTGTGGTGGTTGTGTTGGTCGTGGTTGTGTTGGTCGTGGTTGTGTTGGTCGTGGTTGTGTTGGTCGTGGTTGTCTCCATGGTGGTTGTGTTGGTCATGGTTGTCTCTGTGGCAGTTGTGTCAGTGGTGCTCGTCTCTGTGATGTTTGTGTCAGTTGTGGTTGTCTCCCCGGTGGTCGTGTCAGTGATGGTTGTCTCTGTGGTGGTTGTGTTGGTCATGGTTGTCTCCATGGCAGTTGTGTCAGTGGTGGTCGTCTCTGTGACGGTTGTGTCAGTTGTGGTTGTCTCCGTGGTGGGCGTGTCAGCGGTGGTTGTGCTGGTCATGGAGCTTGTAGTGGTGCTCAGAGCATGTGGACCTAGAGGAAACACCAGGAGTTGGCAGCTGGGACAGCAGCACCAGTTTGGGAAGGTTTTACACAACCCAGCTCCTCATCTGGATGCCCCCCTGGGCCACAAGGCACCAAGAAGCACCGTGACCTACAGGAGCTGACCACCAGCAGCTTCTGCTGCCCATGAGACCAGAACGTTCAGGAACATCCCACAACTGGGGCTTGTGCTGGGCACATATGGCACCACTGAGGGTTTGGGCCGTGCCACCTGGGCAGCTGGCACCGGCTCCACGCCCAGCCCTGCAGATCCCACCCTGCTCCTCCGAGGGGACTCTGCCACGCTACAGGACTCGGGCACAGGCCCCCCACCCTGATAAAACCTCCTTTGCTGCAGGTCGCTGGGTGCCACCCGTGCCCCCCTGGACCCACATGGCCTGGCTGCCGGCCAGCGCAGGCGGCTCCTGGGCAGTTTCCCAGCGGGTGCCGCAGGAGCTGGCAGCACTGGAGGAGAGCCCGGGGTCTGGACGGCTCACCTGGACACACCTGCATACCAGCCTGCAAGCCCTGGGCGCAGCCTGCTCTGCCCGGCCCCAGCCGACCCTTTCGGACGCGGATAAGACGGGCCGCAGCCACACTGAGATCCCCAGGTCCCGGTTTATGCTAGGGACAACCAGCCCTGGGGTGCTGCACCCCGGGGCCAGACCAGGAGAGATGGCGATGTTCCCGCCACCGGGGTGCCAAGGGCTGCCGGCACTGGCATCCCCCGGTCCTCGCTCAGAAAGTAGCCCAGGGGACCCCACTCCCATCCCTCTGCCCTGTTACCTCCCTGCTCGCGTGGCTCCCAGCCCAGCTCCCTCCGGCTCGGGGTCCTGCCAGCCCCAGCCCCTCACCTGTGCCCAGCACCAGCAGCAGCAGAAGGGCAGTGAACGCCATGGGGCTCATCCCAGGGGGTCCCGCCACCTCTCAGGGCCCTGCAGCAGCTGCTCTCCCGTTAGCCGGTGGTACGCTCCGCGATCCGGGGATCAGGAACTGGCGTCTCAGCAGCGGCGGGAGCTTTATAGAGCACCTGGAACAGGTGGGGAGGCCCCACCCCGCCGCTGGCCCCAGGGAGGGGGGGGTCCTTCTGCCCCACTTGGCGCAGGGCACAGGGGTGCTGCCTTGCCGATGGGTCCCCTGCAACATCCTCCCCCCGGGTGGGGTCCCCCACGCCCCTCCAGCGTGGGGGGACAGCGCCGGCAGCGTCCCCATGCCACAGGTGGACGCAGGCTCAGGCAGGGGCACAGGGAAGGGGCGGCGGCGGGGGGTGTCCCCAGGCAGGGCTGGGGGGACAGCGTCGCCCCGGCCCCGTGGGCTGAGCCACTGACCCCGGGACCCGGTGGGGAGCACGGGGGGGCGGAGCCCCCCAGCCCCTGGCTTTGGGCGGGGGGTGGCCCTATCCTCTGGCTCAGCCTGGGGTTAATCATTACCAGCCGGCCACTGCCTCGCCCTGCACTCAAATAAACACCGGTGACACCCCCCCCCCCGAAATGCTTACGTAGGTGGGGCCCAGGGCCCCACAAACCCCCAGTACCTCCCAGTAACCTCCCCGCCAGGCCCCAGGGCCCCGCTGGGCACGAGGGCCCCAGCCAGCACGAGCCCCCCTGCCCACTCCGGCCGCGGCCCCCGCTGATGCCCGGTGCCGAGCCCGGTGCCCATGCGCTACCCCCGCGGCGCCAGGTGCCCCCGTGGAGGGGCGCACGGCCCCCGCCCTCCCGCTCCTAGCACGGCCGGACCACGGGGCCTTTCTGCCCCCTCCCTGCCCCTGCCCCGCGGGGGAGCCCCGGTTCCCGGGGAGGGCTTGGCGGGGGCCCCCCGAGCCCCGCACCCCGCCCAGCCCCGCCTGGAGCTGAACCCCCCCCCCCAGCCACGCCAGCGCACGGCAACAGCCCCCAGCACCGGGCCCGGGAGCCGTGCGGCCGGGCCGGCCCTGCCCGCACCCCACGCGTGCCCGCGGGGCTGAGTGGGGCGGGGGGGGGGGGGTCCCGGGCCGCCCCCTCCCCACGGGCCCTGCACGCGCCCCCGCCCCGCCCGGCGGCCCTTCAGCTGCGGCGCCCCCTGGCGGGCGCGGCCCCGCACAACGCCCGCCCCGCTTCCCCCCGACCGGGACCGGGACCGGGGCCCCGCGGCCGCGCCTCGCAGCCGGGGAGGCGGCACGAACGCGCACACCCCCACCCCCACCCCCCTCCCGCCGCCGTGCACCCCCCGGAGGGCGGGCGGGCCGCGCTCGGTACCGAGCTGGGATTTCACCTGCCCCGGCCCCGCACAGGTGCGCGCGCCGCCGCCGTGGCGCCCCGGTAACCCCCGGGCAGCGCCCGCCGCGGTCCCGCTGTGGCCCCGGAGCGGGAACGGGCAGCGGGCAACGCTCGCCCAGGCACCGGCACCGGCACCGGCGGGGCCGCCGCGTTGCCCTTTTAAGAGGGGGGCCCGGGGCCGCCGCGCCCATTGTCGCCGCCGCGGGGCGGGGGGTGCCGGGCCGGTGCCGGTGCCGCGCGCTCCGGGGCGGGGCGGGAGGGACCGGGGGGGGGGGGGCGGCACATTCCGCCGCGTTGCCGGGACACCCGTTGCCATGGCGACCGGGCACTGCCGCCGGGGCTCGGCGCGCGCCGCGCAGTTCCCACGGAGCGGCCCGAGCGGTGGCGGCGGCGGCGGCTCCGCTCCCTCCGGGGCGGCGGGAGGGACGGGATGCGGTGCAGTGTTGTGCTCTCGCCTACCAATATTGCACTCGTCCCGGCCTCCCGCCGCACCGGGCTACGCCGGTGGGACCGGCCGAGCACCGGGCTCCCCCCACCCTCCCCACCCCCGCGACGACCACCGGGAGGACGGCGAGGGACGGAGCCGAGAGCGCGGGGCGGGGGGGGGGGGGCAGTGCCCGCTGGGGGCAGCGGGACCCCCCAGGAACCGGGCGCAGGCTAGAAAACACGCAAAACTTTATGGCCAGCCTTCGGGCAGGGACCGCAGCAGCGGGCAGCGCCCGGGGCACGGCGGGGGGGGGGGGGGGGGCAGCCCCGCCACCCGCGGGGCCCCGCTCACCCCGCTGCCGGCCGCACGCGCCGGTACCGGCAGTGCAAAGTCCGCGGGGGGGGGTGTGGGGGGGCCGGGAGCCGGGCCCGGCCGGGAGGGGCTGCGGGGCCCGGAGCGCCCCTGGGTGCCGCTGGCGGGGGCGGAGGGGGGGGCCGGGCCGGGCGCGGCCGCTCACTCGCGTCCCTCCAGCAGGAACCGGCGGAAGGGCTCGAAGTCGGTGGGGATCGTGTCTGCGGGGCGAGAGCGGGGGGTCAGGAGCCGGGGGGGGGGGGGCAAGCCCCGGTAAAGCCCCCCCGGCCCGCAGCAGGGGGAGGGAGGCGATGCTCTGCCAGCTCTCGGCCCCCGGCCCGGTGCGGCGGGGGCCGCGGCGGGGCCGCGGCGGGGCCCCGGTGGGCAGCCCGGTGCTCACCGTTGCAGCGGTACTGCAGGTTGGACCAGATGATGTTCTCCTGGGAGAAGCAGAAGACCCCCAGCCGCCCCCCGCGCATGGTGGTGTCGATGATCACCCCGGAGTCGGCCACCAGCCGCGGGCCCTCGTACAGCCGCACCCTGCGGGGGGGGGGAACGGCCCGGCCCGACCGGTCAGCGGGGCCCCGGGACCCCACCGGGACCGCACCGGGGCCAGCGCCGGGCATCCCGACCCGGGGCTGGGGGCACCGGGCTGGGGCCGGGGCATCCCGCCCGGGGCATGGGGGGGGATGGGGGCACCGGGCTGGGGCCGGGGCATCCCGCCGGTGCTGGACCCCCAGCCCGGGGCCCCCCGTCCCGGGGCCCCCCGCCGTGGCCGGGCTGGAGCCCCCCGCGCCGCCCCCGTGCCGGCCCCGCCGCCTTTGTCGGGCGCTTTGCATGTGAAAGGCGCCGGCGGCCGGCGGGGTCGCCATGGCGACGGGACAATGGCCGCGGGGGCCCGGCGGGGCGGACGGGCCCGGCCCGAGGAGCCCCCCCTGCGGCGGCCGCCCCGACGGGATCCTTAAAGGGGAAACGCGGCCCCAGCGGGGCAGGACCCCTCCCCACGGCCGGCACCCCTTCACCCGTGTGGTCCCAGCGGGCCTGGACCCCATCCCACGGCCGGCACCCCCTCACCGTGTGGTCCCACCGGGGCTGGACCCCACCCAACAGCCAGCACCCTCCACACCAGGGTGGCCCCACTGAAGGGGAGCCCCTCCCAACGCCAGCATCCCCCACCGGGGCTGGGTCCCACCGGGGCTGGGTCCCACCGGGGCTGGGCCCCCTTCCCCCAGCCAGCACCCTCCCCCTACACCAGCCAGAGCAGCCCCCACCCCAGCAACCTCCATGTCCCCCCTGTTCCCCGCTCACCTGATGTAGCCCACCTGGGGCCTGTGCGCCAGCTGCCAGCGGTAGGACGTCTTGTCCCGCCAGCCCACGTTGCGTGGGTCCTTCCAGAGCAGGCGGACGTGGTTGGGCGTGTGGCCCGTGTGCCACAGCGCATTGCGCAGGTGCTCCCCAGGGCCCGTCGAGGACTTCACCGCCTGCGGGTGCACGGGGCATCAGGGTGGGACCCGGCCGGGGCGGCCCGGCCCGGCCCATGGGGTGGCCAGCACCCACCTTGAGCTGCAGCCCTGGCTCTGCCACAGCGCGGAAGGGGGTGGCCTGCCAGTACGTCTGCTCCGTTTGCTTCCACATCACCACGTAGAAGCTGGCGCTGTCCTGGTAGCTGAAGATGAAGCCGGCGTAGTCATCGTCGGTGACGGTGTTGACGTGGAAGGTGCCCTCGAAGTCCACCCCATTGAAGGCCGTGTAGCCTACAGACAGGCAAATGCTGCAAGGAGCCCTCTCCCCCAGCACGGGACCCCGCACCCCGGCTCCCTCCAGCCCACCCGTCACCCCTTTCCGGGGCAAAGAACCCACCCTCATCCCCCAGCGCAGGAGGATGGGAGTAGGGGGGCTGCCCCACGGGGTCTGCAGGTGGGACAGCACCTCTTACCGACAGCCAAGCCCGGGTCACTGTTCATGGTCTGCACGATCTCCATGCCCTGTGGGGCACAGCTGGGTGAGGGGCGTCCCCAGCAGCCCCGGGGACCTCCTGGTCCCCCTCTGCTCCCACCCCGGCAGCACGGTCCCCAGAAACACGGGGGGCAGCACCCACACCTGGTTGAGGACAACCCAGTTGGGATCGATCTGGGCATCCCCCTCAGGGTCGAGGATGACGGTCTGGTAGGCACGGAAGTCGGTCAGCGTCACCTCGGCGCTCTCAGGGCACACGTCCAGCTGGTCCACCACCGTGTCGTTGTCAAAGTCTTCCTCGCACACGTCACCCACGCCGTTCCCTGGGGACACGTGCCCCGGTCAGGGCCCGGCTGAGCCCAGGCGGCTCTGCCTCCTCCCCCCTGCTCCGTGCTCACCGTCCGAGTCCTTCTGGTTGGGGTTGGGGATGAGGCGGCAGTTGTCTGGGCCAGGCGCCACATAGTCAGGGATGCCATCGTTGTCATCGTCATTGTCACAGTCATCCCCCAGCCCATCGTTGTCCGAGTCCAGCTGGGAGCTGTTGGGGATCTCGGCGCAGTTGTCCTTGGTGTCCTGATGCCCATCCCCATCGCTGGGAGCGAGAACGGGGTCAGAGCAGCGCCATAAACCGGGGACCCGGCACTGCATCCCAGCACCCTTGCCAACCCCGAAAACCCCGTTGTCCCCCCTCCTGGGCCCCCAAGCTAGGAACCCAGTTCTGCCCCCAGGGACGTGATGGGACAGGACGTGACGGGGAGGTGACCCCGCAGCAGCGTGGTCCCCACCTGTCCTCGTTGGTGTCACAGATGTCTCCTACCAGGTCGCTGTCCATATCTGTCTGGAGGAGACCAGAGCCCTAGGTTCAGCAGAAACCCCGGGGCGAGGGGGCCCACCCATGCTGCAGGAGGACCCCCCCCCCGCTGGGCAGGGTCCTGCATGCCCGGGCCCCTGCCCCAGCCTGCGCTGCCTGGCCCCGGCCATACCTGAGTGGGGTTGCTCATTTCAGGGCAACTGTCACAGGCATCCCCGACACCATCCTCGTCCCGGTCCGTCTGCAGAGGGTTGGGCACCTTGGGGCAGTTATCCAGCATGTTGGGAATCCCTGCAAGGACAGCGCTGGGTGGATGCCCTCACCCCCCAGCCTGGCGTGGACAGCATCCCCGCTCCGCGAGCGGCCCCAGCTCCGTGCAGGCAGGCCAGCCCCGAGAGCCGCTCACCGTCCCCATCAATGTCATTATCGCAAGCGTCCCCCTCGCCGTTGCTGTCCGTGTCCCGCTGGTCATTATTGGGCACGTTGGGGCAGTTGTCGCAGGCATCCCCGAAGGAGTCGGTGTCTGAGTTCTGCTGGTCCTTGTTGGGGAAGAGCCGGCAGTTGTCCTGCGGGGAAGAGGACAGGGATGCCTGCGCCGCAGTGACTGGCAGACAAGAGGCCACAGTCCCACGCAGGTCAGGGCGGGAGGACATCTCCTCCAGCACACCACGTAAATCCATTCCAGAGCCTGCTGATCCCCAGGAGAAGTATCTTGAGAGCGTCAGCACCAAGCCAAAGGGAAAAGCCCTTTGCCAGAGCTGCAGGCACGTCCCGCCCACCCAGCACAGCCACCTCCACGTTCTTGATGCCATCGCCGTCGGCATCATCGTCACACTGGTCCCCAATGCCGTCGTTGTCGGCATCCTCCTGCCCCGAATTCGGCGTCAGGCGGCAGTTGTCCTGCAGACACAGGCAGTGTTAAAGACAGCGAGGGGACAAGGTCCGAAGCACAGCCCTGCCACGGGCTCCCCAAGCCCTGGCACCCCCTGTGCGGGGATGCCGCCCTCCCTCTCCGGGACACCCACCTGCTTGCAGTGCTTGTTATTGTCGATGCAGGGCAAGGGCTCGTCCGGGTAGCCATCGAGGTCTGTGTCTTGCCCACACACGTTGCCGTTGCCAGCCCAGCCCACGTTGCACTGAAGAAAGAAGAAATCAGGGGCTGGGAAGTGGGGAAGGGCCCTGGCAGAACCAACTGCTGCCCGTGCTAATACTCCCTGCACCCTCCGGCTTCGCCGTCCTCCTGCCCCTGTCCCCCACTCACCGCACAGGAAATTTCACCATTCCTCTCGAACACGCAGAAGCCGTTGATGTCACAGGGGTTGGAGGTCGGAGTGCTGCAGGACTTCTGTGGGACGCAGCCGGATGTTTGATTCCCCACAAAGCCCGACTTGCAGGGACCACACTTGTAGGAACCCTGGGAGAGAGAGGGCAGGGGCAGGATTAGGGGTATAGAGTGGCCACAGACGCCAGGCAGGGGAGCGGGGCAGCTCTGCTCACCAGCGTGTTGGTGCAGATGGAGTTGGGGTCACAGCCCCCGTTGTTTCCATCGTTGCATTCATCAACATCCGTGCAAACCTGCGAGCAGCGCGGGAGAAACGGTCACCCGGGGCCTTTCCCTGCCTGCAGCTCTGCCCATGCCTGTGCCCTGCCCAGGAAAGCTGCTCTCCTCTGGCAGGCACAGCATCCTCCGCCCATCCCTGCAGCTGAGCAGCCCGGTGGGGACTTGGCTAAGTCCTGTGGCACCACACTCACCTGCTTGCTGGCCCTCGCGTAGTCAGCCCCCACACCGGAGACGGTGTTGCCCTGATAACCGCGGGGACAGGGCTCGCAGCGGAAGCCAGGGGCTGTGTTGATGCACTTGGAGCCAGGGAAGCAGGGGTTGGCATGAGCGCACTGTGGCACGGGGAGAGAGAAAGGCTTCACCCTCGGGCACGGCGTCCTGCACGTCAGGGTGGCCGCTGCCCTGGGGCATCCTGGCAGGGCCCTTCCCTGGCTTGAGGATGCGTCCGGAGAGGGGAAGCATCGTCTGCCTGCGCTGCTCTGGCAGCGCTGGGGCTCAGGCGTCGTCTGCTGACCCGCCCCGGGTGCGTGCCCACCTCATCGATGTCGGCGCAGTGCGTGCCATTGCCCTCCAGCCCCGGCGGGCAGGGCCCGCAGCGGTACCCGGGGTACTCGTACGTCTCCATGCAGTCCACACCGCTGAAGCAGGGGCTGGGGTTGCAGCGGGACCGGTGCTCGTGGAAGCCTGAGAAGAGGAGGGCCAGGCAGGGGGTGAGCCGGGGCGGCCCTTTGCCCCCCGAGGTGGGAGCAGAGCCTTGCCAGCACTCACCGCAGACCTGGCACTCCATGATGGTGTTGCGGATCAAAGACATCTCCTTCACCTGCAAGGCAGCAGAGCACCGAGAGTCAGGGGGATGCAGTGTGCTGGCTGGCACCCTGCTCTTGGGCAAACCCAGCCCCGGGAGAGCTGACGCTGCCCCACCGCCTCACCTGGTCCCTAATGTCTTCCCGCAGCTCTGTCAAGATGCGGTTGAAGAGGGTCAGCTGCGTGACCAGCGCCTTGGTCTGCTCTCCTGCCAGGAGCAGAAAGGACAAGGTCAGCCCTGGGACAGACGCAGCCTCCCAGGGCCGTGGGCTGGGGACTGCTCTGCCCCCCAGCACTGAACTGGGAGGACAAGGCAGCTGATGGCCCTTCCTCCTCCTCCCTGGTCCACACAGGTCCCCTTCCCATGTAGCACACCCGTGCCCTCCGATCCACCCCCTCCTGGGGCCCTGCACAGGCGCTTGGGGCACTGCGACAGGCTGCGGAGGGTTTTCCGCCTCCGTGGGGCCCCAAACACTGCCATCGCCCTCACGCCAGGGAAAGGGGGAAACAGAGCAGGGACTTACCCAGGATGGATGCCAGCACGCTTGTCACTGCAAGGGGAGAGACGAGAGATTACCGGATGCTGCCATCAAAGCCCAGCAGCCTCACCTTGTGTGGTCGCTCGTGGTCAGCGTGTGCACAGCGGGAGCTGCCACCTACGTGGGGACGCCTGGACCGGGGGAGGCAGGAGCGCCCACCCCTCTGCGCAGCGTGCTGTCACCTCCCACCTCCATGTGCCACAGCACGTGGCATGCACGGGTGACCCTGTAAGCCCTCCATGCTCCCCCTGCTTGGCACAGGGCACGGACGTGCTGTTACCTGCAGCGTGAATGGACTCGTCTCCTTGGAAAGGGCACTCGCTCAGGGCCCCAACGCGGCTCATGGACCCTCCCAGGATCAGCTTCATCGACTCCACGAACCCCTGACGTACAAGGGGAGACGCAGTCAGCCGGGGGGGGGGGGGGTGTCTGCCTGTCCTCGAGGGCGTGTGGGGGGGGGGTGTCTCGGCCCCTCAAGGGGTCCCAGCACTCACCTGCATCCTCTGGTAGGCCTTCTGCCCTGTGCGCACCTCGATGGACTCCACCTCTGCCAGGGGGATCTCCGACAGCTCGGGCAGCCCCACGCTGGAGTCCGTCTGCTTGCAGTCGACGTAGAGCTCCACGCTCAGCATGTCCCCGCGCAGCCCGCTCAGGCGCACGATGACAGTGTGGCTCTGGCCATCTGCCACGTGCGCATGCTGCAGGTTGACTGAGTGCAGCTTGTTGTCTTCCCGCAGGTAGCGCACCAGGACTGCGGAGGAGCAGGAAGGGGCCGTCAGCTCTCCCCCCGCCGAGTGCCGGCAGCCCACCGGGATCCGCGTGCATCCCGCTGCTCTGCCCAGCTGGCCCCGCGCACGGCAGGAATTTGACCTTCATTTCTCTCTGAGCATCACAGCAAGGCCGGGGCCAGCACGTCCCCGCGCAGCAGGCACCCACCTTTGTTGATTTTCCCCACCACGGAGACCTCCAGCCACCTCGTATTGTCCTTCTTGGAGTAGAGGCCGAAGAGGGTCCCCCCCTGCTTGGGAGGCAGGCGGAAGGTGGAGAGGAGATAAACGTCGTTGACGGTCAAGAGCTCCATCCGGATCTTGTGCGTTATGCTGGCCATCTGCCGGGCCTCGCTCACCATCAGCAGGTCGATGACTGCGGGAGCCAAGCACGGGGGTCGCATCCTGACCGACAGCCGCGGCTCCGGCCGCAGGGGCGCGGGGATGCCCGGCGCGGGGCACCGCGGCCCAGCCCGCCGGCAAGCCCGGCCAGACCGAGGGGACGGGGACGGGGGGGCCCTGGACCGCCGGGCCCCCGGGGGGCACCGGGGAAGCCCCGAGGGCTCCGGGCCCCGCCCAGCGCCGGCCCCGCGCGGTGGCGCTCCAGGACCGGCCGCGCCGCCGAGAGCGACCCGCGGAGCCCCCGCCACCGGCGGGACCGGCGGCCCGGAGCCTGCCCGGCTCCCGCGCTCCGCAGCCGGAGCTTCCCCGCGAGGGCGGCTGCAGCGCTCCGCCGGTCCCGAGCATCCCGCAGCCGGGGCGGGCAGGGCTGGGCGAGCCGGTCGGGCCCCGCGGGATGGCGAGCGGAGCGGGGCCGCAGCTGGCGGGGGGCCGCGGGGGCAGCGCGGAGCACCCCCCCCCCCCCCGCCCCGGGGCCGGCCCCGGCGGGGAGCAGCGATCGCGGCCGCCCCGCCAAGGCGCAGCGGGACCGGGAGCCCGTGGAGGGGCGGCCTGGCCCTCGGCACCGGCCCGGGGCGCTCCGGGGAAGCACGGAGAGCCCGGTCCCGCCGCCGCTCGGCTGCCCGCCCGCTCCGTGCAACCGCGCCGGGCGGACCGGGAGGAGCCCCGCTCCCGGGGCCAGCCCCAGCCGCGCACCGCGGCCCCGGCAGCCCCCGCTGACCCCAGTCGGCACCGGGACCGGCGTCCAGGCGGCTCCCGCGGCTCCCCGCCCCGAGCTGCCCCCGGGCAGAGCCGGGCCGGGGGGTGCCGGCGGCCGCCCCGAGCTGCGGGGATGAATGCCCCTCTGTGCCCCGCCGCCCGCAGCCCGGCGGCCGGACCTCCCAGGGCGCGCAGAGCCGCTGTCAGCCGCCCCGGGCCGGGGAGCGGGGCCGGGGAGCGCGGCGGGGGCGGGGGGGGGGGGGTCCGGCCGCCGCCTCCCGGCTGGCAGCGGGGACGTCCCGTCCGCCTCGCCCCGTCGGGGCCGCCCCGCCGCCGCCCCGGGAGCAGCCTTACCTTGCAGCCCGTGCCGAGCCGCGCCGGCGGCGCCCAGCAGGAGCAGCGCCAGCAGCGCGCCGAGCGCCGGGCCCCCCGCGGCCGCCGGTGCCCCCATGCCGCCGGTGCCGCCGGTGCGGAGCGGAGCGCGGCGGGGCGGGGTGGTGCGAGCGGGGAGGGGCCGGCGCTGCCGGCGAGGAGGAAACAAAGAGCCGTCAATCACGGCCGCGCATCCCGGGGACCCCGGCGGGCGCTCGGCCGCGGCGGCCCGGCCGCAGCCCCGCCGGCGGAGAGGAGCGGGGCGGGGCGCGGCGCACCGGGCCGGGGGCTGCGGGCGAGCCACCGGCCGCCCTGGCGCTGCCCGCCCCCGGCGCAGCTCCCGCTCACAGAAATTGAGTGTGGCAGGCGCCGGTTCACCGGGAGGTCAGGCAGTCTGGGGCCGCCTTCTTGCGAGCCGGAGCCGCCCCAGCAGCGCCGGAGCATCCCAGCCCGGGAGAGCCGGGGACGGCAGCCGAGGGCGCGGGGCCGCTTTGCCAGGCGTGCCCCGGGCCGGGCCGGGCCGTGCCGCCGGGGCATGCGGAGCCCCCCGGGCCGGGCCGTGCTCCCCGTGCGGGAGCGGAGCGAGCGGAGCCAGCCCGCCTGGAGAGCGCTCAGCGGCATAAATCAGCGCCGGGAGCCGGCCCAAGCCCCGAGCAGCACAATGAGCTCATCCCGGGAGCTCCTTCCCCTCCGCCCCGGGCTGCGGGGACAGGGAGCGGGGGTCGCCGGGGGACCCCCCCTGCCCCGCCCCGGTGCCCCCGCGGGCAGCGCCCGGGCCGGGCCCCCGGAGCCCGCCGCACCGCCCGGGGATGCTCGGGCCGGCCCCGCCGCTCCCCGCTGAGCGCCGGCCAAGGCGGGCGGGCGGCCCCGGCCGTGTTTACTCCTGTTTGCCCCGGCTCCATAACAACGGGCCGGGCCCAGCCCCGCGCCAGCGGCTCGGCGCTCGCCAGGGTAACGGGGGGGCAGCTCCCGAGCCGCACACGCGGAGTTTCCCCCCGCCGCTGCCAGCGGGCTCCCGCCCCTGTTTGCTTTCCATGGAAACGCGCGGAGCGGGGCCGGGCGGGGCGGGGAGCGCGTCCCGGCCCCGGGGAGCCGGCAGGCGCAGCCACCCCCGCCCGGGGGGCTCCGCTCCGCTCCGCCGGGCACCGAGCAGCCCCGCTCCGGTGCTGCGGGAGCCGCCCCGCGCCGGGGGCGGGCGGGGCCGGCCCGTGTGGTTCCGGGTCGGGCGGGAAGATGGCGGCGCCCATGGAGCTGTTCTGCTGGGCCGGGGGCTGGGGGCTGCCCTCGGTGGACCCCGACTGCCTGGCCGTGCTGGTGAGCGCCGGGGCCGGGCCGGTGCGGGTCGGTGCGGTGCGGTGCGGTGCGGTCCGCCCGCCGAGCCGCCGCTCCCGCCGCTCCCCTCTCTTGCAGACCTACGCGCGGTTCACGGGGGCGCCGCTCAAGGTGCACCGGGTCAGCAGCCCCTGGAGGAGCCCCTCCGGTAAGGGCCCCGCCGGGGCTACCGGCAGCGGCACCGCCCGCCGGGACCGCCCCACGCTCCGCCCCGGCACCCGCCGTGCCCCCCGCCCCATTGCACCCCCACCCCATTGCACCCCCCGTGCCCCCCGCCCCATTGCACCCCCGCCCCATTGCACCCGCCGTGCCCCCCGCCCCATTGCACCCCCCGCCCCATTGCACCCGCCGTAGCCCCCGCCCCATTGCACCCCCCATGCCCCCCTGCCCCATTGCACCCCCCGCCCCATTGCACCCACCGTAGCCCCCGCCCCATTGCACCCCCCGCCCCATTGCACCCCCGCCCTATTGCACCCCCGTGCCCCCTGCCCCATTGCACCCCCCGCCCCATTGCACCCACCGTAGCCCCCGCCCCATTGCACCCCCCATGCCCCCCGCCCCATTGCACCCCCGCCCCATTGCACCCCCCGTGCCCCCCACCCCATTGCACCCCCCTGCCCCATTGCATCCTTCTACTCTATTGCACCCCCCCTGCCCCATTATACCCCCCGGTGCCCCCCGCCCCATTGCACCCCCCCGTGCTCCCTGCCCCATTGTGTCCCCCACCCGCCCCATTGCACCCCCCAGTGCCCCTGCCCCACTGCACCGTCCTACCCTATTGCATCCCCCTGCCCCGTTACACCTTCCTACCCTATTGCACCCCCCTGCCCCATTGTACACCCCAGTGCCCCCCACCCCATAGCATGCCCCATTGCACCCCCTGGTGCCTCCCACCCCATTGCATGCCCCCCTCACCCCATTGCACCTCTCCACTCCATTGCACCCCGCCTTGTCCTGTTGCCCCCCCCTTACACCACTGCACCCTTCCGACCCTATCGCCCCCTCACCCCATCGCACACCTCTACCCCATTGCACGCCCCCCTCATCCCATCGCACCCCCCTCGTCCCAGCACACTCCCCGTGCCCCATCATGCACAGCTTTCATCCTCTCACCCGCACCCCTCGTGTCACTGTGCCCCCCTGCCCCACCTTACACACCCCCCCACCCCGCCACATGCACCTCTGTCTCGCACCCCCTCACCCGAGCGTGGGGGCCCTTCACCCTGGCGCAGCCCCCCTGCAGCCCTTGCCGGCGGCGGGCTGGCACCCCGGGCACCGCTGCCTGCAGCCACCCCTCTCCTGCCCTCAGGGTGCCTGCCTGCGCTGAAGACGCGGGATGCGGGCACCATCTCCAAAACGCAGCAGATCATAACTCACCTCAGGAAACAGGTAGGGGGAGGTGAGGGGCACCCCCTGACTCGGGCTGGAGGGCACCAGAGCCCCCCTGGCAAGGAGGGGGCTTTGTGGCAGTCGCCCAAGAGGCACGGGCAGGATTTGCCACTTCCCCACCGGATCACACTGTTGCGTTTGCTCTGCAGAAGTATAACGCTGACTACGACCTCTCAGCTACGCAAGAGGCGGACACGCTGGCCTTCGTGTCCCTGCTGGAAGAGAAACTGCTGCCGGTGCTGGTGAGTCTCCCTGTGGAAACATCTCGGGGGGGCACACAGGGAAAGTGGTCTCACCGGGGACTGGATTTGCTCCCTGGAGCGGTGCCGGTGGGCCCGGGTGTGCTAGGAGAGCCAGAGAACGTTGCAGGCAGCAAAATCCCAGGGCTCTGGAGCATCAGTAGCAGGGATCAGGGTGCTGCAGGTCTTGTGGTGGGTTGTGCAGCCGGGGCTGGGGTCTGGCCTTGACCTTGATGCTCCCTCAGCCCCTCGCGGTCTCCGAGGCATCCAGTCCTGTGCTGGGCCCACGGCGCCTGTGTGAGCAGCGCCGGGCACAGGGTCCATGGCACCCGCCATGGCAAAAGGCTGCGCTGGCTCCAGCCCCACCGTGGCCTGGGCACGGATTGTTCTCTGCTGCAGATCCACACCTTCTGGGTGGACGCAAAGAACTACGTGGAGCACACGCGGAAGTGGTACGCGGAAACCATTCCCTTCCCCTTGAACTTCTTCCTGCCCAACTGCATGCACAAGCAGCACCTGGAGCGGCTGCAGCTCATGTGGGGAGATGGCTACATGGAGGACGAGGAGAAGCTGGAGAAGGAGGTGAGGGGATGTGGTCTGGGCACGGCAGGTCCTCGCCAGGTGCCCAGAGGGACCCACATGAGGCCAAAATCTTAATTGGGGTCCGGGGTTCACCCTGGCTGAGCACCCCTTCCCACTCCCCTTAGCACCGTGGCAGTCTGCTGCGTGGCTGGGTGGGTGACAGCCCTCTCTCTTCCTCCTCCAGCTCTACCGGGAAGCTCGGGAATGCCTGACGCTCCTGTCCCAGCGCCTTGGTTCCCAGAAGTTTTTCTTCGGAGACTCGTAGGTGGCCGTAGGGGGAAGGTGCTGTGGGGCCTGAGCACTCCCTACACCCAGGCAGGACCGAGACCCCGTGGTCTGCGGGGAAGCTGGAGCCCGTGCATGGTGCTTTGGGGGTGGGAGAGGCTCGCAGGGGACAGGGCTGTCCATGGTGGCACGGAGTGACGCGGGTGGCAGGAATTAAGGCTGCAGGAGCTGCCGCCACCCCTGGCAGGTCTTTCCCCATCTCTTGTTGGAGCCAGCAGAGCTGCTCCAGAATGGGATCATCCTGCTCCCCCCCATCCTCGCCTCTGGGGCTGGAAGCAAAGAGCCCTCCCGAGGAGGAGGAGGAGGAGGAGCCCCTTGCCATCCCCTGGGGTGCCGGGGCCTGGGGGTGGCCGATGTGTCCAGGTGGCTTTGGGTGGGGATGGGGGAGGAGGCGGGAGGGACCGTGACCCAGTCGCATGTCTCTGTGCCCCAGGCCGGCCTCCCTTGACGCCTTCATCTTCAGCCGCCTGGCGCCGCTCCTGAAGGCGAAGCTGCCCAACGGGAAACTGCAGCAGCACCTGAAGTCCCTGCAGAACCTGTGCAACTACTGCACCTCCATCCTCAGCCTCTACTTCCCCTGGGACGGAGGTGAGATGCGTCCCCCCCCCCCACCTCGCCCCATGGGCTCAGCGTGAGCTGTCCCCACTCCACAGCCCCGGTCTCCCCCCAGGCGAGCCCCCAGCCAGCACCCCGCGGACTGCGGGCGCCGATGGCGGCGAGGCAGAGGAGGACCCCCACAAACGACGCAACCAGCTGCTGTCAGTGCTGGTGGGGCTGGCGGCCATGCTGGGCTACGCCTTCCTGAGCGGCATCGTCTCCATCCAGCGTGGCGGCGCGGGGCCGGCTGGCCGCCAGCCCATTGCCCTGGAGGAGGAGGAAGAGGAGGAAGAGGATTGAGGAAGAGCTGCACGACTGTTCCTCCTCCGGTCACTGGAACTGACTTTTTATGCCGGGAGCCTGGCAGCATCGCTCCCTGTGGGTGCTCCGCTCTGCGTCCCACCAGGAATCGCAGTCCTCTCCATGGGGAGCGCGCCTGCCATGCCAATAAACCTCCCTCTCTCCACCTTGCGTCCTCCCAGCGAGCTCAGGGCCCTTCCCAGTTTCCCCAGTTGCACAGACTGGAGCGCTGCAGCGGGCACCAATGCGCTGCCCCGTTGCATGTCCTGCTTCGCCCCAGTACCGCACCCCGCATCCTTCCTGCAGCTCTGCCCCTCGTCCCCAGCCTTGGGGCTCTCTGGGGATGGGGCGAAGGGGAGACCTGGAGGTTTTTAGTTCCTAAAAGCATCTGCGAGCATCTCGGCAGCATCCCCCATCCTTTCTCCGGCAGCTGTGGGGCTGAGCCCTCCATCTCCCCCACCCTGCGACATCGCTGCCCTCCGGCTGCCGGGCAGAGCAGGCAGCAGGTTCTGCGGGGCTGGTCCCTACCACGCTGCTGCCAGCCCGGCTTCCCCGAGAGCCGCAGCGTGGCCGGGAACGGTCCCTGGCCAGCTGCCTGCCGCAGCAAAAACCAGCAGCAAGGGAAGCCCGGGCTCCTCGGCAGGACGCGTTCCCCAGCCCGGGAGGGCAGGAGCGCTCCGGGCTGCTGGAGGGACACCCGGAGCCCAGCTCCCCGCAGCAGCGCGAGCAGGGTGGCGAGTGGCCGCAGCTGCAGCAGGAATCCCTCCAGTGCTGACAGCAATGTTTGCATTCCTCTGCACCTGCCAGCAACGGGGAGTTCCTCGCAGCTGGCACTGCCAAAAACATGTGGCACGGTAAGCATGGCACTGCAAGCGGCGGCCAAGGGTGCGTGGGCTGCGGAGTGGGGCTGGGGGCGGCCGCCCAGGCTCCGTCTGCCCCAGCAGCCCCACGGTGCTCCCTTGGGACGCCCAGCGTGGGGCTCAGCCTCGGGGCTGGCCATGCTGCCGTGGTTTCCTCTGGCCGCTGCTGGTTTACGAGCGCGCAAATGGAAAATCGGTGTCTGGCCAGGCTGGCCTGCGTGCCGGCTGCTGGGCGGCACACAGCCCTCGCTTGTTCAGCTGCCGGCTGCTGCCGCCACCGGCATCCTGACACCGCTGCTGCGGGCATCCTCGGGGGCTGGCTGGCCCCGGGCTGAGCTCCCCCGGACACGCGCCCCACACATGAGAGCAATGGCCGGGGGCCCCCGCGTTGTGCCGGGAGCGGAGCTGCCGTGCTGTGCTGGGGCCGGCTGCGGAGCCTCCCCCATGCTGGCCCAGTTTGAGGGGCCCCACTGGGAGGGGGATGACTCAATGCAGCCCCCCCGTGCCCGCTCCCCCATCACGTCACTCGGGAAGTATGTGCCCGACGCTCCCCGTTCCCATTAGCTGGGGGGGGGCTGATGGCTGCTCCGGCAGGAGAAACCGCAGCACGCGGCCGCCTGCTCCGGCCAGGAGGCGAAACCAGGGCTGCTGACGTCGGGGCCCTGTGCTGAATCCTGGCTGCTGCCGGCGCCTGGTCCCTGCCAGCTTCTGGCCCCTGCCCTGCCTGGGGGATGCAGAGGGGAGGGAGATGCCACCCCTCGGGGTGACAGCCCCCTGCCTCCGTGCAACACCCCCCTGCTCCCCAGTCGGGTGCCCCCAGGAACCTGGGCAGAGGCGGATGGGACCCCATGGGGCTCAGCAGGTACCGGCAGACCTCCCGGCACGGTCCTGACTGCTGAGCAGGCAGCAAGGAAGGGCAGAGGGGGCACAGCCGTGGTTGTAGAAAACCTGTTTATTTTATGAAAACATCTAGAAAAGAGCAGGCTTTGCAGCCCTCAGATCTAACAGGTCCCCTGGGGCTGCAGGGGCTGTGCCGCAGCCCCAGCCCTGCTCAGGGGCCTGTCCCTGAGCCCTCCCCTGGCATCGCGCTCCTGGTGCCGGCACCTCCCTCCTCCGCCAGCCATGGCTGCGCTAGGCTGGCTGCTTCCACAGGAACGTCTGGATGGAGTCACTGGGAGCCATGGCCTCAAAGAAGCCAACCCGTGGGTCAGAGATCCCAAAGGACACATCCACATGGGAGCTGTGGGGATGCAAGAGGGGATGCAGGTCAGAGGGGGCAGCCGGGCTTGGAGCCAGGGCACAGGGCTGAGCCACTCACCGGTTGAGGACCACCAGGACGACGGTGCCGTCGGGGCGCAGGAAAGCCGAGTGCTCTAGGTCACACCAGCGGCACTTCTTGGAGACAGTCAGCCCCACGCGCTGCGAGCCCTCGGGGATGAACTTGCTGTGGGGACAAGCAGGGCATGAGCATGGTGCCTGGAGCTGGCAGGCGGAGCCAGCAGCCCCTTGCCAGCCACCCCCGGCCCCGACCCACCTGAAGTGCCCCATGTGATAGAACATGGGCTGCTTGTAGAAGACATCCTTGCTGCTGTCCACGATGACGGGGCTGTCCACGTAGTTCTTGCTCCAGTTGGGGCCCCCCTCCAGGTCCAGGGCCAGGTTCCAGTCGGTCCAGCCCGTCACGTAGTTGTTGAGATTCTGCAGGGCGGGTGACGGTGCTGAGCCGCGGGCGGGCGTAGGGGGTGGCCGCTCAGCAGTTGCCGCCGAGCCCTACCGTCAGGATGCTGTGACTGTACTTGCTCCCGCGGTCCCAGTCACCCAGCACCACCCTAGGCTCCCAGAAGTAGGAGCCGGTGGAGGCCTCCGTGGAGAGAATGAAATAGTCTGGGAAGAGGTGATGGGTGATGGAGAGCGTGAGGTCAATGGGTGCCAGGAAGTCCAGGTACCAGTGGATGCCGATGCCACTGATGTAGCTGGCGGCCACAGGGTCTTTGAGAACCTGGCAGGAGAAAGGAGTCACCAGGGGCCAGGGCTGGGAGAGCCGCCGTGGGGCGAGGAGATCCACCATGGCGACTCACCACCTGGGCCCAGTAGGGCAGCATCACCCTCTGGTCGTCCAGGATGATGAGCTGGACGTGGCGGTGGGAGCTGTTGGCCAGCACGGGGCCCAGGTCCCGTGCAATGAAGTCCCGCTGGTGCTCGGGGGAGAAGCCCAGGCACTGGAAGGGGTAGAAGACGATCTCGCCGGCTGTGGGCTCGTTCCCTGCTGTCACTGCCCAGAAGGTCAGGTTGTACTTGGCGTATTCGTCCAGGAACCTGGGCACGGGGGCAGATGGTGAATGGCCCCGTCGCGGCAGCGCCAGCCCCAGGTGTGGTGACCCCAGCACCCGCTGCGCTCCCCCGGCCCCTCACCGGATGAAGTACTTGGCCCAGGCCTGGTGGTACTTGTCCCCAGGGCTGCCCTTCAGCGTCCCCCTCCCTGTCATCGCGCCGTTTGTCTTCATCCAGACCGGGGACGTCCAGGGGCTGGCATACAGTGACAGTGGCCGCTTGGCCACCGCCTGTGCAGCCCGGAGGATGGGAATCTGGGGAGAACCGGGATGGCAGCGAGCTCTCCGGGTCTGCTGCAATGCTGGCGTGGCCGGTGGCAGGACGAGTCCTCTCCCTCCCCATCAGAGGGAAGGTGCTCCCCTTCCCCAGCCCACCCTGTCCCGTCCCACCCAGGCCACAGCCCCGGTGCCTGGGGCTCGCCCTGCGGGACCCACCTTCATCCGCGTGTCCTCCTCCGTCAGGTTGAAGTGCTTCAGCTCGAAGTCACCCTCCGCATCAGCATAGGTGTACAGGCGGACGGAGAAGTCGGTGCTGGCCATGGGGACACGCACGAGGTTGTACTCGATGCCTGGGGACAGGGCGGGCGGTGATGGGCATCCCTGGGGTGTATTCGGGCCCCTCGGCACCAGTCTCAGCAGCCAGACCCCAAACAGGGGAAGCCGGACAGACCAGCCCCATCGCCCTGCCCTAGGCTCACCTTCCTCGGAGAAATAGGAGCGGAGCAGGTGGTTCTGAGCATCCTTGGACAGGGACTGGATGTTGATGGCAGCTGAGTCTGTGACGGAGCCACCAAAGCCCTTCACCTTCTGGTACCGCTGCGCCGTGTCCAGGGTGAGATGGAAATCTGTGGGGGACAAACATCGTCGCAGCCGCCGTGCAGGGATGGACTCTGTTCCCTGGTGCGCAGGCAGGCGTCCGGCTGCAGCGGGTACCTGGGGTTTCAGCGTTGCGCTGGAAGCTCCCCTCGCTGCGCTCCAGCCGCTTGCCAGCCTTGCTGCTCTCGTACTTGACGTAGGTGCCCGGGGCCGGCAGGACCACGGGGTCCAGTGTGTCGCAGTATGTGGCGCTGCAGGCGCACACCAGCGAGCCGTGACCGAAGTCCTTGGCATCGCAGGGACGGCTGCCTGCGGCAGGAGGAGAGACCAGGCAGACACACAGGGCTGTGGCAGGAGCCCAGCTTACCCCTTCGACCCACCACGGACACCGAACCCATGGCTGTGCCGCCCCAAACTGCTGACCTCCGCAGCCCTCTGCTCAGGCACACGGCGCCAGGACTTACCTGCTGCCTGCAACGCTGCCTGCACCAGCAGGAGCCAACCCAGGACGCTGGCACACCCAGGCCCCATGGCACCTCTGCTGCACCGCGGCCTGGACGGATGCTGACGGCAAGCACCAGGGCTGGGAGCAGGGCGGCGGGCGTCAGCAACCAGCTCCTCTCGCCCTGTCCCGGCCCCGCACAGGGACAGAGACCCAGGGCAGGGGCAACCCCAGCATCCCCCTGCTCGGGAGCCTCGGGGACCACCAGCACCCGCTGCTAGGGCTGAGACCCCACCATCCTGCCTGCTCCCCACAGCCCCAGCCCAGCGTTCACCTTCCCTCCCGCCCCGCTGGTGCCCACGGACAGCTCCGGCCATGTCCCGGCTCAGGGTGCAGCCCCCGGGGGGGTGCAGCCCCCCAGGCGTGTGCTGCCCCATCCCCACTGGCCTGGTGCTCCCAGCCGCCCACACCAGCTGTACCCAGTAGCTCGGTTCACTCCCATCACCTCCCTCCCACTCCTTCCCCTTCCTTGCTCATCCCATGGCTGTGCCGTGCCGTGCCTCTCCACGTGTCCCTGGTGCCTCCCGAGCCACGGCTGGGAGCAAACAGCTCCATGCTCCCAACCCCACGAGTGTGGCGGCTGGGGCTTGCCCAGCCGGAGCGGTTTGGGGCCCGAGCCCCCAGTGCAGAGGGGTCCTGCATTTCCCTGCTCTCTGCAGGTGCTCCCACCCCGCCCTGTCCTTCCCGTGTCGCTGGGCAAGGAGCTTCTCCACGACGGCACGGGAGGAGCCACCTCCGTGCCTTGGGACCCCGGTGCCAGGCTGCTGCCCCAGGGCAGGGGGACACAAGGGTGGGACAGCACCAGCTCGCTGCTCCCCGAGACTGTGTGGGATCAGGACCAGGACCGGGGCCAGGCAGGTTGTCCCACACGCATCACCTCCCACTCCCTGCCCAGGGGCCATGCCCAGCGCCGTGGACACGGCCTTAGCATGGTCCTGCTGTCCGGGGCCATCCCTGTCCCTGTCCCTGGCGGATGAAGCTGCTCCGCAGCCGGGGTACTCACCTGCTGCCAGGAAACCTTCTTGCCGCGTCTCTGCCGCGCGCAGGGCAGTGGGGCGGCAGGAGCTGCTTTCTGGCTGTGCGTGGTAGGAGGTGACAGCGTCTGGCAGAGCAGGAAAGGTGAGTCCGGGAGAGGACAGCTCATGGGACTCTGTGCATTTGAAGAGGAGCCTGAGGATGATTTTGCAACCTCTCTCCAATGAGAACTTTCAATGCTCACCGCAGCATTTGCAAAGCTCTCCTGAAACCGGTTCCAATGGCTAGAGGGAAGCTGGGGCAGGGGGCGGGATGCCCACCAGCCTCCCAGGTGCCTCCATCGCCCCAGACAGGAGCCCCTGCAGCCACCTCCGCCCCGCCCCAGCAGCAGTGCTCCCCTTGTGAAGAGCCCCACGAAAGCAGCCTGGTCTCCCCGGGACACCCTCGGGCAGGGATGGGGCCAGCTGTGCCCACCCGGGTGTCCCTGCCGGGGTCGCGCGGCTGCTCGGCCTCGAGCCCCAGCTGGCAGCGGCTCAGCTTTGCCGCAGGTGCAGGCAAGAGCCGCCTGCAGCCAGCACTGCAGCCGCAACCCGTGACCCGCTTGTGGCTGCACCAGCAACTTTCCTGGCGTGGGCAGAGGCGCCGATGGGGCCACGGGCAAACCCACGAGCAGCCAGCCCAGCCATGGCAGGGGTGACCGCACCCCGCTTCTCGCCGCCCCCCTGAGAAGGTGATGGGCGCAGCGGGGGGGGCTGCAGGTGCTGCCCGCTGGGGCCACGCTTGCCCTTGCCGTGGGGCCGTGCCCCCCCACGCCTGAGCCCCACACCCGCAGCTGGGCTGGGTGGAGCAGGCTGCAGAAGTTTATCATCTGCAAAACAAGTCTGGGCTCCGCACCTTCTAATTTGGGATCCTTCCTAATTGCAGACACCTGCCCACCAGGAGAAGCAGGAGGGAGGCAGAGCCATGGGAGAGGCAGCATCGGCCCGGCCTGGCCCCGGTGTCCCCCTGATGCCACTTGTGTGGGTGGCCGGGGAGGCAGCCCCTCAACTGGGCACCGCTCTCCCAACTGCGGCCAGAGCAAGGACCCCCCCGGCACAGGCCGCAGCCGGTGGGGCCGATGGGGGCGATTCCTCCAGCCTCACCCCGGCCCCTCACACCCGTTGCCAGGGATGTCACATCCCTCACTTTCCCCGCCAGCTTTTCGGCGCGGAGGGAAGACACCAGCCCCGCGGCAGATGTGTTTCCAGATGGCCAGGGACCACGGAGCCCGCCCAGAGGGGCCGTGCCGAAGCATTTCCCTGCACACACATCCCCGAGCGCTGCTGAACATCTGGGGGTGCGGGGCTCCGTATGTGCCTTCCCTGCGCGGCAGAGCTTTGACGTACCTTGAGAAGCGCAGGCAGCCCAGCTGCTGTTTGGGCCAGCGCTACCCAGGAACGTCGATGAAAGCGCAGGACAGGCAGATGTGCTCCGTGAACAGGGCTGAGACAGAGCCTGGTGCCACCCTCATGCCGCACTCCAAGAAAACAGCTGTTAAACCTCTTTTTATTTTTTTTTTTTCCTTTTTCCCCAACATCAGCAACTCTGCAGCTCACACACAAGGCGAGTTTGCCAAGGAGCACTCTGGCTTTCTCATTCCAGGACTTCAAAGATGCTGGTAACGTTCCCAAAGGCTGGAGCAAGCAAATACTGCAACCGGTATTTAAAGAGAGCAAACAGGATGGCCAGGTAATTGCGGGCTGCCAGGTCGATGTCGGCCGCCGCCAGAATAGAGGGGACTCTGTCCGGGGGCCACACCAGTGGAAGGTGGCTGGGTGCGGCCGGCAGCGTGAGCTCTGGAAGAGATGGCATCAGCCTAATTTGTCTGTGAGGCTTAGTGGATGGGGACGCTGATATAATTTACTCAGCCTTTTTTACAATGTCTGTCCTGGTGCAACAGGACATTTGGATTTAAAAAAAAAAAAAAAAGTAGGCTGGGGAAAACCAACAGTACATATGAAACAAATCAAGAGCTGGCAAGTGGCTGAGGCTCCAGCTGCAGCGATAAACAAGGCAGCCACACGCGGGCCATGGGGATGGAGCCCTCCGGGGCACCCCTTGCCCTTCACTGCCTCTCCGAGGAAAACCGAGCCATTTCCGAGAGTGTAGAGGAAACACTGACGGGGACGGCGCATACCGGAGGGAGCACGTCACGGCTTTACTTGGCACCCAAGACACACGCGAAGGTTTCAAGGGAGCCACGTGTGGAAGCATGGTCCAGGAGACGGTGCAGCAGGAGTTTTCAGGGGGCTGGGGGGTGCTGGGGAGGGAGGGGGAGGCTGGGAAGCGCCAGCAGCAGCAACCCCACACCGGAAGCACACGCGGCCCCTTGCACGGTCCCTCCCGCGCCCCCAGCAGTGGGTCACCACCCACTTCCACCGCTGAAGGATGCTGGAAAGGATGGGGGGAAGAGCTGACCCTCGCAGACCCCCAGCCACTCGGCGCCGTCCCAGCGCTGCCCTGGCCATCACTGCTGGTGCCACAGGTAGGTCTGGATGGAGTTGGCTGGAGCCACGGTCTCAATGAAACCAACGGCAGGATCCCGGATCCCGAACGGCACATCCCAGCCAAACCTGGGGGGCAAGAGGGGCTGAGCAGGTTGGCACGGCTGGGGCTGAGCATCCTCACGTGCCCCCCTGCCCCTGCTGACCTGTTGAGGACCACCAGGACGAGGGCCCCGTCAGGGCGCAGGACGGCCACGTGCTCCAGCTGACAGATGAGGCATCGGCGGCTGCTGTGCAGCCCCACGCGCCGGGAGCCCTCGGGGATGAACTTGCTGCAGGGAGAGGAGCAGGAGAGGGATCGTGCCCCGCAGTCTCGGGCTGGCGGCAGCACCTGAGCCCCCCCAGCCCCGACCCACCTGAAGTGCCCCATGTGATAGAACATGGGCTGCTTGTAGAAGACGTCCTTGCTGCTGTCCACGATGACGGGGCTGTCCACATAGTTCTTGACCCAGTTGGGGCCCCCCTCCAGGTCCAGGGCCAGGTTCCAGTCGGTCCAGCCGGCCACAAAGTGGTTCAGGACCTGGGCAGGTGGGGAAGGGGCTGAGCTGGGCTGAGCCAGGCCCCCGGCCCCGGGCGGGCAGTGCCGGGGGGCCGTACCGTCAGGATGCTGTGGCTGTAGCGGTTTCCTCGCTCCCAGCAGCCCAGGCACACGGAGAACCGAAGGGTGAGGAAGCCGCTGCAGGCCTCCGTGTAGAGGAGAAAATGGTCAGGGAAGAGCTTGTGGGTGGCCTCCAGGCTGCAGCTGGCCGGGATGATGCCGTCCAGGTACCAGTGAACCCCCACGCCAGCAACATAGCGGGCAGCAGTGGCATTGCCCAGGACCTGGTGGGGCAGAGGAGATGCCTCACACCAGGGCCACCAGCACCCTGAGCCCCGCAGGGATGGACACACAGACCCCAAATGCTGGTGGGGTCTCCTAGGGCCACCTGCCTCCCCTCTTGTGTGCTGCTGTGGGCACTGCGGGCTCCCGCGCCTGCAGCCCCCTCCCTTCAGCACCTGCACCCCGAGCAGCAAGCCACAAGCAGCACCGCGATGTGGCTCTGGCACCCCGCTGGGCACAGAGCAATGGGGGGTGGGGGCAGACATGCCCCTTGGTGGGCTCCTCGCCCCCCCGCATGGCTCCTGCTGCTGCCTGGGCCTCCCTTCGCATCCCCCCGCCCAGGGTGCTCTTGCACCATGGCCCTGCCTGGTCCCCAGGTGCTGCCGGTTTGAGATGAGGGAGGGACGCGGTGCAGCTCCAGCCTCCCTCGAGGCAAGGGCAGGAGCACGTTTTATTTTCTTTCCTTTTAGTTTAAGGTAATTCCCACAAACAGCTCTTCAGCGTTGCAAAGGGTAAGCCAAATCAGCCGAAACTCTGCCTGGAGAAGGTGCTGGCATGCCGGCAGCGGGAATCCAGGATGCAGATGCCGCCTCCTGTCCCTGCTTCCAGGCACACACGGAGGTGGTTGCTACCGAATTAGCCGGCTCCGGCTGCCTCTCCGGCAGGCCCGGTTCGCCTCCTGCTCTCTCTAGGGCTGGGAGCAGCTGCTGGCTTAATTTTCAGCTAAAACCCAAGGCTTGGGTGGGACATGGAGTGGAGGAGGAGGAAAGAGCCAGGCTTTGCTCTTCACCGCTTTGGCCCAGTGCGGGAGGTGGATACGCTGGTCGTCCAGGACGATGAGCCGGGTGCGGTGGGGGCTGCGGGCCAGCGCAGGGCCCAGGTCACGGACGACGAAGTCCCGCTGTTGTGCGGCAGTGAAGACAAGGGTGGGGAACTGGGGGGGCGTGAGGATCGCTGCGAGGGGCTCATTCTGCGCCGTCACCGCCCAGAAGGTCACGTTGTACTTGGCGTATTCGTCCAGGAACCTGGTGCGGGGAAGGGGGGGCAGCGTCAGCCGTGCCTGCCCACCCTCTGCCCACCCTCGCCCCCTGCGGTCCTCGAGTGCCCCGGCTCCAGGGAACCGTACTTGATGAAGTAGTTGGCCCAGGTCTTGTGGTACTTGTCCCCCGCCTGCCCCTTCAGCGTGCCCTTCCCGCGGACGTCCCCGTTACTCTTCAGCCAGCCTGGGGAGGTCCAGGGGCTGGCGTACAGCGACAGCAGCCGCCCACTCATGGCTGAGGCTCGGTGCAGGAGCGGGATCTGCAGGAGGGGGCAGAGGGACCGGCTCAGCTCCAGGTGCAGTCCCCCAAAACCACACGGCCCAGCGCGGGAGGAAGAGGAGCACTCAGGGGTCCTCTGTGAGGAAAGGCAGCCTGCAAGCACCACCCCATAGCATGGCACCCCAGCTCCGCACCCTGCCAGCGCCAGCTGGGATGCGCCAGGACGTGCCACAGAGGAGGTGCCGGCTCCCACGGGCTGTCCCCATGCACCCTGCCACCGTGTGCGGGGCTTGGCAGCGCCTGGTCACGGGCGTCCCAGCACGCACAGGAGCTCCGGCGGGAGAGGGGACAGGGTGCTGATGGCAGTGGCTTCAGCCTCCCACCTTCATCTTCACATCCTCCTCTGCCAGCCTGAAGTGCTTCAGCTCGTAGTCGTGGGGGACATCGTCATAGCTGTAGGGGCGCACGGAGAAGTCGCTGCAAGCCATGGGGAGCCGGATGAGGTTGTACTCAATCCCTGCGGAGCAGGAAAGGCATCAAGCGGTGCTGGAGCCAGCGCCCAGGTGATGGCTGTCCCTGCAGCAAGGACAGGAGCAGCCGCCTCCAAGCTGCCCCACGCTGCTGGTGCCCTCATTGCTCACCGTTCTGAGAGAAATACGAGCACAGCAGGTTGTCCTGGGCCGGCTGCGACAGCCCCAGGATGTTCAGGGCAGCAGCATCGGAGAGGGACCCGCCGAAGCCCTTCACGTGCTGGTACAGTGTGGAGACGTTGACCGTCAGCAGCAGCCCTGCGAGGGAGACCCCAGCTCAGCTCGCAGTGCCCGGGGGTCCTGTGCTGGCACCCACTGCCCGCCCAGCCGCAGCGGGTACCTGGGGTGCGCAGGCTGTGCTGGAAGCTCCCCTCGCTGCACTCCAGCCGCTTGCCAGCCTTGCTGCTCTCGTATTTGACGTAGGTGCCCGGGGCCGGCAGGACCACGGGGTCCAGCGTGTCGCAGTACGTGGCGTTGCAGACGCACACCATGGCATCGCGGCCAAAGTACTTGGGGCTGCAGGGCCGGGCGCCTGGGGGGCATGGGCAGGTTGGGGGCAGCCGCCGGCTCGGGGACGCATCCCTGCCAGAGCTCTCCTGCTGCCCCAGAGCGCTGCCTCTGCCCCCGTGCTCTGCGCCCTGTCACCTCCCCGGGCACCCCAGCTCCTGCGCCCAAGCCACACTGTCCCACTGCCACCCCCGCGACGTCCCGGCGCTCACCTGCAGCCCGAGGCACTGCCTGCAGCAGCGGTGGCAGCAGCCAGCCCAGGACGCTGACAGCCCTCATGGCCCCTCTGTGTCCCTCCAGCTCCAGTGGGTCCCGGGGAGCAGCGCCTGCAAGCGGGGGCACCCTCAGCCGAGGCAGGCGCAGGAGGGGGTGGACGGACAGGCTGCGGTCCCCAGCCGGATCAGCACCGTCTCCTCTGCCCCCACGCCTCCTTCTGCTGCTGGGGAGCTCCTGCCACACGCTCCGTCCTCCCCCCCGCCCCCCGCAAAGACCCTCACCTTGCGGGAAGGTGCAGTGGGTCCATCCCTCCCAGGAGCCCACAGCCCACCCACCTCTGCCCTGGCTGCTCCCCGACCTGCACTGCTGCCAGCCCTCCTCCTCCTCAGGCAGCTCCAGCCTCCGTACCTCACCTTTACGGGGAGCCACTTCCAGACCTCCCTCCGCAGCACACCCTCTCCCACCCCCACAGCTCCTCCTTGCTCTCCTCCCGGCCCATACCTACCGCTGCTCTTGGACCTGGCCCGTCGTACATCTCCTCGCCACGGGGCCAGCGTCGGGGAACAGCCTTCCGCTGCCAGGCAAGGGCCTCAGCCCCCAGAGACGAGAGATGGGGACATCATGCTGGCAGCTCTGGCTATGCAAAAGGCCGCACCAGCACAGGGAGATCCAGCGCCTCTGAGAACCCACTGCAATTCCCTGAAGGAAGAGCTGATTTTTTTGTTTTGTCAGGCAGGGTCTGGATGAATCCCTGGAAGCACAGCAGAGCCCACAGGCAGGCTCACAGGCACCGCAGGCTGTCCTGCTAACGAGCAATAACAGCACCTCGGGCGATTTACCCCTGCCCATCACCCCGGTTCCTCCAGGTCCCCCCCAGGAGCTGCTGTGGTTGCGCGCCCAGCATGGGGAGAGTCCAGGACCCCCAGGCGAGGATGGCAAACGTGGCTGCACGGCCCAGCGCAGCAAAAGGACCCTCCAGGTGCAGCCACACAGGAGCCAGGGCTGCTGCCATACCCTGCTCGAGCCTTCTGCATTGCTCGTCCCACCTCAGCACACACCATGGAAGCAGCAGCAGCAGCAAGCTGGCAGTTGCCCCAGCTCCTTCACAGGCAGGGCCACGCTCTGGCCCCTGGCAATGGCGGCCATGGCTGCGCTGTCAAGTCAAACCCACAGAGGGGAACCTGCTGCCCCGAGACCAGCCGTGCCAGAAGCAGAGCTCTGCTCCTCCGTCCCTGGTGACAAACCGCTCCAGGAGCGCTCCCTGCTCCTCCGAGAGCAGCCCTCCCAGTCCGAGGAGCCAGGGCGGAACTGGGCCGGCTCACCCAGGCACACAGACACTGCCTGACCCCGGTCCCATCGCCCAGGACGTGCCCGCTCCTGCGGACACGCGTGCATGCGCCCATGGCTGCGGGGATGCCCTTGGCATCTCCCCGCAGGGCTGGCCTAGGGGGACAGCCAGGTCCCAGCCACTGCTCCTCCGGCTCAAGAGCATCGGACACAGGGGCTCGCAGTTTCCCTCCACAGAGTTAAACCACTCCGTTAGCTCTCCCTCTCCGGGTGGAGCAGCACTTCATGACTAATTTTCTCCTTTTCTGGCATATCAGATGCAGCTGCGGGGCAATTCAATTCACCAAAGTTCCTCCTACCCTCCAGTGCTGCCCTGCCATAGTCCTGTGCCTCTGCCCGCGGCGCGGGGCCAAGCCACGGGGCGCCGGGGCCTGCTGCCACCGGGGAAGGGGCGGACGGGGCTGGGCAGCCCCTGGTTACGCCTCATGGGGCAAACAGTCAGCCCTGGAAGGACGCTCCCGGTCCTGAGCTGTCCCTCTGCCCCATGGGTCTCCCACCCCCAGCTGTGACTAACATGCCAGCCGGCTGCTACACCCAGGCCTAATAAGCCCCAGTTTTGGGGAGGGGTTAATAGGTCAGCCCCTGCCACCCCACGGGGATCAGCTGCCTCCTGGCCCCCTGCCAGCCGCCCAGGACCCCCCCACCCCCATACACCCCTTCCCTCCCCGATTTACCGTCCGGCTCTGCCTGCCCACCGCCAGCCACAGCCCCGCAGCCGGCTCTGGTCCCCACAGCCCCCCCAGCTCCTGGGAGCAAAAACACTGCGGAGGCTGCTGGAGCTCATCCTGATCGACACTGGCTGATAAGAGCTTCCTGCTGAGCAGGAAAAGTGAGACCCAGGGGAAGGGCAACACCTCAGTGCAGAGCGGGTGGCACGGGAGACGCTGGGCAGCCCCACCAAATCCTCTCAAAGCCACTTCTTGCTGCTGCTCCCAGCACGCTGGCTTTCTCACAGCGCTCGCAGAGCTGCCTGGCAGCAGGCAGGGGAGCCTTGGGGGGGTAAATTTTGTCCAGCCAGTGGGGATGGGGACCCTGGGAAGACAGAGCTGAGGCTGAGCTGCTTTTACAGGGATCACAACTCCGAAAACATTGGTGCTAAAGTGGGAGTCGGGTGCGCAGCGCCTTGATGCGGTGTCGTGGCAGCAGCTCCGGCTCCAGGGTCCTGCCAGGCAGGAGCCCTTGGCCCCGAGCACGGGGAGGCCCAGCCCGTGCTGGTGGTTACTGGTTCCAGCCCAGCTACTGGGGGGTCCTGCCCTCCCAGCCCCAGCAGCCAGCACGCACCCCAAAATGAGCCAACGCTTTGCACAAGAATTACTGAGCCAAACCCCGCGACGCTGGAGGATTCGCCCCCTCTGCACTTAACCCAGAGCTGGTCGGTCCTTCAGAGCCAAGCAGAGCATGGGGACGAGGGCACGTGTCCCAGGATGGTTCAGCATCCAGACATCGGCTTTTATTACCGGGGCTGGTAAAACGTTAAAGGAAGCTGGTCAGTAGGAACCTGGGGGAGAAGCAGCAGGTGGAGGAGCAGTGCTGCCCCGGGGCACAGGGATGTGAGAGCAGGGCTCACTGTCGCTGTGATCCTGGAGAAATATTTCCCTCTTGTGGACAAACACGAAGAGCCTCGGGGCAGGAGCAGGCTGCCTGTGCCCCTTGCAGAGCCAGCTCTTGCCAGGGCTCGACAACCCGCCGTGGTGCAGGGGCCCAGGGCTCGGGGCCCAGAGCCGTGTCCCGGCGGCACCACGGCGCAGGACATGCCAGCTCCCCAGCGTGACCCTGTCATGCACTCACCCGCTGCCCCGAGCGCCGTCGGAGCCAGCGTTGGGCTGTGCCCGGCCCACGCAGCGTCGCTGCTGTCAGCCCTGACGGCGTACCCAGGCCCCAGCCCGCCTGCCTCGACCCGGCCGACCCGGCTCAGCCCAGCAGCCCCAGCCTCCCTTCCTCACCCTGCCTGCAATTGTGACCTCCCTGCCCCGATCCTTCACTCAGCACATCCCTCCGAGCTCCCAGGCTCCTTCCTGGGTGTGCCCATACTCGGCACCCACTCCTGGCCCCGTGCCCACTTGCTCAAGCTGCCCTGGCTCCGCGGTGGGTGCTGAGTCCCTGGTGCACCCTGAGCCTCCTCATCACAGCGGGAACTGCTTTGCCGCGTCCCTGTGGGGGACAGCACCTCCCAGTACAGGGCTGCTGCAGCCTGGCCGGCATCCCTCTCCCTGCAAAGCCCCGGGAGAAGCTTGCAGATACCCATGCAGAGCCGGCTCGTACCCTGAACCCACCATGCTGTGACGCTGGAGCTGGTTCTGTCTCCAGCCCCGACCCTGGGGAGCACCCTGCACCCTGGGCTGGGTGAGAGATGATCCACACACACCCCCTGCCCAGCATTTGGGCTGCAAGTGGCTCCAGCTTGGCAGGAAAAGCAGAGAAAGCTGAAGCTTGACTGCAATCCCTGCCCAGGGCTTCCAGCAAGGCAGGCGTCTGGGCGCTTCGCTCCCCACCCCTGCTCCAGGACCCAGAGCATCCATGTGGCAGGGTAAATCCTGAGCTGCCTGCTGGTTCCTAAACCTGCCCGCAAAGGCAGCGGGAAAGCACTGGGGCTCGGCTTGTCCCCCTGCCAGGCGGCACGTGCTTGAGGAGCAGATTGGAGCCTGGAGCACCGCCCTGGCAGGGTGAGCCCCGCCGCCAGTTGCGGTGGGGAGAGCAGCAGGGGTGGGCAGGGAGAGCAGCCGCCCCGCGGGGCTTCAGGTGCTCTGCGCTGCTTTTGGGACTCCCATGGGCTCCGTGCCCAGGCGGCACCCAGCCACAGCGCCCGGGAGCAGGGGAGGGACCTGGATGTTTCTCTTCCAGCCACAGACATAGAGGCAGCATGAGCGTTTAATGTTGGAGCAGCAGCAAACAGCGTTCACAGCCTGTGGGATCTCCACCCTGAGGGGCACCGGTGCTCCCGGCCCTCCTGCATGTGCGTGGCGCTCCCGGACCTGGCTCACTCCTCCAGCTCGCCCAAGCACTCAGCTCTGTCGCGGTGCAGACAGCGGTGAGCTGCCGCCTCTGCGTTCCCGGCCCGAGCCTGTGGGCAGCATGGGCCACTCTCCTGGCCCGGCTCGGGCCGGCCACTGGCCAGCCATGGGGATCCCAGCCCCGTCACTGCCGCTGCCAGAGGTAGGTCTGGATGGAGCTGGCCGGAGCCACAGCTGCGATGAGGCCAACAGTATCAGCCAGCCCGAAGGTGATGTTCTGCAGGGACCTGGAGGGAGAGGAGCAGTGGGGTCAGACCTGCAGCACCAGCGGTGCACAAGGCCCAGCGGGACGAACGACACGCACACACACGGCCCGGCAGGACGGGGTCCCAGGCTCGCAGGCCGTGCTGCATCGCTCACCGGTTCAGAACCACCACCACCACGGCACCATCGGGGCGCAGCAAAGCTGTGTACTCCAAGTCCGTCTTCTTGGACTCTTTGGAGGCAACAAGTCCCACGCGCTGGGAGCCCTCGGGGATGAACTTGCTGCACAAACAAGAAGCAACCCAAAGAAGGGAGTCAGACCCCAGAAGAGCTCCTCTCCCAACAAACCTGCCCTGCTCCCCTCCCGACAAGCTGCTACTACAACCATGGAGCTGGAGCCCGGGCAGCTGAGTGTGTTGGGGGGCCCCAACCCACCTGAAGTGCCCCATGTGATAGAACATGGGCTGCTTGTAGAAGATGCCTTCGCTGGTGTCCACGATGACGGGGCTGTCCACGTAGTTCTTGACCCAGTTGGGACCCCCCTCCAGGTCCAGGGCCAGGTTCCAGTCGGTCCAGCCGGCCACAAAGTGGTTCAGGTTCTGCAACAGGACAGCCCAGACGTCTGCCCACAGAGTGCGGTGCCGACAGGAGAGGGAACGCCCCGGCAGCCCTCTCTGGGGCCCACCGCACAGGGCGACATAGAATCATAGAATAGTTTAGGTTGGAAAAGACCTAGGTTGGATCATCCAGTCCAACCATTAACCTAACAATACCAAGTCCCCACTAAACCAATTAAAGGTAGACTAGACTAAACCATGTCCCAAAGTGCCACGTCTGCCCGTTTTTTGAACGCTTCCAGGGATGGTGACTCCACCACCTCTTGACATGGGGGCCTCACCGTCAGGATGCTGTGGCTGTACTGGTTCCCCCGCTCCCAGCAGCCCAGGATCACGTCCCTCTCCCAGAAATGGGCCCCGATGCACGCCTCTGTGGCCAGGATGAAGTAGTCAGGGAAGAGCTCATGAGTGGGCACCACTGTGTCCTGTATGGGACCGATGAAGTCCAGGTACCAGTGGATGCCAATGCCGTGGACGTAGCGAGCTGCCTCTTCATCCTCCAGGACCTGGCAGAGAGAAAAGCTGGCCACCACCGGGTCCCGTGGGGCAGAGAGCCAGCACCCCAGCCCTCACACTGTGGGACGGAGCGGCTGAGCCCTCCGCAGGGACATGCTGTGCCAGCAGGTCTAGGGCTCCGTCCCGGCTTGCCGTGCTGGCCGACCCCACGCCACGCTCACCACTTTGGCCCAGTGTGGGAGGTGGAGCCGGTTGTCGTCCAGGATGATGAGCTGGACATGGCGGTGGGAGCTGTTGGCCAGCGCGGGGCCCAGGTCCTGTGCAATGAAGTCCCGCTGCTGCTCGGCTGTGAAGCCCAGGCACTGGAAGGGGTAGTTGTTGATCAGCCCGGCTGAGGGCTCGTTCTCCGCTGTCACTGCCCAGAAGGTCAGGTTGTGCTTGGCGTATTCGTCCAGGAACCTGGGCGCCGGGGAGAGGGGTGAGCCGTGGGGTCTCCCGGGTGCCACTGCTGAGGATCCCCTGGGCGTCTCCCCCGTCCCCTCGCACCAGGCGCTCCTTACCGTACAAAGTAGTTGGCCCAGGTCTTGTGGTACTTGTCCCCCGCCTGCCCCTTCAGCGTGCCCTTCCCCACAAAGGACTCGCTGGTCTTCATCCAGGTCGGGGAGGTCCAGGGGCTGGCATACAGTGACAGCGGCCGCTTGCTCATGGCCAAGGCTCGGTGCAGGAGCGGGATCTGCAGGAGGGGGCAGAGGGACCACCTGAGCTGAGTCCCTGCACCCACCCCCCCCAGAGCCCACCCTGCTCCCTCCCACCGCTCGCCTTCAGCTTTGTGTCTTCGTCTCGCAGGCTGAAGTGGGCGAGCTCGTAGTCGAAGGGAATGTCGTCGTAGGTGTAGGCATGGAGGGAGAAGTCGCAGCTGGCCATAGGGAGCCGGACAAGGTTGTACTCCAGCCCTGCCAGGCACAGTGGGGTGGGATGGGCAGAGGTGGGCAGTGGAACAGGGGGTCTCCAAGCCCTGCCAGAGGCCCGCAAGGTCCATCCCTCCCCCCTCCCGCCTCCCCTGATGTTCTCACCTTCCTCAGAGAAGTATGAGCGCAGCAGGTGATCCTGGGCTGTTTCTGGCAGGGAAAGGATGTTCATGGCAGCCGCATCAGTGATGGAGCCGCCGAAACCCTTCACGTGCTGGTAGCGCTGCGTCGTGTCCACGGTCAGGACGAGGTCTGCAAGGAGGGAAGCCGGTCTGACGGCGGGTTGCAGGCAGGGTCCAGCCCGTCTCTGCCAGCCACAGATGGGTACCTGGGGCATGCAGGCTGTGCTGGAAGCTCCCCTCGCTGCGCTCCAGCCGCTTGCCAGCCTTGCTGCTCTCGTATTTGACGTAGGTGCCCGGGGCCGGCAGGACCACGGGGTCCAGCGTGTCGCAGTACGTGGCGTTGCAGACACACACCATGGCATCGCGGCCAAAGTACTTGGGGCTGCAGGGCCGGGCGCCTGGGGGGCATGGGCAGGGTGGGGGCAGCCGCCGGCTCGGGGACGCGTCCCTGCCAGAGCTCTCCTGCTGCCCCGGAGCGCTGCCTCTGCCCCCGTGCTCTGCGCCCTGTCACCTCCCCGGGCACCCCAGCTCCTGCGCTGCCCCCATCCCCCCGACGCCCCCCGCCCACTGCCATCCCGGTGCTCACCTGCGGCCCGGTGCAGGGCCTGCAGCAGCAGCAACAGCCAGCCCAGGGCACCGGCGGCCCCCATGGCCCCTCGGCGGCCCCCGGCGGGTCCCGGGGCGCAGGGCCTGCGAGCAGCGGCACGGTCGGAGCCCCCGGTCCTGGCGTCACCCCGAGCCGGTCCCGGCCGCCCGGCCTCTCCCGCCGCCCTGGCCCCGCTGCCGGCCTCGCCTTTAAGGGCGCCCGGGCTTCCCGTTCCGCCCACGCCCCGGGCGCCGGTGCAGGAGCGGCACCGGCACTGGGCGGGCTGGGCCCCGGTTGGGCAAGAGAGCGGGCGCGGGCCCGGCCCTACCCCCGCGACGGTAACGGGGGTGCAGGGGCGGCGGGGCCGTTCACCCCCAACCCCCCGGCACGGGGGGGACCCCGGGAGGCGCAGGCGGGCACCGGCCCGGTTGGGCAACGCGCTGCGGCCCCGCGACCAGCGCCGGTACCGGCCGTCCCCGGCTGCGGACCCGGCCGGGCCGCCCGCGCCCACGGAGCCGCTACCGGGGACCGGGGCGCCCGGGGACCCGCCCCGCCGCTCACGTGACCGGTCAGCTGACCCGCGCGCCCCGCCCCTTCCCGCCGGCGCCACCGGTCCCAGGGCCCCGGGCTGCGGCCAGCACCTTTATTCGGTCTCTAGCGAGGGGCAGCGCGGGACCGGCCCCGCTACGCGGCCCCGGGCGCAGCCGGGCGGGGGGACCGGGCGGGGGCGGGCACGGCCAGCGCGGGGGACTGGGGACCGGGCACGGCCGGTGTGGGGACGGGGCTGAGGGGCGGGACCGGGGACCAGGGACCGGGGACAAGCACGGCTGGCGCAGGGGACGGGCACGGCTGGCACAGGGGACAGGGCAGGGGACAGGCACAGCCGGCACAGGGGACAGGGCAGCGGACGGGCACAGCCAGCACCGGGGCCAGGGCATGGCCAGGACAGGGGACAGGGCAGGGGACAGGCACGACTGGCACAGGGGACAGGGCAGGGGACAGGCACAGCCATCCCAGGGTACAGACACAGCTGGCACAGGGGACAGGCACGGCCAGCGTGGGGGGGGACAGGGCAGGGGACAGGCACGGCCACCCCAGGGCAGAGGCATGGCTGGCACAGCAGCAGGCACAGCCAGCAAGAGGAGACAGGGCAGGGGACAGGCACAGCTGTCTCGGCCCCCCAGCAGACACCCCAGGGGACCAGCCCCTCGCCCTGGCCGTGCCTGGGGAAGGGGCCCAGGAGAGGCCCCAGGGCAGCGGCGCAGGACGCAGCCCCGCCGGGGCAGCAGCAGTGTCTAAGCAATGTCCGAGGGCCCTGGCCCAGAGCGGGGCCCCCCCTCTGCACCGGGAGGGTCCCCACAGAGGCCACGCCGTGGGTGGGGGTGCGCTGTCAGAGGACGCTCTCCTTGCAGGTCCCGCTGAGGCTCCGTGGGCGGCTGCGCTCCAGCTGGCGGGCGGACAGGAGCCGGCGCAGGGATGAGGTGGAGCTCAGGTCCCCGCAGCTCTGCAGGTGGATGCCTTCGTGGGGCCGCTCCGCTCCTGGCCAGGCGCTCCAGGGAACCTGCAACCCCGTGGGGACAGGCTGCAGCCGCGCAGCCGGCACCCCAGCCCATGGCACCCCTGCCCATGGCACCCCTGCCCGCGGCACCCCACGCTCACCCGCCCCGCGGGACAGCCCACGCTCCGGGGGCGGCCGGGCAGGCACGTGAGGCAGGACAGCAGGGGTGCCAAGGGATGGCGGAG